>NC_135239.1:78573397-79198397 GCF_051348905.1 Ranitomeya variabilis | reverse complement strand
GATTTTTGTTATGCTGTAATGTCTATTGTCTGTACAAATCCCCTCTATAATTTGTAAAGCACTGCGGAATATGTTGGCGCTATATAAATAAAATTATTATTATTATAACATCTGCTCTTATCCTTGTGAGTCAGAGGAATGGTGATTGTGTTGGAACTTTTTTATGTGTTATTTGACTGTTTTGTGTTTCAATAAAGTATTGCCGCACTGTTTTACCCTCACCCTGTGCTGAGTAGTTTTCTGCCCCTGGTCCATGCGGTTTTGGCTTGCGGACTAGGGCACCCGCTGTCCCCCGTGTCTCCACACCATTTCTTTTTCTTTGAGCTAAATATGCTGAGGTATGAAAAAATAATAATTTCTGTAACTGCAACTTCCTTGGATCATTGGTCATTTCCTACTATAAATTGAAACTATTGTCTCTCCTAATGAACGCATATTACTAATTTACTAGCCAAAGTGGAAACCATATTATCTCCACTGTATAAAAGGAGCAGGATCTCAAAGACATTCATAACATTCACAATTTTCATCTGAATGTAGTTGTGACAGTGTTCTGTTCCTTGATTCTTCAAGAAGTCTCTCCACTTTTTTGCACTGAGAGAGAGATATTACTGTAGCATTAACAGAACTATAAAGCTCAGCACAAGTTATGCTGCAACAAATTCGCCCTCATTGGCTTATTCTGAGTCTACAATGTTGTCAAAATATTTACACATAGAAATAACAGCATTTGTACAGGCACACAACTCGGTCGGGAAAAAGCCCTGATTTGGAGACCTGCTCCGAAAGCTGCAAATATTGGAGGCTGGGGATTCTGCAATATTTATAACAGCAGCTTGTCAGGAGCTGAGAGGGAAGGGGAGGGAAGTGAACAGCTAACTGCTGTATACAAATCAATGACTGGAGATGGCTGTCTAGGGTTAACTCCTCTCCTATAATGTAGTTACTGTGCACACTCGGCCAGTGTCTGGAAAGGTACTAGCGGCCAAGCTCCATTGAAATAGTCTGTACACTACGTAAGACAAAAGCTCTCATTACAGAAGAATGTCATCAGCTAGAAAAAAAGAAAGTCAATTGCAAACTTGCTTATTTTCATGCTGTGTAGCTAAAGCTAAATATTTATATATTTTTTGCAAAGAGCATTGCTTGGTCAGTTAGTGTCTTCATGGCAGCTTGGCAATCTTGGATCCAGTTGGATAAAACATGTTAGAGGGATGAGCTGCTAGAGTAAACCCATTCATTATCATTATTATTATCAATGATGATAATGTTTTTTTTTCATTCACAATGCATTTCAATGCTGTACTGGCATCTTTATCAAGTGAAAAAAACAAATGTCACGTGTTTTATCCCACTAGATCTAATATTTCACAGAGGACTATCCGCCAGCCATGGGGTCAGCAGCAGCAGTTTTTCTCCATGCCTACATTGGAGTTGTTTCTGTCACAATTCCACCAGGTGAGTGTTAGCCACTTTCCCACTCTCCCGCCATAAGGTGTCACCCTATTATGCACTATTTTCCCCACATACAGCTCTGGCAAAAACTAAGAGACCACTGAAAAATATTCAGTTTGTCTGATTTTTCTCTTTATAGGTATATTTTTGAGTAAAATGTAAATTGTTCTTTTATTCTATAAACTTCTGACAACATGTCTCCGAAGTTCAAAGCAATACATTTTGTATTTTTTTTTTTTCTGAAAAGGAGAAATGATCAAAATTACAAAACAAACCCAGTGCTTTCAGACCTCATATAATGCAAAGAAAACAAGTTCATAATCATTTAGAAACAACAATACTAATGTTTTATCTCAGGAAGAGTTCAGAAATCAATATTTTGTGGAATAACCATGATTGTTAATCACAGCTTTCATGCGTCTTGGCATGCTTTCCACCAGTTTTTCACACTGCTTCTGGCACAAAAATGTAAGCAGTTCTTCTTTGTTTGATGGCTTGTGACTATCCACCATCCTCTTGATTACACTCCAGAGGTTTTCAATGGGGTTCAGGTCTGGAGATTGGGCTGCCCATGACAGGGTTTTGATGTGTGGTCTCTTAATTTTTGCCAGAGCTGTATATGTATTTCTTCATCTTGGCAATCTTAAAAGAGATAATTTGTGTAGCCTAGAACTCTGTCAAGGTTGTCTCATTAGGCGATTAATACCCTACCTTGCATTGTTTAGTGGTAGGAACTTCTGCAGATGAGGGTCTTTCCTTTTAGAGAAGACTTTGGTTTGGCTAAACATCCTACGCCATGTTTGCAAGGCTCATTATAGGGTCAAATATGGTATTTACTTGCTACAAAACCAATTTTTTTGCTTCTAAATTAGAGCAAATCTATATTTTTTTGGCTGAAATCTGAGACTTTTTATTTGAAGGGTTATTCCCTAGAAAAAAATGATATCCCTTAACTATGGAATAGGATGTATCAGTACCTTACTAATAGCTTAGGGTCCCACATTGGGTCTCGGGAACCCCAATAATTGTGGTCTGCTGCCCCATCCTATTTAGAGCTAAAAATATGGAGAGTGAGGTAGCACATCTAGTTAAATGAACCATGTATTCACCTCATTTAACCATAACATTAGGCAAAGGTGCTCATGCTCAGCCTTTTTAACATTCATTGTCTATGGGACTGCTTGAAATAGATGAGCAGTTCCGTAGTCAATGAAGTAGTAGAGGTTGAGCATTCCAACCTCTGCTCCATTCGGAATGGGCTGCATCTCAGAGTTACTGGGAATTTCAACAGTCGGACACCCAGTGACCAGGAACTCTCAGAGAATAACCCTTTAACACATTATATACCATCTGGTTCAGCTTAAAGTGCAACCAATGCCGACTATATTGCTTACAGAACTACATCTTTGCAACTTTCTCCTGTTGCAGTATAGTTTTAATCTTTGCTAAATAAGAATGTAATGAAAGCAAAAAACATATTTCTTATGTGATAAGCAGCTGTTTCGGAAGTGTTCATCCATAAGAAATTGAGTTCCATGGAGGTGGACCATATTGCACAGAAGCACATACGGCCAATGTTTCTTTTCACAACATAAGCATGCCACACACGTATCGCAGGATTATGCCTGTCTGACCGCATACGTAATGTACCTACTACGAGAACAACCTGGTCATTATCTTACCCAGAACTCATAAATGCACCGCCATCTCCGAGATCACACTAATGGATACACAATGCCACAACTGTAAGGTAACATCTACAGTATCCGATGTAACGAACTGTGGCGACTTACACAGGCTCATCACAAGAGCTATAAAGTCAATATTTCCCATATACTCCAAGAAGTATTCCTAATACATGACTTATATGAAACCAAACACATCTGAAAAGGGATATCTGTGAAGGATTTGACAGCTGAGACAATCATGAAGAATGGAGGATTCTTTAAAAATGTGATTTGCGACAAAATGATCCCCTGTCAATAATAAATATCCCAATCATCCTGAAAAGATGTGTAACACTCTGGAGTTTCCTAGGACTGTACCTAACCTCTATCATGCTCTTTAATGCAAATTCAGCCTCAGTAAAGTCTAAGTGACCTCTACACATCTGGTTATGGGTAACCGGATTGTAACTGTTCTTCACTTCTGCTCTAGGTTAAGTTCTTTGTCAGACACTATCTGTAAAATGTGCTCAGTGTTTTATGCTTAGTATTGAGTTCTCTCCTTATGTTTAGTATTGTGTTCTCTCCTTATGTTTAGTATTGAGTTCTCTCCTTATGTTTAGTATTGTGTTCTCTCCTTATGTTTAGTATTGTGTTCTCTCCTTATGTTTAGTATTGTGTTCTCTCCTTATGTTGATGGCTAAGTTCTGAGCTGTGACGTCTGTTCACTATCCAGATTCACTCTAAAATGGCTTTTGCTGTGATTGGTTGTGTTATACCATGTGATCTGAAGAAACCTGCCTTGCCACGCCTAAGGCCATGTGAGCCTGCTCTGACTGATGATCCATGGAAATCAAATTTCAAATTGTTAGAACTTTCCGGGTTTTGTGAATTCTTATAAAATTGACACAAATTTGATTCACATCTAATCAACTTGCCCATTTGTATACGGCCTCTCCTTCATGTAATAATAGGGCTATGCCTAGCAGTGCAAGTGTGACCACTTCTCTGCGTAAAGTAATCAAGTCATAAAAGTCACTTATCAGAAAACTCCTTTCAAGAAGAGTTAAGAGTTACACCAACTCTGCCTGAACAAAACTATATTTCCCTTTGAGACCTAGGAAAAAAAAAACACCTAAAAGGTTTTACTATGTAATCTGAGATCGGCATAATATAGAGACAGAGACCTGATTCCAGCAATGTTTCCTTTTCTGGGCTGTTTGATTTAGTTTTGCTAAAATCCCTGTTTTATCAGCAGGAGATTATCACTAGAGGACTAGTAAACCTGATGTCATTTAATCCTCTACATTCATGAGCTCTGTATAACCCCTCCCCTTCCACTGATTGGCTTCTTTTTGTATGATGCGCACAGAAAGCTACCAATCAGTGGTGTGGGTGGGATTATACAGAGCTCAGCATTACGGAACTGGGAGATCTGCAGGAGAGAAAATAGTGATGTTATCAAAACAGCAGCAAGCAGCCCAGTAAGTGACACATCACTGGAATCAGGGTTTCTGCCTTTACTTCCTGTTACTCTCAGCAAAAACCTGGTGACATATTTCCTCTGTCTTTGTGTCTTTGGACCCATTCAGGTTATGTACTGTTATAATTAAGAAATAATGAATATATTTCTTTAACCAGGTTCCCAATCTCTATATTTAAATACATTTTATCTGTATGTTAGGAGAGAAAATTAATTTCACAAAGGCCCAAACTAGAATCGCTGGTCCCCCGAATTCTGAGGGTCAAGGCTACAGACATGGTAAGTTTGATATATAAACTCATTCATAGACATTGAGTCATCAAAGTCGAGATGTGTGATCCTAAAAGACACATTAGAATGATTGTCTTATAGGAACCTGTAGAATCCCGTGAACCCCAAGCCAAGGCTAATACATGAGTCTGAATGAAGTAGACATTGACTATGGTTGATAACTGGCTCCATCAAATATCACATTTTGTGCGATTCACAAGCAGATTAGGAATTTACCGATGTATCTTAATAAATCAATAACCTGCGGATAATGGGAATTGTCCTTGATGGTTTGTTTAACCCCTAATTGATACAAAGTTCTCATATTACAAAGTACAGGGTGTAAACCAGATCCGACAATCTCCAAACCAGATGTTATTGTTATTACCTCACCGGCCAGAATAGGCTGCATATTATCATCAATGGGACAAACCAAAGTAAGGCCATGTTCCCACGTGGCATCAACGCTGCTTTTTTCTGGTGTTTTTTTTAAGATTTCATAAAAAATTATGCTCACTATGCCAAAAAGCAATGTTTCTGCATATGGCAACCTGGCCTGACAGTGCTTCCTGATTATAAGGCTGGGATCACACTGTCATATTCTCTTCTGTCTCATCTGATCGATTTTGCTAATCATACTCTGATCAGACGTTCTCAGAGTTTGATCACAGCACAGTGTGATCCAATTTTATCGGATAAGATGGAGAAAAAAATGTCTCCCTCTGCTCAGTTGTGTCAGTCAGTGAAAATCGGACTGCACTCAGGTGGAATCCGAGTGCAGTCCAGTGTTTTGTCATTGAATTGCATGGTGGAGTGTGATCTGAATATCAAATGCTAGAATAACATTCGTCCTTGTGTGATCCAATTTTTTGTCAGATTTTTGCACTTGGACCAAAAATACAGTCATCTGCACGAGCCTTTAGAGATATATGAGGTGCAAGTTGTAAAATAAATTGATTTATGCATCTTTATTTTTCAGACAATAGCTGAGTGCGAGTGATTACATTATATGTAATCATTTTGCATTTTTTTTCCCTGTGGCTCCATTAAAGTGGCACTAAATGATATTCCCTGTACGGGCTCGTCCACACCACCATATTTTCGGTCCAAGTGCTATCTGTTAAAAAAACGGACAACATTCGGACCAATGTTATTCAATGGGGCAGTGCAGATGAACTATTTTATTCACTGCATGAATCTACATGTGAAGAAAATTACAATATGAACAATATTTCTCCGAAAATCAGATGCGACTCATCCATTGAAGTCTATGGGTGAATAAAAATGATCATATGCCACAGTACAGCATCCGATTTGTATGGATACATTGCAATCCTGTAACATAGGAAACTGTACATGGTCCTGGAAATGATTAACAGCTGCTGATGGAAAAAACACAGAAGGCGGGAAAACAATGTCCTACTTTTCTGGATGAAACTCTGCCCGATATTTTATACTGTCGCGCCTGGGTCGGCACACTTCTGTTTTATGCTCTTGTTTGTATGTTCCCTAAGACACGCTCAGGAGCTATGGTTTGAACCAAGGCCTCACTTTTTGGTCTTTCCCTGCACAATCAATTAAAGGGGTTGTCTCAAGTTCGAAGTTATCTGATAGGTGATAACTTCTCAATCACTGGGGGTCTGACTGCTGGGACCCCAAAGATTTCAAGAACTAGGGCTCGGAAGGACCTTGTGTGAACGGCGCAGTGGTCAATCATGCGCACAGCTGCTCCATTCATTTCTAATGGGACGAATGGAGATAGCGGAATGCTGCACCTGGCTGCTGTTCGGCACTCCCAGAAGAATGAATGGACTGACCACCGCTCCATCTACATGGGACTTTTTAGAGCTCTGGTTGTTGAGATTAGTGGGGGTTCCAACAGTCACCACCTCAGCGATCGAGAACTTATCCCATATCCATGGACAGGAAATAACTCCCAAAATTTAGAATACTGTACCACTTTGTTTTTGCAGCGTTTTTAACTGTAAGACTGCACGGCTGACCATAAAGGCTGCATTGTTTGGCTGGAGAGACAGCTCTCACTGCAAGATTAAAGGGAACCTGTCATTAAATAACGTCATTAACCTGCAGATATGGGGTTAATCTGCAGGTTAATAGCGTTCTGACACCGAGCGGCCCCCGTCCTGAGAGCCCCACTGCCGGGAGGAAATTAACTTTATTCCACCAGGCAGGTTCAGTCTTTCAGTAATAGTAGTGGGTAGACATGGTTTCAGCCACCTCTCAGTGTATAGTGACTGACTGACAGCCGGAACTAATGCTGAGCTGCTATCAGTCAGTGCCAGGGGCGCTGTTAAATTCACTGCTAAGGCTACTTTCACACTAGCGTCGTGCACTGCACGTCGCTATGCGTCGTTTTGTAGAAAAAACGCATCCTGCAAAAGTGCTTGCAGGATGCGTTTTTTCTCCATAGACTTGCATTAGCGACGCATTGCCACACGTCGCAACCGTTGTGCGACTGTTGCGTCGGACCGTCGTCACCCAAAAACGTTGCATGCGTGGCCGAAACTCCGCCCCCGCCTCCCCGCACATCACAATGGGGCAGCGGATGCATTGAAAAACAGCATCCGCTACCCCCGTTGTGCGGCGCTTTCACTGCTTGCGTCGGTATGTCGCAATGACGCAATTCGTCGTGCGTCGTACGACGCTAGTGTGAAAGTAGCCTAACTAAAGACTGAACGGTAACTGAAACCGTATCGGCGCCATCTCAACTACTGAAAGAGTCAACCTGCCTGGAGGAATAAAGCTCATTTCCTCCTGGCAGCGGGGCTCTCAGTGCAGTGTCAGAATGCTAGTAACCTGTATATTAACCCTATATATGCAGATGAATATCATTATTTCACATGATAGTGCTCCTTAAAGTGATTGTGCAAGAAAACAGTGGAAAAACTGAAGAGACACTAACTTAGTACGGTTAAAAAACCACAGCATGACCGTACAGCGCGAACACAGCCTAAACATATAGTAGTTTCAAGAAAAATATAGATAGCACTTTCAGTTTTAACAAGTTATTAGCCCTTTACATTCTCAAATCAATATGTGTATTAATTGAATTTGCTAAGTAATGACTAATTTGTTGGTGCCGTTACATAGAAATTGCAATTTCGCTGGAATTACAGGAATTCTGGTGGGCATTATCGATGAATGTCCTGCACTTCCGCTCCATGCAGCCTGTGGGAAAATAATGGCTACAAGTCTCCGGCATAGAGCAAAAGAAATAAAAGAGATCTACTTCAGCATAGGTGAAGGTCTCACTGGACACTGGTGAACCTAGAACAATTCCAACATTCTCGCTCCATGTGTTTCCTTGAATTGGTTACTAAAGTGTTATCCTAAATCTCCTATAAAAAATAAGACTTTTCTACCTCTCTCGTGTTAGCAGTTGTGAGTTTCCTTCTTCACTCAGGACAGACTTACACCCCATGTGTTTGGTTTATCTCTGTTTCATGGCTCACAGGGCTTACAGTTTTAGACTGAAAGCAGCAAGGCTCCTTAAAGTGTCCATATTGACCTTTAGGATCACTACCTCCAATAGGTGGCGCTAGAGTTCTAGTCCTCTTCCTCTCCGAAGAGGCAATTTGCATATTTAATTTGTCAGAGGAGCATGCATGGCGTATAAGTCTCCTCACTCTGACATGCTAGGCCTGACTTGTCACTCTGCACATGGAGATCCCAGAATGAAGGCAGAAAATAACTGCATGTGTGAACAGGCATGTAAAGCACTGGTCATAAAGGGCTGCTGATATACAATTATTTCATAACTCCTATAATGGTCCAGCTAAAAAATACTACAAAAGTAAATATAAGATACGATGTTATAATAAATGCCAAATTTCGACCATCTCTGCCATTTTTTGTTCTAGCTGTCCTACAGTTTGTCTTTAAAGAAGCTCATTATATAGTATGTAGAGTTCAAGTACAATATCATTAAGGGACCACTGGCATCGAATCAAAGTTATCAAATCAAACATATTGAATCTGCCGAGTGTTTCTCTACATTATATAATGAGTGTCCGCTCATCTAATACTCTACTGTAATAGCGACTGAGTAGCGTCGTAGCTTTTACCCCAGGGGTCCGATTTGGCCCTTCCAGCTGTTATATTGAGGCTGCCAAAGCCTCGCGGACTCTTTTACGAGACATCACTTGGATAGGGCTTGGCGTGTTACGGTGTTTCCCATAATGGTCTTTCTCTTCTAAGCCCTGAGAGTATTAGGATGATGGACACCATTCTCCCCATCATTACGAGTGGTGCCAAAAGACAAGAGCCAATTACTACTAGCTGGAAGAAAAGTCCCAGGATGAATGAACGTTTCTTGACTCACTCCCCACATGTGCTCCATCTGATGGCTCTATCTTTGGCACTAGCCCATTTGTAGTGTGAAATCAGTCAGGAGGAAAGGGAGCAAACTTCTTCGTCCTGGGGGTCTCAGTCTGAGGGCCAGCTGGCCACATATTAAACACACTGCAAAGTAATCATCTACAACCGGGGAGAAATGTCTGGCCAGGACTACAAGACGGTCAAATATTTCTCATCACAGTGTAAGGACCCTAAATCACACATGCTACTTAAGAAGGGTCTTTTTTTGTGTGCCCACAGAGTAGAAGTAAGACCCTTGTAGGACAAATGAGGAATGCTCTCTCTCTAGCAGTGAATCAATGGATCTCACAGAGAATTCAGCTCAAAGGGACATTCTAAAAATCCACATAGCACTCATATTTCAGTGTCAGCTACAAGTCAGAGGTGCAAAAAGCCTTAAACACGCCCCTCGGCCATGAAAGGGGAGACAAGCCGAGGAGAAAGCCAGGCCCTGTTCCTGCTGTTTTTTTAAGCAAACCCTGAGTGTCTGCTCCTCCAACCATTTCACCTGCTGATCCCTGGGACTCGACTCAATTCCTGCTCTGCAGCGACCAACCTTTCCCCATCCCACTCCAGTTTATTTCATCATTTCGCTTCTGCCTTGCCTGATTCATACCTCCAAACAAAGTGTCAATTGTGCGCTCCTTTTTTTTTTGAATGGATACATTTTTAAGATTTCTCTGCTATTTTTTTTAATCTTTTTTTTTGCTGCTGAAAATAAGAAAAACACTGGCAAAAGTACAAAAGTGGACTTAATACCCTCATTGTTAAAACTCAAAAACTGAACAGATACTTTAAAGTCGGAGTTTCTATAAACTTTGCCCTTTGTACAGATTTCAGATCTGGAAGACATAGAGTGATTCGGAAACAATGGCTGCAAAATGTGGAACCTTTTTAGATGTATAAACAATCCGATTCCTGAGTAACAAGTTTACTCATTGTAAATACTTATCCTACAGAGCGAAAGCACATCGTCACACTTCATCTATGGAAAAATCGACTTTTTATACAAGGGCCGCATTCTGTGTGCAGCACTACAGAATATGATGGCGCTATACAGATCGTTACATGGATGATACAGTTCTCATTTGTCCTTTGTACGTCAGATGAATGTAACACATAAAAATACCAACAGAATTCATGCTTTATACGCAGCAACAACCTGAAAGAGTGAAATGAGAAATCGAGCTCTGCTACATCTGTATTATACTAATCAAAACAGCATTTTTTACTTTCTTCTTTCTAGCCATGACTCCTTTTTTGTGTTATTAGCTTCTTGTCTCCACATGTCTGGGATCCTAAGGGGCCTTACTATAAGTAACCCTTTATAACATACGCGGGATAGAGTTACACACAGCCAGCAGTATGGAAAGTCTTGGCTATAGGGTGTTACAAAGTTACACTTTACTTTTAATTACTTTTTGTATGCGTTTTAAGAGAACAAAAAAAGAAGTTCTAGTAACATTGTTTCCAAGTAGGTGAGGACTACATCTGATATACATTTAGTGCCTGTATCCCATGGGTTTAGGCCTGTGGGCATTAGAGAGTTAACCCACTTATTAACCAGATGCCAGATCTGATTTCAAGTGCAAACTTTTACTATAGAATGGCGGATAGAAGTATTGATGCTGACATACAGAATAAGTGCAATTTCATGTCTCCAGACTCCTTTTCTTGTTGCTGAGATCTATGTACAAGTGGTAGTTTTCTGTAGGAAACTGTTTTAATGACAGGGAACACAAGTCTGTATTTTGGGCTCTTTACAATCTTCTCTGTCCTACTAATTGGTAACATACAATTATCCCCTCTGCAAACCACTGAACTAAAAGTAACAAAGGAAATCATGCATTACACTGTCTGTGTCTAGGAAACCTGATTGTCTTCCTAAAGTCCTGATTGTTAGAGATACCTACAACTTCTTAAAGTCCTGATCTTTAGAGATGCCTACAACTTCTTACAGTCCTGATCGTTAGAGATACCAACGACTTCTTAAAGTCCTGATCGTAAGAGATACTTACAACTTCCTTAAGTCCTGATCGTTAGAGATACCTAAGACTTCCTAAAGTCCTGATTGTTAGAGATACCTACGACTTCTTAAAGTCCTGATCGTAAGAGATACCTACAACTTCCTAAAGTCCTGATCGTTAGAGATACCAACGACTTCTTAAAGTCCTGATCGTAAGAGATACTTACAACTTCCTTAAGTCCTGATCGTTAGAGATACCTAAGACTTCCTAAAGTCCTGATTGTTAGAGATACCTACGACTTCTTAAAGTCCTGATCGTAAGAGATACCTACAACTTCCTAAAGTCCTGATCGTTAGAGATACCTACGACTTCTTAAAGTCCTGATTGTAAGAGATACCTACGACTTCCTAAAGTCCTAATCGTAAGAGATACCTAAGACTTCCTAAAGTCCTGATCCTTAGAGATACCTACAACTTCCTAAAGTCCTGATCGTTAGAGATACCTACGACTTCTTAAAGTCCTCCTGATCCTTAGAGATACCTACAACTTCCTAAAGTCCTGATCGTTAGAGATACCTACGACTTCTTAAAGTCCCGATTGTAAGAGATACCTACGACTTCTTAAAGTCCTGATTGTAAGAGATACCTATGACTTCTTAAAGTCCTGATTGTAAGAGATACCTATGACTTCCTAAAGTCCTGATCGTTAGAGATACCTATGACTTCTTAAAGTCCTGATTGTAAGAGATACCTACGACTTCCTAAAGTCCTGATCGTTAGTGATACCTATGACTTCTTAAAGGATGTGTGGGAGTCTCATCCAAGTATAAATCTGACTGTAAATATTGACAGAACTCATCCACGATAATAGCTTGTTGTCTAACATTTTTCTCTCCCGCAATTTACACTTGGTTTGAGAAGAATGCATAATGCAATGTGAGCCCATACTTTATATGTATAGCAAGCTGTGAATAATACCACTACAGATGTAGCAGTGCTGAACGTGTTAGAGCCAACACCACCCTTGTGAACCACTTCCGATATCAGATCGTGATATCATGAGTTGGGCCAAATGACAAACTCAACTTACTGCTCAATGGATGAAAACTTATTATTAAATGACCCAAAGATGAAACTGACTCATTTAGAATAGTGAATGTATCAGGAAAATCCCCGCCTAGTTAATATAGGCTATGGATGGGGATATTCATACTGTGAGGAAACAGGGCAGGGACCTTGTCACACTGCTAATCTATCCTGCTCAGAATCATATGAGAGGATTTTATTTCCTTTCTTCAGAATAAAGAATCCTCAGTTCACCTTTGCTGGAGCTTGATGAATGTGAGAGCCCAGAAGAGGGCAGAATACAGACAGCCGCACTCTACAGCCTGCACACTACTGCACTGTTTCCAGCAGCTTTCATACAAGACAAACATTGCCACAGCTACCATACAGGAACACAGTGCACCCATTATATCATCTACTGTGGATCTCTTGTCGCACATACCATTACTTCTAAAGAACCTCAGCACTTAATGCAACATGTCCTCCTGCCTGTAAGTTACATTATACCTTCAGATTTAATAAGTGATAACTTTGGTCAAGGTAAATAGCACAATATAGAAGAAGCATTGCCTGATCTACAGATTGACTTTCACCCCTATCGGACCAGGAAAGATTTATTGAGTCCTCCTATGCATTTTGCTAAATATAAGCAAGAGGTGCCTAATAATCCCACTCTTACAATAGGGTTATACATGTCATCATAGAACAAGTAAAGATTTCTATGCAAATGATAGCAGTGGTTTTAAGACAAGCTACATCTACCTCTCTCTCTCTCTCTCTCTCTCTCTCTCTCTCTCTCTCTCTCTATGTATATATATATATACATATATATATAT
This sequence comes from Ranitomeya variabilis, assembly GCF_051348905.1. NCBI lineage: Eukaryota > Metazoa > Chordata > Amphibia > Anura > Dendrobatidae > Ranitomeya > Ranitomeya variabilis. The sequence continues at coordinate 79,185,281 of NC_135239.1, read as the reverse complement.
GTGTACAATAATGCTTGCGTGTAATATCAGCAGCAGGATTTGTGCATTTGTCCCTACTTTACATCCCTGCCCTCTTGCCTGGATTGTGCAAAACTTTTATTATTCACAGCTGTTGTGACTTTATGATATAAATTGTATTATGATCCACGTTATACTAGCACTACATGAGTTCAACCCCTTTACTAGCAATTCTACTTCAAATCCAATAAAGCCAAGAGGGCACCATGGTATTTGTAGTTCCACAACATCTGGAGACTCACAGATTGCATGTGACCTTCAGACTCTTGCTCAAATACTATTAAACCTAAGGAGAATGATTTAATTAAACTGAAAAAGGTACTGAAACGAATGCATACACCAAACTAAGAGCCTAGAGGATATCCAGGTACCCAGGGATTCTATGGGGAAGATCTCCTCTGGAGGAGTGACTGATTCTATAGGAGTATTCTTTCCATCCAGGAGTCATCTCCCAGCCTGGGTCTGCAATATGAAGTTGGTTGGGGTCTGTGAGTCTGGTCCCACCCCTCTCATAGACGTGTCTGAATGTGACATCCCCTGGGGGGAGGAATTCCTAGCACAGAGGGATCGTTGCAGAGAGAGAGAAAAAAAAATCCACCCTTCTATCCCTGTCCATAGACACCTAACGGACCACCATCACCTTTATCTCCCACCTCCCAGGACAGGATAACCTATAGAAGGACCATCCAACATCCTCAGAGACAACCACTGCTACACAGTGCACAATGATGCAAAGTTCATGACTTCTCTGACCTGTCACCTGTGTCCCAGAACTACAACCCCCATCCTGCTCTCTGTGCAGAAATGCTGGTGGTGCCCGCACCTTCCCATGAAATGAATGAAGACTACCAGGAGCATTCAGCACAGCATCAATGTGAAGCCCTCAGGCATGGTGCCATGGACTTCTGTAGTAGATGATTGTCCTCACAAGGCTTAGACCTTTCTGTCCAGGTCTGTTATAGTTCCTGGCTCCTGATGGGGATAAGAAGAGGGGCCCATCTGTCCCCTTAGGTTTTTTTCTCTTACCTCCTCTGACCTCTGCAGCTTGGAAAAGGAAAGTCAAAGTGATGAGTATTAGGGAGCTAAGGGATGAATCCCACAACCTCCTTTTCGTTTTCCACCTTGTGTTCCACCTCTCCATCTCCAACTCCAAATACTGGGAGCCCCCCAGATGATAAAGAATCTCAGGATTCAATCTACAGCACCAACTCCTTCCAAAAGTCCAGGAGGTGATCACTACACAGCCATAAGGAGAAGGAAACCCAAAAGTCTGACAGGGGGAGGGGGGCTTGGGGTGGCTTTTCTTCTCCTTTGCCCAGCTGAGATGTGTTCCTCCCCAGTCCCCTGCCTGCAGACTGAAGAAGGTATGAGGGCTTTAATCAAAATGCAAACCTCTCTCTCTCCTCCTAAAGTCCCACCGTCAGAGGGCTGGACTAAGACCCCTCTGCTGGGTCTCCAGGCATTCTCCAGCCTTCCTCTGCTAGCAAATAGTGTTCAGTTTCCAAAAATCAAAGACCCTCCCCAAAGACAGGACTCTCCAGGTTGGTCCAACCCCATCTCCCACCCTCCCAAAATAGAGGTCTCCACCAGCTATATCTGTCCAGAGGGCTGAGGATAGCAGGCAGTGTAGAAGAGGGTGACAGCTCCTTCCAGGCTCCTGGTCTTCCTGTGCTCTGTCCTGCTTCCAACCTGTGTCTGCACTTGAGAATCTAGAGTTAACCCTCAGGATTACTAGTTCTGCAGAGGATACAACTTTCTACAGTCCTGGCTGATACATGTGCAGCACATGGGGAGAATCAGTGTTTTATAATATCTGCATAGCACATTTCTTCTACTTATCACCAGACAAGTACTTTATGTCTTGCACTGTAACTCATGAGCAGCTCTGCACAACTGTCAAAGATCAGATAGAAGCCTCCGAGATGAAATAATTTACAGTATTTCTAAATAGTAATTCTTTAAATAGAATAAGGCTGGATTCACACGTGCAGAACTGAGCTAAGCACAGGTGACGGGAGCAAGTATTCGTCAGTAGAACATATTTTTGGTCTTTATGTTGCCCATATGCTAAACAGATAGTACACAGGCCAATACAAGTGAATGGTAGATCACACGTGCGCTTTAAAAAAAGAAATCAGATTCGCTTAGTAAACTCAACGGGTGTAAAAAAAAATAACAGATCCAGTAAGGCTCCTGCTTTTATCAGACCTAGTGCAATTATTATCATAGGAAATTGTATGTGGTCTCGTGAAAAATTGTAATTGATGTATAAATATTAGAGATGAGCTAATAAATTTGCAAGACCTTAGTCCAATGGTCATGTTAGTAGTCAGTGTCAGCTGGATGGGAGCACTGGTAACCATCTCCTACATGGCCAGTGTATCTTCTGATTTGTAGGCCTGGTCATGGACTGCTGATGTGGCCACTGAATCATGGTCTCGCAATTTGATATGATCATCTCTAATAAAAATAGTTGTCATACTGATGTAATAAACAGAATTACATATAACATACGGATGGAATAACATCAGTTTTTTCCAATAAAAAGCAAATAAATTTACCTACACTCGCCTAAAGGGGCTTAAAGGGATTGTGCGGCCTTAGGCTACAGGTCTGCAGTCAGTCTATGTGATTGCAGACTTGTGATTCGTCACAGCTCGCGCACTGTGTGCTGTGAAGATTCTCCGGTGCTGGTGCAGGAGGAGATCATGTGATCACAAGTATGCGATTTGCAGACTTCCGGCCACATTCCGACTAGACTGTTTCTGACCTCGCTCAATACACTTGCCATGAGTCAGGCCATGCCCATCTAGTCGAGATGTGACCGTATGTATGCAAATCATTGCCATTTCCAGCAGCTGCACTGGAGAATCCTCACAATGAGCAATGTGCGCAATGTGATGATTCACATGTTTGCAGTCACATAGAGTAACTGAAGACTTGTAGCCTATGGCCGGGCAATCCCTTTAACTTTAGGGTACTCTCTTAGCATTAGATAAAAAAAAAACTGTATTGAAAATTTCACCAAATCTTCAATAATTGCATTGGCAAATCCAATCTTTAAAGGAAAATAGGATTTGTCTTGATATTCAGTGTTCTGCTTAATGGTATGTAGTAGCAGATAAATTAGATGACCAATAGTAAGTAAAAAGCACTCACGAATAAAGTGCTGTGTGCATAAGAACAAGGATCAAATCTCAGGGGAACTCACATGTCCTTGTAATCACATAGGTTATATATTTAATTTTTGTCAAACTGGGAAAGTTCTCAGAATGTAGAAACGTGCCACATCATTGCAAAAACCACGGAGTCCAAAATTAATTCACCCTATCATGATATCTGTTCGGAATTATTAGGGAGGTCTCAAGAAATGACAGGACTCAAAATTTAGTGATAGATATTACCTGATGCTGGGACGTGACAGACCACAACACGCGTTTCACGTAAGCTTCTTCGGGGGGCATACATTAATGTAACGTCCTACCAGTGCTGCATCAACATCACCCATTCCCTGACAAAATCTATGTCTGCCAGGGTGCATTTTACCATTGACACCTGGCCGAGCAAACATGGGCAGTGGCGTTATATCTCACTAACTGGGCACTGGGTGACTCTGGTGGCTGTGGTGGCAAGTGGTCAAGGGGCTGCTCCACAAGTCTTTGAATCCCCAAGGTTTGTGGGACAAAACTCTGTTTCTAACCGTTCCTCCACTTCTTCTGCCTCCTCCACCTCCTCTAGGGTCTCCACCTGAGCCCTCAACCTCTTGTTTAAGCAATCCCAAGTTCCAACTGTGCAGATAGTATCTCCCCCACCTCTGTACTGCACAGCCATGGCTCACTGCAATCAGGCAGAGTTTAAATTAACATTTCTTGAAGATCGCAGTCACACAGCTCCATAGTTGTGGACAGGTATCCAGACCAAGTTAGAGCAATGGCTGTCTCCACTAAACCTGAAGCCAGTGAAGAACGTGTGCAATAACGGTGCAAACCTAGTAGCGGCCCTATGCAGTGGCAGCCTTACGCACGTGCCTTGCATGGCTCACGTCCGCAACCTGGTGGTACAGCAATTTCTACGCCGCTATCCCGGCCTGGATGTGCTGCTGCAAAAAGCACAGTCGCTGTGTGCTCACTTCTGACTATCGCACCCCACAGGTCATCGACTTGCATTGCTACAGAGGTTTTTCAGTCTACCGGTTAATCATTTGATTAGTGATGTTCCAATAAAGTGGAATTCCACTCTCGACATGTTGCAGCGGCTGTGGCAGCAGCTGTAAGGGGCACAAGGAGACGTCCGTAAATATGAATCTTTGCCTTCCTTGTAATGCTATTGTAAATAATTCATGTTGTGCATATTTATGGTACCCGTTGTGTAAATGACATGTATGATTACTGTTACAGTTGTAGGGAAAGCGTAGTACCCTAGTTTGGCCACTAGATATGGGTGCAGAGTTATTCAGCTTGCAAATAGTTAAGTGGGAGGATCTAATGGCAGTTAATCTGGGAAACATCTGGAAATTTGGATCAGTTGGGCGGGAGCGCCCTGTCAGGGCAGTCAGCTCTCTAGCAGCCCAAGATCCAGTCAGGCAGCATCACGGCCCGGAAGTCAACGAGAAAGAAGGAAGGCATTGAAAGGGTCACTGGCAGGGCAGTATAAGTGGGACTGTGGCTGACAGGGAGGAAAGAACTAAGCAGTGTGGACAGGTCACTCAGAATGTGGTGACTTGCTAAGTGGATGGATGTACTCGGGACCAGGGCGAAATGGTCTAGAGGAATCCCTACTAAAGTAAGACTGGGCACAGAGGAGGCTGGAGGACCGGTGAGCACGGTCCGTTCCAGAAGCGGGCTTAGTAAAGATGAAGGAAAGACAGAGAAAGAGGAGAAGCTGTGAAATGCAAAGCCTGAGATAAATGCTGACAAGGAAAGAGAGGAAGATAGTGGATTATATCCGTGCTGCCAGACAAATCAGAATGCAAAATATGGTTAAATGATGATGGTGGTTTATTCTACGCGTTTTGAAGTCATCCTGACTTCTTCTTCAGGAAATACCACAAAGACTGTCTTTGTGGTATTTCCTGAAGAAGAAGTCATGATGACTTCGAAACGCGTAGAATAAACCACCATCATCATTAAACCATATTTTGCATTCTGATTTGTCTGGCAGCACGGATATAATCCACTATCATCCTTGATAATAGCTGTATTTAGGTCACTAGCAGACCTGTGGATCTGCAGCAACTGACAATCAAGCCTTGTTTCTACACCACCAGATGAGCAGTTTTTGATGAAAATTGCACATTGTATAATGTGGGATAAGACCCTATTTGCACTTTTTGTTTTCCTACAGTTTGCACTACAAGGAAAGAGAGGAGATAGGGACATAGAAAGAATTGTGTATTGTAAAGCCTGCTGTCAATACTGAAGAGAACCATTACATGCCTATTTGTAGTAAAGTTCATTGTTCAAGCGTTCAACGGGACTGTGACTCTGTTTTTTCTGTTTCGGCTGAGGAAAACGTGCAGATCTTTATAGTAAGCCCCGAGAGAAAAGGAGCTGCAGGTATGCTGACTGCGTTGTGGAGTGTATGTGATGGGAGGTCAGCGTGTGCAAGAGACTTTTACCTCAGTCACGACTACCACCTTGCCCTACCCTTACACTTGGCATAGTCGGCAGGATGCCGAAATCATGCAGCATGGGAATGCTGTGAGAAAAGAGAATGATGTGCTGAAAGCAGCAAGGGAAGTCAATGTGATTGAAGCTGCAAAGGAGAGAAGCAGTGATGCTCTACAAGTGGCAGACAATATGAACGTGACTTAATCTGTGAATCCAGATGCCCTAGAAATGACAAGTATCTTTGACACCTTGCTAGGAGAGGAAATTGTGAGGAGAAAAGAGACTAGAGACTTGAGGAAAGTGACAAGTGCCTCAGATGCTGTGGTAACCCTGGAAAATTACAGGCTGCCGTTCGGAGATACCGCAAAAAGAATAAAGACTGAAACTGCCACTTTACTGGATGTGACTGAAACAAAGGACTTAACAAAAACTGTGAGTTTGAATAAAGTGCTTTTTGTGCCCAACATGGTGACCGCAAAGATGGCGGTGAGTGTCCCTGAGGCAAAGAAAGACAACGGTGACTCCACCCTTCATGGGTGTGGCTTCTCATAAAGGGCGTGGAAATTTGACTGCCAACAGTGTCTGACCCGCCCATGGTGGGTGTGGTTAAAGAAGAGAGGGGGAGTAGAGGAGACCTTAGCTTACCTGTCCTGGAAGTTCCCCCAAGCACCGGACTGGCGGCTCCCCGAGCAAGGGAGGAGTGATGAGCTTGACCAGCGATACCGAGAGAAGAGGCCTGCATCAGTGATGCCGACATTGCCGAGTGACGACTCTGTCCAGCGACACCGCTAGAGGAGGCCTACACAAGCGATGATGACATTGCCGAGTGCCAAGTCTGTCCAGCGATACCGGGAGAGGAGGCCTGCACCACTGATGACGATGTTGCCGATCTAGCGGAGACTAGAGGCAACACCCATTCTTGAGGAACCCAGACCGGAAGCCGAGAATGAGCCAAATCCTGATGCAGTATTAGCGGAGCACACCGCATAAAGATACAGCGATCCTGGGACAAGCGCGGCTAACTTGACCGTAGTGGTGAGTTCACTCCAGGCCCTTACCTCAGAAGAAAGGTCCATGCCACAACCCCCGGTCTCCCTCCGCTTCTGTGATGTATCTCGGTGCCTCCTGTTCCTACCAGCCAGGAGAAGGCCCTTTTCTGATGCCTAGCCAGGCCACCTGGATTGAAACTTTCATCAGGCATAGAAAACAACGGGATGGATGCCATTAAATGACTACTGCTGATAAGGGACTGTTCCACGTCCCTGCTAATGTGGTGCTTGCTGCACTCCGATGATAAGGGACTGTTCCGTGTCCCTGGCAAAAAAATTGAATGGGACTGTTCCGTGTTCCTATAGGGCCAAGAGAGCCTATGCTACCCTCAAAGGAAGGGGGATAGAGTGACCAGATTGGGTCACACAGGAACATTTTTTTGTTTTGTTGCTATTGTTGCGCCCTTTCTGCTGGAAAGCAGAAACAGGCCCTAGACCTGTATTCTAGAACACGTGCAGCTGCAGCAACAGACTGTTTTCAGGACAGGCAGCACACATGGAACAAGGGGCCGTGTGATTCTCAATGGAAGAGGGATATCTTCTCCCAAGAACTGTTGATTTAACTGTACATATACAGTATTAGGGTCCTGGGACACAGAACCATGCTACCCTTAATGGAAGGGAGAGCACAACCTCACGTACTGTGGACCTTTATCCATGGTACATTTTTATATATTTGTTTGCGTTCCTTGGATGGATGGGACCGGAGTCCAACAAATGTTGTAGTGGAAAGAGGCTTTCCTTACCATGGATAGTTTTATTGGACTGTAGGTGACCTGAAGGACTGTGAGCCAGGCACCTCTGATAAGAAAAGTATAATAGGTATTGAGGACATTGCTCATGCAAAGTTAAGTTAAGTTATTTTAATTACCTCCCTGCGTGGAGCATTTGTTGTAACCAATAAATGTGTTCAGTGAATGGTCCGGGACGACCATTGTTAAAGGAAGGGGGAATATAAGGGGCACAAGGTGGTGTCCATAAATATGAATGTTCACCTTTCTTGTAATGCTATTGTAAATAATTCATGTTGTGCATATTTATGGTACTCGTGTAAATGCTATATAAAAAATGATTACTGTTACAGTTGTAGGGAAAGCGTAGTACCCTAGTTTGGCCACTAGATGTGGGTGCAGAGTTATTCAGCTTGTAAATAGTTAAGTGGGAGGAGCTAATGGCAGTTAATCTGAGAAACATTTGCAAATTTGGATCAGTTGGGCGGGAGCGCCCTGACAGGGCAGTCAGCTCTGTAGCAGCCCAAGATCCAGTCAGGCAGCATCTGAGCCCGGAAGGCTGCAAGAGAAAGAAGGAAGGCATTGAAAGGGTCACTGGCAGGGCAGTATAAGTGAGACTGTGGCTGTCAGGGAGGAAAGAACTAAGCAGTATGGACAGGTCACTCAGAATGTGGCGGCTTGCTAAGTGGATGGATGTACTCGGGAGCAGGGCAAAATGGTCTAGAGGAATCCCTACTAAAGTAAGACTGGGCACAGAGGACGCAGGAGGACCGGTGAGCCCGGTTCGTTCCAGAAGCGGGCTTAGTAAAGATGAAGGAAAGACAGAGAAAGAGGAGAAGCTGTGAAATGCAAAGCCTGAGATAAATGCTGACAAGGAAAGAGAGGCGAAAGGAACAGAGAAGGAATTGTGTATTGTGAAGCCTGCTGTCAATACTGAAGAGAACCATTACGTGCCTGTTTCTACTAAAGTTCATTTTTCAATTGTTCAACGGGACTGTGACTCTGTAAATTCTGCTTTGGCTGAGGAAAATGTGCAGATCTTTATAGTAAGCCCTGAGAGAAAAGGAGCTGCAGGTATGCTGACTGAGAGTTGTGGAGTGTATGTGAAGGGAGGACAGTGTGTGCAAGGGACTTTTACCTCAGCCACGACGACCGTCCTGCCGTACCCCTACACAGCGATGATCCCTGGTGCAGCATATCCTTTTGCATAGCATGGGCCAATGCAGTTCAGACATGGTGCAAATGACGCTTGCGGCGTGAGCACAGGTAAAACATGTTTGTACCCTTCTGTACAGTTTTGAAATGGCTACTAAGATGGTTAGCTCTGACAATGCCATCATCAGCATCACTATTCCGGTCATCTTTGTGCTCGAGCACACTTTGAACAGTCTGTGTAAGGAGGAGTTGGAAGCAGAGGATGCGAAAGGGATAACAATATCTCTAATTTCCGGACTGTCATCACACAGGCAGGTGTCATGGTAGGGTTGCTTACAGCAATCAAGGGGGGCTCATGGTACCAGACATAATGCTAGTGAAGATGCAGGAGCCGAGGAACAAATTGAAGGGGATGAGGTGATGAACAGGTAACAGTCAAGAGATGAAGAAGATAATGATCCGCTCTTTGTTCTCTGTGGTTGGCGGGAGGGAACGGAGGATGCAACGTTGAATGATACCCCGCCACCAACACAGCATGGACTTGGACCTCATGGAAGCGCCCACCTGGAAAGGCATGCACACATACTGGAGTATTGAAATACGCTTGTAGACAAACTTAAGAGTGGTTTTCCCCAAGACAGCAGTGGGGCACACAGTGTGCATCCCAGTTTTAGAAGTCCAACCCTGGGAAGTCAAGGCTTATCGCCAAAACATTAGCAGCAGTGTTAGTGGCATAAGCAATTTCTGTGAGTCATCTAACACATTTTTAGACCAGCCACTGTGCACCTGCATAACAAGTCTGTCTTGTTGTGAACAACTGGAGAGGATGGTGCAGAAGTATCTTGAGCTCAATATCAATGCCATCAGGAAGCATTTGGACACTTTTATCAATATCAATGGCTGGGTGAATTCGGACCCTTTTGCATCTTGGTCTTCAAAAATGGAAGAGTGGCCTGACCTCGCCTGCCATGCCTTTGAGGTTTTGTCTTGCCTGGCAGCCAGCATTCTCTCAGAGCATGTCTTCAGCGCTGCTGGTGGTGTCCTGACAGATAAGCACATCGGCTGTTACCTCAAAGTTTAGACTGCCTAACATTCATTAAAATTAACACGTCATGGATCGCCGATGACTTTTGCACCTCAGTCGCAGATTTGACAGCCTAGGCGATGGTGTTGTTTTTAGTGTCATGTATTGATCTCACGTTACTGCAATCTGAGTCATCTTTGTGGTGTCTTCTGTGCCTGCTGTTGCTACTGTTGCTGATGTTAGAAACAATTTTTTGAAATGTGGAGAATCCAAGTTGGGTCTCCATCTGGTGGGTTGCTTGTGGTGGGAGATGTGTCAGAGTCCTATTATACTATTTCTACACTGTGGAAATTGATGCCACTTTAGTGCTGTGTGACAATTATTTTTTGAAATGTGGAGACTCCAAGTTTCATCTCCATTTGGTGGGTTGCCTGTGAAAGTAGGTCTTCCAGACATGCAGGCCTGCACTTACTTTCACTCAACTGCCTGTGTTACTTTCCTTGCATTTTTCTATCAATAGTATTCTATATAACGGATGTTTGTGCCATCTGAGAGTGGCTGGAAGAAAAGAAGAAAAAATTGGAGGTGTTTCATGAGGTGGAAGGTCTTCCAGCTAAGCAGTTTTACACGACTCCCATAACCACAAGGTCCTCATTGAAACTTCAATGCCAAGCTGTAAATGCTGGCCCAGACCCTAATACATCATGCATGGCCCATGGCTGACTGCTGCTGTGCCATTTGCAAATTTCTACTGTGGCTCAATTGATTCCATTTTTCCTGATGTCTGCTCCTAATTGTAGCTGTTTGGGGAGCTTTTGTCACCCCTTAAGGTGTTGTCTATGCATTTGTTTTTGCCTCACATTTAATCTAATGGAGTTCTGGAAAGTTTGGTGAACCATTAGGTGAACTGGTTGGCAAACGGAGGTCCGTTCGGTGAATCTGAACCGAACTGAACCTTGAAAGAATATTTCTTTGATTAAGGGCGCGTTCAAGCATCAGTTTTTATTGTGTGATTACTATCCATGATTTTCATGGATAGTACTCATACCTGATAGTATATGGAGTAGTTCATGTCCAATTTTTTTTTCTTTGGACCCAGTGGTCTGCAGAAAATCACAGACTTGTTCGATTTTGATCTGTTGTATGTGTCAGATTAAACATGCCAATGAAGTCTATGAATCCATAAAAAAAATGGAGAGTACTCGGATGCCATCCATGTGCCGTCCATTTTTTTCTGACTGATAGAGGAGTGTGAAAAACATGAAGCAGCTTTTTTTCATCTAAGAAAACTAATGAAACTATGACTAAAGTCTGACAATAAAATCACTGACATCTGAATGAGCCCTATGTTTGAAGAACGTTCGACCAACAAAAACAGCAATGTAAAAAAGTCTGGTCTAAGCATCTTTGTGCCACTTTATTATTTCCCCCTATGTTCAGCTATGGGGTGTAAGGGCTTTTTGCCCCGTCAGACATTTAAGCTATTGTTGCGGCTAAATCGCCTTTTGTTATGCTCTCACATAAAGGGTTTAAGCGCAGAGGGTTTCCTGCTCCACAGAAAAAATGAGGCCGTGTGTGTTGAAAGGGGAAAGAACCATAAATGATACATTTTTAAGAAAGTTCTTTGGGAGATACTAGATTCATACATACCCAAAAACCATTTTATAGATATACTAGATGGTGGCCCGATTCTAACGCATCGGGTATTCTAGAATATGCATGTCCACGTAGTATATTGCCAAGTGACGTTATATATTGCCCAGTGACGTAGTATATTGCCCAGTTACATAGTATATTGCCCAGTTACGTAGTATATTGCCCAGTGACGTAGTATATTGCACAGCCACGTAGTATATTGCACAGCCGCATAGTATATTGCCCAGTTACGTAGTATATTGCCCAGTTACGTAGTATATTGCCCAGTTACGTAGTATATTGCCCAGTTACGTAGTATATTGCCCAGTTACGTAGTATATTGCCCAGTTACGTAGTATATTGCCCAGTTATGTAGTATATTGCCCAGTGACGTAGTATATTGCCCAGTTACGTAGTATATTGCCCAGTTATGTAGTATATTGCCCAGTGACGTAGTATATTGCACAGCCACGTAGTATATTGCACAGCCGCATAGTATATTGCCCAGTTACGTAGTATATTGCCCAGTTACGTAGTATATTGCCCAGTTACGTAGTATATTGCCCAGTTACGTAGTATATTGCCCAGTTACGTAGTATATTGCCCAGTTACGTAGTATATTGCCCAGTTACGTAGTATATTGCCCAGTTATGTAGTATATTGCCCAGTGACGTAGTATATTGCCCAGTTACGTAGTATATTGCCCAGTTACGTAGTATATTGCCCAGTTACGTAGTATATTGCCCAGTTACGTAGTATATTGCCCAGTTACGTAGTATATTGCCCAGTTACGTAGTATATTGCCCAGTTATGTAGTATATTGCCCAGTGACGTAGTATATTGCCCAGTTATGTAGTATATTGCCCAGTGACGTAGTATATTGCCCAGTTACGTAGTATATTGCCCAGTGACGTAGTATATTGCACAGCCACGTAGTATATTGCACAGCCGCATAGTATATTGCCCAGTTACGTAGTATATTGCCCAGTTACGTAGTATATTGCCCAGTTACGTAGTATATTGCCCAGTTACGTAGTATATTGCCCAGTTACGTAGTATATTGCCCAGTTACGTAGTATATTGCCCAGTTATGTAGTATATTGCCCAGTTACGTAGTATATTGCCCAGTTACGTAGTATATTGCACAGCCACGTAGTATATTGCCAAGTGACGTAGTATATTGCACAACCACGTAGTATATTGCCCAGTTACGTAGTATATTGCCCAGTTATGTAGTATATTGCCCAGTGACGTAGTATATTGCCCAGTTACATAGTAACAGCACAGAGCCACGTAGTATATTGCCCAGCTACGTAGTATATTGCCCAGCCACGTATGTCACATGTTAAAAAATAAAAAATAAACATATACTCACCTTCCGAGGGCCCCTTGTAGTTCTGTCGCCTATGTTCGGTTCAGGCGGTAGCTTCCGGTCCGAGGGTGTGATGACGTCATGGTCACATGACCGTGACGTCATGGCATGTCCTTGTCGCACACCAGCCTTAGCACCGGAACCTGCCGCTTGCATGGATCGGTCACCGGAGCATCGGAAAGGCGGCGGAAGGTGAGTATATAATGATTTGTTATTTTGTTATTATTATTTTTAACATTAGATGTTTTTACTATTGACGCTGCATAGTCAGCCTCGATAGTAAAAACTTGGTCACACAGGGTTAATAGTGGTGGTAACGGAGTGAGTTACCCGCGGCATAACGCGGTCCGTTACCGCTGGCATTAACCCTGTGTGAGCCGTGACTGCGGGGAGTATGGAGCGGGCGCCGGGTAGTGACTGCAGGGGAGTAGGGAGGGACTAATCGGACTGTGCCCGTCGCTGATTGGTCACGGCAGCCATGACAGGCAGCTGGCGAGACCAATCAGTGAATGAATATCCGTGACGGAAGTTGCCGACAGAAAGATAGAAGTACCCCTTAGACAATATATATATAGATTTGTCAGTCCATGATAAGGCCGCTATTAATCACATGTGGAATCAGTCTGTTATATAGCCGTCAAAATCAGTCTCGCGAGACCGCTATGTCATCATCTCGCGAGACCTTTTAATTCTTTTTTTTAACAGGGATATGGTGCATACTACGTGACTGGGCAATATGCTATGTGACTGGGTAATATACTATGTGGCTGGGCAATATACTATGTGACTGGGCAATATACTATGTGGCTGGGCAATATATTATGTTATGTGGCTGGGCAATATACTATGTGACTGGCCAATATACTATGTGGCTGGGCAATATACTATGTCACTGGGCAATATACTACGTGACTGGGCAATATACTACGTGGCTGGGCAATATACTACGTGGCTGGGCAATATACTACGTGGCTGGGCAATATACTACGTGGCTGGGCAATATACTACATGGCTGGGCAATATACTATGTGACTGGGCAATATACTATGTGGCTGGGCAATATATTATGTTATGTGGCTGGGCAATGTACTACGTGACTGGGCAATGTACTACGTGACTGGGCAATATACTACGTGACTGGGCAATATACTACGTGACTGGGCAATATACTACGTGGCTGGGCAATATACTACGTGGCTGGGCAATATACTACGTGGCTGGGCAATATACTACATGGCTGGGCAATATACTACGTGGCTGGGCAATATACTACGTGGCTGGGCAATATACTACATGGCTGGGCAATATACTACGTGACTGGGCAATATACTACGTGGCTGGGCAATATACTACGTGGCTGGGCAATATACTACATGGCTGGGCAATATACTATGTGACTGGGCAATATACTATGTGGCTGGGCAATATATTATGTTATGTGGCTGGGCAATGTACTACGTGACTGGGCAATATACTACGTGGCTGGGCAATATACTACATGGCTGGGCAATATACTACGTGGCTGGACAATATACTACGTGACTGGGCAATATACTACGTGGCTGGGCAATATACTACATGGCTGGGCAATATACTACGTGGCTGGACAATATACTACATGGACATGCATATTCTAGTTCAGTTGTCTGTGAGATTCCACATCCTGGGCTTGTCTGGCGGCAGTTTGTTGTGGTGTCTCCTGTTCCCGATGTTGTCGTTTTCTTGCTGCTGCTGCTGCTTTTCTGTCATCCTCATTGGCGTATTTTTGTTTACGACCCATTCTAAGATAGAAACACAGGGAGATGCCGCCCATACAGGGAGACGCAGGCACACACCCTACACAATGGCCGCACTTGACAGCAGTGGAGGACAATGATGATTCCAGAATTCGCGGCAGACCGTGCCCGTCGCTGATTGGTCGAGGCCAGCTGGCCTCGACCAATCAGAGACGTGGGATTTCCAGGACAGACAGACAATTAAACCCTTAGACAATTATATATATAGATACTGACATGAACACAGTATAAATACTAAAGTCATGGCCAATAGATGAACTGAAAGGGCACTCATGGCCAGAAGATGTTTAAAAGGCAGTCATAAAATGGCCAAAATATACGACAATTATTAGAGCGACTCGGTTTGACTCTTGCTAATGAATATGAGTTGGGCACATGAGCTGATACAGACCAAGGCTAACTCATACTCTGGGTCTAAACTAGCAGGAGACTGTAATAGGGGACCAGCCTATTTATCATTCCATCATGTAATGGATAATGTAGACCTACAGCCTATTAGTCATGCCTACACAATCGGGGGGAGACTGCTGGCTTAGGAGGTCAAGTGCATCACCCAATGAACAAAGAGTAGTAATTAACACCATTACTTAAAACCATAGAAACCAATGAGAAATGCACTTTATTGTGTCATTTCTATTGGAAAGGCTTAGTGTATATTTACACATTTTCTCATTGCTAGTAAATAGACATTAGTGGGAAGAAGCAAATACACATTTTTCAATGCTTGGGAATTTGCCAGGAATGCAGACTTCCGATAAGGCCTAATTCAGAAATCTTTTTTTTATGTAGAAGCAAAATTGACAGAGTTTCATCAGTGATTTTCATCAGGTTTTTATCATAGTTTCATCAGTTTTTTTCACTGACGAAAAAAAGTTTTCTACCTTCTAATATGTATCAGTCAGAGAAAATCAAACAGCGCACAGATGACATCTATCTAAGTGTTGTTCAACTTTTTTACGGACCCATAGACTTTCTTTTCCAAGTTTGATCCAACACATGGATCAGTATCAGACATGTCTTCACAATTTTTCACAGCACACTCGGTTTGCAAAATATCTCTGATATGTGAACAGTCCGATAGACTATCACAGGTACGAGTGCTATCCGGAAAACACAGATAGCACTCATACATGAAAAACTGATATGTGAATTAGGCCTAAGTTGTCAGAACATACTTTAAGGGCAGGTGCAGACTAGCTTATTTTCAGTCCGAGTGCAATATGACAATACATCTGATTGCACTCGGACCAATGTTAGTCTGTGGATACATACACATGTCAGAATATTTACTTGAACTGCACCAATCCAAGGAAAAAAAATCTCCATGCCCGAGTTTTATCCAATACTCAGATTGCACTCGGCCATGCTAGCCAATGAGTCCGTGGAAAACATCAGACTGCACTCGGATGACATGGACTGACAGAATGGAGAGGATGGAGACATTTTTTTCTCCATCTTCTCATTGGAGAGAATCAAATCATAGAATTATAGATCATAATCATATTTTTTTTTTATTTTGTAACATATACAATTTGAATCAAAGAATCTATGATTCTATGATTACATTTTTATATGTAACAAAATTAAAATAAACGGTAAAAAAACTTATAAAACAACATGAAAAATGATTGAAATTAATGGAGTATTTACAACAATCTAACAAAGCAGAAATATTTGTGTGAGTGAAAGGGGGAAAAAGTACACATGCTTTCTTATGTATCTTTTCAGAGGAAATGCAATTAATGTCCTCCATATTCCAACATTCTTTGTCATTATATCTGGAAAGAACTGGGTCAATGATCTTCTGGTCGGGAGCCAAGTGTGTTATTGTTGTAGAATCTCCAGTTTGGCTTTCGATTCATTCTGATATCATTGATTTCTCTCCTACCAAAAAATTGGTCCGAGTTTCATCAGTGTTTTGGATCAGATATTCATCAGAGTTTGATCTATGTGTCAGTTTTTATCATCAGAGTTTCATTGGCTTTTCTTGTATGAAAACAAAATAATAGAGGCTTCTCAAGCTTCTCCTATCAAAGCGAAATATGAACAGCACATAGAAGGCATCCAAGTGTAATCTAATTTTGTTCATGGGCCCATAGATTTGCGTTGGCGAGATTAATCCGTGACTCAGATAAAAATTGGGCATATTTTATGTGGACCACTCATTCTGCAGAACTAGAAAGACGTGTACAGCTCTATAGACTATACTGAACTAAAACTAGAAAGTGAAAAACTGAATGAGCCCTTTGTTTTAAAACCTCAGCAGGGATAATACTTAGAGGCATTTTCTGTGACTTTGGACCTCATTTTTTTCTAAAAACTACTGAGAACCTACTTAACGGACAACTACAGTGTTTGCTTTAGTCCGTCATTCTGTTGTCTGCAATGGAAACAGGTTTCTATGTCTGGATAGTACAATTCAGAGTTGTTTTTAGGTTACATTAGACCTCATGCAGACATGCGATTAAAAAAAGGACACATAATTCTAATCAAATTTTCACTTACATGGAGAAATTGAAAGAAAAAAATGTCTTTGCCTTTTCCTTTCTGACTCATCAAAGTAGAAGAAAACAGCATCCAGTCCCAGGTGATGAGTTTCAAAGAACAACATTTTATTCCACCATCAGAACACAGCGCCCCGACCTATAACAGTTCTGGCAAAAATTAAGAGACCACCACATCAAAACCCTGTCATGGGCAGCCCAATCTCCAGACCTGAACCCCATTGCAAACCTCTGGAATGTAATCAAGAGGATGATGGATAGTCACAAGCCATCAAACAAAGAAGAACTGCTTACATTTTTGCTCCAGGAGCAGTGTAAAAGACTGGTGGAAAGCATGCCAAGATGCATGGAAGCTGTGATTAAAAATCTTGGTTATTCCACAAAATATTGATTTCTGAACTCTTCCTGAGTTAAAACATTAGTATTGTTGTTTCTAAAAGATTATGAACTTGTTTTCTTTGCATTATTTGAGGTCTGAAAGCACTGTTTGTTTATTTTTACTGTTTCTCATTTTCAGAAAAAAAATACAAAATTTATTGCTTGGAAACTCAGAGACATGTTGTCAGAAGTTTATAGATTAGATGAACAATTTACATTTTACTCAAAAATATACCTATAAAGAGAAAAATCAGACAAACTGAACATTTTGCAGTGGTCTCTTAATTTTTACCAGAGCTGTATAACAGGTCTTTATCAAGTCAAGTACACTTGTTCTTTGAAACTCATCACCTGGGACTGGGCGCTGTTTTCTTCTACTTCGATGTTGCTGATTCTCCAAGTGGGTTCCTTGGAATTTGAACGAGCATCCAAACTTAGTGAGTGCTGTCAGCCTTCTTTATTTGTCTTTTCCTTTCTGACAGTCCGTGAAAAACAGACCGCGCTCGGATGTCACTTGCATTGTCAATTTTGATCCTACTCTCAGATCAGAAGTGGACATCTTTCCACAAGTTTCTGCAGACCTGTTGATCCACAAAAAATCATCGACATGCGATTGGCCCCATAGTCTATCATGGGTAAGAGTGCCGTCCGTGAAAATCACGAATAACACTCATAAGCAAATAACGGCTGTCTGAATGAGTCCTTAAAGCGAGAGAAGGGAGAGTCTTGATACTTATTTCTTGATACTTTTATAGACACATGGTCTGCAAAAAAACAAACAAGTGAATAGCACCTTAGACTTAAATGGGTACATGTTCTATCAGTGAAGATCATGGATAGAACTTATACGCGATTCACGGATACCTGAATGAGGCCTTTAAAGGAATCTGTCACCACAATTGACCTATATAAATTATAGATATGAGCATACAGGTTAGACTTCTGGAAAAAATCCTACCTGCATTCCTCATATCAGATGCCTTGTTGAGAAAATATCTTTTATCACTTTATGCAAATGACCTCTTCCAGGCTGTGGGGAGGACGCTGCCTGGAAGATAACTCTGCCTCCAGAGCTTATTTTACATGAAGTGTTACCAGTGTGATTTATTATGGCCACTTTCTGTTCTCCTGATCTCACTGCAGAGCTGTGTGTGATTATAACTAACACATCTGCAGGTTCCTCTCAGTTTCAGCTTCTATCTCACAGGCAGATAACTTTGCAATATTGTTAAAATTGAGCAGAGTTCAGAGAACTAAAAAAAATGCATTTGCAGGAAAACAAAGCTCACTTATCTTGTTCTGAGTTAGTTACATATCTCACATTGGCAACTCCTTCTTCCATTTCAAATAACCTCTGGAGTCAGAGTTATCTTCCAGGGAACATCCTCCCCACAGACTGGAAGAGATCATTTACATATAAGAAATACGTGGATTTTCCTGGCATAAGACATCAGACCTTAGATATCAAGGTATCATTTTATTCAGCTTCCTATTACCTAAATGCCCATATAGACTACTTAGGAAGGCTGATCCTACAGACAGATTCCTTTTAAATAGTCCTTCAAGACATTATATTCTGTATTGCCATTTTGAAACTATAAACATGTTAAGACTAATTGGTCAATATTTACAGTGGGGAAAATAAGTATTTGATACACTGCTGATTTTACAAGTTTTCCAACCTACAAAGAATGGAGAGGTCTGAAATTTTTATCATAGGTATACTTCAACTGTGAGAGACAGAATATTTTTTAAAAAATTGTATGATTTTTACATAATTAATTTATCATAATAATCTTTATTTATATAGTGTCAACATATTCTGCAGCGTTTTACAATTCAACAGTTAATATACAAGTCATAATAAAGTTAACGTTAATACAATAATTCATGCAAAGATAAGGAAAACCTTGCCTATAAGAGCTTATAATCTACAATCTAATTTGCATTTTATTGCATTAAATAAGTATTTGATACAATAGAAAAACAGAACTTAATATTTGTAACAGAATCCTTTGTTTCTATTTTTTAGAGGTCAGATGTTTCATGTAGTTCTTGACCAAGTTTGCGCAGACTGCAGCAAGAGTTTTGGCCCACTCCTCCATGCAGAGCTTCTCTAAGTCTTTCCAGTTTAAGGGCTGTCACTTGGCAACATTTAGTTTCAGCTCCCTTTGAAATGCTTCTAACTGAACCACTCCTTAGTTGCCCTGGCTGTGTGTTTAGGATCATTGCTGGAACACCCAGCTACAACTCATCTTCAATGCTCTTAATGAGGGAAGGAGGTTGTAGGCCAAAATCTTGCTATACACGACCTCATCCATCCTCCCTTCAATACTGTGCTGTCATCTTGTCCCTTTTGCAAAAAAGCACACCCAAAGTAGGATGTTTCCCCCACCATGCTTTGCAGTTGAAATGGTGTTCTTTGGGTTGTACTCATCCTTCTTCTTCCTCCAAACACGGCGAGTGGAGTTGATACAAAAAAATGTATTTTGATCTCATCTGACCACATGACCTTCTCCCATACCTCCTTTGTGTCATCCGAATGGTCATTGGCAAACTTAAAACTGGTCTGGACGTGTGCTAGCATGAGCAGGGGCACCTTGCATGTCCTGTCAGATTTTCTTCAATGACGGCGTATTGTGTTGCTAATGGTAATGTTTGAGACTATGTTCCCAGCTCTTTTCAGGGCATTGACCAGGTCCTCCCATGTAGTTCAGGGATGACTCCTGATCTATCCCAGAATAATCCTTACCTCACAAGGCAAGATCTTGCATGGACCTCCAGACAGATGAAGATTGACAGTCATCTTATGTTTCTTACATTTTCTAATAATTGTGCCAACAGTTGTTGCTTCTCTCCAAGTTGCTTGCCTATTGTCCTGTAGCCCATCCCAGCCTTGTGCAGGTCTACAATTTTGGGAACCCAGTCACACACAGCATGCTTGAGTAATAATCTTTTCTACCTCCATTTGCACTTGCACTTTATTTTATCTATTCGTTTGGTACATGTATGGACTAGGACTTGTGGTGGTGGATGGCTGTGTGGTGCTATTTACTATTTATTTCCTAAACTAATATACTGGCACACTTTAGTTGATTTACCCTTTCTATAGTCGTTTGTGCTTAATGTACTTTTGAGGTTCCATTGTGATTTATTGTACCCCATGCAAATTATATGTGTTGTGTACTGCTGCATTGTTTCAGCTGGTTAATTTATATATATTTTTATTATCTTTGTTAATTAACAAACTTTTGGATTTTATCTTTACCCATGGTCTCGTTTGCACAATTCCTTTGAATATGATCCACATATGAAGTGTGTTTATTATAAGAATTACAGAAATCTCTATTCTTTGTCCGGGGGAAATTGCAAAATCAGAACTATATCAAATACTTATTTTCCCCACTGTACCTTTCTCAAAATTCTACTCATCCATTACATTTTTTTGAAAATATTCCTGCTTTAAAATCTAATAAAATACCTCACACTCCAATATTCCCCCTTTAACCCCTTAACCCCCAAGGGTGGTTTGCATGTTAATGACCAGGCCAATTTTTACAATTCTGACCACTGTCCATTTATGAGGTAATAACTCTGGAATGCTTGCATGGATCCCGGTGGTTCTGATATTATTTTCTCGTGACATATTGTACTTTATGATAGTGGTTAAATTTCTTTGATATGACTTGCGTTTATTTGTGAAAAAAATGGAAATTTGGCAAAAATTTTAAAAATTTCGCACTTTTCATGCCCTTAAATCACAGATATGTCACTCAAAATACTTAATAAATAACATTTACCACATGTCTACTTTACATAAGCACAAATTTGGAACAACATTTTTTTTTGTTATGAAGTTATAAGGGTTAAAAGTTGACCAGCGATTTCTCATTTTTACAACACCATTTTTTTAAGGGACCACATCTCATTTGAGGTCACTTTGAGGGGTCTATATGATGGAAAATAACCAAAAGTGACACCATTCTAAAAAAATGCACCCCTCAAGGTGCTAAAAACCACATTTGAGAAGTTCATTAACCCTTCAGGTAATTCACAGGAATTTTTAGAATGTTTAAAAGAAAAGGAACATTTAACTTTTTTTCACAAAAAATTTATTTCAGATCCAATTTGTTTTATTTTACCAAGGGTAACAGGAGAAACTGGACCCTAAAAGTTGTTGTGCAATTTGTCCTGATTATTCCCATACCCCATATGTGGGGGTAAACCACTGTTTGGGCACATGGCAGAGCTCGGAAGAGAAGGAGCACCGTTTCACTTTTCAATGCAAAATTGGCTGGAATTGAAATCGGACGCCATGTCGCGTTTGGAGAGCCCCTGATGTGCCTAAACAGTGGAAACCCCCCGCAATTGACACCATTTTGGAAAGTAGACCCCCTGCAGAACTAATCTAGATGTGTGGTGAGCACTTTGATCCCCCAAGTGCTTCACAAAGGTTTATAATGTAGAGTTTAAATGATCCCCAATTTTTTTTCCCCAAGTGTAACAGGAGAAATTGGACCACAAAACTTCTTGTGCAATTTGTCCTGAGTACGCTGATACCCCATATGTGGGGGGAACCACCGTTTGGGTGCATAGCAGAGCTTGTAAGAGAAGGAGCGCCATTTTGGAATGCAGACTTAGATGGAATGGTCTGCAGATGTCACATTGCGTTTGCAGAGCACCTGATGTGCCTAAACAGTAGAAACCCCCCACATGTGACCCCATTTTGGAAACTAGATCCCCAATGAACTTATCTAGATGTGCTGTGTGAACTTTGAACCTCCAAGTGTTTCACTAAAGTTGATAACGCAGACCGGGGAAAATAAAAAATCTTTTTTTTCTCACAAAAATGATTTTTAGCCCCCAAATTTTTATTTTTACAAGGGTAACAGGAGAAATTTTAACCACAATAGTTGTTGTCCAATTTGTCCTAAGTACGCTGATACCCATATGTGGGGTTATCCACTGTTTGGGTGCACGGCAGAGATCGGAAGGGAAGGAGCACCGTTTTACTTTTTCATTGCAGAGTTGGCTGAAATTGAGATCGGATGCCATGTCGCGTTTGGAGAGCCCCTGATGTGCCTAAAAAGTGGAAACCACCAATTCTAACTCCATCCTTAACCCGAACACACCCCTAACCTTAATCCCAACCCTAACCATAACCCTAACCACACCCCTAACCCTAATCTCAACCCTAACAATCACCCTAACCACACCCCTAACCCTGACATACCCATAACCGTAATCCCAACCCTAATCCCAACCGTAAACATAATCCAAACCCTAACCTCATCTCTAGCCCCAAAACTAACCCTAACTTTAGCCTCAACCCTAACTTTAGCCCTAACCCTAACTAATGGGAAAAAGGAAATAAATAAAAAAAATGTATTTTATTATTTTTCCCTAACTAAGGGAGTGATAAAGGGGGGTTTGATTTACTATGTATAGCAGGTTTTTATAGCAGGTTTTTGTTTGGCAGCTGTCACAAACTAAAAGACGCTTTTTATTGCAAAAAATAGTTTTTGCATCACCACATTATGAGAGCTATAATTTTTTTATATTTTGGCCCAAAGAGTCATGTGAAGTCCTGTTTTATGTGGAACGAGTTGACATTGTTATTGGCACCATTTTCGGGCATGTGACATTTTTAATCACTTTTTATTATGATTTTTGGGAGACAGAATGCAGAAAAAACAGCAATTCATTAATTTCTTTTGGGTGGGGCGTTTATACCATTCCGCGTGTGGTAAAATTGATAAAGCGGTTTTATTCTTCGGATTAGTACGATTACAGCGATACCTCATTTATATCTTTTTTTATGTTTTGACGCTTTTATACAATAAAAATTATTTTACATAAAAAATAATTATTTTTGCATTGCTTTATTCTGACTTCTGAGGGCTATAATTTTTTTATTTTTTTGCTGATGATGCTCTATGGCAGCTCATTTTTTGCGGGACAAGATGATGTTTTCAGTGGTACCATGTTATTTATCAATGTTTTTTATTGCGTTATTCCACTTTTTGTTTTTGCAGTATGATGATAAAGCATTATTTTTTGCCTCGTTTTTTATTTATTTTTTACGATGTTCACTGCAGGGGTTAACTAGTGGGACAGTTTTAAAGATTGGGTCGTTACGGACACGGCGATACTAAATATGTGTACATTTATTGTTTTTTTATTTACATAAATGTATTTTTTTGAAAAATATATATTGTTTTTCTTTATTTAGGAATTTTTTTAAAAAATATTCCAGGGTAGGACATCACTGTATAAAGTCATATCACTGATCTGACACTTTGCAGAACACTGTGTCAGATCAGCGATATGACAGGCAGTGTATGAGGCTTCTCAGCACCTGCTCTCAGCAAGCACTGACTAGCCACCTCCGTGCAGGACCCGGAAGGACCCTGTGGCCATCTTGGATCCGGGGGCCTGCAGGGAGGAGATCCTCAGAACAACGCAATCACATCGCCTTGTTCTGTGGGTCTCAGGGAAGCACATAGGGAGCCCCCTCCCTGCGTGATGCTTCCCTATGCCACTGGAATGCTGTGATCTTGTTTGATCGTAGTGTTCCGGGGGTTAAGGAGCCGAGTTCGGTCCGTGACTGCTCCTGGCACATAGTGCTGGGTATACATAATTAGTCCATTGAATATAGTATAACACATTCAGAAATGATAACACCAAACAACCTCTCCAGAAAATTAATTCAAGACAGGCCACACGAATGTATAGTTATAAATAATGTTTTATTAGAACAAAAAAATGGTAAAAACCTCAACCATAAATACACACATAATATAGAAAGTGCCTCCAATCCACCACAGGTCTAGTGAAAACCCATATAGATATCTAAATGTCGATACATTTATTTCAGTACGCCACTAAGTGGCTGTTTACCATATAAGTCGACATGATAGCGGCAAATAAGATTGCAAGAGGCTACAAGTAAAGTGCACGGTGCATACATGTAAGTATAAACAACTACCATAATAGGGGAAGTATAGAGGAGGCCATCAGTGACCATTACCAAAGGTGTACCCCTAGGTATAAGGCTGGTTTCACACTTGCGTTTTGAACTGCAGCGTTTTAAAAAAAAACGCAGGTGGTGAAAAAATGCATGTAAATGTATGCAAATGCTGCGTTTTTTAGACGCATGCGTTTTTGCATGCAGAAAAAAAAAGCGGCGTTTTGCCGCGTTTACATGCATTTTTTCCTGCATTTGCGTTTTTGAAACGCATGCTGAGAAGTGTGTGACAGCTGCCAATCATCAAAATCAACTAGAAAACCCACTACTAATAGAATTAGCTAGGGTTAGGGTTAGGATCCCTAGGGTTCGGGTTAGGGGTAGCTTTTTATTAGAAGAATGTCCTGGTCACCAGGTCACTGATGAGCCACCCCCCACCATCAAGGTGATAAAGGGATCCAAACCCTAACCCTAACCCTAGGGATACAAAACCTAACCCTACCCCTAACCCTACCCCTAACCCTAACCCTACTCCTCACCCTAACCATAACCCTTGGGACCCTAACCCTAACCCTACCCCTAACCCTAACCATAACTCTAGGGATCCTAACCCTAACCCTAACCCTAAGGGTTAGGATCCTAACCCTAAGGGTTAGGGTTAGGATCCCTAGGGTTAGGGTTAGGGTTAGGGTTAGGATTCCTAGGGTTACTAGGGATCCTAACCCTAACCCTAACCGTTACCCTAGGGATCCTAACCCTAACCCTAACCCTAAGGGTTAGGGTTAGGATCCCTAGTACCCGTCTAAAAAACGCAGCGTTTGCATGCATTTACATGTGTTTTTTCACCACCTGCGTTTTTTTTAAAAACGCTGCAGATCAAAACGCAAGTGTGAAACCAGCCTTATACCTAGGGGTACACCTTTGGTAATGGTCACTGATGGCCTCCTCTATACTTCCCCTATTATGGTAGTTGTTTATACTTACATGTATGCACCGTGCACTTTACTTGTAGCCTCTTGCAATCTTATTTGCCGCTATCATGTCGACTTATATGGTAAACAGCCACTTAGTGGCGTACTGAAATAAATGTATCGACATTTAGATATCTATATGGGTTTTCACTAGACCTGTGGTGGATTGGAGGCACTTTCTATATTATGTGTGTATTTATGGTTGAGGTTTTTACCATTTTTTTGTTCTAATAAAACATTATTTATAACTATACATTCGTGTGGCCTGTCTTGAATTAATTTTCTGGAGACATAGTGCAGGGTGTCAGCTGTGATAATCAGCAGACACCCGGCTGTGATCAGCTGCACTTTACCTGTGAGCGCGGCTGATTGCATATGACGTACTATCTCATCGATGGTCAGACAGGCCCAGGTCACCTCGACGGGATAGTACTTCGGATTTCAGAAAGGGGTTAAATATTACATCATTGATCTAATCCATCTATATGTTTGCGGTTATTCAAGAGGTACATAATTGATCGTTTCATAATATAGGAATAACTATACCATATTAATTTTAGTAAGTTAGCAGAAAAAGAAAAAACTACAGTTTTGGTAGTTTAAGATAAGTAAGTATGGAAATAACCTAAATGCAAAAAAGTAACTTAAACCTACTGATGTGACTAGCTTTACTGAATTTGTCAGTTGCCATGTTGGATCTTGGATTAAAAATATCCCTTAAGGGTAATTTAAACATATAAAGTTTCAAGATAAATTGTACATATGACAGGAATTTAATAGCACAAAGTAAAATTATAGAACAAAGTTTTTTTGAAGGAAATTATACAGAAGACCTATTAGAGGAGACACAGAAGCGAATTTGGAATAAGGATAAATCCCTTAATACACACACCAGAGAAAAGAGAAAGGAGAGGGATTAAATATTTCTCTTATATCTACATATAATAGAAATCCACATTTGGCTAGGATAACTAAAGAGAGATTGGGGTATTGTAAAACATGTTGCAACTATTAAGCATTTACTTCCAGAATGGCCATGACCACAAATAGCCCATATGCTGGCACCAAATTTATGTTATCACATTTCTAAAACATGACTGGAATACTAGTGCAACCTAAGTAGCAATCCTAAAAGTAAATATTAACCTAGGGCTTTGCCTTTTGATTTAAGAAGCCAAACTCCATTTGCAGACAACTGTTTGGGGGTGTTTGCCCCTCATTAGTAGCAAGCAGGAAAACTATGTTGGCTGATTGGAAGGACTCTGACAGGGCATCTATGTGCTGTAGAGGTTTGTACTCACTCAGCTGCTCTTTATTATGATACATTTTTATAGCGCCATTTATTCCATGGCGCTTTACACATCAAAGGGGCACATATAGAGAAGTACAATAGACATGAGCCAAACAAGGCACACACAAGTACAGAAGGAGAGAGGACCCTGCCTGCGAGGGCTCACCGTCCACAGGGGATGGGTGAGGATAGTTTCTTTTTGAAGGTTTTCCATTGTAGGCAAGAGTCTGGTGTGTTGGGGTAGAGAGTTCCAGAGTATGGGGGACTCACGGGAGAAATCTTGCATGCGGCTGTGGGAAGAAGAGATAATAGAGGAATAGAGAAGGAGGATCGCAGGTTGCGTGTGGGTAAGTACTGAAGTACTGGGAGACCATGTCACAGATGTATGGAGGAGACAGGTTGTGGAGGGCTTTGTATGTCCATTTTGAACTGGAGCCTCTGGACAATTGGAAGCCAGTGAAGGGCTTGGCAGAGAGGAGAGGCTGGGGAAAAACGGGGAGACAGCAGAGTGTAGGATGGATTGGAGTGGTGCCAGAGTGCTAGAGTGCTAGAGGAGAGGCAAGAGAGTAGGAGGTTGCAATAGTTGAGGTGGGAGGTGATAAGGGCGTGCACTAGCGTTTTTGTGGTTTTATGGTCAAGGAATGCTGGATCCGGGAAATTATTTTGAGTTTGAGCCGGCAGGAGGCAAGGGCTTGGATATGTGGCTTGAAAGAGAGGGCAGAGTCGAGGATCACCCCGAGGCACCGAGCGTGTGGAACTGTGGAAATTGAGCAGCCATTAACATTGATGGATAAGTCTCATGGAGGGATAGAGTGAGATGGGGGAAAGATGATGAATTCTGCTTTGTCCATGTTCAGTTTTAGAAAGCAAGCAGAAAAGCTGAAATAGCAGACAGGCATTGTGGGATTTTGGTCAGTAAGCAGGTGAGGTCAGGTCCAGATAGGTAGATCTGCGTGTCATCGGCGTAGAGATGATACTGCAAACCGTGGGATTAAATGAGCTGTCCCAGACCGAAGGTGTAGATGGAGAAGAGCAGGGGCTCTGAGACTGAGCCTTGGGGAGCACCGACAGAAAGGGGGGCGAGGTGAGGAGGTGGGGTGAGAGAGGGAGACACTGAATGTTCGGTCTGTTAGATATGACGAGATCCAGGATAGGGCCAAGTCTGTGATGCCAAGAGATGAGACAATCTGTAGCAAAAGGGAATGGTCAAAAGTGCCGAAGGCAAAAGACAGGTCCAGGAGAAGGAGGACTGAATAGTGTCACTTGCTCGTGGTGATTAGTAGGTTGTTGGTAACTTTAGATAGGGCAGTTTCAGTTGAGTGATGACGTTTGAGGCCAGATTGTAACTGGTCAAAGAGGGAGCAGGAGGAGAGGTAGGAGGACAGTTCAATATGGACATGCTGTTCCAGTAGTTTTGAGGCATAAGGGAGAAGAGATATTGAGCGATAGCTAGACACAGAGGATGGGTCGAGAGAGGGCTTTTTGAGGATTGGTGTGATTGAGGCATGTTTGAAGGATAAGGGGAAGACACCATTTGTAAGTGAGAGGTTGGACAGGTGTGTTAGGGATGGGATGAAGACTGTGACGAGATTAGGGATTAGGTGGGACGGGAGCGGGTCAAGTGTGCAAGTGGTGAGATGTGATCTTGACAGGAGGGTGGAGAGCTGATCTCCTGTCATGGTGGAGAAGCTGGTTTTGGAGGAACAGGGCTGAGCTGCTAAGAGGGACATTGGGGGCTGCGGGCCAAAGCTTTCTCGGATCATATCAATCTACTGCTTAAAGAAAGAGGCAAATTCTTCAGCAGAAATGAAAGAAGATGAAGGAGGTGCTGGGTGACGCAGTAGAGAATTGAAAGTATTGAAAAGCTGTTTAGGGTTGTGAGAGAGGGAGGATATGAGAGATGAGAATTAAGTTTGTTTTGCGGCAGTGAGTATGTATGGACTTGAAGCAGGTGAGGGACTACTTGTAGGTGATGAAGTGTTCAGCAGAGCGGGATCTTTTCCATCTCCGCTCAGCGATCCTGGGAGCCTGTCTCAGTTCTTTGGTCAGGCTGGTCAGCCAGGGCTGCCTGTTGATTGTACGAGTTTTGCTATGTGTGAGGCGGGCAGACGAATCAAGTGTTGCTGTTATTGTGGTGTTATAAAAAGTGGCAACAACATCTGTGTCATGAAGGGAAGCTATGTCTGTAAGATGGAGAAAGGACTCAGAAAGTGATTGTAGATTGAGGTGTTTGAGATTTCTGCGAGGGTGAATGAGTTTGTGGAGTGTGGGTTGCGCACTAAGAGAGGAGAGGGAAGAGAATGTCAGTAGGTTGTGTCAGACAGGGGAGGGGGGTGAGTTAGTGAGATTAGTAAGGGAGCAGAGGTGGGTGAAGATAAGGTCCAGCATGTGGCCATCTTTGAGAGTGGCCACAGAGTACCATTGAGTGAGGCCAAAGGAGGAAGTCAGCGATAAAAGTTTAGAGGCAGCTTGGGTGGAAGCGTCAATGGGTATGTTGAAGTCACCCATAATGATAGTGGGGATGTCAGCAGAGAGGAAATGAAGTAGCCAGGTGGTGAAGTGGTAGAGAAAGATGGAGATGGCTAGTTGCTCTTGAGGTAGGAGCAGGAGGCGGTATTCATACAAAGTCCAGGCAAGTTTATGTAACATCATATACTGCATCTGGTTGCAAAACAAAATAGAGCCTTGTCAGGGACAAAGTAAAAAACAAACTGAAAACAAATAGTCCATATGGTATTGCGGGTCCGCCTTCTCAGGTCAGAGCCTTTAGCAACACACACTGAAGGTGAACATGAACTGCAAGTAAGTCCATATAGCACTGCATATCTGCCCGCTCAAGTAAGTGTCTTTAGCAACACACACTGGAGATCTCCATACCTCCAGCCACAGACACTGAATGAGAAACTTGGCCTCCATTTTATCTGCCAAACCATACCCCTGGGGTTGGAACATGTGAGCTGTCATTCCCATCCATCTCTTATGACTGCTTGTAAAACTAAGCTCTGGATTGCCCAAATTACTCTGTCAGCACTATATGTGCTGGAGCATGCTTCTGAGCTCACATCACTGCAGCAAACAGCTGCGATGACACATACTTCGCTTCAAGGACTTGTCCTGTGGCCATCTTACATACCCTCCTCCTCTGCTTAAAACCAGGGTACTTGGCACCTTCTGCCAGCAAACAGTGGATCCTCAACAGAGTGTCAGCATTGCCATGCAGTTTCCTTGGCCTATTCTCTACATAGAAGTTAAAATCCTGAAGTCCTAGGAACCACCTGATTACGTGGGCATTGTTCCCTTTCTTCTCCCTCATCCACTTCAGTGAGGCATGGTCTGACACTAGTCTGAACCTCATGCCTAAGAGATTGTACCGTAGAGTGTCCAACACCCACTTGATGGCTAATGATTCCTTCTCCACTATGGAATAGTTTTTCTTTCAGGATGACAACTTCCGGCTAAAATACATTATGGGGTGCTCTTCCCTGTTCACCTCTTGAGATAAGACAGTGCCCAACCCGACATCCAACGTGTCCGTCTGGACCACAAATTCCTTGGGGAAATCAGGTGCTTCCAGCATCGGCTATTTACACAGGGCCATCTTCAGTTCCTGGAAGGCCTCACCTTCTGGAGTCCACTTAGCCATAGCCTACTTTGTCCCTTTATGTAGGTCTGTCAAAGAGGAAGCTACCATTGCAAAGTTTGGGATAAACTGGTGGTAATAGCCCACAATGCCCTGAAATGCCCTGACCTGATTCTTTGAGAGGGGTTGTGGCCAGCCTTGAATTGCCTCAACATTATTTATCTGGGGCTTTATTGTGCCCCTGCCCACAACATAGCCCATATGGCTTCACGCTGACCCGGACACTCTGGAAGTTCCGAGAACAGATCTCTGTTACGCTGGGGCAACTCCCGGCTCTGCTGCTTCTGCGAGCCGGACAAGGTGTCTGCCATCTTCACATTCTTTGCACTGCTGTCTTTAGATTATGTTGCAAAAACCTGCTGACAGATTCCTTTTAATATCCCTTTCAACATTGAGATCAAAATTTGGATTTTACACTAAGCTGTGCTAGGGGGCTGCAATGCCAGTGGACAACCATTGAAGCAAAGCTGTTTCCCTTTAGGGACCTTTTCATCTTCATGCTTTTACTACAGTGGTGATTGGACCACTAATCAGACTGTGATCATTTGTGCGATATGAGCCACAGGAGAATGAACTTAAATTGATTACATAATTTAGACTAGGGCTACACAGTGAAATGTGTTGTGTGACCCTAAAATTGCAGAAACATATAGCAGCATTGGATTCAATGATTTCCTATGGTGTCACGTTGTGACCTGCAACTTGCTGCAACTGCGACACAGTCTCTAATGTTTCCAAAAGTGTTTGATTTTCTGTTGCTTTTCACATGCAAAACATTTGCAATAGGCTTCAATGCAAGCTAACTTGTGTCATGTGATTCATGTAGAACTTATATGCATCTTGGCTGCTTTATTTACAGGAAAATTGAGACGGCCCCATAAAGACGCAAGTGTGAAAGAAGCCTAAGTTGCAAACAAGTTGCACAGATGTCTTTGTCACGTGACTTTTCAGAGAATTGCTGACACGCAATACATGTTGCGGCCCTTACCTAAGGGATTGTGGACTTTCCTTTATTTCTTCTGCTTGTGCTCCATTGCAACTGTAGTCTTTGCTTTGCAATATACAGATAAAAGAATACAGAAGCCTCTGTAAGCGCTAAGATGTATGCAAACATTTAATACAGCTGGTGAAATACTGTAAGTATTGAACACGTCATCAATTATCTAAGTAAATGTACAGTATATCTAAAGGTGCTGTTAACATGAAATTCTCACCAGATTTCTGTAACAACCCTTCCAATCCACACAGGCAAAGAACTAAAACCATAGATGTCTGTAAATTAAGTTATGTGTAATATTGAAAAATAACTCAGGTAGAAAGTATTGAACACACTTATTTAATAAATACTTTGTACAAAAGCCTTTGTTGGTTATGGCAGCTTCGAGACGCCTCCTGTATGGTGAAACTAGTCACATGCATTGCTCAGGTGTGATTTGGTCCCATTCTTGAACACAAACACTCTACAAATCCTAAATGTCCCTTGGGCTCCTTCTATGAACTCTGAGGTTTAGTTCCTTCCAAAAATGTTCTATTAGATTCAGGTCAGGCGATAGGCTGGGAAATTCTAGCGGCTTTATTTTCTTTCTCTGAAACCAATTGAGAGCTTCCTTGTCTCTGTGTTTGGGATCATTGTCTTCCTGAAATGTCCACACTCGTTTCATCATCGTGGTAGATGGCAGCACATTTTTATCAAGTTTGTCTTGGTACATTTATCCATTCATCCTTCCTTCAATTATATGAAGTTTGCCAGTGGTGTATGCTGAAAAACAGCCCCACACCATGATGTTCCCACCTCCAAACTTCTCTGGTGATTTGGTGTTTTTGGGGTGATATGCAGTGCCTTTTGGCCTCCAAACATGCCATGTACTATGGCATGTAAAGAGTTCAGTTTTGGCCTCATTGACCAGACTGTATTTTCACAGCATTTCACAAGCTTATATAAATGATATAAAGTAAACATTAAACTGCTTTTTGGTTCAGCAATGGAGTCTTGTATGGTGAACGTGCGTACAGCCTAGGTGGTCCTTGGTTCTTGAACAAATTTTCTAATATTTCTTTTTCACTCCTCTGTCTGAAATCTTGCCAGGGGCACCTGATGGTAGTGTTTTTTTGACAAAGAATGTTCTTTCCACTTCCATTTTATGGCCCCAACAGTGGTCATTAGAAACTAAAGTAGTTTATAATTTTTTTTTTTTAACCGATGCCATCTGCATGTATCTTATGCAAAAATAAGGCTGCAAAGGTCTTGAGACAGCTCACCAGTTTTACCCATAATTAGATGTTTCTTGTGTGGCACTTTGGTAATGAGACACCTTTTTATATGCCATCACCAGTTGAGCCAGCTGATATAATTATTTTTCACTAAGTGGCAGCATTGCTTTCTAATTACTGATAGATTTCAGCTGGTATCATGACTATACATGGCTTTTTGCAACTCTCTTTCTTCAGGTGTTCAATATGTTTTCCCTGTGTAATTTCTCAAAATTATACATTACTTTATTTATGGAAATCTATGGTTTGATTTATTTTCCTGTGTGGATTGGATGGATTGTTACCAATATCTGGTGAGAATTTCATGTCATTAGCACCTTTAGAAAATTAGTTATTGTTAAAAATGTATTTCACCCACTGTATATGACAGAGAAAACCAAAAAAGAAATTTCTTCTCAGTAAGAAGCTCTCACTTCTTGAAAAAAAAAAAAACACTATAAAAGTGTTCAGCATAGAAAACCTATAAAAAACAATCTACCTAAATGCTTATCTGGAGAGCATATGTATGCCCTCCTATGGCAGGACATTGAGATTATTTAAAAAATTAGAAACAGATGGATAATCGTTTAACATTGTAATACTTTATTAATCAACAGTAATCAGACAAAAAATATATACAGTATAGAAAAAGGGTAATACAATTGTGTGAGACTGGTAAAAAGAGACCTACAGAGACAGCCAGGGCTCAGCGGTGAGAATGAAAAGCTCACTTAAGACCCAGATAGAAAGGTCAATACACAGGAGAAAAAAATAAATGCAGTTGCATGTACTTATATTACAAACAATGAAAGGCCTTTATGTGCATATAACTGCTATTTGTCATCAGATAGTATTTAATATATTAACTTTTAGATAGTAATGAAAATAAGGCAGGTCCAGTAATTAAGATTAGGATAACTAAACAGCCATTGCCCACCATATAGGCAGGCCTACCACTATTTACAAGATTAAAGCTTTCGCTAGCCAATATAATTAAGCTTACTCTTGGGTCAAAATTCACTATCTAGGTGGTTATATCTAAGGACAAAAAACATAAGTGTACCTGAGGCCATAGTTACAATGTATAGGAGCAGATGGACACAGCAGCACCCTGCTCAGCTGCACCTCGACGCGCGTTTCGCCCTCTAGGCTTCATCAGGAGGCGTGGTTTAGTTAAAACAAGGGTTCCCTTTATAGTGAGCACGATCACTAAAAATATGTATATGACAGTTGGACTGCATTACTGCTATTTGGAATATACTGAAGGTGCTTAGTGCACAAATTAGCCAATTCATGAGAGTCCATCAGCCATGACACGGCGGAATTTCATTTTTATAAGTACATCATATATAACAATAATTCAATTTAAGCTTCATATATTCAATGCTTGCATATACAGTATCTTAGCACTTACAGAGGCATTGTACAGTCATAGCAGCTTGCACCTGTTCATACTTGCTTTATTCTTTTCAGAAGTGCTGTGCTGGTCAATTTTTTGCTTTCTGCTTTTTAATAGTGTCCCGCTGAACATCAATATCACTATAGGAAAATTATCTCATGCCCCTAGAAATTGATAATTCAGCTACTATATTAAAAAAAAACAATAATGGCATCAGAAGGGAAAAATAAGGGAAAGTTATGTATGTACCTATTGTTTATTGGCAGACCATAAATAGTTTTCAACTTGTGTTACTATATTATTTATTATGTTTCTAGTAAAAACAGAAAAGTGACATTGGACCAGTGTGCATTGGACTAGAATTGGGTTTAACTGAAATGATGGTTGTCTGGTCAGATGTTGCAAGTGCGGCTCACCGGAAGGATTAGACCCCCAGAAGAATAATTCCTATATATGTGTCATTATGTGCCTGATTTTCATAAAACATCAGTAATATGTTATTTTCTACTACAGTATGAATCAATAATTCTAACCGCCTCAGGACTTTAAGACTCCAATATTAAGGAGTCTACTAATATGAAGGAATCACTGACTTAGGTGGACCCATTATAGGTTCAGCATCAGTGCCGTCGAACAAGGCTCGCATGAATGCCAGGAGAATCAGCTCTTATGTAACCACACACTATGTGGAAAAAGTTAAACCTCATGATGAACCCACAACAATAAGTTGGGTGAAACGTGTCGAGGTGTAGGGCACAGCTACGGTGATGTTAGGAGCATACTATCAGGTGCCAGATTATTACACAGATCTGGAAAAAATAAAATTTCAAGAGCTGGTTTGGTTATTCCATGTAATCTTCATATTTTTGGTGCATTGAATCCAAAAATGGCCCGTTTTGTTATAGGACATCACGTTTCCTGACAATTTAAGTAACTATGTTAAATAAGGCAATACCGCAAAATAAATTCAAATAGACCTATATAATTAATTTTTTATTACAAATATTTTATGGAAATCATTTTTGAACTGAAATGAGCTCACTAACACTCACAGAAATCATTTTTTTTCCTGTGAGGCTCCTTGGTACATTAATGCTTGTGAGTAGCATTTGGAATGTCTCTCTGAAGCATCCAGCAGTAGTATGCCATCATTGTAATGCTCCATTTTTCTTGGTACCTTCTTTATATCTCTTCAATGTCCTGGTGGAATCATTCACATTGCTCTTCACTCACAGATCACAAATTTTCAGGAAAATAGTCAAGGTGGGAAAGGAGGAAATGCACTTTCAAACTCATCAGGCAACCTAAAGCTTGAAATGATTTGAGCATTTGTCAGACAATCTTTGTAGTCAGGATCTTTTTCATTACCTAAAAATTTCTCTACGACCTTTAAAAGCAATCCACCCTTCTTTTTGAGGATCTGTCCTGGTATTGACAAACTTCTTATCAGCTATAAGCCTTCAAATATCTGGTCTGACGAACACACCTTCATTCAATTTTGCCTCCGAGAGGCTTGGAAACTTGATGGCCAAATATTTGAAGCATTCCCCATCTCTTAGAGGTGATTTTATGAATTGCTTCATCAAGCTTAATTTTATGTGGACAGGTGGTAGAAGAACTTTATAGGGACGTACCAAAGTTTCTCGGAGGACATTTTTTTCACTGGCTGTGAGCACCCTGGACTGCCAACTTTTCTTGGTCCAGTGATATTGTCAGTCTCTACTGTCCCACTGACACAGAAAACAAGCGTATTTGGTATACCCAGCTTGTTGCCCGAGCAGCATGCACAAGACCTTCAAATCCCCACCCACTTGCCAACCGTGGTCTTCATATTTAAGTTTGCGAAGAACCACTTCCAAGTTATCGTAGGTTTCATTCAAGTGTAAAGAATTACCTACAATGATGGAAGCGTAAAAACCACTGTTGTGGAATAAAACTGCTTTGAGACTTCTTTTTAAAGAATATATGAAAAGACGCCATTGCGCTGAATCATATTGTATTTTGAATTGACCCATCAAACCTTCAACATCGATGCAATAAACCAACATATCTTCCTGGGCAAATAAGGAACAAACTCCTTTTCATGATGCTGGAACCATGAAAAAACACTACTGGTAACATTAAATTCCTGCTTTTGGGCCTTGATCCGAGTAACTCCGCAGCATCTTTGGGAAGATTCAAGTCTCTTACTAAATCCTTTATCTCCTCCTGGGAAAAAAATGTGGTCTTCTATCATCTTCAAAGTCAGAACTTAATTCCTGATCTGGTTCAGGTATGATTCCACCTTCATTGGAGCTAGGTATCTGTTCCAAGGTAGCAGGAGCCTTGGGTACTGTTATACCTGTGTCATGGGGGATGGAATGAATTGCTGAGTGAAGATTGGGGTATGAAATGGAATACTTCAATTATGAATTATACCCTTTCACATTGCATGAACAAAAGTAACAGTCGTCACTGTAGGAAAGGCCGGAGGGAGCCGCCCCCTCCCCCAGTGGCGTAAGCACAGGCCTGCATGACAGGAGTTTGGAGAGGGTGGGGCGCTGGGTAAAAGGGAGAGGGTCATGTAAATTATGGGGGTGTATTTTAGGTTGATGGCTGGGGGCGATTACCTCAGTTCCCGCTCCGGAGATAGCGAGAGCAGATCATCTGTCGTCATGGGTTCGGTGGTCCAAGTCCTTGAGAGGCTCAAAGCAGCAGCGGAGTCACAGCCTCCCGGCTGGTTGGAGCTGCAAGTATCTGGGATCTTCGGTGCTGCCGGCTGGGTGAGGCCTGAAGATCCCCCCGGTGTAGGCGCTCACGCCGAGCCAGGCCCCCAGAGCGGTTATCCCCAGACACAGCTCCTCAGATCCAGCGTCGGCACAGGAGCCCCTCAAGGGACCACCAGCCCGGTTGCCTGGCCGCACGTGCTCCAGCAGATCCCAGCTGGGAGGAATCCACAAGCCAGGCTGGGTCCAGTGGCGGTATGTAGGCCTTCGCCTCGGTGCGGTAGAGGGGGGCCTGCTCATGCCAGAATGGTGACTTCCGGTGATGTCACGGCGGGCCACAGCAGCGATGCACCAGCGGCCTGCCTTTGCAACTACAGACAATGGGGGGATTATCCAAGATGTCGCAGCGGCAGCCCTCCTCAGCGTGGGTTACCGGCCCTTTCCTGTTTTATGGCGGCTGCTTCAGGAGGAGCCTTTGGGGCACATGAGAGCCTTCAGTCTCAGTCGATGGCCGAGGGTTCGGGCAGCAGGCTGGCACCTGGGGTTTATCCTTTCGGGTTCAGTTGGCTGGCCTGGGTTTCGTCAGCAGCCATGTACAGTCCAGATCGGTACAGCACAGCAGCATTTCGGCACCAGCTGCAGGAGTCGGGAGTTTCGGATCTCTGGTCTCGGAGGATCCAGCAGGGAGGAGCACCGCGGTTGGGCAACTGGATGCCAGATTTGCAGCTGGAGGGATCACAGCTTCCTCGCAGCCCGGTGAGTATGATTCCATGTCTTGTTTGTCCCCCCTTTAGTTGGGTCCCCAGTTATTGGGGGCATTAGTGGGTTGCAGTCGGTTGCAGTCGGTTGCTGCGGGCCAGGAGGTGGGGGCTCAAGTTTTGCCAGGGAGTGATGGGATTGGTGAGCTCCTAAAGAGTGTTCGGGAGTTGTTGTCTTGTTTGGAAGGTGGGAGACCAGCCCAGGCACATTTAGCCACATGGGTGGGTTTGCAGTATTTGGGTCCGGGTCTGCCTATGGGGGTTCCTAGTGCACCAAGTAGAGTTTTGGACCCAGTGTTGGTTACGGTGCAAACGGAGAAGGACAAGGAGTGTCGTATTAATTTAGATGATAGGGCGCACGGCGATGTTTACGTTTGTTTTGAGGGTCCGTTGAGGGCTCATCTTAAGAAGGAGGTGAGGGAAAAGATATGGAAAGATGAATACGTTCAGATTTTTTCATTACTTCCGTTGGAGAAGTTTAATCTAGATAAGGGAAAAAAGGACAATAGCAAAAAAGAGGATGAGGAGAAGCGGCGGTGGCGCCTGATCCCTCAGAGGTTCGTAAATTGGCTTCAGGCATTCGCGATTTTGGCGAGTGTAATTGGGGAGAAAGCGCCTGAGAATTGCTCTCCTCTTTTCTGCTATATGGATTCCATTGGGGAGGCACATAGGGTATATGGGGGTCAGTCATGGCTTTGCTATGATGAGCAGTTTTGACAGAGAAAGGCTGTTCGTCCGGCGATAAGGTGGGATCAGAAGCACATTGGTTTGTGGCTGAGGGTTATGGTGCAGACTAGGTTTGGCCATTCCTTTCCCGGGGGGCCGGGGGGGTGGCCAGCATAACAACCAAGGGAATTCACAGGGGGCGGGTGGATAGGCTGGGCAGCTCGGAAATCAGAAGCCCGGTGTTTGCTGGCAATTCAATGAGGGGCAGTGCAAATTTGGAACCAGCTGCAAGTTTAAGCACGTGTGCTCCCCACTGCAGTGGTTCATCACATGGCGCAGCCAGATGTTTTAGAAAAGGCAAGGCAAAGGCAGACAATAGTATTTAAAAAGGGGTAGACACCAATGAAACTAGCCACGATGGCCCCTTATCTACATAGATATCCGGATAGGTTTGTGGCAGAGTTGTTGTTGTCTGGTTTTCGGGATGGTTTTCGAATCGCTGCTCCTCCTTTTGAAATTCCTCGTGTACTTAAGAATCTTTGGTCAGCAAATCAATTTGCAGAGGTTGTGTCTGAAAAACTCGAAAAAGAGGTCAGGTTAGGCCATATGGCTGGTCCATTTAGCGTTCTTCTGTTTGAGGATTTAATTGTTTCTCCCCTGGGAGTGGTTCCTAAGAAGGAGCCGAATAAATTTCGACTGATTCATCATTTGTCTTTTCCTCAGGAGAGGTCAGTGAATGATGGGATTGATCCGGAGCTTTGCTCTGTGGTCTATACATTCTTTGACGAAGCAGCGCATTGGGTTCGGTCTTGTGGAAGGGGGGCGCTCTTGGCTAAGACAGATATTGAGTCGGCTTTCAGGTTGCTACCGGTTCATCCAGATAGTTTTACATTTTTGGGATATTATTGGAGATGGGAGTTTTTTTGTTGACAGGTGTTTGCCGATGGGTTGTTGTCTATCGTGTGCGTTTTTTGAGGCCTTCAGCTCGTTTCTCGAATGGGTCGTCCGTGAAATGTCTGGTTATGATTCTTTGATACATTATCTGGACAATTTTTTGTGTATTGGTTGGTGTATTGGTTTTGTGATCCTGGATGTTGCGAGCGAATCCTGAGGGCAGTGGAATTTGTTGCAGATCGTTTCGGTGTCCCTTTGGCTCTGGGAAAGTCGGAGGGGCCTTGCACGTGCCTTTCATTTTTGGGAATTGTGATAGATTCCTTTGCATGGGAATTCAGATTGCAGGTCAACAAGGTTCAGGTTTTGCGTGAAGAGGTGGCTCGGACCTGGCGTCTCAAAAAATTGTCATTGCGGGAGGTCCAGTCGCTTCTAGGGAAGTTGAATTTTGCTTGTCGCATCATCCCGATGAGCAGAGTATTTTCTCAGCGTCTTTCAAGTGCCACGGCTGGTATCCGCGCTCCACATCATTTTGTGCAGCTGTCCAGCGAACACAGGGCTGACCTGGAGGTGTGGGATAGGTTTCTGGAACGGTACAATGGCCGTTCGTTGCTCTTGGCTGAGCAGGTTGAAAGTGGTGATTTGGATTTGTTTATGGATGCGTCGGGTGGTGTCGGCTTCGGGTCGTATTTTAGAGGGCAATGGTGCGCGTCTAGGTGGCCTGAGGAATGGTTTCAGTCGGGCCTTCTTAAGAATATCGCAATGTTGGAGATATTTCCGATTCTTGTGGCTGTGTACTTGTGGAGGAAGGAATTTCAGGACAGGAGGGTTCGTTTTAACTGTGATAATATGGGGGTAGTGTGTGCTGTTAACAGTCTGACTGCGTCTTTGCCTCCTGTTATTCGTGTTTTGCGGCAATTGTTTTTGACATGTCTGTCTTTAAATGCACATGTGATGGCCTCTCATGTTCCGGGTGCTAAGAATTAAATTGCTGATTCTTTATCTCATTTGCAGTGGGAACGCTTTCGGTCTCTGATCCCGGATGCGGAGGAGGACGGTTTGGAATGTCTAGCTGGGCTTTGGAATGTGGTTTCCGGGCTGCAGAACCTTTGATTCGGGTGTCCTTGGCCCCCAGCACCTGGGCTACATATCATTCTGTGTGGTGTTCCTGGGAGATATGGTTGGTGGCATGTATGGTTGGGGGTTCTGTTTCCGGTCAGGTAGGAGCCTTATTGTTGTGGTTGGCTCACAGGGTGTCGGAGGGTGGGTCAGTGACAAAAGTTTCTCAGATCAGTGCTGGTTTGGTTTTTGGTTTCAAATTGAGGGGACAGATTGACTTGACAAAAAATTTTTTGGTCAAGCAAGCTCTCAAAGGTTTCAGGAGAAGTGGTAGACGGGGGATTTAAGGCACCCGCTATATTTTAGTATTCTAGAATGTCTCGGTGAGTGTTTGGATACGGTTTGTGTTTCGCATTTTGAAGCTTGTCTTTTTCTTTTAGCTTTTTCTCTTTCCTTCTTTGGGGCTTTACGGGTGGGTGAACTCATCTCTCCCAGTAAAAGCAAGGGGGAGGTCTCCTGGCAAGGGATGTGTTGATTGTTGAGGGAGGATTGGTGTTTTGGATCAGGCGGTCGAAAACTGATCAAGAAAGAAAGGGTAAGCGCTTTGTTTTGGGTTCGGTTCAGGGATCCTTGTTGTGTCCGGTACGCTGCCTGCGGGGTTATAATGTTTTTCAGCCTTGCCGCAATGGGCCGTTGTTGTGTCATGTGGATGGTTCCTTTCGATCGTGATTCCAGTTTGTCTCAGTGTTTCGAAAGTCTTTGTTGTGTATTGGTTTGAATGCTTCCAGGTTCGCGTCTCATTCTTTCAGAATCGGGGCAGCAACAGAGGCAGCGGCTGGTGGTTTAGGTGCTGAAGTAGTACAGCATATCGGGTGATGGGATTCCAGGCGTTATAGGTCTTATATTTGGCATTCAAGGGCTGAGGCTGATCCACGCTTGTGATGGGCGTTGTTTCGTTTCGATTGTTTTCAGTCTATGGTGTTAAACTGCTGTGTTTTTTCTTGTTGGAGCCGCTCCCCTGTTGGTCTGGACTTTGGGCCACTCTTACATCCACTAGGGTGCCCGGCGTGCAGACATGTGACGCGATGGGAGGCAGCTCGGGTTTTCAAGAAACATGGCGGTGGTCAGGTGGCTGGGTTTTAGGGGGATGGGTTGGAGCCAATTTTTACAGGAGGTGCATGGTAGTGCTCGGTTGGACAGGTCACCTGATATATTGGTTCTTCATGTCGGGGGGAATATTTTGGGGGTTCGTTCGTTTCGGAAGTTGATAAAGGACGTTAAACATGATTTACTGCGGTTGTGGTTGTCTTTTAAGGGATTGTCCGTGGTTTGGTCTGAGATTGTCCCACGAAAATGTTGGAGGAACGCAAGGTCAGTTGAGAAGGTTAACAAGGCGCGGATCAAGGTTAACCAAGCTGTATCTGATTTCGTGATTAGGAATGGGGGTGTTGCTGTTCATCATTTTGATTTGTAAAAAGGAGATGGTGAGTTTTAGTTAGCGGACGGTGTGCATTTGAATGCTGTGATTTATGGGCACTTGGCCTACAGGATGGTTTTGAGAGGGCTATGGCCTTTCGGGTTGGTGGGGTCTCTGGCATTTGAGGTGTTCAAATGCCATCATTGTGGCGGTTGAGGGGGGTCCTTGAAGTTGGTGTTAAATTGGTTTTGGGGATCCGTGGGGATTTGCATTCCTAAATTGTTATTATATGGTTTTGGTCTGGTGATTTGGGGGGATTTTGGCAGTGGTGCCAGATCTCCAGGGTTTAAGTGGACAATGGAATCCCATTGGGGTTTTGGTGCTCCCGAGCCAATGGGGTAACGGCTGGGAGTAATTTATGGTCTGTAGTTGTTCACTAAATATGTTGTTA
This sequence comes from Ranitomeya variabilis, assembly GCF_051348905.1. Lineage (NCBI taxonomy): Eukaryota > Metazoa > Chordata > Amphibia > Anura > Dendrobatidae > Ranitomeya > Ranitomeya variabilis. Next base: position 79,143,545 of record NC_135239.1, on the reverse strand, counting down.
TGGTTATTCACCAGATTTTGGGAGCTTCAAGGACCCTCCCTAATGCTATTTACTTTACTGTTTAAATATTTTTATGTTATTTAAATAAAAGGCTGCTGTGGCCATTATTATCCAAATCACGGTGTTATTGTCTTTCTTGGGATACGGGGTGGTTTTTTTTATCCTACTGATAAAAGGTTTTAGTTATTGAGTAAGCCCCACCAGATCATCGACTGTTGTGAATTTGGATTCTGGGCTCCCCCGGTGGCTACTGGTGGAATTGAACTGGTGTTTTCATCTTCTCTGTTCACCTGTTCCCATCAAGATGTGGGAGTCGCTATATAACCTTGCTGCTCTGTTAGTTGCTTGCCGGTCAACAATGTTATCAGAAGCCTCTCTGTGCTTGTTCCTGCTCCTAGACAACTACTAGATAAGTTGGACTCTTGTCCATGTTTGTTTTTGCATTTTTGTTCCAGTTCACAGCTGTAGTTTCGTTACTGTGTCTGGAAAGCTCTTGTGAACAGGAATTGCCACTCTGGTGTTATGAGTTAATGCCAGAGTTTTAAAGTAATTTCTGGATGGTGTTTTGATAGGGTTTTCAGCTGACCATGAAAGTGTCCTTTCTGTCTTCTGCTACTTAGTAAGTGGACCTCAAATTTGCTAAACCTATTTTCATACTACGTTTGTTATTTCATCTTAATTCACCGCCAATACATGTGGGGGGCCTCTGTCTCCTTTCGGGGTATTTCTCTAGAGGTGAGCTAGGACTGATATTTTCCTCTGCTAGCATTATTTAGTCCTCCGGCTGGTGCTGGGCATCTAGAATCAACGTAGGCATGCTACCCGGCCACTGCTAGTTGTGCGTTAGGTTTAGTTCATGGTCAGCTCAGTTCCCATCTTCCAAGAGCTAGTTCCTATATATGCTTATGCTATGTTCTCTTGCCATTGAGATCATGACAGTTTGACCGGCCACTAAAGGGTTAAAATCCTTGGCTGAGAAAGGAGATAAATAAGTAGTCTGCTGAAATTTTTTTTTTTTTTTTTTTTTTCTCTCTCCTTCTAATCTTTGAATGGCTCTGTGTCCACCTGTTTTGTAATGGATCTTCAGAGTGTAACTGCAGGTTTGAATAATCTCGCCACGAAGGTACAAAATTTGCAAGATTTTGTTTGTCATGCACCTGTATCTGAGCCGAGAATTCCTTTGCCGGAATTTTTCTCGGGGAATAGATCTGGGTTTCAGAATTTTCGAAATAATTGCAAATTATTTTTGTCCCTGAAATCTCGCTCTGCCGGAGACCCTGCACAGCAGGTCAGGATTGTGATTTCCTTGCTCCGGGGCGAACCTCAAGACTGGGCTTTTTCATTGACACCAGGGGATCCTGCGTTGCTCAATGTGGATGCGTTTTTTCTGGCCTTGGGGTTGCTTTATGACGAACCTCATTTGGAGCTTCAGGCAGAAAAAACTTTGATGTCCCTATCCCAGGGGCAAGATGAAGCGGAAATTTACTGCCAAAGATTCCGTAAATGGTCTGTGCTTACTCAGTGGAATGAGTGCGCCCTGGCGGCGACTTTCAGAGAGGGTCTCTCTGATGCCATTAAGGATGTTATGGTGGGGTTCCCTGTGCCTGCGGGTCTGAATGAGTCCATGACAATGGCTATTCAGATCGATAGGCGTTTGCGGGAGCGCAAACCAGTGCACCATCTGGCGGTGTCCACTGAGAAGTCGCCAGAGAGTATGCAGTGTGATAGAATTCTGTCCCGAAGCGAGCGGCAGAATTTTAGACGGAAAAATGGGTTGTGTTTCTATTGTGGTGATTCTACTCATGTTATATCAGCATGCTCTAAGCGCACTAAAAAGCTTGATAAATCTGTTTCCATTTGCACCTTACCATCTAAGTTTATTCTATCTGTGACCCTGATTTGCTCTTTGTCATCTATTACCACGGACGCCTATGTCGACTCTGGCGCCGCTTTGAGTCTTATGGATTGGTCCTTTGCCAAACGCTGTGGGTATGATTTAGAGCCTTTGGAGACTCTTATTCCTCTGAAGGGGATTGACTCCACCCCATTGGCTAATAATAAACCACAATACTGGACACAAGTAACTATGCGTATTAATCCGGATCACCAGGAGATTATTCGCTTTCTGGTGCTGTATAATCTACATGATGATTTGGTGCTAGGATTGCCTTGGCTGCAATCTCACAACCCAGTCCTCGACTGGAGAGCTATGTCTGTGTTGAGCTGGGGATGTAAGGGGGCTCATGGGGATGTACCTGTGGTTTCCATTTCATCATCTATTCCCTCTGAAATTCCTGAGTTCCTGTCTGACTATCGTGACGTCTTTGAAGAATCCAAGCTTGGTTCATTACCTCCGCACCGAGAGTGCGATTGTGCCATAGATTTAATCCCGGGTAGTAAATACCCAAAGGGTCGTTTATTTAATCTGTCTGTGCCTGAACATGCTGCTATGCGAGAATATATAAAGGAGTCCTTGGAAAAGGGACATATTCGTCCATCGTCATCTCCCTTAGGAGCCGGTTTTTTCTTTGTGTCAAAAAAAGACGGCTCTTTGAGACCATGTATCGATTATCGGCTTTTGAATAAAATCACTGTAAAATATCAATACCCATTGCCGTTGCTGACTGATTTGTTTGCTCGCATAAAGGGGGCCAAGTGGTTCTCTAAGATTGACCTTCGTGGGGCGTATAATTTGGTGCGAATCAGGCAGGGGGATGAGTGGAAAACCGCATTTAATACGCCCGAGGGCCACTTTGAGTATTTAGTGATGCCTTTTGGTCTTTCAAATGCTCCGTCAGTTTTCCAGTCCTTTATGCATGATATTTTTCGCGATTATTTGGATAAATTTATGATTGTGTATCTGGATGATATTCTGATTTTTTCGGATGACTGGGACTCTCATGTCCAGCAAGTCAGGAGGGTTTTCCAGGTTTTGCGGTCTAATTCTTTGTGTGTGAAGGGTTCTAAGTGTGTTTTTGGGGTACAGAGGATTTCCTTTTTGGGATATATTTTTTCTCCCTCTTCCATTGAAATGGATCCTGTCAAGGTTCAAGCTATTTGTGATTGGACGCAGCCCTCTTCTCTTAAGAGTCTTCAGAAATTTTTGGGCTTTGCTAACTTTTATCGTCGATTTATTGCTGGTTTTTCGGATATTGCTAAGCCATTGACCGATTTGACTAAGAAGGGTGCTGATGTTGCTGATTGGTCCCCTGACGCTGTGGAGGCCTTTCGGGAGCTTAAGCGCCGTTTTTCCTCTGCCCCTGTGTTGCGTCAGCCTGATGTTGCTCTACCTTTTCAGGTTGAGGTCGACGCTTCTGAGATCGGAGCTGGGGCAGTGTTGTCGCAGAAAAGTTCTGACTGCTCCGTGATGAGGCCTTGTGCCTTCTTTTCCCGTAAATTTTCGCCCGCTGAGCGGAATTATGATGTTGGGAATCGGGAGCTTTTGGCCATGAAGTGGGCTTTTGAGGAGTGGCGCCATTGGCTTGAGGGGGCCAGACATCAGGTGGTGGTATTGACTGACCACAAAAACTTGATTTATCTTGAGACCGCCAGGCGCCTGAATCCTAGACAGGCGCGCTGGTCATTATTTTTCTCTCGGTTTAATTTTGTGGTGTCATACCTACCGGGTTCTAAGAATGTTAAGGCGGATGCCCTTTCTAGGAGTTTTGAGCCTGACTCGCCTGGTAACTCTGAGCCCACAGGTATCCTTAAGGATGGAGTGGTATTGTCAGCCGTTTCTCCAGACCTGCGGCGGGCCTTGCAGGAGTTTCAGGCAGATAGACCTGATCGTTGCCCACCTGATAAACTGTTTGTTCCTGATGATTGGACCAGTAGAGTCATCTCTGAGGTTCATTCTTCTGCGTTGGCAGGTCATCCTGGCATTTTTGGTACCAGGGATTTGGTGGCAAGGTCCTTCTGGTGGCCTTCCCTGTCACGAGATGTGCGAGGCTTTGTGCAGTCTTGTGACGTTTGTGCTCGGGCCAAGCCTTGTTGCTCTCGGGCTAGTGGATTATTGTTGCCCTTGCCTATTCCTAAGAGGCCTTGGACGCACATCTCGATGGATTTTATTTCAGATCTGCCTGTTTCTCAGAAGATGTCTGTCATCTGGGTGGTGTGTGACCGTTTCTCTAAGATGGTCCATTTGGTTCCTCTGCCCAAGTTGCCTTCTTCTTCCGAGTTGGTTCCTCTGTTTTTTCAAAATGTTGTTCGTTTGCATGGTATTCCTGAGAATATCATTTCTGACAGAGGGACCCAATTCGTGTCTAGATTTTGGCGGGCATTCTGTGCTAGGATGGGCATAGATTTATCTTTTTCGTCCGCCTTCCATCCTCAGACGAATGGCCAGACCGAGCGGACTAATCAGACCCTGGAGACATATCTGAGGTGTTTTGTGTCTGCTGACCAGGATGATTGGGTTGCTTTTTTGCCATTGGCAGAGTTCGCTCTCAATAATCGGGCCAGCTCTGCCACTTTGGTGTCCCCGTTTTTCTGTAATTCGGGGTTTCATCCTCGATTTTCCTCTGGTCAGGTGGAATCTTCGGATTGTCCTGGAGTGGATGCTGTGGTGGAGAGATTGCATCAGATCTGGGGGCAGGTGGTGGACAATTTGAGGTTGTCCCAGGAGAAGACTCAGCTTTTTGCCAACCGCCACCGTCGTGTTGGTCCTCGGCTTTGTGTTGGGGATTTGGTGTGGTTGTCTTCTCGTTTTGTCCCTATGAGGGTCTCTTCTCCTAAGTTTAAGCCTCGGTTCATCGGCCCGTATAAGATATTGGAGATTCTTAACCCTGTTTCCTTCCGTTTGGACCTCCCTGCATCCTTTTCTATTCATAACGTTTTTCATCGGTCATTATTGCGCAGGTATGAGGTACCGGTTGTGCCTTCCGTTGAGCCTCCTGCTCCGGTGTTGGTTGAGGGTGAGTTGGAGTACGTTGTGGAGAAAATCTTAGACTCTCGTGTTTCCAGACGGAGACTCCAGTATCTGGTCAAGTGGAAGGGATACGGCCAGGAGGATAATTCTTGGGTTAATGCATCTGATGTTCATGCCTCTGATCTGGTTCGTGCCTTTCATAGGGCCCATCCTGATCGCCCTGGTGGTTCTGGTGAGGGTTCGGTGCCCCCTCCTTGAGGGGGGGGTACTGTTGTGAATTTGGATTCTGGGCTCCCCCGGTGGCTACTGGTGGAATTGAACTGGTGTTTTCATCTTCTCTGTTCACCTGTTCCCATCAAGATGTGGGAGTCGCTATATAACCTTGCTGCTCTGTTAGTTGCTTGCCGGTCAACAATGTTATCAGAAGCCTCTCTGTGCTTGTTCCTGCTCCTAGACAACTACTAGATAAGTTGGACTCTTGTCCATGTTTGTTTTTGCATTTTTGTTCCAGTTCACAGCTGTAGTTTCGTTACTGTGTCTGGAAAGCTCTTGTGAACAGGAATTGCCACTCTGGTGTTATGAGTTAATGCCAGAGTTTTAAAGTAATTTCTGGATGGTGTTTTGATAGGGTTTTCAGCTGACCATGAAAGTGTCCTTTCTGTCTTCTGCTACTTAGTAAGTGGACCTCAAATTTGCTAAACCTATTTTCATACTACGTTTGTTATTTCATCTTAATTCACCGCCAATACATGTGGGGGGCCTCTGTCTCCTTTCGGGGTATTTCTCTAGAGGTGAGCTAGGACTGATATTTTCCTCTGCTAGCATTATTTAGTCCTCCGGCTGGTGCTGGGCATCTAGAATCAACGTAGGCATGCTACCCGGCCACTGCTAGTTGTGCGTTAGGTTTAGTTCATGGTCAGCTCAGTTCCCATCTTCCAAGAGCTAGTTCCTATATATGCTTATGCTATGTTCTCTTGCCATTGAGATCATGACAATCGACAATGTCAATGTCAGGTTCTTTTGCTCTCGCCACATCATAGGAATCCCATAACGGAAAGCTTTTTTCTTATCCTTGAACCAATTTTGAAGGTCCTCAACACACACTTAGCGCACTTTATGAGGCGTTCAAACTTTATCTTGATCTCCAAGTTTTAGTCTGGAGTATGCAAAGTATACTTTTTTCACAAAGTCTGTAATATTTAGCTGTTGATTCACCACTGTGTATTCACCACAAATGAAACAGAAGTGGTCAGGCAAATTAATACACTTCTGCAAAGGCATAACGCTAATTTGGAGAAATATGGCTAATTAATGAAATTCCAATGCAAGTTTCTTGAAAGCATGAGGACATTTCATTATGTCACTAACCACCTGACTGCCAACAGCCAATCACGCAGTTTCTATTGATGTTAATGGGGAAAGAAAATAAGCTGCCTGCCAATGATTCACACCACAGTTTGCAGAAGAACCTATAGGTTTGTGACAAGTCCTGATGTTTAGGATTTTTTGCAATATATTTTTCATCATCAAAACATCAAAATACAGTACAGACCAAAAGTTTGGACACACCTTCTCATTTAAAGATTTTTCTGTATTTTCATGACTATGAAAATTGTAAATTCACACTGAAGGCATCAAAACTATGAATTAACACATGTGGAATTATATACTTAACAAAAAAGTGTGAAGCAACTGAAAATATGTCTTATATTCTAGGTCTTCAAAGTAGCCACCTTTTGCTTTGATGACTGCTTTGCACATTCTTGGCATTCTCTTGATGAGCTTCAAGAGGTAGTCACCGGAAATGGTCTTCCAACAATCTTGAAGGAGTTCCCAGAGATGCTTAGTGCTTGTTGGCCCTTTTGCCTTCACTCTGCGGTCCAGCTCACCCCAAACCATCTCGATTGGGTTCAGATCTGGTAAGTGTTGAGGCCAGATCATCTGGCATAGCACCCCATCACTCTCCTTCTTGGTAAAATAGCCTTTACACAGCCTGGAGGTGTGTTTAGGGTCATTGTCCTGTTGAAAAATAAATGATGGTCCAACTAAACGCAAACTGGATGGAATAGCATGCCGCTGCAAGATGCTGTGGTAGCCATGCTGGTTCAGTATGCCTTCAATTTTGAATAAATCCGCAACAATGTAACCAGCAAAGCACTCCCACACCATTACACCTCCTCCTCCACGCCTCACGGTGGGAACCAGGCATGTAAAGTCCATCTGTTCACCTTTTCTGCATTGCACAAAGACACGGTGGTTGGAACCAAAGATCTCAAATTTGGACTCATCAGACCAAAGCACAGATTTCCACTGGTTTAATGTCCATTCCTTGTGTTGTTTAGCCCAAACAAGTCTCCTCTGCTTGTTGCCTGTCCTTAGCAGTGGTTTCCTAGCAGCTATTTTACCATGAAGGCCTGCTGCACAAGGTCTCCTCTTAACAGTTGTTATAGAGATGTGTCTGCTGCTAGAACTCTATGTGGCATTGACCTGGTCTCTAATCTGAGCTGCTGTTAACCTGCGATTTCTGAGGCTGGTGACTCGGATAAACTTATCCTCAGAAGCAGAGGTGACTCTTGGTCTTCCTTTCCTGGGGCGGTACTCATGTGAGCCAGTTTCTTTGTAGCGCTTGATGGTTTTTGCATCTGCACTTGGGGACACTTTCAAAGTTTTCCCAATTTTTCAGACTGACAGACCTTAATTTCTTAAAGTAATGATGGCCACTCGTTTTTCTTTACTTAGCTGCTTTTTTCTTGCCATAATTCAAATTCTAACAGTCTGTTCAGTAGGACTATTAGCTGTGTATCCACCAGACTTCTGCTCCACACAACTTATGGTCCCAACCCCATTTATAAGGCAAGAAATCCCACTTATTAAACCTGACAGGGCACACCTATGAAGTGAAAACCATTTCCATTGACTACCTCTTGAAGCTCATCAAGAGAATGCCAAGAGTGTGCAAAGCAGTCATCAAAGCAAAAGGTGGCTATTTTGAAGAACCTAGAATATAACACATATTTTCAGTTGTTTCACACTTTTTTGTTAAGTATATAATTCCACATGTGGTAATTCATAGTTTTGATGCCTTCAGTGTGAATGTACAATTTTCATAGTCATGAAAATACAGAAAAATCTTTAAATGAGAAGGTGTGTCCAAACTTTTGGTCTGTACTGTACGTGGAAATTGTATAAAAATAATCAAGCCACTTTTTAGTCGCAGACCTGTGCTATAAGCAGTTGTGAGCCAGGATAGGGATACTAGGCAAGTAGCTTTTGTTCAATCATCAGCTGCTTTGTGACATAGTCAAGGTTTTCAGTGGGAGAAAATATGAGAGCCGCTTAACATCTGTAGGCTGACCAAGCTATTAAGTGCCATGGAATTTTATGGTGCTATATGATCTGAATCTCTGTGATATCATGGGGTAAATGGCAATACAGATGATATAGCAGACAAAGTGCAATAGAGTTCTAATGGTAGCTGCAATAACGATAGAATTATAGAATCATAGAATGTTAGAGTTGGAAGGGACCGCAAGAGTCATAGTGTCCAACCCCCTGCTCAATGCAGGATTCACAGAACCACCCCAGATAGATGTCTGTCCAGCCTCTGTTTGAAGACATCCATTGAAGGAGAACTCACCACCTCTCGTGGCAACCTGCTTCATTCATTGATCACCCTGTCAAAAAGTTTTTTCTAATACCTAATCTGTATCTTCTCCCTTTCAGTTTCATTCCATTGCTTCTTGTGTTTCCATGTGCAAATGAGAATAAGGATTATCCCTCTACACTTTATCAGCCCTAGTAGCCTTCTTTTTTGCAAGCTAAACATTCCCAGATCCATTAACCGTTGCTTGTAGGACATACTTTGCAGTCCACTCACCACCCTTGTACCTCTTCTCTGAACTTACTCCAGTTTTTCAATGTCTTTTTTAAAAAGTGTTGCCCAGAACAGTACACAGTATTGCAAATGAGGCCTGACCAAAGAGAAGTAGAGAGGGATAATTACTTCACCTGATCTAGACTCTATGCTTCTCTTAATTTATCTTAGAACTGTGTTTGCCTTTTTTGCTGCTGCATCACAATGCTGACTCATGTGCAGTGTGTGATTTATTAGTATACCAAAGTATTTTTCACACGTGCTGTTGCTTAGTTCTAATCCCCCACTTTATAGATGTAAGTTTAGATTTTTCTTGCCCAGATGTAAAATCTTGCATTTCTCCCTGTTAAATACCATTCTATTAATTACTGCTCATTGTTCAAGCTTATCTATATCTTTCTGAATCCTTTCTCTGTCTTCTTAAGGCTATGTGCACATGTTCAGGTTTTTTTGCATTTTTTTGCGTTTTTTCATGATAAAAACGCTATAAAAACTCATTAAAAACGCATGCATTATGCATCCTATCATTTAGAATGCATTCTGCATGTTTTGTGCACATGGTGATCACTGCATCGTGGTAAAAAAAGCAGCATGTTCATTAATTTTGCGGATTTTCCACATTTTTCCCGCAATTCTATGCATTTGGAAAAAAACGCACAAAAAACGCATCAAAAATGCGTCAAAAACGCTTGAAAACCACAAAAAAATCGAAAAAAACGCATGCGGATTTCTGGCAGAAATGTCCGGTTTTTGTCAGGAACATTTCTGCTAGAAATCCTGACGTGTGCACATACCCTAGCTATCCCTCCTAGCTTAGCATCATCTGCAAATTTGGTTAGTTTACATTCAGTTACATTATCTAGATAATTTATAAAAATGTTGAACAATATTTTGGCCAGGACAGAGCCATTTGGTACCCTACTTGAAACACTTTTCCAATCCCATACTTGGTCTTTTTTTCAATAAGGATATTGTGAGATACTTTATCAAATGCTTTGATGAAATCGAGATATACTATATACCGCATTTCCCTGATCCACCCAGTCAGTGATTCCATCATAGAAAGAAATTAGATTAGTCTGGAATGACTTGTTTGCTACAAAACAATGTTGGATCTGGTTAATTACTGTATTCTTATCCAAGTACTTACATAAATGCTGTGTAATTATTTGTCCAAAGATCTTTCTTGGCATAGAAGTGAGGCTCACTGGCCTGTAATTTCCTGGCTCCGTTTTCACTACTTTTTTGAAGATAGAGACAACATTTGTCCTTCTCCCATCTTCTGGGACGTCTCCTGTTTGCCAGGATTTTTTAGATTCTGGCTAGTGGTTCTGCAATTTCCTCTGCTAACTCTTTCAGTACCCTAGGATGTATTTCATCTGGACCAGGAGATTTAAATTCATTTAAATTAGCTAAGTGTTCCCTCACCATCTCTCTGTTTATGGATAGTGTGGATTCTTTTATTCCTTTAATGGCACCGTGAAGGTCAGTTGATGTTGCATTTGCTTTCTTAGAGAACACAAATGCAAAATAAGAATTTTAAAAGTTCAGCCTTCTCAACATTATTTTTGACCACTTCACTCCTTTTCATCCTGTAAAAATCTTATAGCATCTTTGACTTTTTTTTGCTTTTGACATACCCCCAAAATCCTTTTTTGCTACTTTTGGTCTCCCTTGCAAGTCTTATTTCATTACTGGTTTTAGCTTTTCTAAGGGTAAGTTCACACAGGGCGTTTTTGCTGCAGTTTTTTATGCTAATTTTCAGCTGCTTTTTACAATACCAGTAAAGTCTATGAGATTTCAGAAATCCCATGCACACACATTGGTTTTTTGTTTGATCAGTATTTTGTGGTTTGCTGCGTTTTTTGGACATAAAGCATGTCACTTCTTTCAGCGTTTTTGCTGCGTTTTTTCACCCATTGACTTGAATGGGTGTTGAAAAAAATGTAGCAAAAACGCAGCAAAAATGCAGGTATCATTATTTGCTGCGTTTTTGCTGCAGAAAATCCAAGGACATTAGCTTGGACAAAGAGAAAAAAATAAAGCGCACCAAAAAAAGCAGCAAAAAAGCACCAAAAGCGCACCTAAACCTGCGTTTTTGATGCAGCTTCTTTCCTGCCAAGATGATCAGGTTTTGCTGCAGAAAAAAAAAAAACAGCAAAAACGTCCTGTGTGAACTTACCCTAACTCTTGCCCTGCATTCTCTGCAAGCAGCATTATATTCTTCCTTAGATATGCCCGCTCTTTCCATTTAATATACATTTCTTTTTTCCTTTTTAACAAGTGATTACGTTCTATGTTCATCCTTCCAGGTCTCTTTAAATGCTTTCAATTTTTACTTCTTTTCAGGATTTTTACCGATTGTGCGGTGAGAATTTCATTTAGCAAAATCTCCCATCCGTCTTGGACATTTATGTCCCTTAGAACATCCAGTTATTGGACCTTTCCTATTCTCTTGCTGAGTCCATTAAAATCTGCCTTTCTGAAGTCCAATAGTTCAATAGTGATGGTGAGCAGCAGGGCCGGCTCCAGGTTTTTGTGTGTCTGGGGCAAAAGAGCCTCAGTGGGCCCACATACCACAATTCATGATGCACAAATACGGCAAGGAGAAATATAGATATACTACACAGGGCCTAGCCTTACCCCTCATCCTTCACATAGGCAGATATTCACACACACAATATGCAGACATGCACACACATAATACGCAGACATGTACACATACAGTACGCAGACATGCACTCATACAACACGTAAACATACACATACATACAGTACGCAGACATGCACAAACATACAATAAGCAGACATGCATACGCATGCAGTACGCAGACAGACACACATACAGTACGCAGATATGCACATATACAGTACTTAGACATGCACACACATACAGTACTCAGACATGCACACACATACAGTTCTCAGACATGCACATATACAGTACTCAGACATGCAGACACATACAGTACTCAGACATGCACATATACAGTACTCAGACATGAACACACACAGTACTCAAACATGCACACACATACAGTACTCAGATACAATACGCAGACATCCACACACACACAATACGGAGACATGCACAAACATACAGTAAAATAAGCAGATATACACACACATACAATACGCAGACATGCACACGCATACAGTAAAATACGCAGACATGCACACACATACTATACGCAGACATGCACATGCATACAGTACAATACCCAGACATGCACACACATACAATACGCAGGCATACACACATTCAATACCCAGACATGCACACACATACAAAATGCAGGCATATACACACACACAATACCCAGACATGCACACACATACAATACGCAGGCATACACACACATACAGTAAAATACGCAGACATAAACACGCATACAATACGCAGACATGCACATGCACACACATACACTACGCAGACATGCACACACATACTGTACAATACCCAGACATGCACACACATACAATATGAAGTCATGCACACACATACAATATGCAGACATGCACACGCAGATATGCACTCTGCAGCTGTGTCTGCTACTAATGATGCGGTTGGGCCGGCACTCTGCCTTTATCTTTGCTTGTGTGTCGGCCCGGCCGCGTCATTACTAGCAAACACAGCTGCACAGTGCTACTCAAGTAGTGCCAAAGCTGCTGGTGGAGCGGCCACCTGGTGTCCCGACCACGTCAGGGCCCCCATTTGTTCAGGGCCCCCGGCACTTGCCTGGGTACGCCGGGTTCTGACGCCGGCCCTGGTGAGCAGCCTCACAATATTAACAATATAAACAAGACATTTGTCAGTATGTATGGTCATAAAGCACTGTGGAATTAATTGTGCTATCTAAACGAGTAAAATAAATAAGAAAATACATATTGACAACAAGGCAACAATAAGGGCAGTGTGGCATTCAGAGTGGTGGTGGAGGATGCACCAAAATGAGTCAGTGAGGGCAAGTTGTCAGTTACGACTCCTGTTCCAATCTATGTGGGCCCTCACTAAACCTTTTTGGTGCATCATCATGTGTGATGGTCCCACAAATCCCACACAGTATGATGGTCTCCACAATCCCCCTACAGCATTATGGTCCACCCAAAAACCTCAAAACAATATGATAGTCCATCCTCAGCCCCCCATTCAATATGATGGTCCTCCCACACAGTATGATGGTTGCCACAGTCCACAAAAACCCTTATACTTACCATATCCTGGATCCCCATCTATCACAGCTCCTGCCTCCTCTTCTATCCAGTCCCACAGTGGATTCAGGCAGTGTAGTGCAGTGACATAATTCCACCAACCAATGTCCCCTGTATGCCATCACTCTCTAGCAGGTTGCAAGTCAGAAGTAGCCTGAGTCCTACTAGAGTAAGTAAAAAAGCATGGAGCCCTTGAATCTGGGCTCCACCATAGCTGTTACCAGTATCAGGTACTGAGGATGCTGATACTGTTAACAGTATCTCAATTGATGTGCACCATTTGCCCGATGGCTAGTTCCATCTTGGGTACGGGATTGGGGCAATAAGAAACTCAACCAACCCTTGCACCTCTCCAGTCCATCCTTAACTCTGCTGCCCGACTAATCCATCTCTCTCCTCGCTACTCCTCCGCTTCCCCCCTCTGCAAATCTCTTCACTGGCTCCCATTCCCTCAGCATATCCAGTTCTAATTACTAATACTGACCTTCAAAGCCATCCATAGCCTGTCTCCTCCATATATCTCTGAACTAATCTCTATATATCTTCCCTCACGTAATCTCCGGTCCTCCCAAGACCTCCTTCTCTCCTCCACACTTATTCGCTCCTCATCCAATCGCCTCCAAGACTTCTCCCGAATATCCCCCATCCTCTGGAATTCTCTGCCCCATCACGTCCGGTTATCCACCACATTCGGATCCTGCAGACGGAACCTGAAAACTCATCTCTTCAGGAAAGCCTACAGCCTGCACTGACCCTGCTGCCTCCTCATCACTACCGAAGCTACTGCCTAACCAACACCGGAGCTCCTGCAACCCCCAACCTACTGTCTCCTTCCCCATAATCCTGCAGAATGTAAGCCCGCAAGGGCAGGGTCCTCGCCCCTCTGTATCAGTCTGTCATTGTAAGTTTGTCTACTGTAAGTGATATCTGTAACCTGTATGTAACCCCTTCTCATGTACAGCACCATGGAATCAATGGTGCTATATAAATAAATAATAATAATAATAATAATAATAATAATAATAATAATAATAACTCAATCCCACTCCTGTCCATTCTAGAAATATGGGACTTCCTATTTGTTGTTAATTTTTATGGTCTTTTACCAAGGGGACTTGGCTCACTGGGTAATAACGAGAGAATCTTAAAAGCAAAGCCTCCTTGGTAAAGACCACAATAATTAGCAGTAAATAAAAGTGCCCATTTCTCTGGAACCCTAAGGCAGTTGAAAAAAACCCCCTCTGAATTGTCAGGAAAGCAACTGAAATAAAATAAGATAAAAAAAACTTGGCCACTTTGGACCTGGCAACATGTCTTTAAGGTTTTATGCTGTCACTTGCCTGCACAACAGCCACATGACTAACTCGCCACTTCTGTTTTACTGTTCTTTAGTGCTGTCCGCACACTTGGCTTCTGCTACTCTTGGGTGACCATCTGCTAACTCTGCTTTGGTGTTCCTGGATGCCATCCACACACTCGACTCTGTAGCTCCATGGTGCCTGTTTGCAAATTCAACAGGTGATTGTATTTCGTAGTGAGGCTAAGATAACAAAGTGAGCCCACCCAGTACACTACCAGAGCCTCCTAATTCATCAGATCCAGGCACTGTGACATAGTGTCTGGGAGATCAATCTAGTGGTTGGCCTCTGTCTAATCTTAAAACTGAACTCAGGTGTGAAGTGGGTTCAGTTCCATTATAGAACGATTTTAAAATAACGGTGAAGGTGACACGAGATATGAAGCATGACAAAGATGCCCAGAAAGTCCAGTTATATTTTGTATGGCTTTCAAGTTGAGGAGTCAGAATTAAAATCAAATGTATTAATAAATGTGTTTCTTAACTACAATTTGCACCTGTCTGTAGATTCCATTCATAACAGTCTCTTTACTGATTGTCAGACATAAAAGGAATTGACCATAGCTGTGGCCAACACTTTGCAAGTTACATGTGTAGAGCCAGCTGGCCACTTCTTCACTTCCAAAGTTATATTTTTAGAGGGACATTTTCTAAATATTTAACAGACTGAGTTTTAATAAGAAAAATACATTTAGCAAAGCAGATAAAATTTGACATATTGATTATATTAGCTTAATATGATGCATTGTGGGAAATAGAAATATACAGTCTAGTAAGTAGTTTGATAGTTTGCAGGATCTAGGAGTTAAAAGGTATTCCTGGGTTTCAAGATTATTGGTTTATCTCTAGGAAAAGTCATCAATACTTGATCAATGGAGGTCAAACTCTTGTCCCCCTTACCACAATCAGCTGCACAAAGCACCACTATGTCTTCTCATTGCTTTCTACTCCAGGAAAGCCACGTTAATTTCCTACTATGCAAAATATTTTTTTTATTATTTATTGTATATTATATTGGTAAATGTAATTCACTACATATGAACATGATATTTATAATATAGAGTAGAACTGCACTAACCTGACAGCAATCCATAGGATTCTAACTACTAAGCCATTTTTGAAGTATAATTCATGACTTTCTTTGTGCTCGCCTTCAGTAGACTTTGTATTAGTCACACCCAATAACCTTGTGAAATATGATTATATTTCCCCTCAGTCTTCATCAAAAGCCTCAAATCTTCATTTTGCCTGTTAAATTTAATGCTTGCAATATTCTTTAGTTTATTGGACGTAATCTTGAATACTTTTAATTAATTTTGTGAACCTCTAGGAGGCAAATACTCTTGAAAATATCAATGTATTTAGGTTTGGAATTTATTATCTATATATCTGAAACTTCTTGTAACTCATGATTGAGTCATCTGGTTCTCAGATTAGTTTTATGAATGTACATATACTTAAACCAGACCGCAGTCACCACACATGGCCATATGTAATTGAAATAGGTTTCATTATGCTTAACAAACAGCAGGTCTCCCATGTTGACTCATTCAACAGGAAACTGCTATAAAACCAGTACAGATCAGTTAAAGGAATTTCCTTCTTATATCTTATTTTACACTACTCTTACCCCATCATCAATATATTACATAGGATCCCCAACACGCTCACATTTAGGATTTTTGTTAGCAATCATATCTCCATGGGGCAGTAAAGCCCCAGTTTTATGAATACAATTGAAAAGAAATTGAAGTTTGTTATGTAAAAGAAATTTATAAGATGTTTTCCAATTTAGGTAGCTAGACAACTAAGCAATGGTTTTGAAGCTTCACTGATAAGAGTGACTGTCATTAAATTTACAGGTAAAAAAAATCCTAGTGTAAGGACTCATGCAGACATCCGTGGATCTTGGTCTGATCCCGGACCACAATGCACAGACTAAATGCGGGTCTCCCTCTTGGAGCATGGCAGATTAATATATTTCTTTGAGGTTGTAATGCTCGGCGATACTCGGATATCACTTGAGTATATGGGTGCTTGGATGTGCTCTGAACTTGGTGAGTATAAGCTCAATTTCAAACTCGAATTCCGCCCCGCATGTTTGGCGCTTGTTACACAGCCAATGAGCATTCGAGGATTGCCCTAGCCATCTTGGTAGTGGAATTACTGTGATTGGCTGGCTATGTGACATCATCAGGGGTTTAAAAAGAATAGGCGCCACCAGGCTCAGCATACTGATGCCACTGAACAGCCCTGTGACACTTATTGGAGGGAGAGAGTGCTGGTCAGGCGTATGTGCACAGTTTAACAAATCAAATTCCTGTAGTGTTGATACTGGTGCTGAAGCTGAACCATCATGCTAACAGTCCTTGTAAGTGCTAATTTTGTGCCTTGCTGTTTGTATCAGAAACAATCTGCATTTAGCATAGGGAGGGAGAGAGAGTTCCAGGAGCAGGGAGAATGGCTGAATGGCTCTGGGCAGGGATTAGGGCTTTGAAGTCCCTTGCTAAATATATAGCTGCAGCAGCTGAACACATGTTTATTTTTTGGGTGAAAAAATTGACTATTTTGTCATCAATAGAGTACTAGGTGCTCTGTGGTATGCTATATAACACACCAAAAATGCATTGAAACATTTTGCTGGATTCAATTATTCACCCATAGAGTATTATGTGCTTTGCTGTACATTTCTGTGTTATATAACACTCCCAAAAACTGTGGAATCATTTTTGTGTATTCAATTACTCATCCAAATACTATTACATAGTCTGTGGTATATTATGGTGTTATATAACACTCCCAAAAACATGTAAACATTTTTCTGCATTTAATTACTCATCCAAATGCTAATACATAGTCTGTGGTCCATATACAGTACTATTACGTGGTCTGCGGTACATTTCGGTGCTATACAATACTTCAAAAAAGCGTTAACATTTTTTACTGGATTTAACTACTCATCTATACACTATTATATGCTCTGTGGTTCATTGTAGTGTTAAATAACACTCCAAAAAAGCATTGAGACCTAGCCACTAGAAAATGCAAAAGGCCTGTGGCAAAGGATCAGGAAGTGGAAGTGCTGATAATGATGCACACAGATGCCAAGGACGTGGGGCAGGTGCAACTATGCCTGTTGCTGGAGTACAAGAAACATGCCCATCTATGACACATAGGTTCCTGCCCCACTTTGCAGGAAGGCACGGTACACCATGGTCCAGTCTCACCAGAAAACAGTGCAGATCACTTAATCATCACACTAATCTTCCTTCCACCATGTTGAGTCCCAGGAGACTAGTGATCCCATACTAGGACACTCTGAGGAGCTCTTCAGGGCATCACTTCCTGATTGTGGCCTCTCACCCTGCATGTTCCAAGAGGGACAGGAGTAGAGTTGAGCGACTTTTACTTTCATCTGCACCTTTCTCTTTGTCCCTGTGTAAGGTGGTATAGTATGCGGGAAGGGGAACCTGACTTTCAGCAGCGTCAGATTCTGGCTGTGTAGAGTGCAAGGGGAATGTAGTGGTCTGGGTCAATGTACCAGCAGACTCATCTAGCAGTGGCTGGGCAATGGGCAGGATGAGGAAGAAACACAGATATAGGCCCAAATAATAAAGTGGGCTAAATGCAGTTCAAAATTTTTAACAGGACTAACCAGGCGGCATTGCTTTGTTCGGCGGAGGACAACTGTAAGGAGTGGCTGACACAGTGAGTAGGCCCAAATAAGTAAGTAGGCCAAATGCAGTTCAAAATTGGTAACAGGACTAAACTGGCGGCATTGCTTTGTTCAGCAGATGACAACTGTAAGGAGTGGCAGACACAGTTAGTAGGCCCAAATAATTAAGTAGGCTAAATGCAGTTCAAAATTGGTAACATGACTAACCAGGTGGCATTGCTTTGTTCAGCGGAGGACAACTGTAAGGAGTGGCTGACACAGTGAGTAGGCCCAAATAAGTAAGTAGGCTAAATGTCTGCCAATTTTTTTTTCATAAATAAACAGGTGGCATAGCTTGGTACTGGGGTGGGCTCCTCTGCTGAGTAGCAGACAGTGGTAGTAGGCTGTCATGGTTCCCAATGGCAGGGGAACGTTAGGAGCATAAGAAAAACGGACAAGCTCTCGGGTGATGGAAACTGGAGCTGACCGCGATATTAAACCTATTCACGCAACTAAAAATAGCCGGGGAGCGTGCCTGCGTTTTCTCTAGACGCCTCGCGCCAGCCGGAGATCTAACTACCCCTGGAAGAAGAAACACAGACCTGGCTTGCCTCCAGAGAATACCCCAAAAGTTGATAGCAGCCCCCCACATATAATGACGGTGAATTCAGATGAAAAGACACACGTAGTATGAAAGCAGATTTAGCACAGCGAGGCCCACTTAACTAGATAGCAGAAAAATACAAAAGGGGACTTCACGGTCAGCTACAAAACCCTAGAAAA
Source organism: Ranitomeya variabilis (assembly GCF_051348905.1). NCBI lineage: Eukaryota > Metazoa > Chordata > Amphibia > Anura > Dendrobatidae > Ranitomeya > Ranitomeya variabilis. The sequence goes on along the minus strand of NC_135239.1, from coordinate 79,124,797 downwards.
TACCATCCTGAAATTACCTTAAACTCATGTGTCAACTCATGACACCGGAGTGGTAATTTCAGTCCACAAGAGCTTCCAGCTGCAGAGAGTCACATAACTGCACGCTGGACCAAACATACAAAAATAGACCAAGGACTAAATAGTCCAACTTAGCTGATCAGAAGACTGGAGCAGGTACATGCAACAGAAAGGCTCTGGTTACATTGATGGCCGGCGCCAGAATGACTGAGCAGCAAGGCTAAATAGGATACACCCATATCCAGATGGAAACAGGTGAACAGAGAAAGAAAAGCACACAAGTCCAGTACCACCAGTGACCACCGGGGGAGCCCAAAAACCAAATTCACAACAGTACCCCCCCCTCAAGGAGGGGGCACCGAACCCTCACAAGAACCACCAGGGCGATCAGGATGAGCCCTATGAAAGGCACGGACCAAATCAGAGGCATGAACATCAGAGGCTGTCACCCAAGAGTTATCCTCCTGACCGTAGCCCTTCCACTTGACCAGATACTGAAGTTTCCATCTGGAAACACGGGAGTCCAAGATCTTCTCCACAACGTACTCCAATTCACCCTCAACCAACACCGGAGCAGGAGGCTCAACGGAAGGCACAACCGGTACCTCATACCTGCGCAATAATGACCGATGGAAGACATTATGGATAGAAAAAGATGCTGGGAGGTCCAAACGAAAGGACACAGGGTTAAGAATCTCCAAAATCTTATACGGGCCGATGAACCGAGGCTTAAACTTAGGAGAAGAAACCCTCATAGGGACAAAACGAGAAGACAACCACACCAAGTCCCCAACACGAAGATGAGGACCAACGCGACGACGGCGGTTAGCAAAACGCTGAGTCTTCTCCTGGGACAACTCCAAATTGTCCACCACCTGTCCCCAAATCTGATGCAACCTATCCACCACAGTATCCACTCCAGGACAATCCGAAGACTCCACCTGACCAGAAGAAAAACGAGGATGAAACCCCGAATTGCAAAAGAAAGGAGAAACCAAAGTGGCAGAACTAGCCCGATTATTGAGGGCAAACTCCGCCAACGGCAAAAAGGCAACCCAGTCATCCTGATCCGCAGACACAAAACACCTCAAATAAGTCTCCAAGGTCTGATTAGTTCGCTCAGTCTGGCCATTAGTCTGAGGATGGAACGCAGTCGAAAAAGACAAATCAATGCCCATCCTAGCACAGAACGCTCGCCAAAATCTAGACACGAACTGGGTCCCCCTATCAGAAACGATATTCTCAGGAATACCATGCAAGCGAACCACATTTTGAAAAAACAGAGGAACCAATTCGGATGAGGAAGGCAACTTAGGCAAGGGTACCAAATGAACCATCTTTGAAAAACGGTCACACACCACCCAGATGACAGACATTTTCTGAGAAACAGGAAGATCAGAAATAAAATCCATAGAGATGTGAGTCCAAGGCCTCTTCGGAATAGGCAAGGACAACAACAATCCGCTAGCCCGAGAACAACAAGGCTTGGCCCGAGCACAAACATCACAAGACTGCACAAAAACTCGTACATCTCGAGACAGGGAAGGCCACCAGAAGGACCTAGCCACCAAATCCCTGGTACCAAAGATTCCAGGATGACCTGCCAATGCAGAAGAATGAACCTCCGAGATGACTCTACTGGTCCAATCATCAGGAACAAACAGTCTACCAGGCGGGCAACGATCAGGTCTATCCGCCTGAAACTCCTGCAAAGCCCGTCGCAGGTCTGGGGAAACAGCAGACAATATCACCCCATCCTTAAGGATACCTGTAGGTTCAGAATCACCAGGGGAATCAGGCTCAAAACTCCTAGAAAGGGCATCCGCCTTCACATTTTTAGAACCTGGTAGGTATGAGACCACAAAATTAAACCGAGAGAAAAACAACGACCAGCGCGCCTGTCTAGGATTCAGGCGCCTGGCAGACTCAAGATAAATCAAATTCTTGTGATCGGTCAATACCACCACCTGATGTCTGGCCCCCTCAAGCAAATGATGCCACTCCTCAAAAGCCCACTTCATAGCCAAAAGCTCCCGATAACCAATATCATAATTTCGCTCGGCGGGCGAAAATTTTCGAGAAAAGAACGCACAAGGTCTCATCACGGAGCAGTCGGAACTTTTCTGCGACAAAACCGCCCCAGCTCCGATCTCGGAAGCGTCGACCTCAACCTGAAAAGGAAGAGCAACATCAGGCTGACGCATTACAGGGGCAGAGGAAAAGCGGCGCTTAAGCTCCCGAAAGGCCTCCACAGCAGCAGGGCACCAATCAGCAACATCAGCACCCTTTTTAGTCAAATCAGTCAAAGGTTTAGCAACATCAGAAAAACCAGATATAAATCGACGATAAAAATTAGCAAAGCCCAAAAATCTCTGAAGGCTCTTAAGAGAAGAAGGTTGCGTCCAATCACAAATAGCCCGAACCTTGACAGGATCCATCTCAATGGAAGAGGGGGAAAAAATGTACCCCAAAAAAGAAATCTTTTGAACCCCAAAAATACACTTAGAACCCTTCACACACAAGGAATTAGCTCGCAAAACCTGAAAAACCCTCCTGACCTGTTGGACATGAGAGTCCCAGTCATCCGAAAAAATCAAAATATCATCCAGATACACAATCATAAATTTATCCAAATATTCACGGAAAATGTCATGCATAAAGGACTGAAAGACTGAAGGGGCATTTGAAAGACCAAAAGGCATTACTAAATACTCAAAATGGCCCTCGGGCGTATTAAATGCGGTTTTCCACTCATCCCCCTGCTTAATTCGCACCAAATTATACGCCCCACGGAGATCAATCTTAGAGAACCACTTAGCCCCCTTTATTCGAGCAAACAAATCAGTCAGCAGTGGCAGAGGATACTGATATTTGACTGTAATTTTATTCAAGAGTCGATAATCGATACACGGCCTCAAAGAGCCATCTTTTTTAGATACAAAGAAAAAAACGGCTCCTAAGGGAGATGAAGAAGGACGAATATGTCCCTTTTCCAGGGACTCCTTAATGTATTCTCGCATAGCAGCATGTTCAGGTACAGATAGATTAAACAAACGACCCTTTGGAAGTTTACTGCCCGGAATCAGATCTATGGCACAATCGCAATCTCTGTGAGGGGGTAGTGAACCAAGCCTAGGCTCCTCAAAAACATCACGATAATCAGATAAAAATTCCGGAATCTCAGAGGGAATAGATGACGAAATGGAAACCAAAGGTACGTCCCCATGAGCCCCCTGACATCCCCAGCTTAACACAGACATTGCTTTCCAGTCAAGGACTGGGTTATGAGATTGCAACCATGGCAATCCGAGCACCAAAACATCATGTAAATTGTACAATACAAGGAAGCGAATCGTCTCCTGATGGTCTGGATTCATACGCATAGTCACTTGTGTCCAGTATTGTGGTTTATTACTAGCCAATGGCGTGGAGTCAATACCCTTCAGAGGTATAGGAACTTCCAGCGGCTCTAGATTAAACCCACAGCGCCTGGCAAAGGACCAATCCATAAGACTCAAAGCGGCGCCAGAGTCGACATAGGCGTCCGCGGTAATTGACGATAATGAACAAATCAAGGTCACAGATAGAATAAACTTAGACTGTAAAGTGCCAATTGAAATAGATTTATCAACCTTTTTTGTACGTTTAGAGCATGCTGATATAACATGAGTCGAATCACCACAATAGAAGCACAACCCATTTTTTCGCCTAAAATTCTGCCGTTCGCTTCTGTACAGAATTCTATCACATTGCATATTCTCTGGCGCCTTCTCAGAAGGTACCGCCAAATGGTGCACAGGTTTGCGCTCACGCAAACGCCGATCAATCTGAATAGCCATTGTCATGGACTCATTCAGACCTGTAGGCGGAGGAAACCCCACCATAACATCTTTAATGGCATCAGAGAGACCCTCTCTGAAATTCGCCGCCAGGGCGCACTCATTCCACTGAGTAAGCACAGACCATTTACGAAATTTTTGGCAGTATATTTCAGCTTCATCTTGCCCTTGAGATAGGGCCATCAAGGCTTTTTCAGCCTGAATCTCTAAATTAGGTTCCTCATAAAGCAACCCCAAAGCCAGAAAAAACGCATCCACACTGAGCAACGCAGGATCCCCTGGTGCCAATGCAAATGCCCAATCTTGAGGGTCACCCCGCAGTAAGGAAATTACAATCCTAACCTGCTGTGCGGGATCTCCAGCGGAGCGAGATCTCAAAGAAAGAAACAATTTACAATTATATTTGAAATTCAGGAAACGAGATCTATCCCCGGAGAAAAACTCTGGTATAGGAATTCTAGGTTCAGATATAGGAGCATGAATAACCAAATCCTGTAAATTTTGAACCTTCGTAGCAAGATTATTCAAACCTGCAGTCAAACTCTGAGGATCCATTTTAATCAGGTGCGATCAGAGCCATTCAAGGATTAGAAGGAGAGAGAGAGACAAAGGCTGCAATTAGAGCAGAAATGCAACTGAGTAAACTATAGAGCAAGCTCAGAGGGGGAGAAAAAAAAAAAAAAAAAAAAATCTGCAGACTTCTTTTCCTCTCCTTTCTTCTGCCAACAGTTTTAACCCTTGGCCGGCCATACTGTCATGGTTCCCAATGGCAGGGGAACGTTAGGAGCATAAGAAAAACGGACAAGCTCTCGGGTGATGGAAACTGGAGCTGACCGCGATACTAAACCTATTCACGCAACTAAAAATAGCCGGGGAGCGTGCCTGCGTTTTCTCTAGACGCCTCGCGCCAGCCGGAGATCTAACTACCCCTGGAAGAAGAAACACAGACCTGGCTTGCCTCCAGAGAATACCCCAAAAGTTGATAGCAGCCCCCCACATATAATGACGGTGAATTCAGATGAAAAGACACACGTAGTATGAAAGCAGATTTAGCACAGCGAGGCCCACTTAACTAGATAGCAGAAAAATACAAAAGGGGACTTCACGGTCAGCTACAAAACCCTAGAAAATACCATCCTGAAATTACCTTAAACTCATGTGTCAACTCATGACACCGGAGTGGTAATTTCAGTCCACAAGAGCTTCCAGCTGCAGAGAGTCACATAACTGCACGCTGGACCAAACATACAAAAATAGACCAAGGACTAAATAGTCCAACTTAGCTGATCAGAAGACTGGAGCAGGTACATGCAACAGAAAGGCTCTGGTTACATTGATGGCCGGCGCCAGAATGACTGAGCAGCAAGGCTAAATAGGATACACCCATATCCAGATGGAAACAGGTGAACAGAGAAAGAAAAGCACACAAGTCCAGTACCACCAGTGACCACCGGGGGAGCCCAAAAACCAAATTCACAACAGTAGGCGCAAAGTATTAACTAGTCTAAATGGAGGCCAGGGCCCCTGTATACTTTAACTATGATCTATCATTTCAACAAATTTGTATTGGCAGTGCCATTGAAGGATTTAACAGCACAGACTACACAGTGGTGGAGCAGGGAGAGGTAAGTATTGCAAGTGGTAGAGCACTGTTCGAGATGGGGGAAACACTCTCTCGTGGGCGGCGGTACTAGCACAGGGCCCCTCATATTACGACGGTGTGTCTGACGTTGGTTGTGCACCACCACCATCAGAGACACTTCATTGTACTATGAGGGACCCTGTGCCAGTGCCATCGCCCAAGAGTGGGCACACTCACTTGTCCAGGCAAACGACACTCGCCCGGGTGCTTGCGCCAGGTGGTGACCACGGCCCTGTGGGGGGAGTCAGCCCATTTTGGGAGGTATAAAAATGGCCTATGGTGGACATTCAGCAGCTGCAAATGGAGGAATTGGAGAAGTCAGTAAGAGGAGGCCAAAAGCAAGACATTTTTCAGGCAAGCTACGTGTCAGCAGGGGAAGGTGGGGCCAAATAATTTGAAATCCTTGATTGGTTCATTTTAATGAAGGTTAGATCATCAACATTTCGGGTAGCCAGATGTGTCCTTTTTTCAGTCAGTATTGAACCAGCAGCACTGAATACTCTTTCTGATAGCACACTAGCAGCAGGGCATGGTAGCTCCTGTAATGCATATTCTGCCAATTCAGGCCAGGTGTCTATTTTAGATGCCCAGTAATCAAAGGGGAATGACCTGTGAGGGAGAACATCGATAAGGGCAGAAAAGTAGTTCGTAACCATACTGGAAAAATGCTGTATCCTGTCACTTAGAATCAATGCAGCAGTACCTGTCGTGTCAGCGGTCGTTGCGAAATCACTCCATAACCTGGTCATAAAACCCCTCTGTCCAATGTCACTTCGGATTTGTGCATCTCTAACACCTCTGCCATGTTGCCCACAACGGCTCGTGTGAGAACCATCACCGCCGCTTTGTGCTGGGAATGCCTGAACCCAGGGCCGGCTCCAGGTTTTTGAGGGCCCCGGGCGAAAGAGTCTCAGTGGGCCCCCTCTTTAACACATACCACGATTCATGATGCAGATACAGCAGAGAAATATAGCACAGCCCACGCAGCATATAACACAGCCCGGCACGCAGCGTATAACACAGCCCGGCACGCAGCGTATAACACAGCCCGGCACGCAGCGTATAACACAGCCCGGCACGCAGCGTATAGCACAGCCCGGCACGCAGCATATAGCACAGCCCGGCACGCAGCATATAGCACAGCCCAGCATGCAGTATATAGCACAGCCTGGCACGCAGTATACTGTATAACACAGCCCACGCAGTATATAACAGCCCACGCAGTATATAACACAGCCCATGCAGTATATAGCACAGCCACCCACGCAGTATATAGCACAGCCACCCACGCAGTATATAGCACACCCACCCACGTAGTATATAGCACAGGCCGGGGCCGTGACGTAGTATAACACAGCCCACGTACGTAGTATATAACTCAGCCAGCCATTTTGTATATACAGACAGTCTAGGACTACAAGTCCCAGCATCGCTAACATACCATATTGTTGCACACTGCACAAGTCCCAGACAGAGAAAAGTTGCACAGAGCAGAGACCAGGCATGATGATCCACTGTGACTCCCAGGCTCACAGCAGGCTGCATCGCCCCTGCCCCCGCAATGCCTTGGGACCACCAGGAACTTGGAACTTGGGAAGACTCACACTTCGCCGTTACTTGCTTCCGTTGTGGACACAGGGACAGACAGGGACCGGGTCGCACCGTCCGTGCACCTGACTGCAGTGCTGCTCCTGCTGCCTCCTGCTCGTCTTTCTGCTTGGCGCTGCGCCTGCACTGACGCTGGACACCTGGACGGTGGAGGACGTGGACGACAGATCTCTTCTCCGAGCTCTCACCCAACACAGAGAACATACATGTAAAAGCTGGCGTATAACAGGCCGCACGGGTAACTAGTCCAGGAGCCCACTCCCCTAGGCTTATAGTCCTGGGAAGCAGGGCTTAGAGAAGCCGCTAGGGACTGGCCTCTTGGGCTAGGCAGCATGTCACATGTATGACCACTCTGGAACGCCGCTGTATTTCAGGGTACCCGGATGATATCACAGAGCTGGGGGTCTGATGGGTGCAGCCCCTGGTTCAGGTAGCAGGAACCAGCAGTCAGGCTGCCAGTTGGACCCCTCTTTATTACTGCCTTTAACTGTTTGAAAAAATAATCAATTTAGGCAAAAACATAAAAAACAGATTGAGAAAAACCCTCCCTACTCATGTAATAACCTCACCGCACACATCATTGCAGCAGCGAAAACCAACAATACCGCTGCAGCCAATCACTGGCCTCAGTGATAATGCGATCATGTGCAGCGCTGTACTGCCATAACATCACAACGTAACACAGAGCGACGCTGACAAGGGACTATCTATTCCTCCAATAGCTCCATAGGTGTCCATGTGGCTGCAAAAGTAGGAACGTTTGTTTACTAAAGCTACTGGGGAACTAAAAGTCCCAGCACATGTACTAACAGACATAGAGACAAGAATTGGCTAACAGCCAATCAGGTGCCAGTTTACATCGTCAAACCTCGACTGGGAAGACATAAAATAAAATATGATTGGCTGCCAGGGACAACCAATCCACTCTCCCTCCCAGCGAGACAGGGACCGGGTCGCACCGTCCGTGCACCTGACTGCAGTGCTGCTCCTGCTGCCTCCTGCTCATCTTTCTGCTTGGCGCTGCCGCTGGACACCTGGACAGACGGTGGAGGACGTGGACGACAGATCTCTTCTCTGAGCGCTCACCCGACCGGAAGTGACAGGACAGACGGGCCGGAAGTGACTCTGCGAGCGTATCCATGGTGACGGTCCCGCTCCCGGAGGTGAGTATTCCTTCAGCTGCGCAGCGGGGCGTAGATGATGGATGTGCTCCACCTCTGAGTCCTGGCTGGGAGACTGTCACACTGTGTCACACAACAGAACAGCGTCAGTCAGCGGGCCCCCCCAGGAGCGCATAACGGAAGTGTGTCTGTGTGGAGTGTGTGAGTGTACCAACGTTACTACCATAAATGGGCCCCCCCGTCTCGCCAGGGCCCCGGCACTTGCCCGGGTACGCCGGGTGCTGACGCCGGCCCTGCCTGAACCAAACAGTCTTCAAGAGGTGCTTGTTTGGTAGCCAATATTTGCTCAAGGTTCTCATGCGGCATGATATTTTGTCATTTTCCTTTATATCGTGGATCCAGGAGACAGGCCAACCAGTAATTGTCATCAGTCATCATTTTGATAATGCGGGGGTCCATTTTTAGGATATGCAAGGCATACTCAGCCATGTGGGTCAATGTTCCAGGTGTCAATTCACTGCTTGTGCTGGGTTGAGGAGCACTTTCTTGCAAATCAACATCACTTGAGTCCCGCAAAAACCCTGTACCTGACCTTGCAACGCCACCAGTTTCTATTGCCCCCTGAGAAGCATCCTCCTCCCATAAATATTCATCCCCATCATGCTCCTCTTCCTCCTCCTCTTCGTCCGCCACCTCGTCCAGGAGAGTTCCCTGAGCTGACAATGGCTGACTGTCATCAAGGCTTCCCTCCTCTTCGGCTGCAGACGCCTGCTCCTTAATGTGCATCAAACTTTGCATCAGCAGACGCATTAGTGGGATGCTCATGCTTATGATGGCGTCATCTGCACTTACCAGCCGTGTGCATTCCTCAAAACACTGAAGGACTTGACAGAGGTCTTGTAGCTTCGACCACTGCACACCAGACAACTCCATGTCTGCCATCTATGTGCCTGCCCGTGTATGTGTATCCTCCCACAAATAAATTACAGCACGCCTCTGTTCGCACAGCCTCTGAAGCATGTGCAGTGTGGAGTTCCACCTTGTTGCAACATCGATAATTAGGCGGTGCTGGGGAAGATTCAGCGATCGCTGATGGTTCAGCATACGGCTGGAGTGTACGGGCGACCGGCGGATGTGCGAGCAAAGTCTTCGCACCTTCAGGAGCAGGGCTGGAAACCCCGGATAATTTTTCAGGAAGCACTGCACCACCAGGTTTAAGGTGTGAGCCAGGCAAGGTATGTTTCAGTTCTAAAAGGGCTATGGCAGCCATAAAATTCCTTCCGTTATCACTGACTACCTTGCCTGCCTCAAATGTACACTGCCCAGCCATGACTGAGTTTCTTGCTGCAAGAACTCGGCCAGTACTTCCGCGGTGTGTCTGTTGTCGCCCAAACACTTCATTTGTAACACAACCTGCTGACACTTGCCACTAGCTGTTCGATAATGGGACACCTCGTGTGCAACACTGGCAGCTGCAGATGGAGTGGTCGTGTGACTGCGCTCTGTGGACGAGCTTTTGCTTCTGGAGGAGGAGGAGGGGTGGCAAACGCCTACAGCCAATTGTTTCCTAGACCGTGGGCTAGGCAGAACTGTCCCACTATGGCTGTCCCCAGTGGACCCTGCATCCACGACATTAACCCTGTGCACCATGATGGACACGTAATGTCCCTGGCCATGCCTACTGGTCCATGCATCTGTTGTGAGGTGCACCTTTCCACTGACTGATTGCCTCAGTGCATGGACAATGCGGTCTTTGACATGCTGGTAGAGGGCTGGGATGGCTTTTCTCGCAAAGAAGTGCCGACTGGGTAGGTCATAGCGTGGTACTGCGTAGGCCATCAGGTCTTTGAAATCTTTGCTTTCAACCAACCGGCAGGGCATCATCTCTAATGAGATTAGTCTAGCAATGTGGGTGTTCAAACCCTGTGTATGCGGATGAGAGGATGAGTACTTTGTTTTCCTAACGAGATGCTCTTGTAGGGTGAGCTGGACTAGAGAGCTGCATATGGTGGAACTAGCGGTGGTGGTGGTGGACATGGCGGATTGAGAGAGGGTTGGTGATGGTATTCTTGATGTTGGCCTACATACAGTGTTTCCTACCAATAACCTTGTGATTCCCTGACTGCTTTGACCTTGCGATGATACCTCCACATTTGCTGCTGGTGGTGTCCTAACCGGTGGGCTTACAGTGAGGGAAGCAATGTAGTGTTGCTGACTACCTTCATTCTGAGCAGGTGCACCAATGGTACGTGACGTTTGGTAGCTAGTCCAGGCTTGCAAGTGCATGCTGGTTAAATGTCTACGCATGCACGTTGTATTTAAATTTTGAAGATTCTTCCCTCTGCTAAAGGTCTTTGAGCATTTCTTACAGATAACTTTGCACTGATCATTCGGATCTTGGTTAAAAAATTGCCACACTTCACTCTTCCTACTATCGAATACCTTTTCAGGCATTGCACGCTGTGCTACTTTGACCGGATGGCCACGCTGTCCTAAAACTGTTTTCGTTTTTGGCACACGTTTTTGGCCTGATAAGGGCCTGCCAGATGACATCTGTTGCGATTTAGATGGCTGCTGAGGATCATCCTCCTCCGCTTCTGAGCTACTGGCAGCGGCACCCTCTTCCCGCAATGGCTGCGAATCTGAGTCAACAACTGGGTTATCTATCACCTCCTCTTCAATGTGATGTGCACCTTCCTCTGTGTCACCGTGTAAGGTGTTATAGCGTTTGAGACAGGGCACCATAGTCTCATCAGGGTCAGATTCTGGCTCAGTACACTGCGAGGGCAATGTAGTGATCTGAGTCAATGGAACAGCATAATAATCTAGCTGTGGCTGTGCATCAGTGCACTCCATGTCCGATTCATCTTGTAATGGGCAGCTAACAATTTGCCTTTCTAACCCAGGCACGGTATGTATAAAGAGCTCCATGGAGTAACCTGTGGTGTCGCCTGACGCATCCTTCACTTTTGGTTTGGGAGAAGGACACAAGGAAACATCTTGTTCCTGACCGGGAGCATCCACTGACGATTCGCTGCTTTTATATTTTGAACTTTCTGAAGAGGAGGCGAAAGAGCTAGAGGCTGAGTCAGCAAGAAAGCCAAAACTTTTTCCTGCTGCTCCGGCTTTAAAAGCGGTTTTCCTACTCCAAGATAAGGGAGCCTTCGAGGCCTTGTGTAGCCAGACTATGACGCTGGCTCAACACCTCCAGCCTTAGGTGCTATTTTGCTTTTCCCTCTACCAACAGATTCTCCACCACCACCACCATCAGTGCCAGCTGGCAATGACCGCCCACGGCCTCTTCCACCAGACTTCCTCATTTTTGGGAAAATGTTACCAAAATAACAACCATTATATCGCACTGTAAAACAAGGTAGAAGGTGTATATAAACTTGTTGAAAATTTAAATCTCCCTTTTTATTTTGGGGAGACTGAACCAAAACTCAGGCCCAGTGTATAACACAACACAATGTAAGTGGCAGAACGTGGCTGGCTGATATACAACAAACTAACAGAACTGACGTATATCCATTTTGTGACAATTTGAGTCTCCCTTTTTTGGGGGGGGAGACTGCACCACAACTCAGGCCCAGTGTATAACACAACACAATGTAAGTGGCAGAACGTGGCTGGCTGATATACGACAAACTAACAGAACTGACGTATATCCACTTTGTGACAATTTGAAACTCCCTTTTTTTGGGGGAGACTGCACCACAACTCAGGCCCAGTGTATAACACAACACAATGTAAGTGGCAGAACGTGGCTGGCTGATATACGACTAACTAACAGAACTGACGTATATCCACTTTGTGACAATTTGAAACACCCTTTTTTTGGGGGAGACTGCACCACAACTCAGGCCCAGTGTATAACACAACACAATGTAAGTGGCAGAACGTGGCTGGCTGATATACGACAAACTAACAGAATTGACGTATATCCACTTTGTGACAATTTGAAACACCCTTTTTTTGGGGGTAGACTGCGCCACAACTCATGCCCAGTGTGTAACACAACACAATGTAAGTGGCAGAAAGTGGCTGGAAGATATCTGAAAAAATACAAGGACTGTAGTACAATTTCAATCTCCCTACAATGATCTCAGGACAAGTATGGCAGCAACAAAAAGGACTGCTGCACACACAAGTGTGGACAAATAAACAAGATAACTGCAGAAAGGATCATCAGGATTTTTGCTTTTAAAAAAGCAGTTGGTTTGCACAGCAGCGTGCAAACAGCAATGCAGCTATCAGGTAGCCTTATAAGGCAGCCTAATAAGCTACAGAGATGATGCACAAAAAAATAGCCTCCACTGTCCCTGCAAAAAAAGGTGGTGTTGGACAGTGGAAATCGCTACAGCACAAGCGGTTTGGGGGTTAATCTTCCCTCCCTAACTATATCCCTTCTTCTGACGAAGCTGCAGCAACCTCTCCCTATGCTGAGATTGGCAGAAGTAAGATGGCGGTAGGCGTGCATGCCCCTTTATAGCCCCTGTGACGCCGCAGAAAGCAAGCCAATCACTGTCAGGCCCTTCTCTAAGATGGTGGGGACCGAGACCTATGTCATCACGCTGCCCACACTCTGCGTCCTCCTTCAGTGGCTGAGAAATGGCGCTGAACACGTCATACGAAACGCGACTTTGGCATGAAGATCGCCGACCTCATGGTCGATCCCACACTAGGATCGGGTCGGGTTTCATGAAAGCCGACTTTGCCGAAAGTCGGCGATTTTTGAATTTGTTCGATCCATTTCGCTCAACCCTAGACAGGAGCACATGCTATTTAATAATGCACAAAACTTACAGCAGCAACGGCCACAAAAAAATGATAGTGGGGAGCGGCAAATTTTGTCTGAGGAGGAAGATGATGAAACACAATTGCCTTTAAGTCAAGTTGCTAAGTCACCAAGTCAGGAGGACTAGGGTGCAATGGTGGTAGATGGGATGGTGGATGATGAAGTCACCGACTCAACCTGAGAATGTGGAATCCGGAGAGAGTCCAGCAGTGCTTAAAGGGAGGGATCGGCAGCACCCGAACAGGCAGGAAGAGGCATTGGCGTGACCAGAAGTAGAAGACAGGCAACTGTTCCACATGTCACTTGTGAATTTCTTTGTCAAAGAGTTAAGTGTTCTCTGGTATGGAAATTTTCAAAGCGAGTTTTGAGACAAACAAATGGTAATTAGCAACCTGTGCCATGCCAAGATCAGCAGTGGCCTGACCACTAAGAGCCTAACCACCACCAGCATGATCAGGCACATGTCATCTTAGCACACGACTCGGTGGTAATCTTAGCACACGAATCGGTGGACCGAATGCCTGGGTCCAAGATTAGTTCCAGCACTGCTAGCAGGTGACACCACTGCCTCTTCCTCTGTGCTAAGTGTTTCCTCGTAACCTGTCCATGACACTGGTACAGATGCCTCCCACCCTGCACCTGTTCTCACACATTCTGATGCACCATCACTGGGCACTTCCAAATCCTTGTCCCAGCACACCGTTTAGCTATACCTACCTCATGCATTGAAATGAAAGAGAAAGTTTTCGGGCAGAACGGTGGCTTAGTGGTTAGCACTGCAGCGCTGGAGTCCTGGGTTCAAATCCCACCAAGGACAACATCTGCAAAGAGTTTGTATGTTCTCTCCGTGTTTGCGTGGGTTTCCTCCGGGCATTCCGGTTTCCTCCCGCATTCCAAAGACATACTGATAGGGAATTTAGATTGTGAGCCCCAATGGGGACAGCGATGATAATGTGTGCAAAACTGTTAAGTGCTGCGGAGTATGTTAGCACTATATAAAGATTATTATTATTATTATTATTATTATTATCCACCTACCCACAAGCCCAAAGGCTAATCAGGCACATTTCCAACCTGCTTGCTGTGGAAATGTTGCTGTTTAGACTCGTTGACATGGAGGATTTCCTCAGACTCATGGCGGCAACCGTCAATCGATTCTTGGTCCCCAGCTGCCACTTTTTCTCCCAGTGTGGCATTTCTGCCTTGCACCTGCATGTGTCCAGGAACATCACGCATGCCCTTACCAACGTGGTTACTGGTATTGTCCATTTAACTGCCAACATGTGGACAAACGCTTGTGGCCAGGGACTCTACACTTCCCTGATGGCACAGTGGGTGAACATTATGGAGGCTGGAGTTGAGTCCCACCCTGGCATGGCACATGTGCTCCTGACCGGAAGGATTGTTGGCCCTACTTCTATCAGCCCCCTCGTGCTTCTCATCATTTTTTTTCTGATGTGCTATGTCAGAGCAGGTCGTTCACATCAGCCAGAAGCTGGAAGCTCTGCTGCACTGCCTCAGTGAATCGAGAATAGTCTCTGCTGACGCTAATTTGTCTATGAGACAAATTGCACACCGGAGTTTCTAAAAGGCAGAACAGACCAGACAGATCTGTGGCTTTTGCCACTGAACTTTCAACTAGGCATGGTTGTGTATGATAATAGGCGTAACCTGCTGGCTACTTGGCAAGCTCACAGGCTTACCATTCTTGGCAGACATTCTCAACTTAGTAGTTCATCGGTTTATGAAAACATACCCAGATTTGCCAGAGCTTCTGGTCTAGGTATGCCATGTTAGCACCCATTTCCGCAAGTCAGCTACAGCTGTCGCTGCTCTGCCAGTGCTGCAGCAGCACATGCAAGTGCTAGCTCACTGACAAGTGTACGACATGCCCACACACAGGAACTCCACAATGAACATGTTCGCAAGGCTTTATGAGCAGCAGAGGCCAGTTGTTGAGTACCAGCTCTAACACGCTCATCCGCAATGATGTCATAGTCAGCGCAACAATCTCAATTCTGCGTGTACTTAAACAGTCACTCTTAGCAATTAAACGTAAAGCTATGTATGCAGACCAGGTGAAGATGGAGGAAAACATGAGACAGGGAGATACTATGCAGCCTTATCTCATCTGCTCAGCGTGAATTGTGTAACAGTGATGAGGTGGAAGCTGAGGAGGGGGAGGAGGAACAGGAGCTGTTGGCTAGCGCAACAGAGGCTAGTACCCACACAACCTTTGTCCCGTTCCTGCTATGTGGATGGGCTGAGGATGAGAATGATTTTGAAAAGAGGGAGAAGGAGATGGAAAGTCATCATCATGGCGGAGACAGGGTTGGCTGTATTGATGTTGGCACATATGGCACACTTTATGTACCACTGCCTCTCCCATGACCCTTGCGTCACATTCATCTTGGCCAAAAAAGAGTATTAGTTGTACACTTTGCAAGACCCACGCTACCAAGGATAACTTTGCATATCTTCATCCAGAGGCAGAGAGGTCTTCTGAAATGGTGGTATACCAGAAGGCCATGGTAGAAAATATGTTGGAAAAAATCTCATCAGACAACACTAGCAGCAGGGGGCAAGTTTCCATTCTCAACCAAGGAGGAGAGGCGAAGGAGACACACAGCAGAAGTAGAGCTAGAATACAAAACTCCCAAATACATTTTGTGAGCGCACGAGGTCTGGCAGTAAATACGCCAAAAGACCCTGACCTCACCAAATCAGCTCAAAACAAACCATGCCAAAAGGAGAAAAATTCAGAGCAATAATTTATAAAACAAACTTTAATTGCCATAAATAGTACAAAAATATATATCAAAACATTACATTATTTAATGACTAGAGCACAGGATGAATGTCCCAGGAATGCTGGAAAAGCGCCCATCCCCCCACTCTCCCAGATGTAAATACCCTTGTAATGGTATGCATAAGGAAAAGCACCTACACTATCCAACCAAGGTCACCCCAAAACAGTGGGATTCTATAGTAATGCCATTAAGTATGGTGGTGGAAAGAGGGTGCTAGCACTTACCACTACACAGAGGTAGGAGGGGGCAGTCGGGCGATGGTCCCCAATGCACGTTTCGTGGCCACCAGTGCCACTTCCTCAGGGGGAGGAAGTGGCACTGGTGGCCACGAAACGTGCGGTGGGGACCATCGCCCGACCGCCCCCTCCTACCTCTGTGTAGTGGTAAGTGCTAGCACCCTCTTTCCACCACCATACTTAATGGCATTACTATAGAATCCCACTGTTTTGGGGTGACCTTGGTTGGATAGTGTAGGTGCTTTTCCTTATGCATACCATTACAAGGGTATTTACATCTGGGAGAGTGGGGGGATGGGCGCTTTTCCAGCATTCCTGGGACATTCATCCTGTGCTCTAGTCATTAAATAATGTAATGTTTTGATATATATATTTTTGTACTATTTATGGCAATTAAAGTTTTTTTTATAAATTATTGCTCTGAATTTTTCTCCTTTTGGCATAAGAAGTAGAGCTAGGCTGTCAAAGGACTAGGCCAATTTCATGACAATTTCATGTCCAGGGACTGATGACTGGGTATTTTTGACAAGGAGGGAAAAGTTTTTAAAGATGGTCAAGCAATACCTGGCTGACCAAAGCAGCACACTCCATAATTCCTCTGAGACGTTCAACCTGGCATGAGCTGTCCCTCTATGTATTGAAGGTTTTGTGCTGCCCTGCCGCTAGCATCCTGTCCGAGCAAATTTTTAATGCCACTGGGTGGGTCTTAACAGACAGGAGCTTTCACTTGTCAACAGAGAAAGCTGACAGGCTCACTTTCATAAAAATGACCAAATCCTGGATTAGCCCTCACTTTTCCACAGCACCAGATGACAGCAAAAAAAGATTGTTTTTAATATTCAAAATTTTAATGAGGCCCTCCAGTTGTTTTCAAGGGTGTATGGAGGATCCTTCTTATAATTTTGTCCTGGCTTTGCAGTTTGTGCAAAGCTTTTATGAGTGTAGGAGTACAGCAACTAGGCTTTAAAAATATTTGAATGAGGCCTGCCAGTTGTTGCCTTTCATAGGACTATGGATGACTAGATGACCCTCTTTATAATTTTTTCCTGACTTTGCACTTTCTGTAAATAATTTATTAGTGTATAAGTACATCAACTAAAATTTCAAAATATTTATGTTCCAAATTTTTTTATGGATTAAATTAGTCATTTATACAGTTTAACATGGTTATTGTTACATTATTGAGGTATGTAAAATCCAAAAAAGCTTTGAAAATGTTTTCTTAATTCAATTACCCACAGATTAAATGCTTTGTGGTATGTTTTTGTGGTATATAGTTCTCCAGAAAAGCATTGAAAAGCTGGTCTGGATTCAGTTACTCATCGATAAAGTATTACCATATGTACTCGAGTATAAGCCGACCCGAGTATAAGTCGATCCCCCTAATTTTGCCACAAAAAGCAGGGAAAACTTAATCACTCGAGTATAAGCCTAGGGTGGAAAATGCAGCAGCTACCGGTAAATTTCAAAAGTAAAAATAGATACCAATAAAAGTAAAATTAATTGAGACATCAGTAGGTTAAGTGTTTTTGAATATCCATACTGAATCAGGAGCCCCATATAATGCTCCATACAGTTCATGATGGGCCCCATAAGATGCTCCATACAAAATACGCCCCATATAATGGTCCATAAAGTTTATGATGGGCTCCATAAGATGCTCCATATTAAAATATGCCCCATATAATCCTGCATAAAGGTTAATAATGGCCCCATAAGATGCTCCATAGACACATTTGCCCCATATAATGCTGCACAAATGTTGATTATGGCCCCATAAGATGCTCCATAGAGATATTTACCCCATACAGTGCTGCACAAATGTTGATTATGGCCCCATAAGATGCTCCATACAGACACAATTGCCCCATTATAGTGCTGCACAAACGTTGATTATGGCCCCATAAGATACTCCATAGAGATATTTACCCCATACAATGCTGCACAAACGTTGAATATGGCCCCATAAGATGCTCCATAGAGATATTTGCCCCATATGCTGTTGCTGCAATAAAAAAAAAAATCACATACTCACCTCTCGTCGCTCAGGCCCCCGGCACTTTCATTTAAAAATGTGTTTGGATTCAATTAGTCACCTATACTGTCGCCTGTATCAGGTGCTTTCTGTAGAATTTCGTAGTATATAAGCTTCCAAAAAATGTTGAAAAAATTGTATGTATTCAATTAGTCATCATTAGAGTATTAGTTGCTCTCTGTAACATTTTGGTGGTATATAACACTCCAAAAAAGCATTGAAAAATTTGTCTGGATTCAATTACTCTTCAATATAGTAATTCGGGCTTTCTGTGACATTTTGGTGGTATATAAAACCCCAAAACAGTATTAGGTGCTTTCTGTAAAACTTTAGTGGCATAAAAAGGCGTGTAAAAAATTGTCTGGATTAAATTAGTCATCCATAAAATAAAGAAGTGCTTTCTGTAAAATTTGGATGGTATATACAACTCCAAAAAAGCATTGACATCCATATAGTATTGCGTGCTTTGTGTTAAAATTCGGTGGTATATAACACTCAAAAAACAAACTTTAAAAAAATGTTTATGGATTCAATTATTCATCTATATAGTTTAGCATGTTTTGTGTAAAATTACGGTGGGATCAAATTTTAAAAAACCACTTGGCCTGGTACATTTCACAAAATATCCATGTTCAAAAATTGACTATTGTCATATATACTGCAGAACTTGGTTTATGTGCAATTTTGCTGGTTTGAAATAAAAAACAAAATTGGCCTGCTACAGGTGTACAAATTTGATTGTTCAAAAATTGACTATTGTCAATATTCACCTCTCCTCTTTCTGGCCGCCGCTCCATCTTCAGCGTCTTCTGTACTGACGTTCAGGCAGAGGGCGCGCACTAACCATGTCACCGTGCCCTCTGACCTGAGCGTCACTGCAGAAGATGCTGAAGACCACGCGGCGCCAAGAATGAGGAGAGGTGAACATCGCGCAGCGCTCCCCCTCCCCATTATACCCACCTGCTCCTGGCATGGTTCCTGGTTCTCCGGCGCCGCAGCTTCTTCCTGTACTGGGCGGTCACCTGCACCGCTCATTACAGTAATGAATATGCGGCTGCACCCCTATGGGAGTGGAGTCAGGTCCATATTCATTACTGTAATGAGTGGTACCATGTGACCGCTCACTACAGGAAGAAGCAGCGGCGCCTGGAGAACCAGGGACCTGCAGGGACCGCGCCGGGAGCAGGTGAGTATTATTAGACTCCCCTGCCCTGCCGACCCCTGGGTATGACTCGAGTATAAGCTGAGAGGGGGACTTTCAGCCCCAAAAAATTGGCTGAAAATCTCGGCTTATACTCGAGTATATACGGTACGTGCTTTCTGCTATATTTTGGTGGTACATAAGACTCTAAAAAAGCATTTAAAAATGTGTCCATATTCAATTAGTCACCCATACAGTATTAGGTGCTTTCTTCAGAATTTTGGTAGTATATAAGACTCCAAAAAAAAGTTGACATAGTTGTCTGTATTCAATTAGTCACCAATACAGTATTATGTGCTTTCTGAGACATTTTGGTGGTATGTAAGACTCCAAGAAAGCGTTGAAAAATTTGTCTGGATTTTATTAGTCATCCATACAGTATTAGGAGCTTTCTGTAAAATTTTGATGGTACATAAGACACTAAAAAGCATTGAACAAGTTGTCTGTATTCAATAAGTCATCCATAGAGCATTCGGTGCTTTCAGTGACATTGTGGTGGTACATAAGAATCAGAAAAAGCATTTAAAATTTACAGTGTTAGGTGCTTTCTGTGCCATTACACTAGTATATAAGACAAAAAAAGCATTTAAAAATGTGTTTGGATTCAATTAGTCACCTATACTGTCGCCTGTATCAGGTGCTTTCTGTAGAATTTCGTAGTATATAAGCTTCCAAAAAATGTTGAAAAAATTGTATGTATTCAATTAGTCATCATTAGAGTATTA
Source organism: Ranitomeya variabilis (assembly GCF_051348905.1). Taxonomy (NCBI): domain Eukaryota; kingdom Metazoa; phylum Chordata; class Amphibia; order Anura; family Dendrobatidae; genus Ranitomeya; species Ranitomeya variabilis. The sequence goes on along the minus strand of NC_135239.1, from coordinate 79,104,764 downwards.
GTTGCTCTCTGTAACATTTTGGTGGTATATAACACTCCAAAAAAGCATTGAAAAATTTGTCTGGATTCAATTACTCTTCAATATAGTAATTCGGGCTTTCTGTGACATTTTGGTGGTATATAAAACCCCAAAACAGTATTAGGTGCTTTCTGTAAAACTTTAGTGGCATAAAAAGGCGTGTAAAAAATTGTCTGGATTAAATTAGTCATCCATAAAATAAAGAAGTGCTTTCTGTAAAATTTGGATGGTATATACAACTCCAAAAAAGCATTGACATCCATATAGTATTGCATGCTTTGTGTTAAAATTCGGTGGTATATAACACTCAAAAAACAAACTTTAAAAAAATGTTTATGGATTCAATTATTCATCTATATAGTTTAGCATGTTTTGTGTAAAATTACGGTGGGATCAAATTTTAAAAAACCACTTGGCCTGGTACATTTCACAAAATATCCATGTTCAAAAATTGACTATTGTCATATATACTGCAGAACTTGGTTTATGTGCAATTTTGCTGGTTTGAAATAAAAAACAAAATTGGCCTGCTACAGGTGTACAAATTTGATTGTTCAAAAATTGACTATTGTCATATATACTGTAGAATTTGGTTTGCCTGCAATTTCTTTAGTTTGAAATAAAAACCAAAATTGTCCTGCTACAGGTCTACAAATTTGGACCCTCAGTCATCACTCCTGGTGTGGCATCCCCTCCTTGAACTAGCACATGTCTAATAACATCACCCATGTCCCAACATGATTACTGGGATTGTCCACTTAACAATTGACATGTGGACAAGCAATGTTGGCCAGGGACCCTATATTTCACTGACAGCATACTTGGTGAACATTGTGGAGGCCTTGGCCAAGTCCCACCCGTTCATGGCACATATGCTACAGATGCAGAGGATTAATGGCCTCACTTCTATCAGGGTGTCCTCCAAATCCTACCACAGTTCCTCAGCCCCCTCCTGCTCCTCCTCCTTCATCTCCGACATGCTATCTCAAAGCACACATCAGCTGGAAGCTCTGCAGCACTGCCTCAGTGAAGTGGTAACAGGTTCTGCAGAAGCTAATTTGTATAGGAGTCAAACCGCACACCACAGCATGGTTAAAGGCATAACAGACCAGACAGATCTGTGGTTCTCGTCGCTGAACCTACAGCCAGGCATGGCTGTGTGTGAAAATGGGCGTAACCTGGTTTCTGCTATGAAGCTTGTCAAGCTCACACATGTACTATGCTTGGCACACATGCTCAACTTGATAGTTCCACAGTTTATGAAATCCTACCCATATTTGACAGAGCTTCTGGTCAAGGTATGCTGCGTCAGTGCCCATTTCTGCAGTGCTGCAGCAGCGCATACAAGTGCCAGCTCAACAACTGATGTGCGATGTCACCACACTCTGGATCTCCACACTGCACATGTTGGCAAGGCTTTGTGAGTAGCAGAGGACAGTTGTAGAATACCAGTTCCAACACACTAGTTGGTTTTCTGGTCAGCCTTTGCACATAACAACTGAAGTGTGGGCATGGATGTCTGACATTTGTGCAATTCTCCAAGATTTATGGGACTCCACAAAAATGGTGAGCGGCAATGACACCATCATCAGCCCAACGATCCCGCTTTTATGCCTACTTAAACAGTTGTTGTTGACAATTAATCATGAAGCTTTGTATGCGGACCAGGTGGAGATTTTAGAAGACATGGGACAGGGAGACATTACCCAGCTAGCCCCATCTCATCTGCTCAGCACAGATTGGGTAACAATGAGAATGTGGAGGCTTAGGAGGAGGAGAAAGATTACCTGTTGGCTAGTGCAACAGAGGCTTGTACCTACACAGCCTTCGTCTCATCTCTCCTATGTGGATGAGCTGAGGAGGGGAATCAGTAGGAAAAGTTGGAGGAGGAGGAGATTTGGAGTAGTCATGGTGGAGACAGGGAAGCGTTGGCTGTAGGGACCTTAGCACACATGGCAGACTTTATGTACCTCTGCCTTTCCCATGACCCTTGCATTACTTTCATCTTGGCCAAAAAAGAGTACTAGTTATTCACCCTGATACACCCCCACTACATTGAGAACTTTGCATCTCTCCTTCCTGAGGCAGAGAGGTCTACTAAAATGGTGGTAAAGCAATAGACCATTCTAGAAAATACTTTGGAAAAATTCCCATCAGACAATAGCGGCAGGGGGCAAGCTTACTTGCAAAACCAAGGAGGAGAGGCGAAAGATACACATATAAGCAAATGCAGCGGTATACTGTCAAAGGACTGGGCCAATTTCATGACATCCTTCCAGCATCCAGGCCCTGATGGCTGGGTACTTTTGACAAATAAGGAACAGTTTTTAAAATGGTCAAGCAATACCTGGCTGACAAAACCAGCATTCGCTCTAATTCCTCTGCTACCTTAAGCTATTGGGTCTCAAAGCTGTACACCTGAGATGCCATGAGCTGTCCCTCCATGCCTTGGAGCTGTTCTGCTGCCCTGCCACTAGCATCTTTTCTGAGCAGGTTTTTAGTGCAGCCACAATGTTCAAAACAGACAGGTGCTTTTGCCTGTCAACAGGAAGTGCTGTCAGGCTCACTCTGATAACTATGATCAAAGGTTGGATTAGCCCCAATGTTTACACACCACCAGATAACAGCAGCACATAAAGTGTTTTTAATCTTCTATATTTGAATGAGGCCTGCCAGTTGTTTCCTTCAAGGTTCCATGGATGAATGGATGACCCTATGTCATGACTCCGTTGTTGGGTATCTCAGGACAGGGACTCTTTCCCTGTCCTTAATGCTAGTGGCACCATAGCTCGCCCAGATCCCCAGATTACTTCTGATCGTGAAGATGCAGGAGCCACGTACCTTGCCTTACCTCCTGAATTTGCCCAAAGTCTACACCCTTCCCCCACCCGGAGAAGAGGGGAGTAGTAGTGTACTGTAATACACCAACCAGACTAACAAGGTAATACTAACAGGGACAACGAAAAATAACAAACATACAAATATACTCACATAGACAACAGACAAATGCACCGGTTAGTGGAGGATGGGGTTAAACCAAAGTAGGAGAAAGGGAATTATCACACACTTAAAAAACTTGCAACAGTAACTGATAAATCCACCAAATACCTTTTCCAATAATAACCACCAACAACCTCAAGCCATGTGCTCTAGCAAGGCTGTAGTTTATATAGGAGATGGGAGTGGCTAACAGTGCACAGCTGAGCCTTAACACAGGAACACTTCCAAAAGCTCTCAACTGAGCAGAATGACCCCTATACTGCTAAAAGAAACTGGCACCGTTTAAAATAAAGGTGAAGTGCTTCTTATCAGTGCAGGAGTAGGAGAAATCAGACACTGCGGTCTTCTGGCTCCTCTCTGTCCTGATTAACCTGTAACACCCTACTTATTTTTTTTTCCTTTTCTTGCACTTTGTGTAAAGCATTTATCAGTGTAGGAGTACATCAACTGCACTTTGTTCTGAATATTTGAATGAGGTGCTACAGATATGCCTTCAAGGGTGTATAGATGACTCTGCTTGTAGTTTTTGGCAGGTTTGGAACTGTGCAGAACGTTTATCAGTGTATGAGTACCACAACTACACTTTTTTAAATATTTGAATGAGGTACTACATTTGTTGCCTTCAAGGGTGTATGGATGACCCTACTTTTCATTTTTGGCAGGCTTTGCACACTACAGAACTTTTATGAGTGTAGGAATGCCACAACTATTCTTTGCTCACAATTTTTCAATGAGGTGCTACAGTGCCTTCAAGGGTTTATGGATGACCCTGCTTGAAATTTTTGTCAGGTTTTGCACTTAGTGAATAGCCTTTATGAGTCTAGGAGTACCAGTATGTGGCAATTATGTGGGTGGCACGGTGGCTCAGTGGCTAGCATTGCAGCCTTACAGCGCTGTGGTCCTGGGTTCAAATCCCACCAAGGACAACATCTGTAATTAATGGCACTATATAAATGAGCGCTGTGGTCCTGGGTTCAAATCCCACCAAGGACAACATCTGTAATAATGGCGCTATATAAATGAGTAAAATAAATACAAAATAAATACATTTGAACAGAATGTGTATGAGACCCTTCTTTGTGACTAATACATGATGTATCTGAGTCCCTCTTTCATCACATTTTTGGCAGTTCTTGCTTCCTTCAGAAATTACACTGAAATTTCTAATTGTTTATAAAAAATTTCACTTTTGGTTTACTTAATTTTTTTTTAAACCCTTTTTAAATTTTGCCTTAGACAAGTCATTATACAGGAAAGAATATTTCTTAACATTATTATTCATGTAAACTTCAATTTCTTGTCGATTTTGAATGTTTTATTGTTAGCAACACGGAGATGATCATCAGAGGCACTTGTGACATACATTTTATGGCCATATATACAGTATATTCTAACCTTATGTTCACGCTTGTGAATCATGATTAATCTTTTTGACCAGCATGAACACTTGCTTGTCTTGCATGTGTACTTTTTCTTGCTGAAATTCAGCAACTTTCAAGTACTAATGATGGACTGTGCAGACATCTCTGGATGCCTCATACATTAGGAGAATGGGGTTTCTTGACCCATTTGGCACTTCAGACAGTAGAAAAGGAATAGGACACTTGTTTTTGGGAGTTGTGAAATATTAAGCAGTAAGCACAAAAACCTATAAGCTCTATTGTTGAAGAGCCAAGTGCATGCATGACTTCTTTCCCATTACAATATGTTCACACAGTTTTTTGATGAGTATTTAGAAATGGATTTTACTACAAAATCCACTTTTAAAAAAATAAATATCTTGAAATACTCCTAATGATTTTAATTTGAAATGCTCAAAATAACACAAAAACTGCAATGTGTGCACTGTAGGGACTTTTTCCAATTAAAATTAATTGGAAGAATATTTAATGCAGCTTTTGATGTGTAATTTGGATCAGATTCTGTTTCTAAATTTGCCCCTGTCTGAACATATCATTAGAGTGCTGATTGGTGAATAAAGTAATCCTGTAGAATTTGCACCTATCAGATATTTATAGCATATGTATTGCATTTGCCAAAAATGTCACAAAAGTTAATAGGTTTAGGTTTTTTGCAGCCCTTGAAATTGATTCAGTATGACAATGTGGACTAAAATGGTTGTGCAACCATGCAAAAAATGTTGTGCAACCCTGCTGTAAGAACATGGATAATTTTGGCCTTTAGGATGATCTCTTTTCCAATATTTCAATATGTATAACATTTACAAGTACGTTTAAAAAGACATCTGTCAGTAGGAGCAACCCTTCTTAGCCTTCTATACGGCCATGCAAGTCAAGAAAGTTGAATAAAATGATACCTTAATTTATGTGATCTGATGTCTTGACATCTTGACACTGGTGGAATGGCTTTTACAGTTTTTTTTAATCAACATCGGTATTTACTAAATACCCTATGTTAGTTATATACACTATTGCTTTTACTTATTTACTTACAGCAGGGTATATATTCATTTTGTTTCTGTCTTGGTTTTTGTCAGTTTAATGGCCAGTGTGAACATGCTCCTATTTTGCATGCATAACAACTTATACTCTATAACAGGCAGGATGGTGGAACCACTGTGCTGGGGACCAAGGAAAGTCTGGAGGGGCATAACTAGGAGCCTTACCAAATCCGACCTCGGATACACAGCACCATACTATACTGTGGATTCCATGGCCTGTGCAAACTGTAATGGGCAGGCTTGTCAAACCACTGTTCCTGGGACACAAGGACAGCCTGGAGGGGAGTAACTATGAGCCTCACCTAATCTGACCTCGGATACACAGCAGCATACGATACCGCAATCCGAGCCCAAAGGAAGTCCCAGTAGAAGTAGGTAGGTGCTGTGGGAACACGGGAACCAAGCATGTAGACGTGACCGGTTGATGTAAAGATGGGCACTAGCAGGTATAGGTTGAACCTGTTGATGGAAAGGCAGATGGACATGGCTGATAGAAAGGCAGTTGGGCATGGCTGATAGGCAGTGGGGCATGGCTGAAAGACAGGCTGGCGGGCAAGGCAGATAGACAGGCTGACAGGCACGGTTGATAGACAGGCTGGTGGGCACATCTGAGAGAACCGGCAGGTATACAAGAAATACAAACACTGGGAACTGGGAACTAACAAGAGTGTTAGTAACAAACTTACAATGTTGCACAGGCACCTCCCACAGGGTGGAGGTTCCTTAAATAATAAGTGTTCCCCAGCCATTGGCTGGGGACACTTTAGGATGGCACGCTGTCCCTTTAAGATGCCAGGACCGTGCGAAGATCCCAGGAAGCCACAGGAGGACGAGGACAGGGTACGGGACGGCAGCAGTGAGTATGTCAGCATCTCTGCTGGGGAATGGAGGCAGAGAGCAGAGATGCTGGAGACATGACAGGGACAGCAAGAGAAGGAGGGTGAAGTGCAGGGCTGTGGCTGTGAGGGCGTCGGCATCTCTGCCGGGGAAAAGGATCCAGAGATGCCAGCATTACATACTCCAGTTCATTTTTTTCAGTTAAGCATCAATTTACATAGTAAATGTAATATACCAAACATGATATAACTGATGCCATATGTCAAGTGTCCCACTTTATATAGTAAAAATAACAAAGTACACTGATCTCTCATCCTACTTTGGCATAATGATAAAATGTAATATATTGGGCCCACCCGGATATTGTCAAATATATTATTTAATGCGCTACTACAGACATAAAATAGAAAAGGATATATCACCAGAGAACCCTTATTTGTACAGGTCAAGTGTATTGCCAGAAAGTATCCTGAACACAGCTTAAAATAAAATTGATGGTACAAAGTAAACAAATGTGCAGTATATTGTCTGTAGGTGCAGATCTATAGCATGGGTGCACAACTTGCAACCCATGAGCCCTTAATGCCATTCTGTGCGGCCCCCTAACTCTTTAGTAACTAAGTAGCTCTCATAAAGTATGGGGATAGTTGCACTCATTGTATGGTCATCTTAACTCCTTTTTTATGGACTGCTCATTAGGAGAGAAGAGGACCTTTTTTTCCAGAATAATGGTAGCTCCAGATAAAGCTCTGGGGTCTGAACCTATTTTGTGATTGAGTATTAGGTCTGAAAGTACTCCTGAAAGTACTGAGTCTGCAATTGTTGGGTCTTAAAGTACTCCTGCTGTATGTTACAATATCATGTATTACAACATCCAAAATTATTAATGCACCTCTATTTGGCAGAGTGAGAGGTAACGAGAAACTCAATGTTTTTGAGAGGATTTGTGGGTCAGGACTAAAACTTGCTCTGACACCCGTAGGACTTGCCTTGTAACTAACCATAAAGAATTATTGTAAGTAATTACATTATTTCTTTGATATTTTAATTTATGACATCATTCCTTGTGTAAATCAACATTTGGTTATTATGGATAAATAATAGAGAACGTTTCTTCTAATAAGCAAAAGTGGATTTTTATTTTTGCTTTTTCACAGATTTTAGAATGTGAGGTTTAATTAGTAATTAGTGAAAGTCCAGGTAAACATTTGTCTATAAAGAGAGATTCCAAAGCTCTGTGTGGCCATGAGCCAATATTGAGTCTTCACCACAGTTCTGCGCTGCCCCGGACTGGTGTTTATCTTGCCACCGGAATGAATGTGAGGCCTTTCTGCAAGGGAAAAAAAAGTTTCTTAAAATACACAGACCATAAAACATTTTATTGTATGGAGAGAAAGGGGATCTAAGGTGCAGGGAATGCCTTCCTACTCAATTCCTGCTCTATACTATTTAGAGTGCATATGCTGCCTGACAAAATCTACGTAAATGTCATACCAAACATTATGTAAATGCCAATTTGAGCTCAATTTCAACAGTAAGACCATGAATTGTATCTAAGCAAGTAAGAGGCATTGAGTCGGTTTACTTGTAGGCTCTTGTAGAATAGATGACACTACTTTGGGGCTGTACAGTTTGATAGGTTGCAGTAAGCAAAAAAGAAACCCTCCAGTCAAATATGGAAATTTGGATTTAAAAATCAACTTAATAGTCAACATACTAGGTGCCCTTTTTGAGAAGAATACTGCTGCTATTGCTGGGTTCTTGTCCCCCATCTGCTTCTTTCCATAGTGGCCATGCAAGTTCAGTTCTGGAGAGTGGAGAACAAACCCTTTCTAGGATTTTTCTGAATATTCTCCATGGGACTTCATTTTAAAAGGAACCAGACAGTCCAGAAGAGCACTAGTCATACTGACTATACATTTGTCATGTAAAACAAAATTTTCATTTTTGACTGGAGTGTTTAAGCCCTTCTTGATTTGTCAATTTTCTTTTTTTTCTTTTTCGTTTTTTCCTCACCTTTTTTCAAGAGCCATAACTTTTTTATGTTTCTGTCCTCGTAACCTTATAAAGGCTTGTTTTTTTCAGGATGAGTTGTACTTTTACATTATACTATTCACTTTATCATGTGCTGCACTGGAAAGCAGGAAAAAAATTCCAAGTGCATTAAAATTGCAAAAAAAGTGCAATTCTGCAATTGTTTTTTTTTTCATTTACCATGTTCACGATACAGTAAAACTGACCTGCCAATACAATTCTCCAGGTCATTACAATTAAGCAGATACATAACATGTATTTTTTTTTTTAAGTGGCAAAACAAAAATTTAAAATTTGTAAAGAAAAATAAAATTTGCTTGTGTCACCATTTTCCAAGATTTTTTGAGATATCGGCTGGGTGAGGGCTTATATTTTGCTTACTGATCTGCCTTTTTTATTGATAACATTTTGTGGTAGATATGATGTTTTGATCGCCTCCTATTGCACTTCATTGCAATGTTGTGGCAGCCAAAAAACATAATTCTGTTGTTTCGATCATTTTTCTTGTTACGCCATTTATCAATCGGATTACTTTATTTTACATTTTGATAGATCATACTTTTACAAACAAACCGATACTAAATATGTATTGTGACAATACAGCTGTTAGGACTGGTGGAACGCACCAAATAATAATTAGAGATGATATAAGGTGCGTTCACAATCCGGGGTCCGCCGTGCAGCTAAGACACCTGCTGCTTGGTAATGATGGACTATATGGAGGTATAATGCGCGTACACACACAGGTTAGCGTCACCCGGTATGAAGGAAGTGAACCCTGTTGAGTCACAGGGCCGCGATACCGCACAGAGAGCGCAAGCAAGGCGACACAGAACTCTGCCCCAAGACTCAGGGTAAGAGTCCCTCTAAATCTCTTGCGCTCGACACCGCTACTGCGGTGCCAGGGAAACAGCTAAAGTAAATATTTACTGCACAGGAGTGCGTGCAGTGCCGCCCTGGTGGACACCACTAACCACCCTAACTAGGGCCAGGAATGCGCACTATCTGCGCACGGCGCCGCTCTGGCGGTCGCTGCTATCTGGATTCAGCAACTTGTGTAATTGTACAGGATAGCACTGTTAGGTTGGAGGAGAATGGGAGACCGCAGTGGACATGGTTCGAGATTCCCCCCCAGCGGCGGGACTCAATACCTTACATTACCCCCCTCCTTGGGCCTCGCTACGTTCAAAGGCTGCAATGAGCAGCGGAGCCCGAATGTGCTCCACAGGTTCCCAGGTTCTGTCCTCTGGGCCGTAACCCTTCCAGTCCACCAGATAGTACTTTTTGCCACGTACCACCTTGCATCTCAAGATAGTATTCACTTCGTACTCATCCGTTGAGGAACCCGATGTCCCGGCAGATGACTCGGAAAACCGGGACATGTGAACGGGCTTTAAGAGGGACACATAAAAGGTGTCGGTGATATCCAGGTGTGGAGGAAGAGCCAGACGGTATACCACAGAACCTTGAAGGGACCTAAGTAGCGAGGAGCAAACTTAGTGGACTCAACTCGCAGCCTGATATTGCAGGCGGAGAGCCACACTAAGTCGCCAGGAGCAAAGGTCGGAGCGGGGCACCGATGTGCATTGGCAGAGACCCTCATTCTCTCTTTGGAGGTCCAGATGGCATCCTGTGTGCGGTCCCAGATGTCCCATGCTTCCACTGCCCCGTCTGCCACCCCAGAGTTGGTGGAAGACACGGGCATGGGTACAGGAACCCGTGGATGCTGGCCGTAATTAAGAAGAAATGGGGTCTGCCCAGTGGAGTCGGCTACGGCGTTGTTCAAGGCAAACTCTGCCCATGGTAGCAGGGATGCCCAGTCATCCTGCCTGGCCGAGACAAAATGTCGTAGGTATGTGACCAGGGTCAGGTTGGCCCTCTCTACCAACCCATTCGTCTCGGGATGGTATGCTGAAGGGAGATTCAGCTCAATACTAAGTAGGCGACAAAGCTCTCTCCAGAACCGAGACGCAAACTGGGGACCCTGGTCACTGACAATCTTTTCAGGCATACTGTGTAGGCGGAAGATGTGTTTGACAAACAACGCCACCAAGGCCAATGCAGAAAATAACCGTGGGAGAGGCACCAAATGCACCATTTTAGATAAATGATCGGTAACTACCCAAATAACGGTGTAGCTATGGGACTTGGGTAAGCCAACCACAAAGTCCATCCCGACCATCTCCCAGGGCCTATCAGCCACCGGTAGGGGGTAAAGTAGCCCAGCAGGCCATTGTCGAGAAGACCTATTCTTGGCGGAGGAGACGCACGCCCAAATATAGTCTTCGACGTCATGGGCCATATGCGGCAACCAGTACATCCTCGCCAGAAGCTCTGATATCCTCTTGATCCCGAAATGTCCACCCACCCTGGACGAGTGAGCCCAAGGGAGAACCTCCGGCTGCAAATTAGATGGCAGGAAAGTCTTGCCCGGGGCACAGTCTCTAGTGACACTGGAGCCACATTTCTCAGATTCTCTGAGGGGACAATTAGCTGAGGCTCCTCCTCCTCTGATGATGACACCACGGAGCAGGAGAGAGCTTCAGTGTGAATGTTCTTCTCCCTGGATAGGAAATGAAGGGTGAAGTAGAACTGGGAGAAGAACAGGGACCATCTTGCCTGGCGAGAATTTAGCCTCAGGGCTGTTTGCAAATACACCAAATTCTTGTGGTCATTGTAAACTTGGAAGGGAAAGCGAGCTCCCTCCAGGAGGTGTCTTCACTCTGGAAAGGCCAACTTCATTGCTAGCAACTCCCTGTCCCTGATGGAATACTTCTTCTCGAAGTGAAGGTCTTGGAATCGAAGAAGCAAGGATGCTTCCGACCTTGAGCGTCCTTTTGGAAGAGGACCGCTCCAGCACCGATGGATGAGACATCCACCTCAATAATGAAGGGCATATCTACATCGGGACGATGAAGAATGGGAGCGCCAGCAAAATGGAACTTAACAGATAAGAAGGCCTTGGAGACCTCCTCCGACCACAATTTGGGATTTTCACCCTACTTGGTCAGGGCTACCAAGGGAGCTACCAAAGTGGAGAAGAAGGGAATGAACTGGCGATAATAATTAATGAACCCCATAAAGCGCTGCACCGTTTTGAGAGAATGAGGTTCCTGCCAGTCCATCACTGCATGTAGCTTGGCAGGATCCATAGCTAATCCCTGAGCTGAGATGATATAGCCCAGGAAAGGCAAGATCTCCTGCTGAAACAGACACTTCTCCAACTTGGCAAAGAGGGAGTTTGCCCGTAGGAGGTCGAAGACTCTGCAAACATCTCTTTGGTGGGAATCTTTATCTGGATAGTAGATGAGAATATCATCCAGATAGACTACCATTGAGGTGGAGAGCATATCCCGGAAGATGTCATTCACAAAGTCTTGGAAGACGGCTGGGGCATTACAGAGCCCAAAGGGCATCACCAGATACTCATAGTGCCCATCCCTGGTATTAAAAGCCATCTTCCATTCGTCCCCCTCACGGACATGAATCACGTTGTAAGCACCCCACAGATCTAACTTAGTAAATACTCTCGGCCCTTGTAGTCTATTGAAGAGCTCAGATATCAAAGGCAGAGGGTACTTATTCTTAATGGTGATGGAGTTAAGACCCCTGTAGTCAATGCATGGACGCAATTCTCCGTTCTTCTTTTGCACAAAGAAGATCCCTGCCCCTGCAATTGACACTGAATTCCTAATGAATCCTCTTGCCAGATTTTCCTGGATGTATTGTGACATTGCCTCCATCTCCGGGAGAGACAGGGGATAGACTTGTCCCCAGGGAGGCTCTGACCCAGGCAAGAGATCAATAGGACAGTCATAGGGGCGGTGAGGTGGAAGAGTCTCTGCAGTTCTCTGGGAGAATACATCCGCAAAAGACCAATTGTGTTTGCCGAGAGAGGTAAGATCTGCAGGTACCTCTGTTGTGGCAACCTGAACGCACTCCCTCAGACATCTGCCCTCACAAAATTTACTCCATCCCAGAATTCTCCCAGAGGACCACTCTATATGTGGAGAGTGTTAACGTAACCAAGGTATCCCTAGCAGAATCTCGTCTATTCCCTCAGGAATGACAAGAAGGGAAATGATCCCCTGATGGGATGGAGACATGGATAATGTAAACAGGATAGTCTGGTGTGTAATTTGTGAGGGCAGTGTCTACCCATTCACCACTCTTACGGTCACTGGTTTGACTATCATATCATGTGATTCAGTGACTTTGGAATCAGGGAGTTTCCAAGGGAGGAATTGCTGTCTGTATTTTATTAATACTTTGTATTTATTTTTATTTAACGTTTCTGTCTGGTGCAATCCCCATTAGGAAATGTGCTCTACTATTGTTAATGCCATCCAGTGCACATCTTTAAACATGTATGCAGTCCTTGATCAGCCGGTCGAGGGTGCATACTGCTGTGCGAGATGTGAGCACGTTGTGCATTTGGAAACCCAGATTCTGGATCTAAATGTGCAGCTGGCAACACTGAGATCCATAGACAATATGGAGAGGAGTCTTCTGCTCACTGAGCAGACGCTCAATGGGATAGATGAGGGGGGATAGTAGGATGGAGATGCAGGACAGTGAAGTAGGTAGCTGGGTGACATTCAGAAAGCGGGGTAGAGGGAAGAGTGCCAGGGAGACTAGTCCTGATCTGACACACCCCAATAAGTTTGCTAAGTTGGCGGATGAGGGGTGTGCCAGTACAGGGGTAGCACTGCTGCAGCCAGGCATGCCCTCTGAAAGCCGGAGGAGTGACTGCTACAGTAAGGAGGGAAATAGGAGAGCAGTACAGGCCAGACAGGTGCTGGTAGTGGGGAACTCAATTATTAGGGGAACAGATAGGGCAATCTGTCACAAAGACAGGGATCGTCGGACGGTGTGCTGCCTACCTGGCGCTCGAGTCCATCACATCGCTGATCGGGTTGAAAGATTACTGGGAGGGGCTGGTGAGGACCCAGCGGTCATGGTGCACATTGGCACAAATGACAAAGTTAGAGGTAGGTGGAAGGTCCTTAAAGATGATTTCAGGGAATTAGGCTGCAAGCTGAAAGCAAGGACCTCCAACGTGGTATTTTCCGAAATACTGCCTGTACCACGTGCCACGCCAGAGAGGCAACGGGAGATTAGGGAGGTTAATAAGTGGCTCAAGAATTGGTGTAGGAAGGAGGGGTTTGGGTTCCTGCAGAACTGGGCCGACTTCTCAGTGGGCTACAGGCTCTATGCTAGGGACGGGCTGCACCTCAATGGGGAAGGTGCAGCTGTGCTGGGAGAGAAAATGGCTAGAAGGCTGGAGGAGTGTTTAAACTAGGTATTGGGGGGAGGGTATTCAATTTATAGGAGGGCAAGATAGGGCAGAGAAGAGACCTGGGCACAAATAAGGAAGTTGGGGCTGGCGGTGGCATGGGGGGTGGGGTTAGAACAGTTAATAATTTAAGAAAGAATAGAGGTACAGAGAGGAACATCAAGTGCATGTATACTAATGCCAGAAGCCTCGCCAACAAAATGGACGAATTAGAATTAATGTTGTTGGAGCATAATTATGACATGGTGGGGATATCTGAAACATGGCTGGATGAGAGCCATGACTGGGCTGTTAACTTGCAGGGCTATAGCCTTTTCAGAAATGACTGTACAGATAAATGAGGGGGTGGGGTGTGTCTGTATGTAAAGTCGTCCTTAAAACCCATCCGGCGTGATAATATAGGTGAATTTAATGAAAATGTAGAGTCCCTGTGGGTGGAGATAAGGGGAGTGGGAAAAATAATAAATTACTGATAGGGGTTTGTTATAAATCTCCAAAAATAATGGAAGCAATGGAGAATATCCTCGTAAAGCAAATAGATGAAGCTGCGACTCAAGGAGAAGTCATTATTATGGGGGACTTCAACTACCCTGAAATAGATTGGGGAACAGAAACCTGCAGTTCCAGCAAAGGTAATCGGTTTTTGACAACTATGAGAGACAATTACCTTTCACAACTGCTTCAGGACCCAACAAGAAGGGGGGCACTGCTAGACCTAATATTAACCAACAGGCCAGACCGCATAGCAAATATAAGGGTTGGGGGTCACTTGGGGAATAGTGATCACAAAATAATAAGTTTTCGTGTATCCTTTAATAAGATGTGTAGTAGAGGGGTGACAAGGACACTAAACTTCAGGAGGGCAAATTTCCAACGGATGAAAGATGATCTTGGTGCAATTAACTGGGACGATATCCTGAGACATAAAAATACACAAAGAAAATGGGAGACTTTTATTAGCATCCTGGATAGGACCTGTGCACAGTATATACGGTATGGGAATAAACATACTAGAAATAGGAGGAAACCAATATGGCTAAATAGAGCTGTAAGGGGTGCAATAAGTGACAAAAAGAAAGCATTTAGAGAATTAAAGAAAGTAGGGAGTGATGAGGCATTAAATAAATACAGAAAATTAAATAAATTCTGTAAAAAGCAAATCAAGGCAGCAAAAATTGAGACAGAGAGACTCATTGCCAGAGAGAGTAAAAATAATCCCAAAATATTCTTTAAATACATAAATAGTAAGAAACTAAAACATGAAAGTGTTGGCCCCCTTAAAAATAGTCTGGGTGAAATGGTGGATGAGGATGAGGAAAAAGCCAATATGCTAAATGACTTTTTTTCCTCAGTATTTACACAAGAAAATCCCATGGCAGACAATATGATCAGTGATAACAAAAATTCCCCATTAAGTGTCACCTGCTTAACCCAGCAGGAAGTACGGCGGCGTCTAAAAATCACTAAAATTGACAAATCTCCGGGCCGGGATGGGATACACCCCCGAGTACTGCAGGAATTGAGTACAGTCATTGATAGAACATTATTTTTAATCTTTAAAGAGTCCATAATAACAGGGTCTGTACCACAGGACTGGCGTATAGCAAATGTGGTGCCAATATTCAAAAAGGGGACAAAAACTGAACTCGGAAATTATAGGCCAGTAAGCTTAACCTCTACTGTGGGTAAAATCCTGGATGGCATTCTAAGGGATGTTATACTGGAGTATCTGAGGAGGAATACCCTCATGACCCAGTATCAACACGGGTTTACTAGGGACCGTTCATGTCAGACTAATTTGATCAGCTTCTATGAAGAGGTAAGTTCCGGACTGGACCAAGGGAACCCAGTAGATGTAGTGTATATGGACTTTTCAAAAGCTTTTGATACTGTGCCACACAAAAGGTTGATACATAAAATGAGAATAATGGGGATAGGGGAAAATATGTGTAAGTGGGTTGAGAGCTGGCTCAGGGATAGAAAACAAAGTGTGGTTATTAATGGAGCACACTCGGACTGGGTCGGGGTTAGCAGTGGGGTACCACAGGGGTCAGTATTGGGCCCTCTTCTTTTTAACATATTTATTAATGACCTTGTAGGGGGCATTCAGAGAATTTCAATATTTGCAGATGACACTAAACTCTGCAGGGTAATCAATACAGGGGAGGACAATTTTATATTACAGGATGATTTATGTAAACTAGAAGCTTGGGCTGATAAATGGCAAATGAGCTTTAATGGGGATAAATGTAAGGTCATGCACTTGGGTAGAAGTAATAAGATGTATAACTATGTGCTTAATTCTAAAACTCTGGGCAAAACCGTCAATGAAAAAGACTTGGGTGTATGGGTGGATGACAAACTCACATTCAGTGGCCAGTGTAAGGCAGCTGCTACAAAGGCAAATAAAATAATGGGATGTATTAAAAGAGGCATAGATGCTCATGAGGAGAACATAATTTTACCTCTATACAAGTCTCTAGTTCGACCACACTTAGAAGACTGTGCACAGTTCAGGTCTCCGGTGTATAAGAAAGACATAGCTGGACTAGAGCAGGTGCAGAGAAGAGCGACCAAGGTTATTAGAGGACTGGGAGGTCTGCAATACCAAGATAGGTTATTACACTTGGGGCTGTTTAGTTTGGAAAAACGAAGACTAAGGTGTGATCTTATTTTAATGTATAAATATATGAGGGGACAGTGCAAAGACCTTTCTGATGATCTTTTTAATAATAGACCTGAGACGGGGACAAGGGGGCATCCTCTACGTCTGGAGGAAATAAGGTTTAAGCATAATAACAGACGTGGATTCTTTACTGTAAGAGCAGTGAGACTATGGAACTCTCTGCTGTATGATGTTGTAATGAGTGATTCGTTACTTAAATTTAAGAGGGGACTGGATGCCTTTCTTGAAAAGTATAATGTTACAGGGTATATACACTAGATTCCTTGATAGGGCGTTGATCCAGGGAACTAGTCTGATTGCCGTAGGTGGAGTCGGGAAGGAATTTTTTTCCCCAATGTGGAGCTTAATCTTTGCCACATGGTTTTTTTTTGCCTTCCTCTGGATCAACATGTTTAGGGCATGTTAGGTTAGGCTATGGGTTGAACTAGATGAACTTAAAGTCTTCCTTCAACCTTAATAACTATGTAACTATATAACCAGGGGTATTGCGTGCCGTTGGGCGAAGGCTGAGGACATGAAATTTTCCTCCGCCCCGGAATCCACATAAAGCTCGACCGTAAAAGGGGATGGGCCAAAGGTAATTATCCCCTTGAAGGACAATTTGGAGGAAAACACCACTGTGTCTAATGAACCTCCTTCTACAGTTACTAGACGCGGTCGTTTCCCCTGCCGCTGTGGATATTTCTTGGTATAATGTCCAGACTGCTGGCAGACATTATAGACCATGGGTATTTGAGCTTCCCGAGACTTAGGACCCACTCCAAAAACCTCCATGGCCTCATAGGGCTCGGACGCCTGAACAGGGGACTCCAGTGGCTTGGCGAAGGGAGGTGCCAGCCGAAACCTCTGCCTACACTGGGCACGCTACAACCCCCGCTCATGAAAACAGAGGTCAATGCAAGTGGATATGGCTATCAGCTCTTCCAGTGTGGTGGGAATCTCCCTAGTGGCCATGGCGTCTTTCACATGGTCAGCCAGTCCTTTCCAGACAACAGTGATAAGGACTTTACCAGGCCACTCCAGCTCAGATGCCAAAGTCCGGAAGTGAACGGAAAGATGACTGACCATGGATGAACCCTGTGTCAAAGCCAGCAGTTGGAGTGCCGAATCATGGGTGACACGAGGTCCCAAAAAGACCTGTCTCAGAGAGTCCAGAAACCTTGGAGCACTCTGCACCACATGATCGTCACGCTCCCACAGCAGCGTTGCCCACTCCAATGCCCTACCCAACAACAGGGATACAATAAATCCCACCTCCGCCCGCTCCATGGGAAAACGTGCAGCCAGGAGCTCAATGTGTATGGCACAATGACTCACGAATCCCCTACACAGCTTACTGCCACCAGAAAACTTATCAGGTAGCGGAGACGGGATAAGGTCGGAGCAGGGTGGCAGTGGACAAACTGGCTGCAGCTATGCTAGCAGCCTGAACAGCGACCATGGTAACATCCACAGCTGAGGTTGTATGCTCAAGAGCCACCAACCTACCCTCCAGCTGCTGGATGTACCGGTGTAGATGCTGTTCGCCATTACAAGCCAGACCCTGGTGCTAGTGTAATGTTAGGACTGGCGGAATGCACCAAATAATAATTAGAGATGATATAAGGTGCGTTCGCGGTCCGGGGTCCACCGTGCAGCTAAGACACCAGCTGCTTGGTAATGATGGACTATATGGTGGTATAATGCGAGTACACACAGGTTAGCTTCACTCGGTATGAAGGAAGTGAACCCTGTTGAGTCACAGGGCAGCAATACCACTCAGAGAGCGCAAGCAAGGCGACACAGAACTCTGCCCCAAGACTCAGGGAATGAGTCCCTCTAGATCTCTTGCACTTGACACTGCTACTGCGGTGCCAGGGAAACAGCTAAAGTAAATATTTACACCACAGGAGTGCGTGCGGCGCTGATCTGGCAGATGCCACTAACCACCCAATCTAGGGCCCGGAAAGCACACTATCTGCGCACGGCACCACTCTGGCGTTCACTGCTAACTGGATTCAGCAACTTGTGCAATTGTGCAGGATAGCACTGTCGGGCGCTAGGTAGCTCTACCATTCGCGAGCAGGCAACAACACTAGGGATGGGAATGATTCAGAGCTTTCATCCATCGACAGGCATTCATCCACACACACACAAGTTAATAAGTTTACACTAGCGCATTGCCGAGCGGCCATCCAAACCTTTTAGAGCAGTAGCAGACCGGGACTTTCCTGATGGTCCAATAGGAGCCGCAACAGGACCTGAGCATGTGACCCCCGACTTCCAATGGGAGGTCATCCCGTGGGCATGCTCAGTGTGGGAATAGCAGGACTTAGTCCCTGAAATGCTTGCTCGCTGCTGAACAGTGCTGGATACAAAGGCAGAGCCTGGAAATTCTGCAGTACGCAAGTGCACAGTATCAGCTTGGGATCGACGTCTCTGCTGAGCAGGTTCCACTGCAGCTGGAGGAGAATGGGAGACAGCAGTGGACATGGTTCGAGATTCCCCCTGTGCAGCGGTGGGAACTCAACACCTAACAACAGCATTTTTTCTTAATTATCC
The DNA here is from genome assembly GCF_051348905.1 of Ranitomeya variabilis. Classification (NCBI taxonomy): domain Eukaryota; kingdom Metazoa; phylum Chordata; class Amphibia; order Anura; family Dendrobatidae; genus Ranitomeya; species Ranitomeya variabilis. The sequence continues at coordinate 79,085,891 of NC_135239.1, read as the reverse complement.
AGAGTTCTATTTTCAGCAAGCCAGGAGGAATGGACTATTATCTATATATTGACTTTTGAATGTATGTGTTTCTTTCTGGTTGGTCAATAAAACACAAACTTTTGTTCTTGTAAGCCTATAGTATTGACATGCAAGTTGACAATTTGTTTTAACATGTTGTGCTGTTAACCAGAGACTCTACAGGACAGCAGCCAAGATATCCTGGCTTCATCATGAGGGACAACATTTTTTGATTCTACAGGATGTCAGCTAGGGGACCATGGCACCAGCTATAAGAATACAGATCTGCTCCATTGACCTTCATTGAACCAAGGATACATTTGGGGTAGTAGAGATTTGGACCCACCAGTCATCTGAGCCCCATAGATACATTTGTTTAAAACCAGGAATGGGATCCACCAGTCACCTGGCTCCATGTTGTGTATCCGCTTTTTGGGCTCCCCTGGTGGTTGCTGGTGGTACTGGTGACTTGTTTGCACTTTGCTGCTTCTGTTCACCTGCTTCCATCAGTGTTTGGGAGTTTCCTATTTAGCCTTGCTCTCCAGTCATTTCCTTGCCGGTCATCATTGTAACCAGAGCCTTCGGTTGCATGTTCCTGCTACTAGTCTGCTGATCAGCTAAGTGGACTTTGTCCTTTTGTTTTGTACCTTTTGTCCAGTTTGCAGTTTTTGTAATTCTCTGTAGCTGGAAGCTCTTGCGGGCTGAAATTGCCACTCCTGTGTCATGAGTTGACACAGGAGTCTTAAAGTAATTTCAGGATGGTTTTTGAAAGGGTTTTCAGTTGACCGTGAAGTCCTCTTTTGTATCCTTCTGCTATCTAGTAAGTGGACCTCTCTTTGCTAAATCTACTTTCATACTGTGTATGTCTTTTCCTCTTAATTCACCGTTATTACATGTGGGGGGCTGCTATCATCTTTTGGGGTATTTCCCTAGAGGTAAGCCAGGTCTGTTTCTTCCTCTGCCAGGCGTAGTTAGTCCTCCGGCTGGCGCGTGGCATATAGGAAGCCGTAGGTATGCTCCCTGGCTACTGTTAGTTGTGTGGTAGATTTAGCTCACGGTCAACTCGAGTTTCCATCACCCGAGAGCTTGTTCGTTACTTATATGTTTCTTACGTTCCCTTGCCATTGGGAACCATGTAGTATGACCGGCCAGTGTTAAACTTATTGGCAGAAGAAAGGAGAGAAAAAAGAAGTCTGTAAATTTTTTTTTTTTTCCCTATGCTTGCTCCATAGTTGGATTAGTTGTATTTCAGCTCTAATTACAGCCTTTGCCTTTCTCTCCTTATAATCCTTGAATGGCTCTGAGCTCACCTGTTTAAAGATGGATCCTCAGAGTTTGGCTGCAGGTTTAAATAATCTGGCTACGAAGGTTCAAAATTTACAAGATTTTGTTATACATGCTCCTATTTCTGAACCTAAAATCCCTACACCAGAGGTGTTTTCCGGAGATAGATCTCGGTTTTTGAATTTCAAATATAATTGTAAATTATTCCTTTCTCTCAGACCTCACTCCTCAGGAGATCCTGTCCAGCAGGTTAAGATTGTAATCTCTTTGCTGCGAGGTGACCCTCAAAATTGGGCATTTTCATTGGCACCAGGGGATCCTGCGTTGCTCAATGTGGATGCGTTTTTCCTGGCTTTAGGGTTGCTTTATGAGGAACCTAATTTGGAGATTCAAGCTGAAAAAGCTTTGATAGCCCTATCTCAAGGGCAAGATGAAGCAGAGATATACTGCCAAAAATTTCGTAAATGGTCTGTGCTTACTCAGTGGAATGAGTGCGCCTTAGCGGCAAATTTCAGAGAGGGCCTTTCTGATGCCGTTAAAGATGTTATGGTCGGGTTCCCTGCGCCTACAGGTCTGAATGAGTCCATGACAATGGCAATTCAGATTGATCGGCGTTTGCGGGAGCGCAAACCCGTGCACCATTTGGCGGTATCTTCTGAAGAGACGCCAGAGAAAATGCAATGTGACAGAGTTATGTCCAGAAGCGAGCGGCAGAATTATAGGCGTAAAAATGGGTTATGCTTTTATTGTGGTGATTCTGCTCATGTTATATCGGCTTGCTCTAAACGTACTAGGAAGGTTGACAAGTCCATTTCAATTGGCACTTTACAGTCCAAATTTATTTTGTCTGTAACCTTGATTTGTTCAATATCAGTTATTACCGTGGATGCCTATGTGGACTCTGGCGCCGCTCTGAGTCTTATGGACTGGTCCTTTGCCAGGCGCTGTGGGTTTGATTTAGAGCCTCTGGAAGTCCCTATACCTCTGAAGGGTATTGATTCTACACCTTTGGCTTGTAATAAACCACAGTTCTGGACGCAAGTGACTATGCGTATGACTCCAGACCATCAGGAGGTGATTCGCTTCCTTGAGTTGTACAATTTACATGATGTTTTGGTGCTTGGATTACCATGGTTACAGTCTCATAACCCAGTCCTTGACTGGAAGGCTATGTCTGTGTTAAGCTGGGGATGTCGGGGGGCTCATGGGGACACTCCTATGGTGTCCATTTCGTCATCTATTCCATCTGAGATTCCGGCATTTTTGTCTGATTATCGTGATATTTTTGAAGAGCCTAAGATTGGTTCACTCCCTCCTCACAGGGATTGTGATTGCGCCATAGATCTGATTCCTGGCAGTAAATTTCCAAAGGGTCGTTTGTTTAACCTATCTGTACCTGAACATGCTGCTATGCGCGAGTATATTAAAGAGTCCCTGGAAAAGGGACATATTCGTCCTTCTTCATCACCTTTAGGAGCCGGTTTTTTCTTTGTCTCTAAAAAGGATGGCTCTCTGAGGCCTTGTATTGATTATCGTCTCCTGAATAAAATTACAGTCAAATATCAGTATCCGTTGCTTTTGCTGACTGATTTGTTTGCTCGCATAAGGGGGGCCAAGTGGTTCTCTAAGAATGATCTTCGTGGGGCGTATAATTTGGTGCGAATTAAGCAGGGGGATGAGTGGAAGACCGCATTTAATACGCCTGAGGGCCATTTTGAGTATTTGGTAATGCCTTTCGGCCTTTCTAATGCACCTTCTGTCTTTCAGTCCTTAATGCATGATATTTTCCGTGAATATTTGGATAAATTTATGATTGTGTACTTGGATGATATTTTGATTTTTTCTGATGACTGGGAGTCTCATGTTCAGCAGGTCAGGAGGGTTTTTCAGGTTTTGCGGGAGAATTCTTTGTGTGTAAAGGGTTCAAAGTGTGTTTTTGGGGTTCAAAAAATTTCATTTTTGGAGTATATTTTTTCCCCTTCTTCTATTGAGATGGACCCTGTCAAGGTTCGGGCTATTTACGACTGGACGCAGCCTACTTCTCTGAAGAGTCTCCAGAAATTCTTGGGCTTTGCTAATTTTTATCGTCGATTTATAGCTGGTTTTTCTGGCGTTGCTAAACCTCTGACGGATTTGACTAAAAAGGGTGCTGATGTTGCCAATTGGTCCCCTGCTGCCGTGGAGGCCTTTCGGGAGCTTAAGCGCCGCTTTTTGTCTGCCCCTGTGTTGCGCCAGCCTGATGTTTCTCTTCCCTTTCAGGTTGAGGTCGATGCTTCCGAGATCGGAGCGGGGGCGGTTTTGTCACAGAAAAGTTCCGACTGCTCAGTGATGAGACCTTGTGCGTTCTTTTCGCGAAAATTTTCGGCCGCCGAGCGAAACTATGATGTTGGTAATCGGGAGCTTTTGGCCATGAAGTGGGCATTTGAGGAGTGGCATCATTGGCTTGAGGGTGCCAGACATCAGGTGGTAGTTTTGACTGATCACAAGAATTTAATTTATTTGGAGTCTGCCAGGCGCCTGAATCCTAGACAGGCACGTTGGTCGTTGTTCTTTTCCCGGTTTAATTTTGTGGTCTCGTACTTACCGGGTTCTAGGAATGTGAAAGCCGATGCTCTTTCTAGGAGTTTTGAGCCTGACTCTCCTGGGAATTCTGAACCTGCTGGTGTCCTTAAGGATGGAGTGGTTTTGTCTGCTGTCTCTCCAGATTTGCGACGTGCTTTGCAAGAATTTCAGGCGGATAGACCTGATCGTTGTCCGTCTGGTAGACTGTTTGTTCCTGACGAGTGGACCACTAGAGTAATCTCGGAAGTTCATTCTTCTACTCTGGCAGGTCATCCGGGAATTTTTGGCACCAGAGATTTGGTGGCTAGATCCTTCTGGTGGCCTTCCCTGTCTCGAGATGTGCGTGTTTTTGTGCAGTCTTGCGATGTGTGTGCTCGGGCCAAGCCTTGTTGTTCTAGGGCTAGTGGGTTGTTGTTGCCCTTGCCTATTCCGAAGAGGCCTTGGACGCACATCTCTATGGACTTTATCTCGGATCTCCCTGTTTCTCAGAAGATGTCTGTCATCTGGGTGGTGTGTGACCGTTTTTCTAAAATGGTTCATTTGGTGCCATTGCCTAAGTTGCCTTCCTCATCTGAGTTGGTCCCTCTGTTTTTTCAAAATGTGGTTCGCTTGCATGGTATTCCGGAAAACATCGTTTCTGACAGGGGTACCCAGTTCGTGTCTAGATTTTGGCGGGCAGTCTGTGCCAGGTTGGGCATTGATTTGTCCTTTTCGTCTGCATTCCATCCTCAGACCAATGGCCAGACGGAGCGAACTAATCAAACTTTGGAGACTTATTTGAGGTGTTTTGTGTCTGCGGATCAGGATGATTGGGTTGCCTTTCTGCCGTTGGCGGAGTTTGCTCTTAATAATCGGGCTAGTTCTGTCACTTTGGTTTCTCCTTTCTTTTGCAATTCAGGGTTTCATCCGCGTTTTTCATCTGGTCAGGTTGAATCTTCGGATTGTCCTGGAGTGGATGCGGTGGTGGATCGGTTGCATCGGATTTGGGGACAAGTGGTGGATAATTTGGAATTGTCCCAGGAGAGGACTCAGCAGTTTGCTAACCATCGTCGTCGTGTTGGTCCCCACCTTCGCGTTGGGGACTTGGTGTGGTTGTCTTCCCGTTTTGTCCCTATGAGGGTTTCTTCTCCCAAATTTAAGCCTTGGTTCATCGGTCCTTATAGGATTTTGGAGATTCTTAACCCTGTTTCCTTTCATTTGGACCTCCCGGCATCTTTCGCTATCCATAATGTGTTCCATCGGTCGTTGTTGCGGAGATATGAGGTACCGGTGGTTCCTTCTACTGAACCTCCTGCTCCTGTGCTGGTGGAGGGTGAATTGGAGTACGTCGTAGAGAAGATCTTGGCCTCCCGTATTTCCAGACGGAGACTTCAATATCTGGTTAAATGGAAAGGCTATGGTCAGGAAGATAATTCTTGGGTAACTGCCTCTGATGTTCATGCCTCGGATTTGGTTCGTGCCTTTCATAGGGCTCATCCAGATCGCCCTGGCGGTTCTTGTGAGGGTTCGGTGCCCCCTCCTTAAGGGGAGGGTACTGTTGTGTATCCGCTTTTTGGGCTCCCCTGGTGGTTGCTGGTGGTACTGGTGACTTGTTTGCACTTTGCTGCTTCTGTTCACCTGCTTCCATCAGTGTTTGGGAGTTTCCTATTTAGCCTTGCTCTCCAGTCATTTCCTTGCCGGTCATCATTGTAATCAGAGCCTTCGGTTGCATGTTCCTGCTACTAGTCTGCTGATCAGCTAAGTGGACTTTGTCCTTTTGTTTTGTACCTTTTGTCCAGTTTGCAGTTTTTGTAATTCTCTGTAGCTGGAAGCTCTTGCAGGCTGAAATTGCCACTTCTGTGTCATGAGTTGACACAGGAGTCTTAAAGTAATTTCAGGATGGTTTTTGAAAGGGTTTTCAGTTGACCGTGAAGTCCTCTTTTGTATCCTTCTGCTATCTAGTAAGTGGACCTCTCTTTGCTAAATCTACTTTCATACTGTGTATGTCTTTTCCTCTTAATTCACCGTTATTACATGTGGGGGGCTGCTATCATCTTTTGGGGTATTTCCCTAGAGGTAAGCCAGGTCTGTTTCTTCCTCTGCCAGGCGTAGTTAGTCCTCCGGCTGGCGCGTGGCATATAGGAAGCCGTAGGTATGCTCCCTGGCTACTGTTAGTTGTGTGGTAGATTTAGCTCACGGTCAACTCGAGTTGAGTTGAGTATTTTGCTAGGACTATTCTACATGTTATTTGCCTGTTTTGTGGTTCAATAAAGTATTGCCACACTGTTTTACTCTCGCCCTGTGTTTTCTGAGTAGTTTTATGCCCATGTGGAAAGGAGAGCGGGCGTTCGGTGTGATGATACCTAGTTCATGTGGTTTCGGCTAGCGGACTAGGGCACTTGCGGATCCCCTTGTTTCCATATGTGTATTTAATGTTTTTTTTGTTTTTTAATGGGGCAAATGGGGTGATTAGAGATTTTGTGTTTTTTTAATTTTTGTCATATTTTGTAAACTTTTTTTTAACTTTTTACTGTATTTAACCCCTTCACCCCCAAGGGTGGTTTGCACGTTAATGACCAGGCCAATTTTTACAATTCTGACCACTGTCCCTTTAGGAGGTTATAACTCTGGAACGCTTCAACGGATCCTGGTGATTCTGACATTGTTTTCTCGTGACATATTGTACTTCATGATAGTCATAAAATTACCTTGATATTACCTGCATTTATTTGTGAAAAAAAACGGAAATTTGGCGAAAATTTTGAAAATTTCACAATTTTCCAACTTTGAATTTTTATGCAATTAAATCACAGTGATATGTCACACAAAATACTTAATAAGTAACATTTCCCACATGCCTACTTTACATCAGCACAATTTTGGAACCAATTTTTTTTTGTCAGGGAGTTATAAGGGTTAAAAGTTGACCAGCAATTTCTCATTTTTACAACACCATTTTTTTTTAGGGACCACATCTCATTTGAAGTCATTTTGAGGGGTCTATATGATAGAAAATACCCAAGTGTGACACCATTCTAAAAACTGCACCCCTCAAGGTGCTCAAAACCACATTCAAGAAGTTTATTAACCCTTCAGGTGTTTCACAGGAATTTTTGGAGCGTTTAAATAAAAATGAACATTTAACTTTTTTTTCCACACAAAATTTACTTCAGCTCCAATTTGTTTTATTTTACCATGGGTAAAAGGAGAAAATAGACCATAAAAGATGTTTTTCAATTTGTCCTGAGTACGCCAATACCCCACATGTGGGGGTAAACCACTGTTTGGGCGCATGACAGAGCTCGGAAGCGTAGAAGCGCCATTTGACTTTTCAGTGCAAAATTGACTGGAATTCAGATGGGACGCCATGTTGCGTTTGGAGAGCCCCTGATGTGCCTAAACATTGAAACCCCCCACAAGTGACACCATTTTGGAAAGTAGACCCCCTAAGGAACTTATCTAGATGTGTGGTGAGCACTTTGACCCACCAAGTGCTTCACAGAAGTTTATAATGCAGAACCGTAAAAATAAAAAATCATATTATTTCACAAAAATTATCTTTTTGCCCCCAATTTTTTATTTTCCCAAGGGTAAGAGAAGAAATTGGACACCAAAAGTTGTTGTACAATTTGTCCTGAGTACGCAGATACCCAATATGTGGGAGTAAACCACTGTTTGGGCGCATGGGAGAGCTCGGAAGGGAAGGAGCGCCGTTTGACTTTTCACTGCAAAATTGACAGGAATTGAGATGGGACGCCATGTTGCGTTTGGAGAGCCACTGATGTGCCTAAACATTGAAACCCCCCCACAAGTGACACCATTTTGGAAAGTAGACCCCCTAAGGAACTTATCTAGAGGTGTGGTGAGCACTTTGACCCACCAAATGCTTCACAGAAGTTTATAGTGCAGAGCCGTAAAAATAAAACAAAAATTTTTTCCCACAAAAATTATTTTTTAGCCCCCAGTTTTGTATTTTCCCGAGGGTAACAAAAGAAATTGGACACCAAAAGTTGTTGTCCAATTTGTCCTGAGTACGCTGATACCCCATATGTGGGGGGAACCACCGTTTGGGCGCATGGGAGGGCTTGGAAGGGATGGAGTGCCATTTGGAATGCAGACTTAGATGGAATGGTCTGCAGGCGTCACATTGCGTTTGCAGAGCCCCTAATGTACCTAAACAGTAAAACCCCCCCACAAGTGACACCATTTTGGAAAGTAGACCCCCTAAGGAACTCATCTAGATGTGTTGTGAGAGCTTTGAACCCCCAAGTGTTTCACTACAGTTTATAACGCAGAGCCGTGCAAATAAAAAATATTTTTTTTTCACAAAAATTATTTTTTAGCCCCCAGTTTTGTATTTTTCCAAGGGTAACAGGAGAAATTTGACCCTAAATATGGTTGTCCAATTTGTCCTGAGTACGCTGATACCCCATATGTTGGGGTAAACCCCTGTTTGGGCGCACAGGAGAGCTCGGAAGGGAAGGAGCACTGTTTTACTTTTTCAAAGCAGAATTGGCTGGAATTGAGATCGGACTCCATGTCGCATTTGGAGAGCCCCTGATGTGCCTAAACAGTGGAAACCCCCCAATTATAACTGAAACCCTAATCCAAACACACCCCTAACCCTAATCCCAACGGTAACCCTAACCACACCTCTAACCCAGACACACCCCTAACCCTAATCCCAACCCTATTCCCAACCGTAAATGTAATCCAAACCCTAACCCTAACTTTAGCCCCAACCCTAACCCTAACTTTAGCCCCAACCCTAACCCTAACTTTAGCCCCAACCCTAAATGTAGCCTTAACCCTAGCCCCAACCCTAGCCCCAACACTAGCCCTAACCCTAGCCCTAACCCTAGCCCTAACCCTAACCGTAGCCCTAACCCTAGCCCTAACCCTAGCCCTAACCCTAACCCTAGCCCTAACCCTAGCCCTAACCCTAACTTTAGCCCTAACCCTAGCCCTAACCCTAGCTCTAGCCCTAACCCTAACCCTAGCCCTAACCCTAACCCTAATGGGAAAATGGAAATAAATACAATTTTTAATTTGTTTTAATTTTTCCCTAACTAAGTGGGTGATGAAGGGGGGTTTGATTTACTTTTATAGCGGGTTTTTTAGCAGATTTTTATGATTGGCAGCTGTCACACACTGAAAGACGCTTTTTATTGCAAAAAATATTTTTTGCGTTACCACATTTTGAGAGCTATAATTTTTCCATATTTTGGTTCACAGAGTCATGTGAGGTCTTGTTTTTTGCGGAACGAGTTGTCGTTTTTATTGGTAACATGTTCGGGCACGGGAGATTTTTTGATCGCTTTTTATTCTGATTTTTGTGAGGCAGAATGACCAAAAACCAGCTATTCATGAATTTCTTTTGAGGGAGGCGTTTATACCATTCCGCGTTTGGTAAAATTGATAAAGCAGTTTTATTCTTCGGGTCAGTACGATTACAGCGATACCTCATTTATATCATTTTTTTTGTTTTGGCGCTTTTATATGATAAAAACTTTTTTATAGAAAAAATAATTATTTTGGCATCGCTTTATTCTGAGGACTATAACTTTTTTATTTTTCTGCTGATGATGCTGTATGGCAGCTCGTTTTTTGCGGGACAAGATGACATTTTCAGTGGTACCATGGTTATTTATATCCGTCTTTTTGATCGCGTGCTATTCTTCTTTTTGTTTGGCGGTATGAGAATAAAGCGTTGTTTTTTGCCTCGTTTTTTTTTTTTTTTTTACTGTGTTCACTGAAGGGGTTAACTAGTGACATAGTTTTATAGGTTGGGTCGTTACGGACACGGAAATACTAAATATGTGTACTTTTATTGTTTGATTTTTTTTTTATTTAGATAAAGAAATGTATTTATGGGAATAATTTTTTAATTTATTTATTTATTTAGGAATTTTTTTTTATTTTTTTTTACACATGTGGAAATTTTTTTTTTTACTTTTTCACTTTGTCCCAGGGGGGGACATCACAGATCACTAATCTGACAGTTTGCACAGCACTCTGTCAGATCATCGATCTGATTTACAGCGCAGCAGGCTTACCAGAGCCTGGTCTGCACCCAGAAGTAATCCCTGCAGGACCCGGATGCAGCCCCGTGGCCATTTTGGATCCGGGGCCTGCAGGGGTAGGAGGTAAGAGACCCTCGCAGCAACGCGATCACATCGCGTTGCTCCGGGGGTCTCAGGGAAGCCCGCAGGGAGCCCCCTCCCTGCGCGATGCTTCCCTGTACCGCCGGCACACCACGATCATGTTTGATTGCGGTGTGCCGGGGGTTAATGTGCCGGGGGCGGTCCGTGACCGCTCCTGGCACATAGTTCCAGATGTCAGCTGCGATAGGCAGCTGACACCCAGCCGCGATCGGCCGCGCTCCCCCCGTGAACGCGGCCGATCGCGCTGGACGTACTATTCCATCCTTGGGAAGTAGGGCCCACCCCACATGGATGGAACAGTACGTCCAATGGCAGAAAGGGGTTAGTATTCCCCTTAAGGGATTTAATGCTGCAATTTTCCGATCTCTTGTACTATACATAGCAGTGCACCAAAAAAACATATAGAAACAGACGTAATTTGAACATAATAAAAATACTCTTTACTTAGAATTAAGAATAAAACATGGACAGTGCTAAACTAAGTGCTAATAAGATGCAAGGTGGAGAGCCAAAAAAAAACATTATGAAGTGGCACAACAGGAAGGCAGGCAAGGATGTAACAATAAGTCCCAATATAGATACATGAATAATAGTCCAAAGAATCACTGATAAAATTTAGGGTGAAATATTGGTATGTCCAAAAAATGTGAAGACTCCATTGGTCAGCAAACACATATTACTCAAATGACGGTTCAAGAGCATATCATGCTAACCAGAACACTGAAGCCTCAATACACAGGACTGTACAATGATACATTATTATTTAAGAAATACAAACATGCCTGGACCTAACCCTGCGATGGCGCCATTTTGGGGAGTCTTCAAATTTTTTGAACATACCAATATTTCACTCTAAATTTTATTACTGTATATATTCCAATATAAGCTGACCCGAGTATAAGCTGACCCCCCTAATTTTGCCACAAAAAACTGGGAAAACTTAATGACTCGAGTATAAGCCTAGGGTGGGAAATGCAGCAGCTACCGGTAAATGTCAAAAGTAAAAATGGATACCAATAAAAGTAAAGTTAATTGAGACATCAGTAGGTTAAGTGTTTTTGAATATCCATACATATTGAATCAGGAACCCCATATAATGCTCCATAAAGTTTTTGATGGCCCCATAAAATGATCCATATTAAAATATGCCCCATATAATCCTGCATAAAGGATAATAATGGCCCCATAAGATGCTCCATAGACACATTTGCCCAATATAATGCTGCACAAATGTTGATTATGGCCCCATAAGATGCTCCATACAGACACTTGCCCCATATAATGCTCCACAAACATTAATTATGGCCCCATAAGATGCTCCATAAAGATATTTGCCCCATATAGTGCTGCACAAACGTTATGGCCCCATAAGATGCTCCATACAGAAACTTGCCCCATATAGTGCTGCACAAATGTTATGGTCCCATAAGATGTTCCATACATACACTTGCCCTAGTTGCTGTTGCTGCAATAAAAAAAAAAAAATCACATACTCACCTCTCCGTCGCTCAGGCCCCGGCACTTTCAATATTCACCTGACTTCGTTCCGGTGCCGCTCCATCTTCAGCATCTTCTGCACTGACATTCAGGCAGAGGGCACGCACTAACCACGTCATCGCGCCCTCTGACCTGAGCATCACAGAAGAAGACGCTGAAGATGGAGCGGCGCCGGAACAAGGAGCAGGTGAATATCGCGCAGCGCTCCCCCTATGGGAGGTGGAGCCGCATATTCATTACTGTAATGAGCGGTACCATGTGACCGCTCAGTACAGGAAGAAGCTGGGGCGTCAGGGAGCCAGGGACCTGCAGGGACTGTGCCAGGAGTAGGTGAGCATAATTAGACAGCCTCTGCTCCCCCTTTTCTGCCGACGCCTGGGTATGACTCGTGTCATGGTTCCCAATGGCAAGGGAAAGTCAGAGAACATAAATAACAGAACAGCTCTTGGGTGATGGAATCTCGAGCTGACCATGAGCTAAACCTATCACACAACTAACAGTGGCCGGGTGACGTACCTACGTTTTATCCCTAGACGCCCAGCGCCAGCCGGAGGACTAACTAACCCTAATAGAGGAAAAGACAGACCTGGCTTACCTCTAGGGAAATTCCCCCAAAAAGGAGACAGAAGCCCCCCACATATATTGACGGTGAGTTCAGAGGAAAAGACATACGTAGTATGAAGGTAGGTTCAGCAAAGTGAGGTCCGCTTACTAGATAGCAAGAAGATACAATAGGGAACTTCACGGTCAGCTGAAAACCCTATTAAAATACCATCCCGAAATTACTTTAAGACTCATGTGTCAACTCATGACACCGGAGTGGCAATTTCGGCCCACAAGAGCTTCCAGCTACAGAAAAACATAACTGTGAACTGGAACAAAAATGCAAAACAAACTTAGGACTAAGAGTCCAACTTAGCTGATAGTAGTCTAGAAGCAGGAACATGCAACAGAAAGGCTCTGGTTACATTGATGGCCGGCACTAGAATAACTGAGCAGCAAGGCTAAATAGGATACTCCCATATCCTGATGGAAACAGGTGAACAGAGAAAGTGAAGCACACAAGTCCAGTACCACCAGTGACCACCGGGGGAGCCCAAAAACCAAATTCACAACAGTACCCCCCCCTCAAGGAGGGGGCACCGAACCCTCACAAGAACCACCAGGGCGATCAGGATGAGCCCTATGAAAGGCACGGACCAAATCAGAGGCATGAACATCAGAGGCTGTCACCCAAGAATTATCCTCCTGACCGTAGCCCTTCCACTTGACCAGATACTGAAGTTTCCGTCTGGAAACACGGGAGTCCAAGATCTTCTCCACAACGTACTCCAATTCACCCTCAACCAACACCGGAGCGGGAGGCTCAACGGAAGGCACAACCGGTACCTCATACCTGCGCAATAATGACCGATGGAAGACATTATGGATAGAAAAAGATGCTGGGAGGTCCAATCGAAAGGACACGGGGTTAAGAATCTCCAAAATCTTATACAGGCCGATAAACCGAGGCTTAAACTTAGGAGAAGAAACCCTCATAGGGACAAAACGAGAAGACAACCACACCAAGTCCCCAACACGAAGACGAGGACCAACACGACGACGGCGGTTAGCAAAATGCCGAGTCTTTTCCTGGGACAACTCCAAATTGTCCACCACCTGTCCCCAAATCCGATGCAACCTATCCACCACAGTATCCACTCCAGGACAATCCGAAGACTCCACCTGACCGGAAGAAAAACGAGGATGAAACCCCGAATTGCAAAAAAAAGGAGAAACCAAAGTGGCAGAACTAGCCCGATTATTGAGGGCAAACTCCGCCAACGGCAAAAAGGCAACCCAGTCATCCTGATCTGCAGACACAAAACACCTCAAATAAGTCTCCAAGGTCTGATTAGTTCGCTCAGTCTGGCCATTAGTCTGAGGATGGAACGCAGACGAAAAAGACAAATCAATGCCCATCCTAGCACAGAACGCCCGCCAAAATCTAGACACGAACTGGGTCCCCCTGTCAGAAACGATATTCTCCGGAATACCATGCAAGCGAACCACATTTTGAAAAAACAGAGGAACCAACTCGGATGAGGAAGGCAACTTAGGCAAGGGCACCAAATGAACCATCTTTGAAAAACGGTCACACACCACCCAGATGACAGACATTTTCTGAGAAACAGGGAGATCAGAAATAAAATCCATAGAGATGTGAGTCCAAGGCCTCTTCGGAATAGGCAAAGATAACAACAATCCGCTAGCCCGAGAACAACAAGGTTTGGCCCGAGCACAAACATCACAAGACTGCACAAAAACTCGTACATCTCGAGACAGGGAAGGCCACCAGAAGGACCTAGCCACCAAATCCCTGGTACCAAAGATCCCGGGATGACCTGCCAACACAGAAGAATGAACCTCCGAGATGACTCTACTGGTCCAATCATCAGGAACAAACAGTCTACCAGGTGGGCAACGATCAGGTCTATCCGCCTGAAACTCCTGCAAAGCCAGTCGCAGGTCTGGGGAAACAGCAGATAATATCACCCCATCCTTAAGGATACCTGTAGGTTCAGAATCACCAGGGGAATCAGGCTCAAAACTCCTAGAAAGGGCATCCGCCTTCACATTTTTAGAACCCGGTAAGTATGAGACCACAAAATTAAACCGAGAGAAAAACAACGACCAGCGCACCTGTCTAGGATTCAAGCGCCTGGCAGACTCAAGATAAATCAAATTCTTGTGATCGGTCAATACCACCACCTGATGTCTGGCCCCCTCAAGCCAATGACGCCACTCCTCAAGAGCCCACTTCATAGCCAAAAGCTCCCGATTACCAATATCATAATTTCGCTCGGCGGGCGAAAATTTTCGAGAAAAGAACGCACAAGGTCTCATCACGGAGCAGTCGGAACTTTTCTGCGACAAGACCGCCCCAGCTCCGATCTCGGAAGCATCGACCTCAACCTGAAAAGGAAGAGTAACATCAGGCTGACGCAACACAGGGGCGGAAGAAAAGCGGCGCTTAAGCTCCCGAAAGGCCTCCACAGCAGCAGGGGACCAATCAGCAACATCAGCACCCTTTTTGGTCAAATCAGTCAAAGGTTTAGCAACATCAGAAAAACCAGTTATAAATCGACGATAAAAATTAGCAAAGCCCAAAAATTTCTGAAGGCTCTTAAGAGAAGAAGGTTGCGTCCAATCACAAATAGCCCGAACCTTGACAGGATCCATCTCAATGGAAGAGGGGGAAAAAATGTACCCCAAAAAAGAAATCTTTTGAACCCCAAAAATACACTTAGAACCCTTCACACACAAGGAATTAGCCCGCAAAACCTGAAAAACCCTCCTGACCTGTTGGACATGAGAATCCCAGTCATCCGAAAAAATCAAAATATCATCCAGATACACGATCATAAATTTATCCAAATATTCACGGAAAATGTCATGCATAAAGGACTGAAAGACTGAAGGGGCATTTGAAAGACCAAAAGGCATTACTAAATACTCAAAATGGCCCTCGGGCGTATTAAATGCGGTTTTCCACTCATCCCCCTGCTTAATTCGCACCAAATTATACGCCCCACGGAGATCAATCTTAGAGAACCACTTAGCCCCTTTTATTCGAGCAAACAAATCAGTAAGCAGTGGCAGAGGATACTGATATTTGACTGTAATTTTATTCAAGAGTCGATAATCAATACACGGCCTCAAAGAGCCATCTTTTTTTAGATACAAAGAAAAAACCGGCTCCTAAGGGAGATGAAGAAGGACGAATATGTCCCTTTTCCAGGGACTCCTTAATATATTCTCGCATAGCAGTATGTTCAGGTACAGATAGATTAAATAAACGACCCTTTGGAAATTTACTGCCCGGAATCAGATCTATGGCACAATCGCAATCTCTGTGAGGAGGTAGTGAACCAAGCTTAGGCTCCTCAAAAACATCACGATAATCAGATAAAAATTCCGGAATCTCAGAGGGAATAGATGACGAAATGGAAACCAAAGGTACGTCCACATGAGCCCCCTGACATCCCCAGCTTAACACAGACATTGCTTTCCAGTCAAGGACTGGGTTATGAGATTGTAACCATGGTAATCCGAGCACCAAAACGTCATGTAGATTGTACAACACAAGGAAGCGAATCATCTCCTGATGGTCTGGATTCATACGCATAGTCACTTGTGTCCAGTATTGTGGTTTATTACTAGCCAATGGTGTAGAGTCAATACCCTTCAGAGGTATAGGAACTTCCAGAGGCTCTAGATCAAACCCACAGCGCCTGGCAAAGGACCAATCCTGTTATGACCCCAATGGCGAGGGTCTCAGAGGAACGTGGAAGTCTGCAGAATACAAAAATCCAGCTCATAGGGCAGTGGTAACTGGGTTGACCATATATCTACTCCTAACGCCAACACTAGAAGTAGCCGGGGATCATTCCTACGTTGATTCTAGATGACACGCGCCAGCCGGAGAATCTAGCTACCCCTAGTAGAGGAAAACAAAGACCTTTCTTGCCTCCAGAGAAGGGGACCCCAAAGCTGGATAGAAGCCCCCCACAAATAATGACGGTGAGGTAAGAGGAAATGACAAACACAGAAATGAACCAGGTTTAGCACAGAGAGGCCCGCTTACTGATAGCAGAATAAAGAAAGGTAACTTATATGGTCAACAAAAACCCTATCAAAATCCACACTGGAAATTCAAGAACCCCCGAACCGTCTAACGGTCCGGGGGGAGAACACCAGCCCCCCTAGAGCTTCCAGCAAAGGTCAGGATATAGTTTGGGAACAAGCTGGACAAAAATACAAAACCAAAACAAATAGCAAAAAGCAAAAGGCAGACTTAGCTGATATAACTGGAACCAGGATCAGTAGACAAGAGCACAGCAGACTAGCTCTGATAACTACGTTGCCAGGCATTGAACTGAAGGTCCAGGGAGCTTATATAGCAACACCCCTAACTAACGACCCAGGTGCGGATAAAAGGAATGACAGAAAAACCAGAGTCAAAAAACTAGTAACCACTAGAGGGAGCAAAAAGCAAATTCACAACAGTACCCCCCCCTTAGTGAGGGGTCACCGAACCCTCACCACGACCACCAGGGCGATCAGGATGAGCGGCATGAAAGGCACGAACTAAATCGGCCGCATGAACATCAGAGGCGACCACCCAGGAATTATCCTCCTGACCATAGCCCTTCCACTTGACCAGGTACTGAAGCCTCCGCCTGGAGAGGCGAGAATCCAAGATCTTCTCCACCACGTACTCCAACTCGCCCTCAACCAACACCGGAGCAGGAGGCTCAGCAGAAGGAACTACAGGCACAATGTACCGCCGCAACAAGGACCTATGAAATACATTGTGAATAGCAAACGACACAGGAAGATCCAGACGAAAAGATACAGGATTAAGGATTTCCAATATCTTGTAAGGCCCAATAAAACGAGGTTTAAATTTGGGAGAGGAGACCTTCATAGGAACAAAGCGGGAAGAAAGCCATACCAAATCCCCAACGCGTAGTCGGGGACCCACACCGCGGCGGCGGTTGGCAAAGCGCTGAGCCTTCTCCTGTGACAACTTCAAGTTGTCCACCACATGATTCCAGATCTGCTGCAACCTATCCACCACAGAATCCACCCCAGGACAGTCAGAAGGCTCCACATGACCCGAAGAAAAGCGAGGATGGAAACCAGAGTTGCAGAAAAAAGGTGAAACCAAGGTGGCGGAACTAGCCCGATTATTAAGGGCAAACTCAGCCAACGGCAAGAATGTCACCCAATCGTCCTGATCAGCAGAGACAAAACACCTCAAATAAGCCTCCAAAGTCTGATTGGTTCGCTCCGTCTGTCCATTAGTCTGAGGATGGAAAGCAGACGAAAACGACAAATCAATGCCCATCCTACTACAAAAGGATCGCCAGAACCTGGAAACGAACTGGGATCCTCTGTCAGACACAATATTCTCAGGGATGCCGTGCAAACGAACCACGTTCTGGAAAAACACAGGAACCAGATCGGAAGAGGAAGGCAGCTTAGGCAAAGGAACCAAATGGACCATCTTGGAGAAGCGATCACATATCACCCAGATAACGGACATGCCCTGAGATAGCGGAAGATCAGAAATGAAATCCATGGAGATATGTGTCCAAGGTCTCTTCGGGACAGGCAAGGGCAAGAGCAAACCGCTGGCACGAGAACAGCAAGGCTTAGCTCGAGCACAAGTCCCACAGGACTGCACAAATGACCGCACATCCCTTGTCAAGGAAGGCCACCAAAAGGACCTGGCCACCAGATCTCTGGTGCCAAAAATTCCCGGGTGACCTGCCAACACCGAGGAATGAACCTCGGAAATGACTCTGCTGGTCCACTTATCCGGGACAAACAGTCTGTCAGGTGGACAAGACTCAGGCCTATCAGCCTGAAATCTCTGCAACACACGTCGCAGATCCGGAGAAATAGCTGACAAGATAACTCCATCTTTAAGAATACCAACAGGATCAGCGACTCCAGGAGCATCAGGCACAAAGCTCCTAGAAAGAGCATCGGCCTTCACATTCTTTGAACCAGGTAAATACGAGACAACAAAATCAAAGCGGGAGAAAAACAATGACCAGCGGGCCTGTCTCGGATTAAGGCGTTTAGCAGACTCGAGATACATCAGATTTTTGTGATCAGTCAAGACCACCACACGATGCTTAGCACCCTCGAGCCAATGACGCCACTCCTCAAATGCCCATTTCATGGCCAACAACTCCCGATTGCCCACATCATAATTTCGCTCGGCAGGCGAAAACTTCCTAGAGAAAAAGGCACAAGGTTTCATAACAGAGCAACCAGGGCCTCTCTGCGACAAAACGGCCCCTGCCCCAATCTCCGAAGCATCCACCTCAACCTGAAAGGGAAGTGAGACGTCAGGCTGGCACAAAACAGGCGCCGAAGTAAACCGGCGTTTCAACTCCTGGAAAGCCTCCACGGCAGCAGGAGCCCAGTTAGCTACATCGGAGCCCTTCTTGGTCATATCCGTCAAAGGTTTCACAATGCTAGAAAAATTAGCGATAAAACGACGGTAGAAGTTAGCGAAGCCCAAGAACTTCTGAAGACTCTTAACTGACGAGGGCTGAGTCCAATCAAGAATAGCTCGGACCTTGACTGGGTCCATCTCCACAGCAGAAGGGGAAAAAATGAACCCCAAAAAGGGAACCTTCTGTACACCAAAGAGACACTTTGAGCCCTTGACAAACAAAGAATTTTCACGCAAAATTTTAAAGACCAACCTGACCTGCTCCACATGCGAATCCCAATTATCAGAAAAAACCAAAATATCATCCAGATAAACAATCAAAAATTTATCCAGATACTTCCGGAAAATGTCATGCATAAAGGACTGAAAAACTGAAGGCGCATTGGAGAGACCAAAAGGCATCACCAAGTACTCAAAATGACCTTCGGGCGTATTGAATGCGGTTTTCCATTCATCACCTTGCTTAATGCGCACAAGGTTGTACGCACCACGAAGGTCTATCTTGGTGAACCACTTGGCACCCTTAATCCGGGCAAACAAGTCAGACAACAGCGGTAAAGGATACTGAAATTTGACAGTGATCTTATTTAAAAGCCGATAATCAATACAAGGTCTCAAAGATCCATCCTTTTTTGCCACAAAAAAGAATCCCGCACCAAGAGGGGAAGAAGACGGACGAATATGTCCTTTCTCCAGAGACTCCTTGATATATGAACGCATAGCGGTATGTTCAGGTACCGACAGATTAAACAGTCTTCCCTTAGGAAATTTACTGCCTGGGATCAAATCTATAGCACAGTAGTAAAATAACTTGGCACACACGTGATCTGATGCTTGGTGAGATTTAATAAGAGGAGAGTACATACAGACGTTTCGGTCATAGACCTTCTTCAATGTACTGGACAAAAATGATAAAATAAAATAAATAAGGTATATACAATAAATACAGTTGATTCATGGTCACATACAGAATCCAGTGAATACATAGTGCAACTGCTCAAAAATCTGCGGCATGTTAAATATGCTATTTACTTCCGTAGTGCAGTTGTTATGAAGGAACGTGCCGATATACATGCACAAGTGGTGTCCGAAGGTTTATTATCTCGTGACCCTACACGTGAAGGTAGTGATCTAATTGCATATAGGGGTAGCAGGGAAAGAAAAGACCTACCCTCTCTCAGGATAGATAGTCTGATAAGCCGTTTTTTAGGGGTAAGGTACCTGTAAATGTATATATTGTGTCTCAGAGTGGTGACTCCTATAATGGCGCACTATACCATGATGAAAAAAGGTTGACATACCCAATTCCAGGCTGTGAGTCAGTCTGGCACTATAGGGGGAGGAAGCACATGTTGCTACATAAGTCCTGGGGTGACCTCCTAAAAGGTTCTGCGTATATGTGAAGTGCTCCGCTTACCTAAAGATGATCTCATCTGGACGCGGTATCCACCGCTCGTCCTTAGTGTAAGGAGGATGTGGCGTGCGTGACGTATAAATGCGCGCTCAGAGACGCGAAACCGGAAGTGTCCAACCGGAAGTGACGCCGTGGTGTGGGCATGGTTGCAGATGCGTTCCACCGCTGATGGTGTAGGTGGGGCTGTGCGTTCCACTGCGGGCATGCGCACCGTGGTAGTGCTTGAAGATCTGAGATACAGGATCCGCCCATCCTGGCTAATGTGAAGGCGTACTCGTACATAGACGGTGACAGTGTGATCATACTTTGTGACCATAGGCTGTGAGGTAACCGGAGTGATTCATAGGTTGTGAGATTTAGTTGAGGTGATGTCACAATCCGGATAAACTTAATAAAGTCGATTCTGTGAAGAAAGATAATGGTGTTAGAAATGAAGGTCACAGTTGCATATTATAATATACAAGATGGTATTGTGGACATGGCATTGAAAGTCCTCGAGATGCATAACCCACTTCATTTTCTCCAATATTACGAAAGGAAGGACTGGATGTCATAGTCTCTGTTCAGGCCCCTTGGGGCCAAAGTCTGCAGTTCATGTATCCAGTACGCCTCCCTCTTCTTAAGGAGGTTTATCCTATCGCCCCCCCTGCGTGGTACTGTTACCTGTTCAATCACCTGGAACCTTAATTGGGCAATGGTGTGGCCCTGAGTGACAAAGTGGTAGGGGATGGGTAGGAGAGTATTTTTGCACCTTATCGTGGATTTATGCTTCGAGATCCTCTGTTTAATTGGTTGGGTTGTTTCTCCCACATAATACAGTCCACACGGACACTTGATGATATAGATGACGTAAGCCGAGTCGCATGTAAAGAAACCCTTAATGGGGTATTCTTTTCCATTGTGTGGGTGGTATACAGTCGTGCCTCTTTGGATATTGTTACACTGTATACACTGCAGACATGGGAATGTGCCTGTCCTTGGATTAGCAAGAAAACGTTGTCTGGGCATGGATTGTGTACTACCTATGTCAGCCCTCACTAGCTTATCACGTATGTTCCTTGGTCTACGGAAACAGGGGAGGAAAGGCTCTACAAACTCTTTAACCCCTGGGTGGGCTGCTCCTAATATGTGCCAATGGCGTCGAATTGACTTGTGGAGTAAGTAGACCAGGGGGTGGTAATTATGGACGAAAGGGATGCGGTATTTGGTTTCTCTCTTCCTATTGGGGGAAGGCTGTGTGGAAGAAATATCTAAAGAATATGGGGGATACCCCCTCTCTAAGAATTTTGTCCGCATCTCGTCCAGCCGTTTAGTTTGTAAGTCTTTGTCTGAGACTATTTTCTGGACCCGCTGAAATTGGGATTTTGGGATCGAGTCTTTCATGCCTTTAGGATGGAAACTACCGTAGTGTAACAGACTGTTACGGTCTGTCGGTTTAACGTGTAAATCAGTGGAGAGTACGCCTGCACTATTTTTGAGAATTGTGGTATCCAGAAAGTGTACTTGATCTTGATCATATGTGATCGTAAAGTCCAGGCCTGGCCATGAAGTCTTAATAAATTCGTAAAAGGATAGCAATGTTGTTTCAGGGCCATTCCAGATGCAAAATATGTCATCAATGTACCTTTTCCACACTATGGCATGTGTGTGGAAAAGGTCATTGGCATAAATAGTGCTGTTTTCGTAATCTGCCATGTAAGCGTTAGCGTACGGTGGCGCTGCGTTACTACCCATCGCGGTGCCCCTCTTCTGTAAATAAAATTTATCCTCAAATAGGAAGTAATTCTTAGTGAGCACCAGGGATAGTAGCTCACAGCAGAGGTTGACCTGGTCTAAGTCAAGATCTGAGGTGTTCAATAACCTCCTTACTGATCTGATGCCTTCCGCGTGGGGTATGGACGTGTATAGGTCCTTTACGTCAAATGTGACTAGATAGGCCTCTGCTGGAATGGTTTTAAGCTCATCTATAAGTTGTAAGAAAGCTCCCGTATCCAGGAGAAATGAGGGAGTTTGTTTGATCATGGGAGTGAGAATTTTTTCAAGATATTTAGATATGGGTGAAAGGATTGAATCAGTTGAAGCCACAATGGGTCTTCCTGGTGGATTAGATAGGCTCTTGTGTACTTTTGGTAATACGTAAAAGACTGGTGTAATGGGATTTTGTTTGATCAAGAATTCACATGTTTTTTGATCCAAAATTTTTAATTCTCTATATTTGGTAAGTGTATTTTCTATTTGTTCTCTGATGTTGTTGGTTGGGTCCCTTTCTAGCGGTGTGTAGATGGAGCTGTCGTTCAATTGGCGGTAAACTTCCTGTCTATATGTAGACTTGTCTAGTACAACTATGGCTCCCCCCTTATCTGCCGGTTTCACTATTATATCTTTGTCTGCCTGTAAGGAGTTGAGTGCTTGTTGATCAAGGGCAGTAAGGTTAGATGGAGTGTGTAATCTGCCTCTATTTAAGTCACCCCGTATTTTTTGGAATGAGTCATTCACCAATGAGATGAATGCCTCTAACGCTGGGGAACCTGGTGGTGGTCTATAATTGCTCTTGTTTCTTAGGCCTAGACTCCTTGCAGTGAGGAGTCGGTCTTCTGTTGTACCCGAGGGTGGACCTAGAGTATCTGAATCGGCAAAATGTAGTTTAAGTCTCAGAGATCTATAGAATCTCTGTAAGTCCATTTCTAAATTGAAGGTGCTGAGTCTATAACTTGGACAGAAGGATAGCCCTTTCTGTAGTACCTGGTGTTCTGCGATACTTAATGACTTAGAGGAGATATTAATTACCAAAGGGTTCGTACCTGGGAGCGGGTTATGCGTGTGAAGTCTGTGTTTCTTTGACCGTCTCTTTCCTCTACGGGTCCCCTTCTTCTTGGTTGTCTTCTTCCACGTCCTAAAAAACGGCCTGTTGTTGGTCTCTCCCGTCGCTCTTGGTCCGATCCTGATGTTGAGATATCCGTCGTGGATCTGTAGTTTGGGCGTGTGGAGAAGGTCCCGGAGCTGAAGTTGTCTCGCCATTTATAGATTTTGTTCTGCTCGTAATCTTCTGCGTCCCTGATGAATTTTGATCTTTTCCTTGCTTCTGTGTCCCGTCTATGTTGCTCGATGGTGGTATTGATGCGGGTTTTGAGGTCCTGGAGTTCTTCCGGAGTGGATGATGATGCCAACTGCTGCTCGATGTTCGTGATGCGTTCTTTACTCTGGACGATCCCTTGGTGTAGATGCTCCAGCGTCAGCGTCATGAGATCAAAAGAACATTTGTTTAGAATT
The DNA here is from genome assembly GCF_051348905.1 of Ranitomeya variabilis. Taxonomy (NCBI): domain Eukaryota; kingdom Metazoa; phylum Chordata; class Amphibia; order Anura; family Dendrobatidae; genus Ranitomeya; species Ranitomeya variabilis. The sequence continues at coordinate 79,062,706 of NC_135239.1, read as the reverse complement.
CTTTCAAAACGAGAACAAAAATCGGGAGAGTCACTAAAGAGGGTAGGGCGGAGGGGGACCCTTAGTCCCCTAGGGATCCTCTGAACTTTGAGGTACTCCGTAAGGGTTGCACAGTGTAATTCTAAATTTGTACTCCGTCTTAGCTCCCTCTCTAGGTCTCGTCCCCTTGTTTCTTTAGGAGGAACTCTAAGGAACTCGGTGGATGTTGTGGATTGTGCAATGATATTGGTCGTTTCTTCGGTATTGTATGAAAACGTGAGTGATGACATGGCCAAAATAGTGTGCTCATACGTAAGGGTTATATTCTATGAAAGATTGACCGTAGGCACTACTATATAGGGTGGTGCGCAAGTAGGTGCCCAAACCATGTAAACTAGTAAAATAACTTGGCACACACGTGATCTGATGCTTGGTGAGATTTAATAAGAGGAGAGTACATACAGACGTTTCGGTCATAGACCTTCTTCAATGTACTGGACAAAAATGATAAAATAAAATAAATAAGGTATATACAATAAATACAGTTGATTCATGGTCACATACAGAATCCAGTGAATACATAGTGCAACTGCTCAAAAATCTGCGGCATGTTAAATATGCTAATCCGCGTCCGGATGAGATCATCTTTAGGTAAGCGGAGCACTTCACATATACGCAGAACCTTTTAGGAGGTCACCCCAGGACTTATGTAGCAACATGTGCTTCCTCCCCCTATAGTGCCAGACTGACTCACAGCCTGGAATTGGGTATGTCAACCTTTTTTCATCATGGTATAGTGCGCCATTATAGGAGTCACCACTCTGAGACACAATATATACATTTACAGGTACCTTACCCCTAAAAAACGGCTTATCAGACTATCTATCCTGAGAGAGGGTAGGTCTTTTCTTTCCCTGCTACCCCTATATGCAATTAGATCACTACCTTCACGTGTAGGGTCACGAGATAATAAACCTTCGGACACCACTTGTGCATGTATATCGGCACGTTCCTTCATAACAACTGCACTACGGAAGTAAATAGCATATTTAACATGCCGCAGATTTTTGAGCAGTTGCACTATGTATTCACTGGATTCTGTATGTGACCATGAATCAACTGTATTTATTGTATATACCTTATTTATTTTATTTTATCATTTTTGTCCAGTACATTGAAGAAGGTCTATGACCGAAACGTCTGTATGTACTCTCCTCTTATTAAATCTCACCAAGCATCAGATCACGTGTGTGCCAAGTTATTTTACTAGTTTACATGGTTTGGGCACCTACTTGCGCACCACCCTATATAGTAGTGCCTACGGTCAATCTTTCAAATCTATAGCACAGTCACAGTCCCTATGAGGAGGCAGTGCACTGGACTCAGACTCACTGAAGACGTCCTGATAATCAGACAAATACTCCGGAACTTCCGAAGGCGTAGAAGAAGCAATAGACACAGGCAGGGAATCCCCATGAATACCACGACAGCCCCAACTTGAGACTGACATAGCCTTCCAGTCCAGGACTGGATTATGGGTCTGTAACCATGGCAGCCCTAAAACAACCAAATCATGCATTTTATGTAAAACCAGGAAACGTATCACCTCGCGGTGTTCAGGAGTCATGCACATGGTAACCTGTGTCCAATACTGCGGTTTATTTGCAGCCAATGGTGTAGCATCAATACCCCTAAGAGGAATAGGATTTTCTAATGGTTCAAGAGTAAAACCACAGCGCTTAGCAAATGAGAGATCCATGAGACTCAGGGCAGCACCTGAATCTACAAACGCCATGACAGGATAAGATGACAGTGAGCAAATCAAAGTTACAGACAGAATAAATTTAGGTTGCAAATTACCAACGGTGACAGGACTAACAACCTTAGCTATACGTTTAGAGCATGCTGAGATAACATGTGTAGAATCACCACAGTAGTAGCACAAGCCATTCCGGCGTCTATGAATTTTCCGCTCATTTCTAGTCAGGATTCTATCACATTGCATTAAATCAGGTGTCTGTTCAGACAACACCATGAGGGAATTTGCGGTTTTTCTATCACATTGCACCGAATTAGGTGTCTGTTCAGACAACACCATGAGGGAATTTGCGGTTTTGCGCTCCCGCAACCGCCGGTCAATTTGAATAGCCAGTGCCATAGTATCATTCAGACCTGTGGGAATGGGAAAACCCACCATAACATTCTTAATGGCTTCAGAAAGGCCATTTCTAAAATTAGCGGCCAGTGCACACTCGTTCCAATGTGTCAGCACGGACCATTTCCGAAATTTTTGGCAATACACTTCAGCCTCGTCCTGCCCCTGAGACATAGCCAGCAAGGCCTTTTCTGCCTGAATCTCAAGATTGGGTTCCTCATAAAGTAAACCGAGCGCCAGAAAAAACGCATCAAGATCAGCCAATGCCGGATCTCCTGGCGCCAGCGAAAAAGCCCAATCCTGAGGGTCGCCCCGTAAGAACGAAATAACAATTTTTACTTGCTGAGCAGAATCTCCAGATGAACAGGGTCTCAGGGACAAAAACAATTTACAATTATTCACGAAATTCCTAAACTTAAACCTGTCTCCGGAAAACAGTTCAGGAATCGGTATTTTAGGTTCTGACCTAGGATTTCTGATAACATAGTCTTGTATGCCCTGCACACGAGTAGCCAGCTGGTCCACACTTGTAATCAAGGTCTGGACATTCATGTCTGCAGCAAGCATAGCCACTCTGAGGTAAAGGGGAAGAAGAAAAAAAAAAAAAAAAACTCAGAATCTTCTTTCTTATAATCCCTCTTCTGCAATGCATTAAACATTTAATACGGGCCTGGCAAACTGTTATGACCCCAATGGCGAGGGTCTCAGAGGAACGTGGAAGTCTGCAGAATACAAAAATCCAGCTCATAGGGCAGTGGTAACTGGGTTGACCATATATCTACTCCTAACGCCAACACTAGAAGTAGCCGGGGATCATTCCTACGTTGATTCTAGATGACACGCGCCAGCCGGAGAATCTAGCTACCCCTAGTAGAGGAAAACAAAGACCTTTCTTGCCTCCAGAGAAGGGGACCCCAAAGCTGGATAGAAGCCCCCCACAAATAATGACGGTGAGGTAAGAGGAAATGACAAACACAGAAATGAACCAGGTTTAGCACAGAGAGGCCCGCTTACTGATAGCAGAATAAAGAAAGGTAACTTATATGGTCAACAAAAACCCTATCAAAATCCACACTGGAAATTCAAGAACCCCCGAACCGTCTAACGGTCCGGGGGGAGAACACCAGCCCCCCTAGAGCTTCCAGCAAAGGTCAGGATATAGTTTGGGAACAAGCTGGACAAAAATACAAAACCAAAACAAATAGCAAAAAGCAAAAGGCAGACTTAGCTGATATAACTGGAACCAGGATCAGTAGACAAGAGCACAGCAGACTAGCTCTGATAACTACGTTGCCAGGCATTGAACTGAAGGTCCAGGGAGCTTATATAGCAACACCCCTAACTAACGACCCAGGTGCGGATAAAAGGAATGACAGAAAAACCAGAGTCAAAAAACTAGTAACCACTAGAGGGAGCAAAAAGCAAATTCACAACACAATCCATTAGACTCAAAGCGGCGCCAGAGTCGACATAGGCATCCGCGGTAATTGACGATAATGAACAAGGTCACAGACAGAATAAACTTAGACTGTAAAGTGCCAATTGAAATAGACTTATAAACCTTTTTTGTACGTTTAGAGCATGCTGATATAACATGAGTTGAATCACCACAATAGAAGCACAACCCATTTTTTCGCCTAAAATTCTGCCGTTCGCTTCTGGACAGAATTCTATCACATTGCATATTTTCTGGAGCCTTCTCAGAAGACACCGCCAAATGGTGCACAGGTTTGCGCTCCCGCAAACGCCGATCAATCTGAATAGCCATTGTCATGGACTCATTCAGACCTGTAGGTGCAGGGAACCCCACCATAACATCTTTAATGGCATCAGAGAGACCCTCTCTGAAATTCGCCGCCAGGGCGCACTCATTCCACTGAGTAAGCACAGACCATTTACGAAATTTTTGGCAGTATATTTCAGCTTCATCTTGCCCTTGAGATAGGGCCATCAAGGCTTTTTCAGCCTGAATCTCTAAGTTAGGTTCCTCATAAAGCAACCCCAAAGCCAGAAAAAACGCATCCACATTGAGCAACGCAGGATCCCCGGGTGCCAATGCAAATTCCCAGTTTTGAGGGTCACCCCGCAGCAAGGAAATTACTATCTTAACCTGCTGTGCGGGATCTCCAGCGGAGCGAGATCTCAGGGAAAGAAATAATTTACAATTATTTTTAAAATTCAGGAAACGAGATCTATCCCCGGAGAAAAATTCTGGTATAGGAATTCTAGGTTCAGATATAGGAGCATGAATAACAAAATCCTGTAAATTTTGAACCTTCATAGCAAGATTATTCAAACCTGTAGCCACACTCTGAGGATCCATTTTAATCAGGTGAGATCAGAGCCATTCAAGGATTAGAAGGAGAGAGAGAGACAAAGGCTGCAATTAGAGCAGAAATGCAACTGAGTCAACTAAAAAGCAAGCTCAGAAGAAAAAAAAAAAAAAAATCTGCAGACTTCTTTTTCTCTCCTTTCTTCTGCCAACGGTTTTAACCCTTGGCCGGCCATACTGTGATGGTTCCCAATGGCAAGGGAAAGTCAGAGAACATAAATAACAGAACAGCTCTTGGGTGATGGAATCTCGAGCTGACCATGAGCTAAACCTATCACACAACTAACAGTGGCCGGGTGACGTACCTACGTTTTATCCCTAGACGCCCAGCGCCAGCCGGAGGACTAACTAACCCTAATAGAGGAAAAGACAGACCTGGCTTACCTCTAGGGAAATTCCCCCAAAAAGGAGACAGAAGCCCCCCACATATATTGACGGTGAGTTCAGAGGAAAAGACATACGTAGTATGAAGGTAGGTTCAGCAAAGCGAGGTCCGCTTACTAGATAGCAAGAAGATACAATAGGGAACTTCACGGTCAGCTGAAAACCCTATTAAAATACCATCCCGAAATTACTTTAAGACTCATGTGTCAACTCATGACACCGGAGTGGCAATTTCGGCCCACAAGAGCTTCCAGCTACAGAAAAATAACATAACTGTGAACTGGAACAAAAATGCAAAACAAACTTAGGACTAAGAGTCCAACTTAGCTGATAGTAGTCTAGAAGCAGGAACATGCAACAGAAAGGCTCTGGTTACATTGATGGCCGGCACTAGAATAACTGAGCAGCAAGGCTAAATAGGATACTCCCATATCCTGATGGAAACAGGTGAACAGAGAAAGTGAAGCACACAAGTCCAGTACCACCAGTGACCACCGGGGGAGCCCAAAAACCAAATTCACAACAGACTCGAGTATAAGCCGAGAGGGGGACTTTCCGCCCCAAAAAATGGGCTGAAAATCTCGGCTAATACTCGAGTATATACGGTAGTTATTCTTTGGACTGTTATTCAGGTATCTATATTAGGGCTTATTATTGCATCTTTGCCTGCCTCCCGGTGGTGCCACTTTATAATGTTTTTTTCGGCTCTCCATCTTGCATCTTATTAGCACTCAGTTTAGCACTGCCCATGTTTTATTCTTAACTCTAAATAAAGAGTATTTTTATTATGTTCAAATGAAGTCTGTTTCTATATGTTTTCTCTGTTTTGACGTACGAACAGTCTTTTTCATAGTCCTTTTGCAATACTAGTCAGCTGCCTCACTAAGAGGGATATACATTCCGGAATTTTATTAACTGTTAATGATAGGTGATAGCATTTTTCCTAAGGGATCTATTTTTTGTTCTTATAGAAGTGCACCAGCACTGCTGTGTATAATGAAAATCACAGTCTCCTATGAACGCCAGCTAAACACTGGCTTTCACAGAAATATTGTAATGACAGGCGTGGGGGTCTTCAGCAGACTTCCAGCTGTCATGCCAACCCGTCGATTCCCTGCACTTACATTATGGACACACCGATAGGTTCATGGAATGACACCCCCCCGTTGGCTCATGTTAACTGCTACTGTCAGAGATTACAGGTTAACAGCTGCAGGTAGACCTCCACTGTTAGAGGCAGAGGATGGCTGAATAACACAACCATCACCTGGGTAAGAAGTGGACTCGGTGTGCAAGCTCACATCCAAGTCAGGGACACGATATATGACATAACTGTATGTCATATGTCGTGAAGGGGTTAAGTGCAAGTTTCCCAATGAAAAAAGTGCAAGTAAAACATTGTGATAATATATAAATTTGTATTAAATGGCATACTTTGCTTTTCTTGGAATGCTTTAGCTACATAAGTGAAAACACTACATGCAAAGGCAACCATCCTAATCTACACCTATAAACACTTTCAGTCGTCATTCAACTAGTTAGAAGCAGTAACCACATAGCCACATTTGTAACAGATTAAAGATGGTGCCCACGCTTACTGACCATCCTATTTGCCCTGACAGCTGGCTGCTGGTATTTGAAGTTAACCTGTAATCATGATAAGTCTTTAATTATTGCCATAGTCACTAAGAACACGTAATCCACCCAGAATGGCTAATAAAACTCAGACTGCCAGGATATTTTTAGAGTCTAAAACGTCCTTTCTGTCAGACGTTTTTCCTCATGAGTAACACATGCCATCAGACATTCCCAGACAAATATGGGTGCCCGAAGAAGACGGTCTTGTGACTACTTAAATTAATTTGAAAATCTTAATCCAAATCAAATCACTTAAACTACAATATTTAAAAGCATTGCCAAATTGTCCGGCATCTGTTTAGTCTTTTTTGCAGAATAAAGGTAAAAAAGTGAAATTTGGTGTCACATGTGACCAAAATGGAGATGGTAAAAGCTAAGGTAGACCTACCACACTTATCATGTGATCTAGACAAAGTCTTTTTCTTGCCTCATGGATGATTCATTTAAATAGCCATTAGTTTAAATCTTAACAGCAAATACTCCAATATCCAGAACAGGTGTTAAGCCCGAGGAAAAAATTGTAAACTCATCCAGCTCCTCATACTTTTTATTCATTTTTTTACATTTCTAAAACAAAATGATGGGATTAAAAAGTGTACAAAAATTGGTTAAAAAATGTGAACTAGCAAATGAATGGGTGGTGCACTGCTCTACAGTCCAATGTCGACTGCCAGCTCTCCCCTCATGGCTTCCTCCTGGCATTAACTCCTCAGAATTACAGCACTGCTTCTGTGCTTCCTGACACTTGCAGAACTTCCCCGTAATACCTTGCCTGAACATTAGATGTGAGACCCCCAATTGCTTGCAATATTACTTTTGTTTTGTATCTTTTTATTTAATTTATTAAATTTGTCTCATCTTAATCTTCACTCCCACCTTACCCTTTGAATTTACATCTGATACAAATTTTCTGATATTGACTTCAGTTCTCTCTTGTATGTCTGAAATCAAGTCTGGTACTTTTCCACAACTCTGACCTCCTTCCTGATATTGATCTTCACAATGTGTCAGCTTCAGCAGCATACCAGCTACTAATGGATACTTTACTTGAGGAGTGCCATCAACATGCAGCATCATTATTCCTCTGTACTGATGGGTTTTTCAAACCTCCAAACTCAGTTTTAATTTATAGGCTACAATGTGCTGGAATATAATGAAGCCTCCTATAATGTTTTTTTTCTTTGTTTCTACATTCCGTTACTTCACTTTTCAGTTTTTATGTTTCTGTGTCTCAATGTTGGTTTTCTACGTGCTGCTCTTCCTGGTCTGGCACTTTTTTGTTAACCAAACACATTAGCCTCAGCTATTGCTACCAACACTCTGCCTATGCTTTTGTACTCCTCTCTGTCCGCCCACTCCACCCTCATGAGTATATTGTTAATGCTGTTGAAAAGAGGCAAATGTCCATCAAGTTCAACTGAGGGATGGAAAGGGGTAAAAAGAAAGGTTATATGTACAATCACAATGATTGAACTGGTTCTCCCTAGAATAACTAATCTTTCCCTCCTGATCCCAATTGTCAATCCACCCGATTATACATTCAAAAAACAGCTTTACATATGTACATAAATTTATGTTATTTTACTCTGAGAAAGCATCTATGCTTTGAAACCAACAATGGTTCAAGCTGGGACCAGCTCTTGAGGCAGACTATTCCACAGATAAATAGTTCTCTTGATTTAAAAGCTTTGTCTCATCTGGAGATTGAACTTTTTTCTCCAGGTGAGGGAAGGCTCTTTGTCTTTTGAGGAAATTTAATATTAAAAAAGTTTTTGACCCTACTTTTGTGTAGGCCAATTATTTACAGGTACAAGTTAATCAAGTCCCCCCTTAGATGTTTTTTCTCAAGACTAAATAAATGTAATTATTTTGTCTTTCATCATAGCTAAGATCCTACGTGGTGCCCCTTATGAATTTTTTGGGTGCTTCTTTGTACCCTTTCTAGCTCCAGCACATTCTTTCTATGAACTAGGGCCCAGAATTGAACCATGTAGTCAAGATGAGGTTGCACTTAATATAGATGGGTGAATTGATTTGAGTGTAGTTGAACTCAACACAAATTTTACAAAAATTCCACATGTTGGAGAGTACAGACTTTCTTGTAATTTGTTTTGTGCAAATTCAGAAAAGAGGCAGACAGCTGCAGCCACCATCTTGATGAATAGTAGTCTGGCAAAAGATTAAAAAGACAAAAAACTTACTTCACCGGCTTCCCAATATACTGTTTTGCCTATCTAATCTTCCATGCCTCGTATCTGTCCCGTTGTTCACTGTAGGCCCGGACGTCTGGTTGTAAGTAGGCCTTGGAGTTCATTGATCATACTTCGAGGCTTACTTGAAGTCAGAAGTTCCAGGTCAGAGTGACCACCAGGCCACAACATTCCAAAAGCCATGGCCTAGAGTAAACAGCAGGATGGAGATGCAACAGGACAAATGCGTGGAGAACCAGACAGAATTCCAGGAGAGGCGAGAGAGGTGGGCTGAAGCTGAGTGCAAGTATGTTATCTTTTATTTTACATCTTACATTTATTATGCTCTGTGGTTTAGAAAGACCCCAGAGCATAAGGGACATTTAATTCACAGGGAATTACTTCTCTGTGAGTCAAATTTCACCTTTAAAATCTGGGTGAACAAATGAATAGAGATGGGCGAACCCGAACAGTAAAGTTCGGCATCCGTATCGAACGCCAGGAAGTTCATGTTACTGTTCAGGTTCAGGCCACTGCACACCGAGTGTTTGTCGCACTGTAATGTGCATGGCAGCATGGCAAACACCGCTTTTGATTGGGGGTGAAATCATCACCGCAGGTCAGACAGCCGCTGCTACCACACTGTCAAATGACAGTGTGAGCCCGCAGGTATGATCAGAAGTATAAAGTTTACCTCCGGTCATTGGTGTTGGCGGATGGGACTACTGCTCCCATCAGACGACGCCTACTGCAGCAAGTAACAGTGAGAGCAGGTGGCAGCTGATGGGAGTAATCATCAGCCGGCGCCTGTGCTGTAAACAAATATTTTTAAAAAATAAAAAGATGGCTTGAGTTCCCCTGTATTATTGATAACCAGGCAAAACTCACAGCTGGGGACTTTTCTGCAAATTAGTTTTAATTTTGCCTGATCTACTATTTTCCAGCACTAACGCTTTTAAAGTGTTAGTACTATATCAATGTTAATATCTTCTTTAATATATGACAGCATCCTCCTGACTTTATAATCCACTAATTGACATATTATGGTGTTATTTAGTCTATGATCTATAAGTACACTCAGATCCTTCTCTACAAGTTACTTTCCTAGTTTTATTCCCACTGGAACATGTAATGGTAGCATATTATTAGTGTTCATTACATTACATTAGTGTGACATTACATTTCTCCACACTGAAAAAAAAAATCAGTTTATTCAAGTTAGCCTGTAACTTATGAATATCTTCTACGGATTGCATCATTAGGCTACACAGTATCCAAAAATAGTAATAACACAGTTAATCCCATTGGCTATATCATTAATAAATAAATTATATAATTATGGACCCAGCACCGAACTTTGAGGTACACCACATAAACTATATGCGTACACCACTCAGAGCATCAGTCATTTACCACCACTTTTAGGCTACGTTCACATTAGCGTTAAGCTAATGTGCGTCGGGTTTGCGTCGGCGACGCAGCGGCGACGCATGCGTCATGCGCCCCTATACTTAACATGGGGGACGCATGCGTTTTTTTTTGTTGCGTTGTGCGACACATGCGTCTTTTTTGCCGCAAGCGTCGGACCAAGAAAACGCAACAAGTTGCATTTTTCTTGCGTCCGATTTTCGGCAAAAACCGACGCATGCGTCGCAAAACGCAGCGTTTTTGCGTGCGTTTTGACGCGTTTTTGCGTGCGTTGTGCGTTGCGTCGCCGACGCAGCGGCGCACAACGCTAGTGTGAACGTAGCCTTAGTCAGTTTTCGATCCACTTATAAATCTTAATTTCCAATCATATAGACCATATTTTACCTATTAATGGTATGTGTGACAGTGTCAAATGCGTTTCCAAAGTTCAAAAACAATATATTCACAGCTACTCTATGTCCAGGTTTCTTCTCACTTCTTCATAAAAAGTAATCAGGTCGGTTTGACAACTTTTCTTGGTGAAACTGTACTGACAATCATTTATAATGCTATATATTCTATCACATAGTCCCCTATAAAGTTCCTTACATGCCCATTGAACATTTTTTCCACAATTTTTGATAAGCCATAATTACCCTAGAAAGACCTGGATAATTTTGGAAAATGGCCACTAGAGAAGAGCGAACTTGTTCGGAAAACATTCGTCAATCTCAAATTCAGCACAAACGTAGCTCATTCGGATTTGTGTTCGAATTTCCAAACATTTTCCCACAAAATTGGCAAAATGCAGGCACAGTTGGGTAAATTATGGTGTTTCCACTAATGCTTTGGTTAGGACTTTGGCTAGGATAGTGGTGCTGTATGATGAGTGGGGGGATGTGTTTTATGAGGGGAGTGGGTGGGGAGAGGTCAGAGGAGCCGCAGACTGTTATTCTTTCTCTTTTTTTTAATTTAATGTGTGGAGATTCTGCCAGAGAATCAGGGAGCAGAAATCATCCACAATGTTCAGACACAAGGACTTCTGTCATTGGCTATCGAAGTCACATGTCCCTCTCCATATATAAAGTGGAAATGTTGTTTTGGTGCTGCCATTTTTTCAGTGTAATAGTGTCAGTGGGAGGCTGCTCCTGCTGTAAGTTGTCAGATAGTTAGATAGGCGGGATATTGTCAGCTACTTCAGCTAGATAGGATCCCGCATAAAATTGACCCTCCAGCATCTAACTTGTTTGTGATAATATTGTGGTGCAGGCAGGAGACCACATTTGCAAATCCAAGTCGTTTGTGCTAATTCTGTCATAGAGGCACCAGGCCACATTTCCTAATTTAAATAGTTTGTGCTAATATTGTGGTGCAGGCAAGAGGCCACATTTCCTAATCTAAATCACTTTTGCTAATACTGTGGTGCAGGCACAAGACCACATTTCCTAAACTAAATCATCTGGGCGAATACTGCGGTGCAGGCAGGAGTACACATTGTCTCATCTAAATTGTTTGTACTATTATTGTGGTGCAGGCATAAAGCCACATTTGCTAATTTAAATTGTTTGCGCTAGTATTGTGACACACTATCTCAGCAAATTTATACTAATTGTTAATTTAGTGACAGGTGACTGACAGGTCTGGGGATCAGGTTGTAAAACAGCTGATTGAAACAGAGGAAGGGTACATTCAACGTGAGTGTGAAAAATCAAAGACATGGTGGAAGAGGGAATAAGCTTGATGTTCATCGTGTATGTGGGTTAGGTAGTAATGTTACTGTAAGCTCTACTGAACAAACACTGTATTGTCCTATCCAAAGCTTTTGTTACAGGACAGGCTACTCAGTTCCCTTTCTTTGGCAGCCACACAGCATTACTCCTTGTAAATGATGGCCAGAAGAGCATGTGCTCCAGTGGATGGCAAGCACTGCATTAAGTGGCCTCTCCTCCTGTTCCTTCACCTTAACAGCACACACAGTACAATCCTCAGAGGTGGCATCGCAATTGCCCTAGTTTCCCCCATGTCAAAACTCTCCAAACCGCTGAACAGACTGTGTGAAACCACAGATGGGCGAGTCTGCAGATTTGTTCACCCATTCTATTCCATGGGCATCTAAGTTATGCTCCAAAGATTCACAGAATCAAGAAGAGGAAAGCATCTGCAACAATGCCCAACATTTTCTCCTGTTTTATTTGGGGCCAGACGAAGTAGAGCCTGAGCAGAATCCAGACCCTTATCACCAGACGTTAACCCCCAGGGGTGGAGGTGATCTTGATGAGACTCATATACAAGAGGCACACATGGACTGTAGTGTGCTGTCAGGGTAGGAAGAGGAGGAGGATGACTCTCAGGGCGAGGACTAGAAGATCAGAGAATGTGATGATGAGGTAGTAGATCTAACTGGATGTGAACCCAGAGGTATGCAGCTGTGCAGCTCAGCAGAGGAGGTGGAGGAAGAGGAAGAAGAGGAGGTTAAGTTGCAGCTTGCCACAAAGACATGGAGTGATGCAACCACCACAAGAACTCCATCCTCAGTCACAACTGTGTTTGTGGCCAGCAGCGGACATGGGTCTGCAGTTCGCAAACTTGTCTATACTGGGCCTTTGTTGAGAGCTCAAAGGATGACCCAATTCACATTATCTGCCAACTATGCCAAAAATTACTCTGTAGAGGCAAAATTGCAATAATTTGACTACTACATGCATGAACTGCCACATGTGCCATCAACATGCATTAAGACTAGTGTTCCTTGCCAACCACTGGCCATCCCATCAACAGCATCTGCTGCTTCTTCTCCTTCATCACCGCGGCATGTTTACTCACACAGGTCTCCAGCCATAGAATGTCCATTTGTTTATCCCTTATAGTCGTGGTAAGTGAAAGTCCGTCAGCTGTTATGAAAGTGGAGATGCCTGCTGTTTTTGTTTCACCGAGCACATCTTTCTCAGTCCCCCACAGCATCTCTGCCTGCACCTCACTCACAGTCCAGCAGTTTGTCATGCATGTTCAACCTACTCCACCCTCTCTCAGCACAGCAGCCAGCCCTTTGCGCAGTTGTGGTCATGTAAGGGGTATACCATGACCGTGTGATACCCTACTCCCTCCATCTATGTAAATGTTACCCTTTATGTTAGAATCGTGTGTATATATATATATATGTATATATACTGTATATATATGTATATATATATATATATATATATACCTATTCTATGTGTAGACATTTATTTTATCTATTCTATTCTAACCTGTCAGTGTGATTTTACTGTAAACTGCACTGAATTACCGGCTTTTCTATAGGACACCGATGCGTATTTCTCACAAGGCAGAGAAATCCGTGGTCCGTGTGTAATCCATATTTTTCTCGCCCCCCTAGACTTTCATTGGCGTATTTTTGGAGGAATACGCTGACATTCACAGCATGCTGCGATTTTCTCAGCCTGTTAAATACGGCCGAGAAATATACGGCTGATGGAAGCTGCCCCATAGAGAAACATTGGTCCGAGTACAATGCGTTGTTTTTGCACCTCTCACTCGTCCATATTTATCTCTAGTGTGACCCCATTTTTTATTAACCCCTTAACGACCAGAGCTATTTTTGGTTTTGCATTTTCATTTTTTGCTCCCCTTCTTCCCAGAGCCATAACTTTTTTACTTTTTGGCTAAAATGGCCATGTGAGGGCTTGTTTTTTGTGGGACGAGCTGTACTTTTGAACAACACCATTTGTTTTACCATGCTGTCTACAAGAAAAAGGGAAAAAAAGTCCAAGTACGGTAAAATTTCATAAAAAGTGCAATCCCACAGTTGTTGTTTTTTTTATCATGTTCACTAAATGCTAAAACTAGCATACCATAATGATTCTCCAGGTCATTCCGAGTTCATAGAAACCAAACATGTACAGGTTCTTTTTTATTTAAGTGATGAAAAAAATTCCAAAGTTTCTTAAAAAAATAACATTGTGCCATTTTTTGATATCCATAGCGTCTCCACTTTTTTTGTGATCTCGGGTTGGGTGAGGGATTATTTTTTGTGTGCCTCCTTTTCTGCAGAGGTCTTTCATCAGTGTCCACTCTGCAAGCGTGATTTGCACCACGCCCGTGCTGCATTTACCCAGGCTATGCAAAATGACATGCTGCACCAGAGCTCGTCGCTGCTGCCACAGTCGCTGCAGCATTTGCAGAGTGGAATTCCACCATGTTGGCACATCGAATATCAAACGGTTAATTGTTAGACCGAAAAACATCTGTAGTGATGGAAGTCAATGACCTCTTGGGTATGAACGGTGGAAGAGAGCACACAGCGACCGTGCTTTCTGCAGCAACGCATCCAGGCCAGGAAAGTGGTGGAGAAATTCGTGTGCCAACAGGTTGAGGATGTGAGCCATGCAAGGCACGTGTGTAAGGTTGCTACCAGTGTAGGGCCCCTGCCAAGTTCACACCATTATAGCACATGGGCTTCCATGGCTCTAGGTTCAGTGGAGACAACTATTGCTCAAACTCTGCCTGGATAGCTGTTCATATCTCTTGAGCTCTGTGACCGCAATCTCCAAGGCATATTAATTTAAACACTACCTGATTGCAGTGAACCCTAACTGCGCAGTGCAAAGATGGGAGATTCTCTTTGCACTGTTGCAACACGTGTCTCATTAAGGGAGAGGTTAAGGGTGCAGGTGGAGGCGCTAGGTGTGGTGGATCAGGCAGAAGCTGTGGAGGAAGTGTTATATTCAGAGGTTTGCCAGCAAGCCTTGGAGATTCCAGTTCTTCTGGAGAAACCCCTTGTCCACATGCCTGCAAAGCCACCAGAGTCACCCAGTGCCCAGTCAACAAGATGTAATGCCCCTGGCCATGTTTTCTCACCTAGGTGTCAGTGGTGAAATACACCCTGACAAACATAGATTTTTTTTCAAGGAATGATTGATGTCATCTGCGACATGCTGGTGTAGCGCAGACAGAGCTTTTGTAGAGAAGTTATGGCTACTGGGAAACTGGGACTTGGGGACTGGGACAGCCAATAGATTTTGAAAACTGTCTGTATCCACCAGGCGGAAAGGCATCATTTCCGTGGCCAAAAGATTTGAGATGGTGGAGTTCAAGCTCTTAGCTTTTGCATGTGAATGAGGTAACATTGGTTAATGTGACTGTAAGCAGGTTGCGGTATGCAGTGAAAGACAGGAAGAAGAGCAAGGGTTAACATGTTTAATAACAGGGAAATACTTCATGCAGGGAGGTGAAGGGTTAACAGTGAAGAAAACAGTGTAGATGGGAAAGGATATTGGGAGGTAAAGAATAACGGTTCTAGTAACGGCAGTTCCGGTAAAGCACTTGTGTCAGAAATTCCTCAAACTGTAACTCCTGCTGGGAACTCAATAGCACTGGCAACGGCTGGTGCAGTGTCTTTTCCAGAAAGGTTCTGTGGGCAACAATGCCCCATCTTCTGGTGGCAGTGGTCGGTCTCCTGTACCTTTCGCTGAGCCTAGTCCATATGATACAGTAGCTGATAAGGGTGCGGGCCACAGTACTGTACGAGCCCAATGTGGCTCAGCAAATATAAACTGGCAAAATCAGGGTCTCCCATGACTGGGAAAGTATATGCTGGTAAGGTGGGTTACACAAGTTTATCCAGTACTCGGTTCTCTCTTTGCGGCACGTGCAGTGTACTCACAGTCATGAAGCACACAGCACCTCGATCTCTGTCAGCTACTGGGCCCACTTGCACTCTTCTCACTATGCTGCGTTCTGCCCGCTCCGGCCAAGACTGAAGTGCCGACAACCACTGGCACGCTGCTTCTCTGGCGGGATGATGCACCCGATATCTCTCTGGCAGCACACACACAATACTCACTAGCTCGGAACGTTCAGCACCTTGCTCCATGGTGATCAACGGGCACCCTGCACGTCTTTCCTCACAGTTTCTGTCAGCAGTGGTGGTGGGGGTGCTTGAGCACGGGGCTGTGCTATACGGATGCTCCAGGATTGCAGCACTCACTGTTTCCTGCTGCTGGTGACGGGAGACAATGGACGCTGACCTGTGCTTGATTGGTGCTCCCAGGATGGAGCACTTCTCTCCCTTGCTGCTGCTGCTGAAAACACGGCTTCCCTGTGCACAGCAGTCCCTCTCTCTCTGGATTGCTGCAGCACTCCCAGCCTCTCTCTTTCTCTGGTATAGCCCCTTTGCAGTCGATGGGGGCTGCATCAGCGTCGGCACTCGGTGGGAGAACGGGAAGCAGAGCGCACCGCTCACCTCTCTGCTCGCTGCCCTGGGTTTGGGCCAAACTGCTTTGCTGCAAAATGCTTTCCCCTTTTACATCTCCACCCCCTTGGTCAGAAGGAAGTTCTCCCTCACTCCAGTTTCTTCCAGGCAACAGAGGAAGGTCCGCCTCACTAAAGCTTCCCCCGGGAACAGAGGATTCAGCCTTTTCAGTTCCGGACCCGACACACAAGTACCCGCGGTCTGGTCATTCCCCTTACCCTCCCCCTCTCCTTTAACTCGCCATTCCACGGGCGAGTGTTCTTCCTGCTCCTTTATGTGCTTCTGAAGTGGGACAGATGCCCACAGTTTTCACATCCATTTCTGCCTCTCTTGCACTACATTCTGCCAGAAGAACTTGTCCTGTGCACCTTGAGGTTCCCCTTGAATTTTCTCATCAGGAGTACTCAGAACTTCAGGTTGAGTGGGTGAGGACGGGGACGAGCCCAAATCTTATGGAGCAGTCATTTCAGGAGCCTGTTCCTCTTCTGGGTCAAAATGTGGTGGGTCAAGAAATTTGCCCTGTTTATATTTCACAGCTGCAGGAGGAGATGTCTCAGATCCACTTTGCATCTCTTCTATTTGGTCAAGATCCCTGGCATTTCAGGAACACTTGTCACTTTTTCCCCTCTGTCGGGAACTTGTGACAGGCAAGGTTGGGATATACTTTGGTAGACTACTTGAGTAAGCATCACTTCCCCTTCAAGTTGAACCTCGCAGACAGGACCTTCGGATCCAATTTGGAGTTTCACCAGATTTGCCTCCACGCTTCTGAGCAGTAGACAGTCGACACCTTCTCCCTTTCTTTTCGGCGTCCGACATCATGGCTCTATCTGGCTCTGGGTGCGGCTCCTCTCTTCTCGCCATACCATTTCTCCCAGGGGAGGCGTTCTCTTCAATTAGCAGAACTTTCAGAGGGGTGAGCGGATCTTCACCATCGGCTTTCTTGGGTAGGACAACCTCTGGACGGGTGTCCCATTCTTCCACTCGCCCAACACCCTCTTCTGCGCTTGTCTGGTGGCGATTCGGTCTGGATCGCCGTCCTCTCTGAGAAGCATAACCCCTCTGTAGTCACTCTAAACTGTTGTGAATTCCATTCTCGGGCTCCCTCCTGTGGTCGTGAATGGTACTTTGGTGAGTTCTGTCCTTGGGCACCCTCTGGTGGCTTTGAGTGGAACTGCTGATCTTTGAGGTTGGCTTTCTCAGCTGCCCTCGTTTATTGCTGCTGCTGGCTTCCCTATTTATCTCTGCCCAGGTCGTTAGTTCATGCCAGCTGTCAATGTCTCAGTACTGGTTCAGATCTCTCTTGGATTTCTCAGATGACCTGTCTACTCCAGCAGAAGCTAAGTCCTTGCTAGTCATTTGCTGTTCATCGGTTTTTGAATATATTTTTCAGTACATGCTATGTTTCAGTCCAGCCTGCTATTATGATATTTCCTTGCTAGCTGGAAGCTCTGGGGGTGCAGAGCTGCACCTCCACACCGTGAGTCGGTGTGGAGGTCTTTTTGCACACTCTGCGTGGTTTTTGTAGTTTTTTATACTGACCGCATAGTTCCTTTTCCTATCCTCTGACTATCTAGTGAAGATTCGGCCTCCTTTGCTAAAATCTGTTTCATTCCTGTGTTTGTCACTTCCCTCTTAACTCACAGTTAGTATTTGTGGGGGGCTACCTTTACTTTGGGGAATTTCTCTGAGGCAAGGTAGGCTGCTATTTCTATCTTTAGGGGTAGTTAGCTCTTAGGCTGTGAAGAGGCGTCTAGGGAGAGTTAGGTACGCTCCACGGCTATTTCTAGTGTGTGTGATAGGATTAGGGATTGCGGTCAGTAGAGTTACCACCTCCTCAGAGCTTGCCCAGGTTTTCTGTTTTAACCATCAGGTCACTTCGGGTGCTCCTAACCACCAGGTTCATAACACTAAACCCTATGATATGGGGTTAAATTCTGGGGTTGCTGCTGAAGCTTTCTTCATACTCTGCCCCTCTCCTCTAACTTCTTTCATTTTTTTCTGTGAGTTACCTCGGGGTATGGCATTGGAATCCAAGACAGCAGTAAGGGCTTCTGTTGTGAATTCTGCTTTTGGGCTCCCTCCGGTGGATGTAGGTGGTAATGCAGTTGCCCCTGAGTTGCAGTCCTGGTCAGGTGTATCTGCTGATTGCAGTTCTGACTGGGGTATTTAGGCGTGCAGGATTCATTAGTCCTTGCCAGTTGTCAATTGTTGTTGGGAGGTGTTGGACCTCTGCTTGGTTCCTCCTGCCTTTCTGCCAAATCAGCAAAGATAAGTGTCTGGTTTTTTTTTCCTGTGGCACACATGCTATGTGCTTCACCATTCAGTGCTATTCTTTCTGTTTTCTTGTCCAGCTTAGATTGTGTCAGTATTTTCTCAGTCTTGTTGGATTCTCTGGAGTGGCAGATATACATTCCATGTCTTTAGTTAGATTGTGGAACTTTTTGTATTATCTGCTGTGGATATTTTTGGAAGGGTTTTAATACTGACCGCCTAGTAATCTGTCCTATCCTTTCCTATTTAGCTAGAGTGGCCTCTTTTGCTAAATCCTGTTTTCTACCTGCGTGTGTCTATTCTTCTCCTACTCACAGTCATTATTCGTGGGGGGCTGCCTATCCTTTGGGGGTCTGCTCTGAGGCAAGGTAGCATTCCTATTTTCATCTATAGGGGTATTTAGTCCTCCGGCTGTGTCGAGGTGTCTAGGGTATGTTAGGCACACCCCACGGCTACTTCTAGTTGCGGTGTTAGTCCAGGATTTGCGGTCAGTACAGGTTCCACCGACTCCAGAGAAAGTTTCATGCGGCTCCAAGGTCACCAGATCATAACAGGCTTCCTTCAGTGTCCCGATTTCTTCCCATATTTCTTGCATTCCCTGCCGTAATTCACAGGACCACTCTGGTTCTTCCTTGTTCGGAGTAGGTACCTCATGGCTCCGGACCAGCCCTGTCAAGGCTGTGGTCCCCTGCTCCTGCTCACCTATGCGTGCCTCTCCCCCAATGTCTGCAAAAGTCATGCACGGGTTAGTTCGCAGGCACTCACGCAAAGCTTGCCTAAGCAGCGCATATCTAAGGCCTGTCACCAACTGGTCTAGCAAAAGTATATTGGGGAGTCCTATGCCTACATCATCTCGCTTGGTATTTTCAGCATGCATTTTTTGCAGTGAGTTCATGTATTGGGTCATGGTCTCTCCCTCTCTTTGAATACGGCTAAATAGACTCACGCGCAATTCTCCTACATCTGTGGGGTATCCGTGCATCTCCCCTAAAATCTGTAGCACCTTGTTAAAGTTATCGCACTCATGGGGAGGCATAACATAACATAACGGCGGTACTTGCCTCTCCATCCAGAGCCATCAGGGCAATCTCTGCCTCCATTATGGGGGTCATGGGGTACATCCTCAACATACCCCTTACTCGCTCAGTCCAGCTCAATAGCATAATATTGCCCCCTGTAAACTTAGGTAGGTTACTCACTATTTTCCCCAGCGGTATACTGGCCCTTGGGGGTCCCCTGACCACTTGGTCTGCCACCTCTGTGACTGTAAACTGCATCCTTCCGACTACGCCAAGTGTGAGAGGGAGTGCCAGGGCCATAGTCATGATCGAGGCCAGCGGTGTAGTCACATCCTGGCCTCCCAACACATGCAAAGAGTTCTCATTACTCTGCATACCTGTGTCTTCTCTCTTTGCGCCGCCAGGGTCTTCTCTATGTTGCTGGAACCTTTCTGTAATCGGTTTCGCATGAATTGAGACACAGTCCATTGCAACTTTTAACTGAACAACTTTACTGGCTTCAGGACACAGCACATCCATTTTCATCATAGCACCAACATCAGATTTCGTATAACGCTTCTCCTCCTCTTTCCCTGTACCCGCCTTCCTGTCACACAGCACTTGCCTGGGTTTAACCATATCATATGGTTTGTCAGTATCCTCCCTCTCCAGACTTACTTCACTTTAGAGTTCCCTCAGCCGTTTCACACTGGATCTGATGGCATCTGCCAATGCTATAAGCTGCCACATGGTGAGCGACCTGCCCATCTGTACTGCCATGCTATTCCTTTCCATTCCAGTTCTGACTTCTGTTGTCACTGCTGCCTTTGCTGTCACTGCTGTTATGGCCTGCTACTGTCTGTTCTGCTGAGCCTGAATGGCTGGGCTTCTTTCTTAGCAACGTTGCGTGACCACTGTGCTGTCCTGGGCATTAAGCCCATCTGGACTGTCAGGGCACTCAGTGACTCTTGAGCTGTTCAGCTCCTAGGCTACACTGAGCTAAAAACAGGAAGCTCTCTGTCTTATCCCACAGTGGCCCCTCCTATATTAACTATTTACACTACTTATAATAAGGTATCTTGGGCTCCATCTAGTGGGCCGATCAGGGTACTACGCTTTCCCTATGTTTAACATGATATGTTAGCAGAACATACAGTATATATACAGTACAGACCAAAAGTTTGGACACACCTTCTCATTTAAAGATTTTTCTGTATTTTCATGATTATGAAAATTGTACATTCACACTGAAGGTATCAATACTATGAATTAACACATGTCGAATTATATACTTAACAAAAAAGTGTGAAACAACTGAAATTATGCATTATATTCTAGGTTCTTCAAAGTAGTCACCTATTGCTTTGATGACTGCTTTGCACCCTCTTGGCATTCTCTTCATGAGCTTCAAGAGGTAGTCACCGGGAATGGCTTTCCAACAATCATGAAGGAGTTCCCAGAGATGCTTAGCACTTGTTGGCCCTTTTACGTTCACTCTGCGGTCCAGCTTACCCCAAACCATCTCAATTGGGTTCAGGTCTGGTGACTGTGGAGGCCAGGTCATCTGACATAGCACCCCATCACTCTCCTTCTTGGTCAAATAGCCCTTACACAGCCTGGAGGTGTGTTTGGGGTTATTGTCCTGTTAAAAAATAAATGATGGTCCAACTAAACAAAAACCAGATGGAATAGCATGCCGCTGCAAGATGCTGTGGTAGCCATGCTGGTTCATTATGCCTTCAATTTTGAATAAATCCCCAACAGTGTCACCAACAAAGAACCCCCACATCATCACACCTCCTACTCCATGCTTCACGGTGGGAACCAAGCATGTAGAGTCCATCTGTTCACCTTTTCTGCATCGTACAAAGACACGGTGGTTGGAACCAAAGATCTCAAATTTGAACTCATCAGACCAAAGCACAGATTTCCACTGGTCTAATGTCAATTCCTTACATTCTTTAGCCCAAACAAGTCTCTTTTGCTTGTTGCCTGTTCTCAGCAGTGGTTTCCTAGCAGCTATTTTACCATGAAGGCCTGCTGCACAAAGTCATCTCTTAACAGTTGTTGTAGAGATGTCTGCTGCTAGAACTCTGTGTGGCATTGACCTGGTCTCTAATCTGAGCTGCTGTTAACCTGCGATTTCTGAGGCTGGTAACTCGGATAAACTTATCCTCAGAAGCACAGGCGACTCTTGGTCTTCCTTTCCTGGGGTGGTCATCATGTGAGCCAGTTTCTTTGTAGCACTTCGTGACTTTTGCCACAGCACTTGGGGACACTTTCAAAGTTTTCCCAATTTTTCGGACTGACATTCATTTCTTAAAGTAATGGTGGCCACTCATTTTTCTTTACTTAGCTGCTTTTTTCTTGCCATAATACAAATTCTAACAGTCTATTCAGTATGACTATCAGCTGTGTATCCACCAGACTTCTGCACAACACAACTGATGGTCCCAACAGCATTTATAAGGCAAGAAATCCCACTTATTCAACCTGACAGGGCACACCTGTGAAGTGAAAACCATTCCCGGTGACTACCTCTTGAAGCTCATCAAGAGAATACCAAGAGTGTGCCAAGCAGTCATCAAAGCAAAAGGTGGCTACTTTGAAGAACCTAGAATATAAGACATGATTTCAGTTGTTTCACATTTTTTTGCTAAGTATATACTGTATTTTCTGGCGTATAAGACTACTTTTTAACCCCTGAAAATCTTCTTAAAAGTCGGGGGTCGTCTTATACGCCGGGTGCCGTCTTGTACGCCAAGTGCAGACACCAATGTGTATATGGTGGGTGGGGGGGAGTGGTCCCGATGACGAAGAGGGGGCGTCTCACAGGAAAGTGTGAGTGGAGTATCCCCCATTACCACATTGTAGCTGCAGCATGGGGTCTCTGTGCTGGGGAGAGGCGGCAGCTGCTGCTCCTCTTTGTGCCGCATGGGTGCTGTGCTGTGCTCCCAAGCACCCCACACTGCAGCTACAATGAGGTAATGGGGGATACTCCACTCACACTTTCCTGTGAGATGCCCCCTCTTCGTCATCAGGACCACTCCCCCCCAAAAGGCACATTAGTCACCGGCCCTATAAGACGACATACGGCGTATAAGAAGACCCCTGACTTTTAAGAAGATTTTATATTTTAACTGGAAAAGTTGGGGGGTCGTCTTATACGCCCAGTCGTCTTATATGCCGGAAAATACGGGTAATTCCACATGTGTTAATTCATAGTTTTGATGCCTTCAGTGTGAATGTACAATTTTCATAGTCATAAAAATACAGAAAATTCTTTAAATTAGAAGGTTTGTCCAAACTTTTGCTCTGTACTGTATATATGTCACTGACACATATATATATATATATATATATATATATATATATATATATATATATATATATATATATATATATATATATATATATATATACAGTATATATATATATATATATATATATATATATATATATATTTATTTAATACAGAGCTAGATAGCATAAAAGCCGGTAATTCAATTGCCGGCTTTTCCTAACTCCTACCAAGCCCGACAGGATATGAGACATGTTTTTTTCATACAGTAAACCCTTTCATATCCGTTATATTTTTACATATTCCTCACTAATAGTGTTAGAAGTTTGTGTGTGCAACATTTTGGAGCTCTAGGTGTTAAAATTAAGGATTAAGTCACAGAAAAAACTGTCATGGGCTCCCGTGCAATTTTCTCTGCCAGAGTGGGAAAGCCAGTGACTGAGGGCAGATATTAATAGCCTAGAGAGGGACCATGGTTATTGCCCCCCCCTGGCTAAAAACATCTGCTCCCAGCCACCCCAGAAAAGGCACATCTGTAAAAAGCATCTGCTCTGGCACTGAGCCACTCTCTTCCCACTCCCCTGTAGCGGTGGGATATGGGGTAATAAGGGGTTAATGTCACCCTGCTATTGTAAGGTGATATTAAGCCTGGTTAATAATGGAGAGATGTCAATAAGACACCTATCCATTATTAATCCAATATTAGTAAAGGGTTAAAAATACACACACATTAAGAATAAAGTATTTTAATGAAATAAATAAACACATAGGGTTTTATTATCTTTATTGTACGCTCAATCCAACTGAAGTCCCTCGTTCTCCTGTAAAAAAATTAAAATAAAAAAGCAACAATATCCCATACTAGTGATGAGCGAACGTGCTCGCCACTACTCGTTACTCGCCCGAGTATCAGTGTACTCGGTGTACTCGCCGAGCACTGAGCATTTCTGGGATTATTCGGCGGTAACTGGTATCTACACCCAGCATTTTTGGCGGACTTTAGAGACCCAATCACGCTGCAGGGACTCTCTGCCAGGCCATCTTAGTTGTGGATGTGCAGTGATTGGCTTGGCCGCACAGCATCATCCCTGGTACAAGAGACTTGAGGCCGCCCTGCTCACCGCATTCTGTTCCGGACTCAGCTAGTGTAGGGAGAGCTGCTGCAGAGATAGGGTCAGAATTGTGCTATTAATAGTTAATGTAGGTCTGCATCAGTTAATTCCACAACTCCTGAGAAACCAACAGTCCTTTTTAGGGCTAACTCATGGGTCCCGAGATTGCAGCACTAGGTAGGCAGGGCATAGCATATCCACATCAGTGCAAAGCCTGCAGACACTGTATTTGCGCACATAGCTTCCACTGCATCCCTCCCAAAGCTCCATAACTGTCTGCTGCTTATTTACTATAAACCTAGTTGCAGTTTTCATTTTTTTTTCTTTTTTCCAAAACTTCACCTCCCCCCAAAAAATATACAGTCTGTTTGACTGAGTCCTGGTGCATCTATAGAAAAATCATAGTTTGTCAGGCATACGTAGCATAGTTGTGTGTGCTATCCTTGTTCTACTATTTTTTTTATTTTTTTATAAATTCACCCAAAAGCCCCCCCAAAAAAATGAATAATACCGTTTGTTATGTCAGGCTCTGTCCTGGTGGGTTTTTTTTAACCCCTTAAGCCCCGAGGGTGGTTTGCACGTTAATGACCGGGCCAATTTTTACAATTCTGACCACTGTCCCTTTATGAGGCTATAACTCTGGAACGCTTTGACGGATCTTGGCGATTCTGACATTGTTTTCTTGTGACATATTGTACTTCATGTTAGCAGTAAAATTTATTCTATATAACTTGCGTTTATTTGTGAAAAAAACGGAAATTTGGCGAAAATTTTGAAAATTTCGCAATTTTCCAACTTTGAATTTTTATGCCCTTAAATCACAGACATATGTCACGCAAAATACTTAATAAGTAGTGTTGAGCGATACCGTCCGATACTTGAAAGTATCGGTATCAGAAAGTATCGGCCGATACCGGCAAAGTATCGGATCCAATCCGATACCGATACCCGATACCAATACAAGTCAATGGGACTCAAGTATCGGACGGTATTCCTGATGGTTCCCAGGGTCTGAAGGAGAGGAAACTCTCCTTCAGGCCCTGGGAACCATATAAATGTGTAAAAGAAAGAATTAAAATAAAAAATATCGCTATACTCACCTGTCCGACGCAGCCGGGACCTCAGCGAGGGAACCGGCAGCGTTGTTTGTTTAAAATTTGCGCTTTTACTTGGTTACGTGAATTCCCGGCTTGTGATTGGTCAGGGCGGCCATGTTGCCGGGACGCGGACCAATCACAGCAAGCCGTGACGAAATTACGTCACGGCTTGCTGTGATTGGTCCGCGTCCCGGCAACATGGCCGCCATTAACCAATCACAAGCCGTGACGTCACGGGAGGCTGGACTTGCGCACTTTTTAAAAAACGCGCGTGTCCAGCCTCCCGTGACGTCACGGCTTGTGATTGGTTAATGGCGTCCATGTTGCCGGGACGCGGACCAATCACAGCAAGCCGTGACGTAATTTCGTCACGGCTTGCTGTGATTGGTCCGCGTCCCGGCAACATGGCCGCCCTGACCAATCACAAGCCGGGACGTCACTGGAGGCTGGACACGCGCGTTTTTTAAAAAGTGCGCAAGTCCAGCCTCCCGTGACGTCACGGCTTGTGATTGGTTAATGGCGGCCATGTTGCCGGGACGCGGACCAATCACAGCAAGCCGTGACGTAATTTCGTCACGGCTTGCTGTGATTGGTCCACGTCCCGGCAACATGGCCGCCCTGACCAATCACAAGCCGGGACATCACTGGAGGCTGGACACGCGCGTTTTTTAAAAAGTGCGCAAGTCCAGCCTCCCGTGACGTCACGGCTTGTGATTGGTTAATGGCGGCCATGTTGCCGGGACGCGGACCAATCACAGCAAGCCGTGACGTAATTTCGTCACGGCTTGCTGTGATTGGTCCGCGTCCCGGCAACATGGCGCCGTGACCAATCATAAGCCGGGACGTCACTGGAGGCTGGACACGCGCGCTTTTTAAAAAAACGCGCAAGTCCAGCCTCCCGTGACGTCACGGCTTGTGATTGGTTAATGGCGGCCATGTTGCCGGGACGCGGATCAATCACAGCAAGCCGTGACGTAATTTCGTCACGGCTTGCTGTGATTGGTCCGCGTCCCGGCAACATGGCCGCCCTGACCAATCACAAGCCGGGAATTCACGTAACCAAGTAAAAGCGCGAATTTTAAACAAACAACGCTGCCGGTTCCTTTGCTGAGGTCCAGGCTGCGTCGGACAGGTGAGTATAGCGATATTTTTTATTTTAATTCTTTCTTTTACACATTTTTACATTAATGTTGTTTCGATACCGATACCCGATATCACAAAAATATCGGATCTCGGTATCGGAAATTCCGATACAGCAAGTATCGGCCGATACCCGATACTTGCAGCATCGGAATGCTCAACACTATTAATAAGTAACATTTCCCACATGTCTACTTTACATCAGCACAATTTTGGAACCAAAATTTTTTTTGTTAGGGAGTTATAAGGGTTAAAATTTGACCAGAAATTTCTCATTTTTACAACACCATTTTTTTTAGGGACCACATCTCATTTGAAGTCATTTTGAGGGGTCTATTTGATAGAAAATACCCAAGTGTGACACCATTCTAAAAACTGCACCCCTCAAGGTGCTCAAAACCACATTCAAGAAGTTTATTAACCCTTCAGGTGTTTCACAGGAATTTTTGGAATGTTTAAATAAAAATGAACATTTAACTTTTTTTCACACAAAATTTATTTCAGCTCCAATTTGTTTTATTTTACCAAGGGTATCAGGAGAAATTGGACCCCAAAAGTTGTTGTACAATTTGTCGTGAGTACGCTGATACCCCATATGTGGGTGTAAACCATTGTTTGGGCGCATGGCAGAGCTTGGAAGGGAAGGAGCGCCATTTGACTTTTCAATGCAAAATTGACTGGAATTGAGATGGGACGCCATGTTGCGTTTGGAGAGCCCCTGATGTGCCTAAACACTGAAACCCCGTACAAGTGACACCATTTTGGAAAGTAGACCCCCTAAGGAACTTATCTAGATGTGTGGTGAGCACTTTGACCCACCAAGTGCTTCACAGAAGTTTATAATGCAGAGCCGTAAAAATAAATAATCATATTTTTTCACAAAAATGATCTTTTCGCCCCCAATTTTTTATTTTCCCAAGGGTAAGAGAAGAAATTGGACCCCAAAAAATGTTGTGCAATTTGTCCTGAGTACGCTGATACCCCATATGTGGGTGCAAACCTTTGTTTGGGCGCATGGCAGAGCTTGGAAGGGAAGGAGCGCCATTTGACTTTTCAATGCAAAATTGACTGGAATTGAGATGGGACGCCATGTTGCGTTTGGAGAGCCCCTGATGTGCCTAAACACTGAAACCCCCTACAAGTGACACCATTTTGGAAAGTAGACCCCCTAAGGAACTTATCTAGATGTGTGGTGAGCACTTTGACCCACCAAGTGCTTCACAGAAGTTTATAATGCAGAGCCGTAAAAATAAAAAATCATATTTTTCACAAAAATTATCTTTTCGCCCCCAATTTTTTATTTTCCCAAGGGTAAGAGAAGAAATTGGACCCCAAGAAATGTTGTGCAATTTGTACTGAGTACGCTGATACCCCATATGTGGGTGTAAACCATTGTTTGGCGCATGGCAGAGCTTGGAAGGGAAGGAGCGCCATTTGACTTTTCAATGCAAAATTGACTGGAATTGAGATGGGACGCCATGTTGCGTTTGGAGAGCCCATGATGTGCCTAAACATTGAAACCCCCCACAAGTGACACCATTTTGGAAAGTAGACCCCCTAAGGAACTTATCTAGATGTGTTTTGAGAGCTTTGAACCCCCAAGTGTTTCACTACAGATTATAATGCAGAGCCGTGAAAATATATATATATTTTTTTCTCAAAAATGATTTTTTAGCCCCCAGCTTTGTATTTTTACAAGGGTAACAGAATAAATTGGACCCCAAAATTTGTTTTCCAATTTGTTCTGAGTACGCTGATACCCCATATGTGGGGGGGAACCACTGTTTGGGCGCATGACAGAGCTCGGAATGGAAGGAGCGCCATTTGGAATGCAGACTTAAATGGATTGGTCAGCAGCCGTCACGTTGCATTTGCAGAGCCCCTGATGTACCCAAACAGTACAAACCCCCCACAAGTGACCCCATATTGGAAACTAGACCTCCCAAGGAACTTATCTAGATGTGTTGTGAGAACTTTGAACCCCCAAGTGTTTCACTACAGTTTATAACGCAGAGCCGTGAAAATAAAACATCTTTTTTTCCCACAAAAATGATTTTTAGCCCCCCAAATTTTTATTTTCCCAAGGATAACAAGAGAACTTGGACCCCAGAAGTTGTTGTTCAATTTGTCCCGAGTACGCTGATAACCCATATGTTGGGGTAAACCCCTGTTTGGGTGCACGGGAGAGCTCGGAAGGGAAGGAGCACTGTTTTACTTTTTCAATGCAGAATTGGCTGGAATTGAGATTGGACGCCATGTCGCGTTTGGAGAGCCCCTGATGTGCCTGGACAGTGGAAACTCCCCAATTCTACCTGAAACTCTAACCCAAACACACCCCTAACCCTAATCCCAACGGTAACCCTAACCACACCCCTAGCCCTGACACACCCATAATTCTAATCCCAACCCTAATCCAAACCGTAAATGTAATCCAAACCCTAACCCTAACTTTAGCCCCAACCCTAACTTTAGCCCCAACCCTAACCCTAACTTTACCTCCAACCCTAGCCCTAACCCTAACCCTAACTTTAGCCCCAACCCTAACCCTAGCCCTAACCCTAACCCTAGCCCTAATGGGAAAATGGAAATAAATACATTTTTTTAATTTTATTATTTTTCCCTAACTAAGGGGGTGATGAAGGGGGGTTTGATTTACTTTTATAGCGTTTTTTTATATCGGATTTTTATGATTGGCAGCTGTCACACACTAAGGCTTGTTTCACACTTGCGTTTTTATCTGCATGCATGCGTGAAAAAACGCATGTAAACGCGGTAAAACGCATGCGTTTTTTAGACGCCTGCGTTTTTATAGAAAAACACAAGAAAACACAAGAAAACACAAGAAAAAACAAGAAAACCCTAACCCTAACCCTACCCCTAACCCTAACCCTAAACGTGACTGAAATACGTGGCACTGAAATACGTGGCACTGAAATACATGGCACTGAAATACGTGCAACTGAAATACGTGGTACTTAAATACGTGGCACTTAAATATGTGGCACTGAAGTACGTGATACGTGGCACTGAAATACGTGATACGTGGCACTTAAATACGTGGCACTGAAACACGTGGCACTGAAATACGTGATACGTGGCACTTAAATACGTGGCACTTAAATGCGTGGCACTGAAATACGTGGCACTGAAATACGTGGCACTGAAATACGTGGCACCTAAATATGTGGCACTTAAATACGTGGCACTTAAATAAGTGGCACTTAAATACGTGGCACTATGACTGTCAGAAAATGTTCATTAAACGGTTAGGGGTGAGGTTAGGGGTAGAGTTAAGGTTAGGGTTTGGATCCCTTTATCACCTTAATGGTGGTGGGTGGCTTTTCAGTGTGTTTTCTGTTTTTTTTCGATAAAAACGCATGCGTTTTTAATGCAAACGCATGTGCTTAAAAACGCATACGTTTACATAGACCGCAATGCATTTTTTTGCCACGGCAAAAAAACGCCGCAAGAAAATACTGCAGGTTGTATTTCTGAAAATGAACGCATGCAGAAAAAAAACGCATGCGTTTGAAAACGCGACCAAACGCGTACAAAAAAATGCATGCGTTTTCAATGTTAAATATAGGGAAAAAACGCATGCTTTTTTTGTGCAAAAAACGCTGCAGACAAAAACGCAAGTGTGAAACCAGCGACGCTTTTTATAGCAAAAAAGTTTTTGCGTCTCCACATTTTGAGACCTATAATTTTTCCACATTTTGCTCCACAGAGTCATGTGAGGTCTTGTTTTTTGCGGGACGAGTTGACGTTTTTATTGGTAACATTTTCGGACACGTGACCATTTTTGATCACTTTTTATTCAGATTTTTGTGAGGCAGAATGACCAAAAACCTGCTATTCATGAATTTCTTTTGGGAGAGGCGTTTATACCATTCCACGTTTGGTAAAATTGATAAAGCAGTTTTATTCTTCGGGTCAGTACGATTACAGTGATACCTCATTTATATCATTTTTTTATGTTTTGGCGCTTTTATACGATAAAAACTATTTTATAGAAAAAATAATTATTTTGGTATCTCTTTATTCTCAGGACTATAACTTTTTTATTTTTTTGCTGATGATGCTGTATGGTGGCTTGTTTTTTGCGGGACAAGATTACGTTTTCAGCGGTACCATGATTATTTATATCCGTCTTTTTGATCGCGTGTTATTCCACTTTTTGTTCGGCGGTATGGTAATAAAGCGTTGTTTTTTGCCTCGTTTTTTTTTTTTTTCCTTACGGTGTTTACTGAAGGGGTTAACTAGTGGGGCAGTTTTATAGGTTGGGTCGTTACGGATGCGGCGATACTAAATATGTGTACTTTTATTGTTTTATTTTTATTATTTAGATAAAGAAATGTATTTATGGGAATAATATATATATT
This sequence comes from Ranitomeya variabilis, assembly GCF_051348905.1. Taxonomy (NCBI): domain Eukaryota; kingdom Metazoa; phylum Chordata; class Amphibia; order Anura; family Dendrobatidae; genus Ranitomeya; species Ranitomeya variabilis. Next base: position 79,032,068 of record NC_135239.1, on the reverse strand, counting down.
TTTTTATTATTTATTTAGGATTTTTTTTTTTTTTTTTTTACACATGTGGAAAAATTTTTTTTTAACTTTTTTACTTTGTCCCAGGGGGGGACATCACAGATCGATGATCTGACAGTGTGCACAGCACTCTGTCAGATCGGCGATCTGCTGTGCAGGGCTGCAGGCTTACCAAGCGTCTGCTCTGAGCAGGCGCTCGGTAAGCCACCTTTCTCCCTGCAGGACCCGGATGCCGTGGCCATCTTGGATCCGGGACCTGCGGCGTGGAAGGAGGTAGGAGACCCTCGCAGCAAAGCCATCACATCGCGTTGCTCCGGGGGTCTCAGGGAAGCCCGCAGGGAGCCCCCTCCCTGCGCGATGCTTCCCTATACCGCCGGTACACTGCGATCATGTTTGATCGCGGTGTGCCGGGGGTTAATGTGTCGGGGGCGTTCCGTGACCTCTCCTGACACATAGTGCCGGATGTCAGCTGCGATAGGCAGCTGACACCCGGCCGCGATCGGCCGCGCTCCCCCCGTGAGCGCGGCCAATCGCGTATGACGTACTATCCCGTCACTGGGAATTAAGTCCCAGGTCACCTTGACGGGATAGTACGTCATATGGGATTAAGGGGTTAAAATCGTATTTCCGCAGTAGCATAGTTCTGTGTGGTAGCCTTGTGCCACTCTTTTTTTGGAGGTTTTTAAATTCACCCCCCCAAAAAAAGGCCTCATATATCGTAGTGCTCCAAGTTTGGGCATTTTAGGCCAGTTTTCCACTGTTTTTGCTGTCTGTGACACTACTTACTTACAGCACTATTTTGCAGACCCCACCAAAAATACAGGCCTCATATTTAGCAGTGTGATATTTCCGTGACAGGCCTCATATATCTGCGTGCTCCAAGTTTGGGCATTGTAGGCCGGTTTACCACTTTTTTTGCTGTCTATTACTCTACTTATATACAGCACTATTTTGCATTATAAAAAATATAGGCCACATATTTGGCAGTGTTGTATTTCCGTGACAGGCCTCATATATCTGTGTGCTCCAAGTTTGGGCACTGTAGGCCGGTTTGCAGCTGTTTTTGCTGTCTATTACTCTACTTTTATACAGCACTATTTTGCATAAAATAAATACAGGCCACATATTTTGCAGTGTGATATTTCCGTGACAGGCCTCATATATCTGCGTGCTCCAAGACTGGGCATTGTAGGCCAGTGTCTCACTTTTTTTGCTGTCTGTTACTCTACTTATATACAGCACTATTTAGCATTACAAAAAATTCAGGCCACATATTTGGCAGTGTGGTATTTCTGTGATAGGCCTCATATATCTGCGTGCTCCAAGTTTGGGCATTTTAGGCCAGTTTACCACTTTTTTTGCTGTCTACTACTCTACTTATATACAGCACTATTTTGCATTAAAAAAATATGGGCCACATATTTGGCAGTTTTGTATTTCCGTGACAGGCCTCATATACCTGCGTGCTCAAAGTTTGGGCATTGTAGGCTGGTTTGCAGCTGTTTTTGCTGTCTGTTACTCTACTTATATACAGCACTATTTTGCATTAAAAATACAGGCCACCTATTTGGCAGTGCAGTATTTCTGTGACATGCCTCATGTATCTGCATGTTCCAAGTTTGGGCATTGTAGGCCAATTTCCCACCTTTTTTGCTGTCTGTTACTCTACTTACATTCAGCACTAGTTTGCATTAAAAAAATACAGCCCACATACTTGGCAGTGTGATGTTTCTGTGGCAGGCCTCATATATCTGCGTGCTCCATGTTTGGGCATTTTAAGCCTGTGTTCCACTGTTTTGGTGTCTATTTCTCTACTTATATAAAGCACTAGTTTGCATGAAAAAAAATACAGGCCACATATTTGGCAATGTGGTATTTCCATGACAGGCCTCATATATCTGTGTGCTCCAAGTTTGGGCACTTTTGGCCTGTTTTCCACTGTTTTTGCTGTCTCTTTCTCTACTTATATACAGCACTATTTTGCATTACAAAAAATTCAGGCCACATATTTGGCAGTGTTGTATTCCGTGACAGGCTTCATGTATCTGCGTGCTCCTAGTTTGGGCATTGTAGGCCGGTTTCCCACTTTTTTTGCTGTCTGTTACTCTACTTTTATACAGCACTATTTTGCATTAAAAAAAATATAGGCCACATATTTGGCAGTGTGGTATGTCCGTGACAGGCTTCATATATCTGCGTGTTCCAAGTTTGGGCATTGTAGACCGGTTTACCACTTTTTTTGCTGTCTGTTACTCTACTTATATACATCAATATTTTGCATTAAAAAATACAGGCCACATATTTGGCAGTGTGGTATTTCTGTGACAGGCCTCAGAAATCTGCATGTTCCAAGTTTGGGCATTGTAGGCTGGTTTCCCACCTTTTTTGCTGTTTGTTACTCTACTTATATACAGCACTAGTTTGTATTAAAAAAATACAGTCCACATTTTTGGCAGTGTGGTATTACCCATGACAGGCCTCATATATCTGCTTGCTCCAAGTTTGGGCATTTTTGGCTGGTTTTCCCCTGTTTTTGCTGTCTCTTACTCTACTTATATACAGCACTATTTTGCATTACAAAAAATACAGGCTACGTATTTGGCAGTGTTGTATTTCCGTGACAGGCCTCATATATCTGCGTGCTCCAAGTTTAGGCATTGTAGGCTGGTTTCAGACTTTTTTTGCTGTCTGTTACCCTACTTATATACAGCAGTATTTTGCATTAAAAAAAATACAGGCCAAAATTTGGCAGTGTGGTATTTCCATAACAGGCCTAATATATCTGCATGCTCCAAGTTTGGGCATTGTAGGCTGGTTTCCCACCTTTTTTGCTGTCTGTTACTCTGCTTATATACAGCACTAGTTTGCATTAATAAAATACAGGCCACATATTTGGCAGTGTGGTATTTCCGTGACAGGCCTCATTTATCTGCTTGCTCCAAGTTTGGGCATTGTAGGCCGGTTTCCCACTTTTTTTGCTGTCTGTTACTCTACTTATATACAGCACTATTTTGCATTAATAAGATACAGGCCACATATTTGGCAGTGTGGTATTTCCGTGACAGGCCTCATATCTGCGTGCTCCAAGTTTGGGCATTTTTGGCCGGTTTTCCACTGTTTTTGCTGTCCCTTACTCTACTGATACACAGCACTATTTTGCATTACAAAAAATACAGGCCACTTGTTTGGCAGCGTTGTATTTCCGTGACAGGCCTCATATATCTGCGTGCTCCAAGTTTGAGCATTGTAGTCTATACCCCAGTCTTTGTTACGCAAGCAGAAATAACCAGCCAACGCCCCACAGGCCACAGTCCTAAATTCTAATATTTCTCTTCTGCTTGCGCTAGAAATGTTGCCTTTTAGGCTCTTTGAGACAGAAGCTTTCCACAAACTGATGGCGGCGGGCGTCCCACTATTCACACTAGGGCGTCCGACAGACATCGGTAATTCCGCATTTGTCCACTATGCGCTCAGTGGCGCCGACTAGATTTCATCTAGGCTGTTCGGGGGTTAATCTAGCTGGTACTCGGATTGGAGGCTGGGTCTCGCTCACTGCCTTTAAATAGTTCTGCTGAACTTTGGGCATTTCCGATTATAGCTTGTGTCTTGCGCCTGGTGATCTCGGTCTGGAGTGGTGGTATAGGAGAGGAAATATCGTATCTGGTGGTGTATTATCCTTCGTCATATTTCTCCTTCCTATATTTGTATTTGCACATTATAGTGTTTTCCTGTGTGTCTGCGGCATGGTGCATTTTTAGTTTTCCCTGTCTGTGCTTTCTGTAGGGGTTGGTGTGAGGTTTTATCACTGGGTGGCAGGTTGAGGTTTCAGCTTAGTACTGAAACAGGAGTCAGGGTCGGGCATGGCGGCCCAGACATGCACACCTTCAGAGTAAACTCTGAGAGAGGGACAGACAGGGTTTCCCTAGTCTGAGGGATATTGCAGGGGCCCGGGTAATCAGCTGTAGTCTACCCAGTACCCCCCGTGACATTATAATCGGCCCCAAAATTTTGTATTCCATGAATCCCATGACTTCCATAACCTGCCAACTGGAGGCGCTGTCCTTACAGGTCACTGAGTTGAAAGGAGCAGTCCAGCAGCAGGGTCTTGTAGTATCTAATGTGCAAGCTGAAAATGCAGGTAGAGTTGCAGAGCCAAAGTTCCCTTTGCCTGAGAGGTTTGCTGGGGAACGCAGTAAATTTGTTGTCTTTCATGAAGCTTGCAAATTGTATTTTCGTATGCGGCTCAGCGTGTGGGCCTGGTGTTGTCATTGCTGAATGGAGACCCCCAAGCTTGGGCATTTTCTTTACCATCTGATTCAGCTGCATTTAACTAAGTGGAGAGTTTTTTTTCTGCTCTTGGACTCATTTATGATGATCCTGACAGATTGGCTTTAGCAGAATCTAAAATTTGCGCTCTCCACCAGGGGGAGTGAATGGCGGAGGATTACTGTTCTGAATTTTGCCGCTGGGCGGTGGACACGCAGTGGAATGACCCGGCGCTGTGGAGTCAATTTGTTCATGGGGTTTCGAGAAGGGTTAAACAAGCCCTTCTGATGTATAAGACTCCTGCTTCTCTAGAGTCTGCTATGAGTCTTGTTGTTCGCATTGATCGACGTTTGCGTCAGGGGGTGCAAGAGATGCTGCCTTTGGGTGAAGGCGTAGGTGCACGTGAGGTTGCTGTGTTGTGAATTTGGATTCTGGGCTCCCCCGGTGGCTACTGGTGGAATTGAACTGGTGTCTTCATCTTCTCTGTTCACCTGTTCCCATCAAGATGTGGGAGTCGCTATATAACCTTGCTGCTCTGTTAGTTGCTTGCCGGTCAACAATGTTATCAGAAGCCTCTCTGTGCTTGTTCCTGCTCCTAGACAACTACTAGATAAGTTGGACTCTTGTCCATGTTTGTTTTTGCATTTTGTTCCAGTTCACAGCTGTAGTTTCGTTACTGTGTCTGGAAAGCTCTTGTGAACGGGAATTGCCACTCTGGTGTTATGAGTTAATGCCAGAGTTTTAAAGTAATTTCTGGATGGTGTTTTTTGATAGGGTTTTCAGCTGACCATGAAAGTGTCCTTTCTGTCTTCTGCTATGTAGTAAGTGGACCTCAAATTTGCTAAACCTATTTTCATACTACGTTTGTTATTTCATCTCAACTCACCGCCAATACATGTGGGGGGCCTCTGTCTCCTTTCGGGGTATTTCTCTAGAGGTGAGCTAGGACTAATATTTTCCTCTGCTAGCTTTATTTAGTCCTCCGGCTGGGCTGGGCATCTAGAATCAACGTAGGCATGCTACCCGGCCACTGCTAGTTGTGCGTTAGGTTTAGTTCATGGTCAGCTCAGTTCCCATCTTCCAAGAGCTAGTTCCTATATATGCTTATGCTATGTTCTCTTGCCATTGAGATCATGACAGTTTGACCGGCCCGCAAAGTGTTAATTGTTTGGGCTGAAGCAGGAGAAAAAGAAGTGTTGAAGGGAAATTTTTTTTTTTTTCCCCTCAGAGTTTGGCTGCCTAGCCCTTAATTGCTGTCTAGCTGCTTCTTACCTCCTCTTAACCCTTGAATGGCTCTGTGTCCACCTGTTTGTAATGGATCTTCAGAGTGTAACTGCAGGTTTGAATAATCTCGCCACGAAGGTACAAAATTTGCAAGATTTTGTTTGTCATGCACCTGTATCTGAGCCGAGAATTCCTTTGCCGGAATTTTTCTCGGGGAATAGATCCGGGTTTCAGAATTTTCGAAATAATTGCAAATTATTTTTGTCTCTGAAATCTCGCTCTGCCGGAGACCCTGCACAGCAGGTCAGGATTGTGATTTCCTTGCTCCGGGGCGACCCTCAAGACTGGGCTTTTTCATTGACACCAGGGGATCCTGCGTTGCTCAATGTGGATGCGTTTTTTCTGGCCTTGGGGTTGCTTTATGACGAACCTCATTTGGAGCTTCAGGCAGAAAAAACTTTGATGTCCCTATCTCAGGGGCAAGATGAAGCGGAAATTTACTGCCAAAGATTCCGTAAATGGTCTGTGCTTACTCAGTGGAATGAGTGCGCCCTGGCGGCGACTTTCAGAGAGGGTCTCTCTGATGCCATTAAGGATGTTATGGTGGGGTTCCCTGTGCCTGCGGGTCTGAATGAGTCCATGACAATGGCTATTCAGATCGATAGGCGTTTGCGGGAGCGCAAACCAGTGCACCATCTGGCGGTGTCCACTGAGAAGTCGCCAGAGAGTATGCAGTGTGATAGAATTCTGTCCCGAAGCGAGCGGCAGAATTTTAGACGGAAAAATGGGTTGTGTTTCTATTGTGGTGATTCTACTCATGTTATATCAGCATGCTCTAAGCGCACTAAAAAGCTTGGTAAATCTGTTTCCATTTGCACCTTACCGTCTAAATTTATTCTATCTGTGACCCTGATTTGCTCTTTGTCATCTATTACCACGGACGCCTATGTCGACTCTGGCGCCGCTTTGAGTCTTATGGATTGGTCCTTTGCCAAACGCTGTGGGTATGATTTAGAGCCTTTGGAGACTTCTATTCCTCTGAAGGGGATTGACTCCACCCCATTGGCTAATAATAAACCACAATACTGGACACAAGTAACTATGCGTATTAATCCGGATCACCAGGAGATTATTCGCTTTCTGGTGCTGTATAATCTACATGATGATTTGGTGCTAGGATTGCCTTGGCTGCAATCTCACAACCCAGTCCTCGACTGGAGAGCTATGTCTGTGTTGAGCTGGGGATGTAAGGGGGCTCATGGGGATGTACCTGTGGGTTCCATTTCATCATCCATTCCCTCTGAAATTCCTGAGTTCCTGTCTGACTATCGTGACGTCTTTGAAGAATCCAAGCTTGGTTCGTTACCTCCGCACCGAGAGTGCGATTGTGCCATAGATTTAATCCCGGGTAGTAAATACCCAAAGGGTCGTTTATTTAATCTGTCTGTGCCTGAACATGCTGCTATGCGAGAATATATAAAGGAGTCCTTGGAAAAGGGACATATTCGTCCATCGTCATCTCCCTTAGGAGCCGGTTTTTTCTTTGTGTCAAAAAAAGACGGCTCTTTGAGACCATGTATTGATTATCGGCTTTTGAATAAAATCACTGTTAAATATCAATACCCATTGCCGTTGCTGACTGATTTGTTTGCTCGCATAAAGGGGGCCAAGTGGTTCTCTAAGATTGACCTTCGTGGGGCGTATAATTTGGTGCGAATCAGGCAGGGGGATGAGTGGAAAACCGCATTTAATACGCCCGAGGGCCACTTTGAGTATTTAGTGATGCCTTTTGGTCTTTCTAATGCTCCGTCAGTTTTCCAGTCCTTTATGCATGATATTTTTCGCGATTATTTGGATAAATTTATGATTGTGTATCTGGATGATATTCTGATTTTTTCGGATGACTGGGACTCTCATGTCCAGCAAGTCAGGAGGGTTTTTCAGGTTTTGCGGTCTAATTCTTTGTGTGTGAGGGATTCTAAGTGTGTTTTTGGGGTACAGAGGATTTCCTTTTTGGGATATATTTTTTCCCCCTCTTCCATTGAAATGGATCCTGTCAAGGTTCAAGCTATTTGTGATTGGACGCAGCCCTCTTCTCTTAAGAGTCTTCAGAAATTTTTGGGCTTTGCTAACTTTTATCGTCGATTTATTGCTGGTTTTTCGGATATTGCTAAGCCATTGACCGATTTGACTAAGAAGGGTGCTGATGTTGCTGATTGGTCCCCTGATGCTGTGGAGGCCTTTCGGGAGCTTAAGCGCCGTTTTTCCTCTGCCCCTGTGTTGCGTCAGCCTGATGTTGCTCTACCTTTTCAGGTTGAGGTCGACGCTTCTGAGATCGGAGCTGGGGCAGTGTTGTCGCAGAAAAGTTCTGACTGCTCCGTGATGAGGCCTTGTGCCTTCTTTTCCCGTAAATTTTCGCCCGCTGAGCGGAATTATGATGTTGGGAATCGGGAGCTTTTGGCCATGAAGTGGGCTTTTGAGGAGTGGCGCCATTGGCTCGAGGGGGCCAGACATCAGGTGGTGGTATTGACTGACCACAAAAATTTGATTTATCTTGAGACCGCCAGGCGCCTGAATCCTAGACAGGCGCGCTGGTCATTATTTTTCTCTCGGTTTAATTTTGTGGTGTCATACCTACCGGGTTCTAAGAATGATGCCCTTTCTAGGAGTTTTGAGCCTGACTCGCCTGGTAACTCTGAGCCCACAGGTATCCTTAAGGATGGAGTGGTATTGTCAGCCGTTTCTCCAGACCTGCGGCGGGCCTTGCAGGAGTTTCAGGCGGAGAGACCTGATCGTTGCCCACCTGATAAACTGTTTGTTCCTGATGATTGGACCAGTAGAGTCATCTCTGAGGTTCATTCTTCTGCGTTGGCAGGTCATCCTGGCATTTTTGGTACCAGGGATTTGGTGGCAAGGTCCTTCTGGTGGCCTTCCCTGTCACGAGATGTGCGAGGCTTTGTGCAGTCTTGTGACGTTTGTGCTCGGGCCAAGCCTTGTTGTTCTCGGGCTAGTGGATTATTGTTGCCCTTGCCTATTCCTAAGAGGCCTTGGACGCACATCTCGATGGATTTTATTTCAGATCTGCCTGTTTCTCAGATGTCTGTCATCTGGGTGGTGTGTGACCGTTTTTCTAAGATGGTCCATTTGGTTCCTCTGCCCAAGTTACCTTCTTCTTCCGAGTTGGTTCCTCTGTTTTTTCAAAATGTTGTTCGTTTGCATGGTATTCCTGAGAATATCGTTTCTGACAGAGGGACCCAATTCGTGTCTAGATTTTGGCGGGCATTCTGTGCTAGGATGGGCATAGATTTATCTTTTTCGTCCGCTTTCCATCCTCAGACGAATGGCCAGACCGAGCGGATTAATCAGACCCTGGAGACATATCTGAGGTGTTTTGTGTCTGCTGACCAGGATGATTGGGTTGCTTTTTTGCCATTGGCGGAGTTCGCTCTCAATAATCGGGCCAGCTCTGCCACTTTGGTGTCCCCGTTTTTCTGTAATTCGGGGTTTCATCCTCGATTTTCCTCTGGTCAGGTGGAATCTTCGGATTGTCCTGGAGTGGATGCTCTGGTGGAGAGATTGCATCAGATCTGGGGGCAGGTGGTGGACAATTTGAGGTTGTCCCAGGAGAAGACTCAGCTTTTTGCCAACCGCCACCGTCGTGTTGGTCCTCGGCTTTCTGTTGGGGATTTGGTGTGGTTGTCTTCTCGTTTTGTCCCTATGAGGGTCTCTTCTCCTAAGTTTAAGCCTCGGTTTATCGGCCCGTATAAGATATTGGAGATTCTTAACCCTGTTTCCTTCCGTTTGGACCTCCCTGCATCCTTTTCTATTCATAACGTTTTTCATCGGTCATTATTGCGCAGGTATGAGGTACCGGTTGTGCCTTCCGTTGAGCCTCCTGCTCCGGTGTTGGTTGAGGGTGAGTTGGAGTACGTTGTGGAGAAAATCTTGGACTCTCGTGTTTCCAGACGGAGACTCCAGTATCTGGTCAAGTGGAAGGGATACGGCCAGGAGGATAATTCTTGGGTGAATGCATCTGATGTTCATGCCTCCGATCTGGTTCGTGCCTTTCATAGGGCCCATCCTGATCGCCCTGGTGGTTCTGGTGAGGGTTCGGTGCCCCCTCCTTGAGGGGGGGGTACTGTTGTGAATTTGGATTCTGGGCTCCCCCGGTGGCTACTGGTGGAATTGAACTGGTGTCTTCATCTTCTCTGTTCACCTGTTCCCATCAAGATGTGGGAGTCGCTATATAACCTTGCTGCTCTGTTAGTTGCTTGCCGGTCAACAATGTTATCAGAAGCCTCTCTGTGCTTGTTCCTGCTCCTAGACAACTACTAGATAAGTTGGACTCTTGTCCATGTTTGTTTTTGCATTTTGTTCCAGTTCACAGCTGTAGTTTCGTTACTGTGTCTGGAAAGCTCTTGTGAACGGGAATTGCCACTCTGGTGTTATGAGTTAATGCCAGAGTTTTAAAGTAATTTCTGGATGGTGTTTTTTGATAGGGTTTTCAGCTGACCATGAAAGTGTCCTTTCTGTCTTCTGCTATGTAGTAAGTGGACCTCAAATTTGCTAAACCTATTTTCATACTACGTTTGTTATTTCATCTCAACTCACCGCCAATACATGTGGGGGGCCTCTGTCTCCTTTCGGGGTATTTCTCTAGAGGTGAGCTAGGACTAATATTTTCCTCTGCTAGCTTTATTTAGTCCTCCGGCTGGGCTGGGCATCTAGAATCAACGTAGGCATGCTACCCGGCCACTGCTAGTTGTGCGTTAGGTTTAGTTCATGGTCAGCTCAGTTCCCATCTTCCAAGAGCTAGTTCCTATATATGCTTATGCTATGTTCTCTTGCCATTGAGATCATGACATTGCTGCAGGTGAGCCCACGGAGCCTAAGCAAATCGCAGGGGTGTCACATACTCGTGTCCCCTCGCTCAGGAAGCAGGGAGCCTGTTTTTGCTGTGGTAAAGATGGGCATTATGTAAATGCTTGTCCTCTGTTACCTAAGAAAAAGCACATTGGTGGAAAACTACTAAGCTCAGAGGGTGTGGAGGAGACTAATCTGAGTTTATGCATATCTTCCATTGTGGTCTCTCAATGTATGCTCCCTGCCAGGGTTATGGTTGCTGGCAGAGAGCTGCCTATCACTGTTTTTGTGGATAGTGGTTCGGCCACTAATCTCATTGATGAGGAGTTTGCGCGCACGACCGGGTTCACGGTCGAAAAACTGCCTCATCCTATCCGGGTGGTCACCATCAATGCTGCTCCTCTCCCACAGGGGGAAATTACTGAGTTTGTGGCTGAAGTGAAACTCCATATTGGGGTACTACATTTCGAGCAGGTTACATGTAGGGTGCTCAGTAATCTTCCTGCACAAATGGCTTTGGGTTTTCCATGGTTATCTTTGCATAACCCGGTGATTGACTGGAAAACTCAGGATATAATCCAGTGGAGCGGATTTTGCCAGGAGAATTGCCTGGCCACATGTGTGTCCGCCGTGACTCCTAGCATTCCTGAGCCACTGCTGGATTTCGTGGATGTGTTCTCAGAGAAGGGTTGCTCAGAATTGCCACCACATTGCCCCTATGACTGTACTATCAGGTTTAAACCTGGGGCCAAATTGCCTAAAGCTAGGATGTTTAACATCTCTGGTCCTGAGAGGCAAGCTTTAAAGGACTACATTGCTGAGAGTTTGAGCAAAGGGCACATCAGGCCTTCGTCCTCGCCTGTGGCAGTGGGGTTCTTCTTCGCTAAAAAGAAAGATGGTGGACTACGCCCGTGTCTGGATTTCAGGGAGTTAAACCAGATTACGGTTTGTGATCCATACCCTATGCCACTTATACCGGATTTGTTCAACCAGGTGGCTGGTGCTAAGTGGTTCTTCAAGCTTGACCTCAGGGGGGCGTACAACATCATAAGAGTCCGTCAAGGTGATGAGTGGAAGATGGCTTTAAATACTCCTGAGGGTCATTTTGAAAATTTGGTGATGCCATGTGGGTTGACAAACGCGCCTGCAGTATTTCAACATTTCATAAATGATGTGTTGGGGAAATTCGTTATTGTGTACTTAAATGACATTCTCATTTATTCATGCGACCGTGATACTCATTTAGAGCATGTTAGGCAGGTGTTACAGCTTCTCAGAGAGAATAAGCTCTATGCTAAACTTGAGAAATGTGTATTTTCGGTTCAGGAGTTGCCTTTCTTGGGTTATATTGTGTCCGCTTCAGGGTTTAAAATGGACGCCGCTAAGGTGCAAGCGGTGTTGAGTTGGAAACGGCCTGATAACCTACAAGCGCTTCAGCGGTTCCTTGGGTTTTCTAACTACTATAGGAAGTTTATCAAAGATTTTTCTACCATTGCTAAACCGCTTACTGACATGGCGAAAAAGGGTACCAATTTCTCCGACTGGCCTGAGGCTGCTGTGCGCGCATTCGAATTTCTTAAGAACAGTTTTGCTTCGGCCCCCATTCTGGTGCAGCTGGACGTATCGAAACCATTTACCGTGGAAGTCGATGCGTCTGAGGTTGGAGTGGGGGCGGTGCTGTCACAAGGCTCATCTTTGGGAGAGTTGCATCCATGCGCCTATTTTTCCAAGAAGCTGTCGCCCGCTGAACGTAACTACGATATCGGCAACAGGGAATTGTTGGCTATCCAGTTGGCTTTTGAGGAATGGCAACACTTCTTGGAGGGGTCGGTCCACCAGGTTACAGTTATCACCGACCATAAAAACCTGATTTATCTGGAGTCAGCCAAGCGTCTGTCCCCAGGCAGGCTCGCTGGGCATTGTTTTTCATGTGGTTTAACTTTTCTGTTAATAACCAACCGGGGTCTAAGAACACTAAAGCGGATGCTTTATCCAGGTGTTTTCCAGGGGGAGAGCCTCGGAAAGATCCGGTACCCATCCTCCAAAAAGGTGTAGTGGTCTCGGCTCCCACGACAGAGGTTGAGGCTGAGATTGCCGAGGCTCGGGAGGAAGTACCACCAGAGCTTCCCATTAACAAATCGTTTGTACCACTCCATCTTCGCCTAAAGGTGTTGGGTGAGCATCATGATGCTGTCCTGGCTGGCCATCCAGGGGTACCTTGGAGTTGGTGTCGCGTCGGTTTTGGTGGCCCAAAATCCATCAGGACGTGGTCTCGTACGTGTCAGGTTGTACCACGTGTGCTAGGGCTAAGACGCATCACTCCCGTCCTGCTGGCACTTTACATCCGCTAGGGGTACCCAGTAGGCCACGGAAGGAGATCTCCATGGATTTTATTACAGATTTGCCCTCTTCAGCTGGGAACACGGTCATCTTGGTGGTTGTTGATCGGTTCTCAAAAATGTCTCACTTTGTGTCCTTACCTTTGTTGCCTAACGCTAAGACTCTGGCTCAGGTATTTGTACAGGAGGTGGTCAGACTTCACGGGGTTCCATCTGACATCGTGTCTGATAGAGGTACACAGTTTGTAGCAAAATTTTGGAAAGCATTTTGCTCACGGCTGGGGATCAAGTTATCACATTCTTCGGCGTTTCATCCTCAGTCAAATGGTCAGACCGAGCGTATGAACCAGAATTTAGAGCAGTATTTACGCTGCTTTGTTTCTGACAATCAGGAGGAGTGGTCGCAGTTCCTTCCTTTGGCGGAGTTTGCGATAAATAATCACCACCAGGAACCCGTTCTTTTGTGTTTACGGGCATCATCCTCAATTTTCTACTCTGCGTCAGGGGGGCTCTGCTGGCGTCCCGGAGGAGGACCAGCTAGGAGCACAACTGTCATCTGTCTGGAGGAGAGTTAAACAGCGCTTGCTGAGTGTGGGTGCTAGGTACAAACGTGTGGCTGACAGTAGACGTGTGCCAGGTCCGGACTTGAGTTTGGGTGACTGGGTGTGGTTGTCCACAAAAAACATCAAACTCAAAATACCATCCCTGAAATTAGGTCCAAGGTTTATTGGTCCATTTAGGGTCGCCGCCATCATTAACCCAGTAGCCTACCGATTGGAGCTTCCTACGGTTTATAAGATACACAACGTGTTCCACAGATCGTTGTTAAAAAAGGTGGTGGGTTCCGTGGACACGATGCCGACGCCATCTCCAGTTTTGATGGATGGCAATTTGGAATTTGAAGTCTCCAAGGTGGTTGACTCTTGAGTAGTGCGCCGCACATTACAGTACCTGGTACACTGGCGTGGTTATGGGCCGGAGGAGAGGTCTTGGGTATCAGCCTCAGACATTCATGCGGACCGGCTGGTCAGTATGTTTCACCGCCGCCATCCGGACAAGCCGGGTCCTATAAGTCATGAGGGCCCTGGGGTCCCTCGTAGAAGGCGGGGTACTGTCATGTCGGACGCCCTAATGTGAATATCCTCCTCCTTATCCTCATCCTCATCATCCACAACCACTAGATGACCGGGGTGAACGTGCTCTGTACAGTTATAGGCTGGTGAATTTTTGGGCACGGGGGCTGTGATGGCACTAATTTATTTAGTAAAAAAAGGAAACCACATTGAGGAATTTGGCATTACATTACATTGGGCCTACTTCTTAAGTCTGTCTCCTGCAGTGTGTCTGTCATGTCGGACGCTATTCACACTAGGGCATCCAACAGACAGCGGTAATTCCGCATTTGTCCACTATGCACTCAGTGGCGCCGGCTAGATTTCATCTAGGTTGTTCGGGGGTTAATCTAGCTGGTACTCGGATTGGAGGCTGGGTCTCGCTCACTGCCCTTAAATAGTTCTGCTGAACTTTGGGCGTCACCGATTATAGCTTGTGTCTTGTGCCTGGTGATCTCGGTCTGGAGTGGTGGTCTAGGAGAGGAAATATCGTATCTGGTGGTGTATTATCCTTCGTCATATTTCTCCTTCCTATATTTGTATTTGTTTTGCCCTGTGCACATTATAGTGTTTTCCTGTGTGTCTGCGGCGTGGTGCGTTTTTAGTTTTCCCTGTCTGTGCTTTCTGTAGGGGTTGGTGTGAGGTTTTATCACTGGGTGGCGGGTGGAGGTTTCAGCTTAGTACTGAAACAGGAGTCAGGGTCAGGCCTGGCGGCCCAGACATGCACACCTTCAGTGTAAACTCTGGGAGAGGAACAGACAGGGTTTCCCTAGTCTGAGGGATATTGCAGGGGCCCGGGTAATCAGCTGTAGTCTACCCAGTACCCCCGTGACAGTGTCCTTCACCTGCCACTAGATCACCAGGGTGAACGTGCTCTGTGCGGTGCATTTTGGGCAAGGAGGCTGTGATGGCACTAGTCTATTTTTAATAAAGGTATCCCCATTGGGGAATTGTTTGGCAGTTCGTTCACTGCATTATAAGTCTCAGAAACACACACCTCTGAACAAATGTGTTTTGAGCGAGCGTCTAAAACTATGCAAATTGTGGATGGTCCTAATATCTTGGGGTAGAGCATTCCAGAGGATTGGCACAGCACGGGAGAAGTCTTGGAGTCTGAAGTGGGAGGTACAGATTAGAGCAGAGGTTAGTAGAAAGTCGTTTGCAGAGCGCAGCGGTCGGTTAGGTTGATAGACAGAAATGAGGGAGGAGATGTTAATGGGTGCTGCACTGTGGAGAGCTTTGTGGGTGAGAACAAGTACTTTGAATTGTATCCTGTAATGAATGGGCAGCCAGTGTAATGACTGGCGAAGAGCGGACACGTCTGAATACCGATTAGCTAGATGGACAACCCTGGCTGCTGCATTAAGTATAGACTGGAGAGGGGAAAGTCAAGTGAGGGGGAGGCCAATTAATAGAGAATTGCAGTAGTGCAGGCGGGAGTGGATCAGGGCGACAGTGAGGGTTTCTGTTGTTTAAATGGTGAGAAAAAAGCGGATTCTAGAGGTGTTCTTTCACTGTAAGCGGCAAGAGGAGGCAAGAGATTGTATATGGGATGTGAAGGAGAGATTGGTGTCAAATATAACTTCCAGACAGCAGGCCTGCTGCCGGGGTGTTATTATGGTGCCACCCGCGGAGAGCGAAATATCAGGTTTAGGGAGGTCAGTAGATGGTGGGAGCAGAAGAAGTTCAGTTTTGGAGAGGTTGAGTTTCAGATAGAGAGCGGACATGATGTTGGAGACTGCGGACAGACAGTCAGTGGCGTTCTGTAGTACAGCGGGGGTAAGGTCAGGGGATGATGTGTATAGTTGTGTGTCATCAGTAGTGTTGAGCATTCCGATACCGCAAGTATCGGGTATCGGCTGATACTTGCGGTATCGGAATTCCGATACCGAGATCCGATACTTTTGTGGTATCGGGAATCAGAATCGGAAGTTCCCAGTGTATGGTTCCCAGGGTCTGAAGGAGAGGAAACTCTCCTTCAGGCCCTGGGATCCATATCCATGTAAAAAATAAAGAATTAAAATAAAAAATAGGGATATACTCACCCTCTGACGCGCCCTGGTAGTAACCGGCAGCCTGCTTTGCTTAAAATGAGCGCGTTCAGCACCTTCCATGACGTCACGGCTTCTGATTGGTCACGTGCCGCTCATGTGACCGCCACGCGACCAATCACAAGCCGCGACGTCATTCTCAGGCCCTAAACTCCTCATTCTAGGAATTTAGGACCTGAGAATGACGTCGCGGCTTGTGATTGGTCGCGTGGCGGTCACATGAGCGGCACGCAACCAATCAGAAGCCGTGACGTCATGGAAGGTGCTGAACGCGCTCATTTTAAGCAAAGCAGGCTGCCGGTTAACAGCGGTAAGGTGCAGGGGCCTCCGGACGGGTGAGTATATCAATATTTTTTATTTTAATTCTTTATTTTACACATTAATATGGATCCCAGGGCCTGAAGGAGAGTTTCCTCTCCTTCAGACCCTGGGAACCATCAGGATACCTTCCGATACTTGGTGTCCCATTGACTTGTATTGGTATCAGGTATCGGTATTGGCGATATCCGATACTTTTCGGGTATCGGCCGATACTATCCGATACCGATACTTTCAAGTATCGGACCGTATCGCTCAACACTAGTCATCAGCATAAAGATGGTACTGAAAGCCAAATCTGCTGATGGTCTGTCCAATTGGGTTTGTGTAGAGAGAGAAGAGAAGGGGGCCAAGTACTGAGCCCTGAGGTACCCCAATAGCGAGAGGAAGAGGAGATGAAGTGGAGCCAGCAAACAAAACACTGAAGGATGAACAAGGGCTGGATTGGCCAAGACTTCTGTATACCACCAAGTGAAAACAGCGAAACATAACCTCTAATACATTCTCTTTTTTGGGGAGGTATATTCTCATGCACCTTTTCACAACCACACATGGGTATACGCTTCCAGATTTGGCCTGTTTGTTGTTATTCTCCTCCTTATCCTCATCTTCATCATCCACAACCAGTAGAACACCAGGGTGAATGGATTCCGTGATGCCAAAGTCATATATTTCTTTGTGCAAGTGTGTTTTTATGATGCCCATTACTAATTGGAAACCAAAACAAATGTTACTCCCACAGTAAAAAAAGAGATGTACGTTTACTCTTCCCATTAATTCTTATATTTTTGATTTTTACTATCTCTGGACAGTCCTCTAATGAGGTAGTGTATACCTCTACAATAAAAATTCTTCAAAGACTTTTATATTATATTTTTATTTATAGCCCTGTCTCAGAGCTGTTGCTAGGGACAAACATATCTTGTTGGACACATTCTGGCTTCAAATCTATGAACCTGTGTTCGCCCCTCCTATTTTCTTTCAGAGGTGGATTCACTTTTTTTTTTATTATTATTTCAGTATTATTTATCATTATGTCTCCTCATTCTCTGCCACTAGATCACCAGGGTTAACGTGTTCAGTGCTGCTACAGGCAGACCAATTTTTGCCAAGCCTGTCTATGATGTCCATAAAAGATTTATAAAAATGTACCCCCCATGGGGAAATATTTCTCAGCCCATGCACTTCGTATACGGGCGTTACAAGTCTACTAGACCTGCTCCTTAACATTGGGCCTAGTTTTTAATTGTGCTGGTTGGGCAGGGGAGACTATGTCTACATATCCACATCAGTTAGATCTCCCTGCATGCATCAAAAGGCTCCATTACTGTCTGCTGCTGCATCTATATATATAACTAGACTGTGGCCCGATTCTAATGCATCGGGTATTCTAGAATATGCATGTCCCCGTAGTATGTGATTCGCGGCAGACTGTGCCCGTCGCTGATTGGTCGAGGCAACCTTTATGACATCATCGTCGCCATGGCAACCATTATGACATCATCGTCGCCATGCTGTGCCCATCTCTGATTGGTCGAGGCCGCCCGACAAACCGTCGACCACTCCATATAAGGTATGGTCTACAAACCGCCAACCACTCCATATAAGGTATGGTCTACAAACCGCCGACCACTCCATATAAGGTATGGTCTACAAACCGCCGACCACTCCATATAAGGTATGGTCTACAAACCGCCGACCACTCCATATAAGGTATCCTGTTTGTAGACCATACCTTATATGGAGTGATTTCCAGGACAGACAGACAGACAGACAGACAGACAGACAGACAGACAGACAGACAGACAAACCCTTAGACAATTATATATATAATTGTCTAAGGGTTTTTCTGTCTGTCTGTCTGTCTGTCTGTCTGTCTGTCCTGGAAATCCCGCGTCTCTGATTGGTCGAGGCCGCCAGGCCTCGACCAATCAGCGACGGGCACAGCATGGCGACGATGATGTCATAAAGGTTGCCTCGACCAATCAGCGACGGGCACAGTCTGCCGCGAATTCGCCTCGACCAATCAGCGACGGGCACAGTATCGACGTAGATGTCATAATGGTTGCCATGGCGACGATGATGTCATAAATGTTGCCTCGACCAATCAGCGACGGGCACAGTCTGCTGCGAATTCTGGAATCATCATTGTCCATATACTACGGGGACATGCATATTCTAGAATACCCGATGCGTTAGAATCGGGCCACAATCTAGTATTTTATATACACCTAGCTGCAGTTATCCGTGGCAATATTTATTTATTTTTTTTTAAAGTTATAACTGCTCATTTTATTATAAAGCAATCCATAGCCCTCTTTTTGCGACATTTATTGGCTTGGCAGACTACAGCCAGGTCATTGCAATACAAGAGCATGAAAATATAATCCCTTACCTAGTTTTTTGTGGGCCCAGGCATCAAATATGAGGGGGCCTAAAAATCAGCCCTTTTTTTTTTTTTGGAGTACTATCTAATATTTTGGAGTGTCTTACAACATATTTGGACACCATTTTGCTGCCCCAAAAAACTTTTGCTGGCCCCAAAAAATGTAGCTACACTTGTTATATTTATCACTGTGAGTTGTACGCCACACGCATCGCATATCATTGCGCTAAATATGTGAACATTTTAGTACTCCAATTTTATTTTTGGGTATCATAGCCAACTTTTTGACACAATTTTGGTGTGCCAAAATAAATCAAGGCCACATTTTGATCAGTCTGTTATCTCTGGCTGATGCCTGGTGTATCAGTTATGTCAAAATCCATGCTTTGCAGGCATATGTTGCATTCTTCTGCCTGCTACCTTTGGTCTGCTCAGTATTTAATGTTTAAAAAAAATATATGAAAAAAATTATACAGTCTGTTACCTCCGTCACACGCCTGGTGTATCTGCAGTGTCAAAATCTTCTGTTCGCAGGCATACGTTGCATTGTTCTGTCTGCTTGCCTTGGTCTACTCAGTATTTATTGTTTTAAAAAAAAAATAATAATAATGCAATTGATACAGTCTGTTATGTCAGGCTGAGGCCTGGTGTATCTGTGGTTGAAAAATCGTAGCTTCACAGGCATAAGTAGCATAGTTCTGTCTGCTAGCCTTGTTCTAGTCTTTTTTTCAAAAATTCACCAAAACCCCCCCAAAAAAGTCCTAGACTTCAACCAACACCACCCTGTTCATCTTGATGCGCGTTTGCTGTGTGATCTTGAACATCTTCTGTAGAAGAGCGTTTGACGCGTTCTAATTTCTCCGGATGTAAAAGAGCAGCCAATTATTCATATCTCAGTGGGTTGATCAGTACGGGACCCCTCATCTCTCGCAAACAATCAGCAACCTGTGGATTATATTCAGCAGATTTGTCTTTTCACAGTATTTTTTTTTTACAGAGGTGCGATTCTCCCTTCAAACCTTAGGAGTTTGGTATCGAAATTCAACCCCCAGTCATGTAGCTCTTTCTGAACACTCTCATACTTGTGTATGTAGTTCATGATCTTCCCAACTTGACGCTCCCTCTGTTCTGGTGGTAAGCGGGTGTGAACGGCCAGGTCTTTCATGACGTTGAAGTCGTTTCTCATTCTGTCAGCAAGACCTGTTAGGTTACAGAACTCTGACACCAGTACGATGGTACTGGTCCATCTGTGGCTCCAGGCTTGGACCTCCGGGGGATGTTCACGATTAGCGGCTGGATCGTGTCTTTCATTTGTTCATTGTATTGGTTCTTATAGTAGTCCACAAAGCTGATCTCGCTTCTGTCTTCCTTTTGAAGGTGGCCGCTGTAGTCATGTTCCAGGCAATCTCATCTATACTGTAGGTTTTAGTGTTGTAATTGGTGAGGACGATCTGTCCCATCAGCACCTTGCATCCTGGAATCTCTGAGGGCCACCCGAGGAGTAGAGGCTGCTCATGTTGTCATGCACAGTCTCGTTGATGAGGACTTTATGGCTGACATCAATGCTCAACATGATGCTGGACTCATACTGGAGGATGGAGGTGGAAAACACCGGGCAGATGGCTAGTCTGTGGGCTCTGACTTCGGTGGCGTCGCTCGGGTTGTAATAGTTGCATCCTATCTGCTTCATATCCATTATCTTCAGGAGTCTTCGGAAAATGATGTTATAGAAATGGAAGCAGGTGTGCGAAGTCAGTGGCAGCTCGTTGGTCAGTGTGATTGTTATCCGAACGTTCTCTCCATTTCAAGTTTGGCTGAACACCTCGGTGACCTTGAGTCGCCTGCCAGAGCCATGGGGTACTCGGTACTGGGTCCAGTACTTAAGGGGACGTGTCACGGCGGCGACCCGGTCCGTGGCCCTTGCGCCCATGTAAAAGGGATATTGATTAAAATTTATGTTCATGACGCCACCTGTGGTATTCGGTCAGTAGGGGCCGATGCCGCTTAAAGGGGTCCTCTGGGGTGATGGTATGGCAGCTAGATGGTATAACTTCCCACAGGTGAAGTAGATCCCCAGGGCTCCCAGTGTATAGGTGAAGGTGGTGAGAGGTGCAGTGAAGAACGAGGACACAGGTTTGCAGTCTTTTACCTGGTTTACTTTAGCTTCAGGCAACTGCAGTCCAGGGCGCCAGATCACAGGACAGGTAGGGTCCAGCCGGCTTGTAGGCAAGTTGGGAGTCCCCTTTTCCAGGTGGAGAGTAAAGACTTCCTTCTAGCACGGTGGTAATGTAGTCCCTTACTGCCTATGGCTTCTGATAAGGTCCTCACAGTTCTTCTCTCTGTCCCACATATAGTTTAGGACACAAACCCGTATGACAGGTGACTCAAGCCTTTTTACAGGGTCTCTATCTCGACCCGGGCTCTGTGTGTCACTGTGCCTCCTGGGTATTGAGGTGGAAAGGTAACTTGCAATTCAGCTGTCCTGCTGGTTTCTGCTATGTGTCTTAGAGTCCCACAAAAGCCTCGATCTTTCGGCTACCGGTGTCTGCACTTTACCAGGGAGACAGTCTGATCACTGCTGTCCTCCTCAGGTGTCACTCGCCTGTGCCTCTCTCTCCTACATGCTCACTACAATCTGTTCTTCTTTCATTGTTGTCTTTGTCCAGGAGCTGCAGCACTTTCTCATTCCTGCACGGCCCCTCTGCTTCCTTTCCCTGTGTCTCTCTGACAGGAACTGCCTGACTTTCCCTCCAAACCACAATATATATGGGGAGTCACCTAGGAATAGGATCAAAAGCTCCCCCTTGTGGCCTGGAGTGTGAGCATGTTGCATGCTTGTGTTTACCTGGTGACAGTTAGCCTTCCTTGTCTCCAAGCGTGACATCCCTCTCCCCGTGAGGAAAGCAATGCCACTGTGACGACCAGGACCCTTGGGCGCCACAACCTTATTTTGTCTTTTTGGTAAAAACAACACGGCTCCATCAAGCGCCTGTGCCTTCCCGATGTTTTTTTCATGCTGGTACAGAAGGGCATACTGCAAACGCTTGGACTCCATGGTGTGGTTGAAGTCAACACGATACTGGTACAGGGCCCACTGTGGTCAGGACACCAGCTTGATGTGGTTGGTCACAAGAGCAATCTTAGTTCCAGAGGCACCAGCTTTCGATTTTTGGACGTGTTTGATAGTCTGCCGGGTGATCATCCTGACATCATGGAAGTCACGCCTACGGCCACCCCATTCCCTTATAGACATTTCTGCAATTCCAGATATATGTGTACCTGCGCTACAAACCACATTACATTAAATAACCACTATTGATGTTAGTTACCTGTTGAGTGAAAAAGATGCCCAAGTTGCCTTATGCTGAGGTAAATCGGTTCAGGGATAGTGTAGGGTCAAACTAAAATGAGGAAAGAAAGGGGTGTTTATTGTGTATAAATTTACTGTGTTGCGTCTGGATATATGTAGTACCCCCTTTCC
This sequence comes from Ranitomeya variabilis, assembly GCF_051348905.1. NCBI lineage: Eukaryota > Metazoa > Chordata > Amphibia > Anura > Dendrobatidae > Ranitomeya > Ranitomeya variabilis. The sequence goes on along the minus strand of NC_135239.1, from coordinate 79,010,031 downwards.
TTACATCTATATGTATAAACAAATAAATGAATCAGACAAAGTGCTCAATAATATAACTAAAAATTAAATAATCTCTAATATGGGCTTAAAAACCATTAAGATATTACTTAAAAAGACCCCCAAGATTTGTGAGGATTGTGGCAAAGTTATTGTTTTGTACCTGCGATGCAAGTAACTGCATCAATTAGAACAATCTGTGAATCCAAAGTGGTGGTGGTAAAGTGAAGTTACTTATCTGTTGCAGTTGCGTCTGCTTGTGAGTTCCTGAGTAACTTCTGCGAGCGCCGTCGCGGCCGGTGACGGACGCTCGCGCGGTCAGAGATCCTTGCGCGGTGTTTGGAAGGACCTTCCCACTGTTCGGGTCACGTGAACCCTGATGAAGGAACCCGCTGACATTCCGAAGCGGGTTGGTAATTGGCTCCCACTGCAATCCGTACTCACTTCAGGGGCACCACGTGACTGCCAATCACGTGACCCGAACAGCGGGAAGGTCCTGCCGAACATCGCGCAAGGATCTCTGACCGCGCAAGCGTCCGTCACCGGCCGGGATGGTGCTCACAGAAGTTACTCAGGAACTCACAAGCGGACGCAACTGCAGCAGATAAGTAACTTCACTTTACCACCACCACTTGGGATCCACAGATTGTTCTAATTGATGCAGTTACTTGCATCGCAGGTACAAAACAATAACTTTGCCACAATCCTCACGAATCTTGGGGGTCTTTTTAAGTAATATCTTAATGGTTTTTATGCCCATATTAGAGATTATCTAATTTTAGTTATATTATTGAGCACTTTGTCTGATTCATTTATTTGCTTATACATATAGATGTAAGGAAAGGGGGTACTACATATATCCAGACGCAACACAGTAAATTTATACACAATAAACACCCCTTTCTTTCCTCATTTTAGTTTGACCCTACACTATCCCTGAACCGATTTATCTCAGCACAAGGCAACTTGGGCATCTTTTTCACTCAACAGGTAACTAACATCAATAGTGGTTATTTAATGTAATGTGGTTTATAGCGCAGGTACACATATCTGGTTTATTGTAGTTTCTATTCCCTACGTGATATAGGGTTTTACCTGCAGCTAACCTCAAATGTTTTGCAATAGCGCCGCTACCTTACAGCCTTCAAACTTCTGCAAGTCCGGCTGACACCTGCAGAACCTCGGGCGATAGTCTCTCTGCTGTCTCTGCAGGTGGACCTCTCTGGCACATTCTTTTAATGAGCAAAAGCTCAGGCACTGGCTGCTGAGGTCTGACTGCTGGCCGGGGTCCTTGGGGCTGATGTACTTGTCCAGGTGGTCTTTGTGGGTCCTGCTCCTGCACACAAGCTCAGCTGCGGGATGGGATCTTGCTCGTCCTCTCATCTTTTACTTCATCCACAAACCAAGCACTAGTGTGTATTGTGTCTAGTTTTTAATGAGGCCTTCATCAATGTTTCCTCATTCTCCACCACTAGCTCACCATGGTAAACGTGTTTTATGCTGCTACAGCCATTCAATTTTTGGGCAAGGTTGTGTATGATACCCAGAAATAAATTTTTTAATCTGTAACCCCCATGGGGAAATGTTTGTCAGTGCCAGCACTTCGTGTATGGGCATTACTTGTCTAGGAGACCCACTCCTTAACATTGGGCCTAGTTTTTAATAATGCCTTCCTCCAAATATCATCATTCCCCACCACTAGAACATCATGGGGAATGTGTTGTATGCTGCTACAGCCATTCAATTTTGGGCAAGGGTGTTTATGATACCCATAAATAAATTTTTTAAACTGTAACCCCCATGGGGAAATGTTTGTCAGCCCATACACTTAGTGTGTGGGCCGTACGAGTCTAGGAGACCCGCTCCTTGGTAATGGGACAGCTTTGTTTAGGAGGCCCTCCTCCATGTTTCTTCCAAGGGGGGATTAGGGTGCGTGCAAATTTGGGTCAAGGCGGCCCTTGCATTCAATGCATAAGGAAACTGTATGGCAGGACCAACTGAAGACTGTGAACTGGGTTTTCCTGTGGCCTTCCAGTATCTGGGTTCAAAGGCTTATTGGGGTGCATATGACTTGATAGCAGGGCAGGCCTTGCATTCAATGCAACATTTTTTCAGGAAGCCCTCCTGTACCTCTCGTGAAAGGGGTATTGGGGTGCATTGTAATTCTTGGCAGCCCAGCTACTCATTGCATAGGCAATAAAAGCATAGGAGACCCACTGTTTAATAATGTCCCTTTAAGAATATTAATGCCGCCAGATGCCCCTCTAAAAATAGGCTTTGTAAATTTAAGAGTCCCTCCTTCGGAAATTAAACAAGATGTGTCTCCTTATATGTCACACACCCCATGCCCAGCTAGGGTTGTTAAATGCTACAATGACATTTCCCAGTGAATACATTTTTATTGGTTGAAAGCAATGTTATAGTTGAAAAACGCATCAAAAACGCTGCATGTGAACATTGCCCAAGTGGTTGAGGAACATTTTGGTCTGGGGTTATTTATTTTGCCTTACATAGAAGTCATTATCCTGGAAAGGATGTACCTTAACATATTTCCCAGCAAAATCCATTTTGGTTTCGTTTTTGTATATTTTTTGGTGCACCTGTGAAAATGGCGTGAAACTCTGACTAAATTGCTTACAGCTGTGACCTAGGAGTCAGAAATGCTACCAGGGGCGATCCCCATAATGTTCCTGTGTCATTTGAGCAGTGTTTCCATCATTTTAAGATGTTTTTAGACCTTAAAAGGACCCCCGGGGGGATTTCGGTAAAAATACTTGGGTTTCCCATAGACTTACATTGGGTTCGTTGCTCGGGTTGAGTACCTGAGTATTCCAATTTGCTCAATCCGAGCAATGAGCACCTGAGCATTTAAGTACTCGCTCATCACTAGTAGCCATCCTTGGTCTTCTTATTCTTTTCATTCTTAGCAGTACAGCACAAATCACTTACACTATGCCCATTACATACTGTACATGTCGCTAATAAAATTGTCCCATCTTCCTCTACATTGTCTTTCATTAAAACACCTGATCTGCTCCCTCATCTATCTGCCCATCCCCCTCTAAATCTATTACATCCCCAACGTATCTCCTACCTTAACAAACGTTTCTCTCTCGGCTGGCTCCTATCCTTTGTATTATAGTACCTCTCTTAACCCAGTACCCAGTGTATTAAAGTACCACTCCTCTCTGTATGTATTATAGTACTGATCCTTCTCAAATATATTATAGTACTTCTGCCATTCTCATGTATTATGTACCCCTTCTATCCCTGTGTATTGTAGTGCTGCTCCTATCCCCTTATACTATAGTACCCCTTTTATCACCGCTGTTATCCCCATGTATTTATTGTAGTAACAGGATGAGCTGATTAACTTGATTCTGCATGAAAATATCCAATACAGCCTTTAATCCTTTTAAAATATATCTATCTGCTTTACTCTTTTTTTTCAACTGGTTGTTAAAATAATAAGCAGCACAGGAAACTGAGTAGAACAGAAAATTGGGCTTCCATACACTCAGATTAGTAATCAAGTGCAGATGAGGTGCAAGGGGGGTTCTTTGCTCCTTGTTCCATCATTCAGTGCACTCTTGCTATGCTACAGCTTGGGCTAGCCTGTCCTGGCTAGACTCAGCTCCTTTGTAATGATTTCCATGGCACAATTACATATTTACAAACCTAGGAACATTCATAATACTGTGAAGGGGTTGAAAGTCTCTAACCTTAGTTTATCAAATGCTTAAAAAATGAAATTGAAATGACAATGCTCCTCTATAGTAGTATGTGCAGGGTTGATAATGTTAAAGGGGTTGTGGTGAAAATCTGCAGTCACTCTATATGACTGCTGACTTCTGAATCTTTAAAGCATGAACATCATACTCTGTCAGGATTCTCTGGTGTCGTTGCTGAGATCGTGTGACCTCAAGTATTCGATTTGCATATTTCAGGCAAATTTTGACCATACATTCTCAGTCCCTCTCAATTAACTTGTATTGAGCAAGTCTGAGCACACCTAGTTGGCACGTGACTGCATGTATGCAAATCGCATGCTTGCCCGGTCTCCACAGCAATGCTGGAGAATCTGACTGCCTCTGGTGTGGACACTATAAGGATTCAGAAGTCTGCAGTCACATAGTCCTGAGAATAGGTGATAATAACCTGTTTTTATAAGACAACCAATAGAGCTTATAGTGCTATGAGAGAAGGAATGCTAACAGAAGGTTTTGTAATGTGAAACATCTAAACTCAGTTGTGCTGCTACTCCCCGACATTCAATTTAACTGAAAGAAGTGAGTCATTTGTGCTTAAATCTCCCAGAGATTCTTAATCATGCAGGACACTGAACTAGGAGACCAGAGCTATATCCTTTCTTCTCACCTAAGCTATTGTGAGATTTGTTCTTTTCCTGATATGTTGCTGCCTGCTTTTTATTGGTCAGCAACATACAGGCAAAAGAAGCACACGCGTCCCCCAGTGAAAACTCTGATATCATCCCAACAAAAAACTTTTTATTCTGCTCTACAGTGGCACTTTCATAACAAATTTGGTGAGAGGTACTCTTTAAGGAATTGTGCTATGTCAGTAGAAGGCCTCAAGCATGTTTACATGTGGCATTTTAAAGAGCCTCTCCTTTAATGTAATTCTAGGATTTGATGATGATGAGCTGGAATGAAAGCAGCTAACTAAATGGATAACTGCTTCAAACTAATTTTAGTTGTAATTTCTAAATGGTTTCTGTCTAGGTTATGTTGTTTAGTTAAGTAAATGGTTATAAGTCTAGTCTATATCTTGGCACAACCTTGTTCTGTATTTTTAAAGGAATAAAAAATATCTTCGTTTTAGCTTTCCCTCAGTGAGACTGAATGAAGCCTTTATACTGGATGGACTCTGCTGGTGAATTAATTTTAGGAAGTCTAAGCAGATGAGAATAAGGCTTTCTGTGTGATCATTTGAAGAGTCTTCCACAGGTCTGATTGCAGGTCTGAGAAGAAACACAAAGGTTTTACTGTCTAACGTCCTTTCAGAAAAAGACTCATTGTGGCAGTACAGTTGGTTTAGTGTAAGACACGACTCACGGTAATACGTGTACAGTTTATGTAGCTGACACGTATATACAGTAGTAGGATTGGCTAGGTATTTTGTACCTTTTTATGGAGAAAATGTGAAAGAAGAAAGTGATAAAGGAACTCTTACTGACCTAATGGAAATTAATGAAGTAAAACCACAATGAAAAGGAGAAATAGAAGTCAATTTGTAAAAAAAAGCAGCAACAGGAAAATGTATGGGATAAAGATATGATCCAAGTTAACAAAAACCTAGAAAATTACAAGTACAATAAATAAAACCCGGTGGGTCAAGTATAAACTCGGGTAATGTTTTAGTTTAAAATCCTTTTTAACCCTTTAAGGAACAAGTCAAACTTATCCCTAAATTGACCCACTGGGATCTTTCCCTATTACTAACTGTGGCCATAAAAATGAGATTATTGCTGTCAGAACACACAAATGTAATCTGCAATCAAATCATTTTTGATGTCCTGACTGGACAGCTCCTTTAAAGCAAATAGGCTTTTTTGTTTTTTACTTTTTCTACTTTTTTTAACAGCATTATGTCAGCACCATTTTTGTTTTTCTTTCCATATAGCTAATTGGGGATCTTGTTTTTTGCAGGTAAACGTGCAGATTGTGTCTTAATTGTTTTGGAGTACATACAAGTTAAAGGGGTATTCTCAAATTAATAAATTGCTCTAGTTAGTTAGATGTCATGAAAATAATCAAGTTTGCAATTGACTTGCTTTTTCTATCAGCTGTCTCTGCAGTGAGAGCTTTTATCTTTTTCTTTCTTATTTTTAAAACACCATTGATTCCATAATCGAGTACATGTGAAAAGGTTTCCACACTAAATACCTATGTGACAATGAGCAATCCAATGGTGACATACTGGTACAGAGGGAAAGAGGACTCTGCCCTCAGGAGCTTACAATCTATGTGATAATGGGGAAGGAGACTGTAAGTCGGGGAGTGTGGTGGAGTTACAGGAGCTTCCGTGGTAGTGAAGTGGCATTGGGGTTATTGCGGGCTGTAGACTTTCCTGAAGTGATAGGTTTTCAAGTTAGGTCTGGAGGCTCCAAATGTGGAAGACTATCAGATGTGTTAAGGCACTGAACTCCAGTGTATGGGGGATGTATGATAAAAGGCTTGGAGCTCTGCTGCTCACGAGAACTTTTACCCATGGAGGAGAGCCCACCCTGTCAGAAACCAAGAAATAGGGAAGAGACTGCAGATTTATGAGCTGCTCAAAAGTCAACTTGAGGATAACCCTTACATCCTTACATGACTATGTAAATTTATTAAAATGTCAAATACAGTATATGATAAATTAATTTCATCATAGTGTTTATTTTTTTTTATAATGTTACCTTTCTTAGCAAAATTACTTTTTTTTCTCAAAAAGGATAAAGTCATGTGAATTTCTGATTTCTACTGTTAAATATTTATTGGTCAATAAAAATATATTTTTTTAAATCAATTGTTTTTATCGTATTTTTGAAACATTTTTTTTCTAATAGCTATCCATCTAACTTTACGCTATATTATTTACTGTTCATGTAAAATGCATGTTCGTCTAATAGGGCTAACCTAAGATATGTCTAACGGACTAATACAGGACAGCTCAGGGAGGCTTTTCTAGGCCCCAGGCTGTTAAAATAAAACTGTGAACCTCAGGTATTGCAATGCTGGGGCTAGTGGTGGGGTGTCAGATGGATGCAACCTAAATGGATGTGTGTGATGGTACAATATGTTAGCATTTTTGGGCCCGCTTTTAACTTTTGCCCAGGGCCACACATTGTCTAAAACCTGCTGTGCCTACAGTCCTATGGAAGGGCACAAAGTAACACAGCATTGGGCCAAATGTAAAACTCAGCTTTTTCCATCTGTAAGTTATAAATAAAATGGAATAACTAAACTTGTTCATAAATTTATCATGCATAAATGTAGTACATGGTGTTCCATATAATCAAAACATTTGTGTTATCTTACATTTGTAAAATTAAATGTTTTTATTACATTGGAACATTTTGCAGACCACTTCTTGTCAACAAAAAATAGCCCAAAAATGTGCAAACGGTACCATGTAGTGTAGGCCAAGATTCTTTCTCTGATCCTGAGACCACATACAGAGTAAGGGTATGTGCACACGATCAGGATTTTTCGCGTTTTTTGCACGTTTTTTCGCGACAAAAACGCTATAAAAACAAACGCATAAAAAATGCTTGGATATGCATCCTATCATTTAGAATGCATTCCGCAATTTTTGTGCACATGATGCGTTTTTTTCCGCAAAAAAAACGCATTGCGGGAAGAGAAGCATCATGTTCGTTCTTTTTGTGGATTTTTTGCGGATTTCCCATTATTTTGGAGCGTCAGGGAAAAACCGCAAAAAATACGCATAAAATCCGCAAAAAAAAACGCGTCAAATCCGTGCAAAAAAAAAGCGAAAAAAACGCATGCAGAATTCCTGCGGAAAACCTCAGGTTTATTTCAGGAAAATTCTGCATACATTCCAGACGTGTGCACATACCCTAATACGCTTAATTAAATTACTTGAACCTTTATGCACCTCACACCCCAGAACCAGATAGAACCTCATGTCCACTGCTGATGTTCCTACTCTTACTTCAGACAAACGAGGGAACCCCTCCAATCAACAGAATACAATGAATTTTAGAAACCTGAATTTTAATAGCATACATTTTTAAAACAAACTTTTAACCTCTTCTCGACATGTCCAATTTCTATTTTTAAAGAAGTCCAAATGGCGTGTTGGACAGATTAAGGTGTGCACACATAGTATAAGGTGAGACTGGTGTTCAGATGAGGTCCCTAATAGATAGTTGCATAAGTAATTGCTTAGTAGATTGGTATAACAGGTATCATTCACGTATAATATATGTAAACATGTTTCGCAATATAATCTTGGGAAAGGAAGGCTTTTTACCTGCTGTTAAGTAACTGCGGATGATATTACTGCAGACAGCAACTCAGTTTAAAAGGGGTTTTCCAGCCTTGGGCTATAAGTCTGCAGTCACTCTATATGACTGCAGACTTTTGAATCCTCACTTTGCATGTCCTGCATGCTATGAGTATTCTATGGTTCCATTACAGAAAGTGGCGGGCACGTGACCACATGTATTCAATTTACATGCATGTGGTCACATACAGACTAGATGAGTGCATCCATGCTCAATGCAAGTGTATTGAACGAGGCCAGACATGTCTGGTCAGAATCTGGTTGGAAGAATATAAATGACATTCTTACAATCATGCGCTCGCCAATTCTGACATCAGTACCATAAAATCCTCACAGGGTGCAATACCCACAATCTGAGGATTCACAAGTCTGCAGTCACATGAAGTGGGCCAGATAATCCCTTTCAGTCAGTGTTTTATACTTTCCGCCAACTTTGCCATCAGAACAGTTAATCTTTTCAATTACAAACTTTCAATTCCATCAATGACAAACAGTCACTGTTTTAACTTAAATGAGTTGGAAGCAGCCCCCCGAGGAAGCTACACAGCGAAACGCACGTTGGGGTTCTCTCTCCATGTGCATTTAAGGTTGGTTTACCCCTATGGCATTCTATTGTGTTATCTACTTTTCTGCCTTTCAATATATGGCATGTATACCTTATAGAACAATTTGTGGAACACTCTGTCTTCACTCTGGCAGTAACTTTTTTCTATATAGGGACTTTATAGCTATTATTATCAATATGCACTTGGCACTGTATATGCTATAACTTGAGTCTCCTTTATATACTTTTTTTGCACTTTGTACTACTATTTGATGGGAATATTCTATGCTGTGGATGTGTTCCATCCTGCTCTATAGATAATCTTACCCACCATTTTTAGTCTGCCAGTTAATAATTTTACATATTTCTACATCTTCCATTTTGGATGTGGCACCCAAAGGTGTCACAATTCCCCCTTTTTTCTTTTTTTACATTTTTGTATAATCTTTATTACTATTTTAATGTATGTTTTTAGATAAAGATTTGTATGATTCACATCTTATATTGCTCTGTGGTCCATATCCTTTTGTTTTATTTTTTTCATGTATAGAGTCATTACAAACAGAGTGATCTATTTCAAGTGTTTATTTCTGTTAATGCTGATGATTATAGCTTACAACCAATGAAAACCCAAAAGTCATTATCTCAGTAAATTAGAATACTTTATAACACCAGCTTGAAAATTGATTTCAAAATCTGAAATATTGGCCTACTGAAATGTATGTTCTGTTAATGCACTCAATACTTGGTCGGGGCTCCTTTTGCGTCAATTACTGCATCAATGCGTCATGGCATGGAGGCGATCAGCCTGAGGCACTCCTGAGGTGTTATGGAAGCCCAAGTTGCTTTGATAGCAGTCTTCAGCTCATCTGCATTGTCGGTTCTGATGTCTCTCATCTTGCTTTTGACAATACCCCAAAAATTCTGTATGGGGTTAAGGTCAGGTGAGTATGAGGGCCAATCAAACATTTCTGAGACCATGTGTGATTGCAACCTGTGCAGCCCCTATAGCTACACATTTCTGCATATTAATGGGAATCAGTCACCAGGTTTTTGCTACCTAATCTGAGAGAAGCATATTGCAGAGACAGAGACTCCGATTCTAGTGATGTGACACTTACTGGGCTGCTTAATGTAGTTTTAATAAAATCACTGTTTTATCAGCAGGAGATTACACAGTGCAACAATGATTTCGCTAGTCAGACAAAAACATGTGATTTATACAAAATTGAACTCTGTGATTCCAAAATAAATAATAAAAAAATAATAAATAATAATAATAAAAAAATAAAATGCTTTGAATTTGCCAGACACGTCTAGATTTTAAGTTATACATGCCAAGCCTATTCACTTATCATATTAATGCATTATATATTGAAAATATTTTAACGGACATGCCCGAACCTGTCTAGGAGCACTCAGAAAGATCTACCAGCTGATGCTAGAAGTAAGTATATAAGGTAAGTGTAACGCCCGCCAGGGCCATGGGGTACCCGGTACCGGGTCCGGTATTCACAGGGGGATGTCACGGTGGCGACCTGGTCCGTGGCCCTGGGCGCCCATGTAAAAGGGAAATTGAATAATGTTTATGTTCATGATGCCACCTGTGGTATTTGGTCAGTGGAGACCGACGCTGCTTAAAGGGGTCTGTTGTGAAATTGGATTTTGGGCTCCCCCGGTGGCCACTGGTGGAATTGAACTGGTGTGCATCATCCTCTCTGTTCACCTGTTTCCATCAGGATGTGGGAGTCGCTATTTAGCCTTGCTCCTCTGTCACTTCTATGCCGGTCAACATTGTAATCAGAAGCCTTTCTGTGCATGTTCCTGCTGCTAGACAACTCCCAGCTAAGTTGGACTTTTGTCCTTGTTTGTTTTTGCATTTTGTTCCAGTTCACAGCTGTAGTTTCGTTTCTGTGTCTGGAAAGCTCTTGTGATCTGAAATTGCCACTCTGATGTTATGAGTTAATACTAGAGTCTTAAAGTAATTTCAGGATGGTGTTTTGATAGGGTTTTCAGCTGACCATGAAAGTGCCCTTTCTGTCTTCCTGCTATCTAGTAAGCGGACCTCAATTTTGCTAAACCTATTTTCATACTACGTTTGTCATTTCATCTAAAATCACCGCCAATATTTGTGGGGGCCTCTGTCTGCCTTTCGGGGAAATTTCTCTAGAGGTGAGCCAGGACTATATTTTCCTCTGCCAGGATTAGTTAGTCCTCTGGCCGGCGCTGGGCGTCTAGGGATAAAACGCAGGCTACGCTACCCGGCTACTGTTAGTTGTGCGGCAGGTTTAGTTCATGGTCAGTTTAGTTTCCATCCTTCCAAGAGCTAGTTCTTATGTTTGCTGGGCTATGTTCTCTTGCCATTGAGAACCATAACAGTTTGACCGGCCAAAAAGGGTTAAATTAATTGACAGAGAAAGGAGAGAAAAGAGAAGTCTGCTGAAGATTTTTTTTTTTTTTTCCTTCAGTTCTGAGTGTGCTTGTAATTGAATCTCTTGCAAGTCTGCCTATATTGCAGCCTTTCTCTCTCTCTCTCCTTCTAATCCTGGAATGGCTCTGTGTTCACCTGTTTAAAATGGATATTCAGAGTTTAGCTGCAGGTTTGAATAATCTCACCACGAAAGTTCAAAATTTACAAGATTTTGTTGTTCATGTTCCTATATCTGAACCTAGAATTCCTTTGCCTGAATTTTTCTCGGGGAATAGATCTTGCTTTCAAAATTTCAAAAATAATTGCAAGTTGTTTTTGTCCCTGAAATCTCGCTCTGCTGGAGATCCTGCTCAGCAGGTCAGGATTGTGATTTCCTTGCTCCGGGGCGACCCTCAGGATTGGGCTTTTGCATTGGCTCCAGGGGATCCTGCGTTGCTCAATGTGGATGCGTTTTTTCTGGCCTTGGGGTTGCTTTATGAGGAACCTCAGTTAGAACTTCAGGCGGAAAAGGCCTTGATGTCCCTATCTCAGGGGCAAGACGAAGCTGAAATATACTGCCAGAAATTCCGTAAATGGGCTGTGCTTACTCAGTGGAATGAGTGCGCCCTGGCGGCGAATTTCAGAGAGGGTCTCTCTGATGCCATTAAGGATGTTATGGTGGGGTTCCCTGTGCCTGCGGGTCTGAATGAGTCCATGACAATGGCTATCCAGATCGATAGGCGTCTGCGGGAGCGCAAACCTCTGCACCATTTGGCGGTGTCTACTGAGAAGACGCCAGAGAATATGCAATGTGATAGAATTCTGTCCAGAAGTGAACGGCAGAATTTTAGACGAAAAAATGGGTTGTGCTTCTATTGCGGTGATTCAACTCATGTTATATCAGCATGCTCTAAGCGTACTAAGAAGCTTGATAAGTCTGTTTCAATTGGCACTTTACAGTCTAAGTTTATTCTATCTGTGACCCTGATTTGTTCTTTATCATCTATTACCGCGGATGCCTATGTCGACTCTGGCGCCGCTTTGAGTCTTATGGATTGGTCCTTTGCCAAACGCTGTGGGTATGATTTGGAGCCTCTTGAAACTCCTATACCCCTGAAGGGGATTGACTCCACCCCATTGGCTAGCAATAAACCACAATACTGGACACAAGTAACTATGCGGATTAATCCGGATCACCAGGAGATTATTCGCTTTCTTGTGCTGTATAACCTACATGATGTGTTGGTGCTTGGATTGCCATGGCTGCAATCTCATAACCCAGTCCTTGACTGGAAAGCTATGTCTGTGTTAAGCTGGGGATGTAAGGGGACGCATGGGGACGTACCTGTGGTTTCCATTTCATCATCTATTCCCTCTGAGATTCCTGAATTCTTGACTGAATATCATGACGTTTTTGAAGAACCTAAGCTTGGTTCATTACCTCCGCACCGGGAGTGCGATTGTGCCATAGATTTGATTCCGGGTAGTAAATACCCTAAGGGTCGTTTATTTAATCTGTCTGTGCCTGAACATGCTGCTATGCGAGAATATATAAAGGAGTCCTTGGAAAAGGGACATATTCGTCCTTCGTCATCTCCCTTAGGAGCCGGTTTTTTCTTTGTGGCTAAGAAAGATGGCTTTTTGAGGCCGTGCATTGATTATCGGCTTTTGAATAAAATCACGGTTAAATATCAATATCCGTTGCCACTGCTGACTGATTTGTTTGCTCGCATAAAGGGGGCCAAGTGGTTCTCTAAGATAGATCTCCGTGGGGCGTATAATTTGGTGCGAATTAAGCAGGGGGATGAGTGGAAAACCGCATTTAATACGCCCGAGGGCCACTTTGAGTATTTGGTGATGCCTTTTGGTCTTTCAAATGCCCCTTCAGTCTTTCAGTCCTTTATGCATGACATTTTCCGTGATTATTTGGATAAATTTATGATTGTGTATCTGGATGATATTTTGATTTTTTCGGATGACTGGGACTCTCATGTCCAGCAGGTCAGGAGGGTTTTTCAGGTTTTGCGGTCTAATTCCTTGTGTGTGAAGGGTTCTAAGTGCGTTTTTGGGGTTCAAAAGATTTCCTTTTTGGGATATATTTTTTCCCCCTCTTCCATCGAGATGGATCCTGTCAAGGTTTAGGCTATTTGTGATTGGACGCAACCCTCTTCTCTTAAGAGTCTTCAGAAATTTTTGGGCTTTGCTAACTTTTATCGTCGATTTATTGCTGGTTTTTCTGATGTTGTTAAACCATTGACTGATTTGACTAAGAAGGGTGCTGATGTTGCTGATTGGTCCCCTGCTGCTGTGGAGGCCTTTCGGGAGCTTAAGCGCCGTTTTTCTTCCGCCCCTGTGTTGCGTCAGCCTGATGTTGCTCTTCCTTTTCAGGTTGAGGTCGACGCTTCTGAAATCGGAGCTGGGGCGGTTTTGTCGCAGAGAAGTTCCGATTGCTCCGTGATGAGACCTTGTGCTTTTTTCTCGCGTAAATTTTCGCCCGCCGAGCGGAATTATGATGTTGGGAATCGGGAGCTTTTGGCCATGAAGTGGGCTTTTGAGGAGTGGCGTCATTGGCTTGAGGGGGCTAGACATCAGGTGGTGGTATTGACTGACCACAAAAATCTAATTTATCTTGAGTCCGCCAGACGCCTGAATCCTAGACAGGCGCGCTGGTCGTTGTTTTTCTCTCGGTTTAATTTTGTGGTGTCCTACCTGCCGGGTTCTAAGAATGTTAAGGCGGATGCCCTTTCTAGGAGTTTTGAGCCTGACTCCCCTGGTAATTCTGAACCTACAGGTATCCTTAAGGATGGAGTGATATTGTCTGCCGTTTCTCCAGACCTGCGGCGGGCCTTGCAGGAGTTTCAGGCAGATAGACCTGATTGTTGCCCACCTGGTAGACTGTTTGTTCCTGATGATTGGACCAGTAGAGTCATTTCTGAGGTTCATTCTTCTGCGTTGGCAGGTCATCCTGGAATCTTTGGTACCAGGGATTTGGTGGCAAGGTCCTTCTGGTGGCCTTCCCTGTCTCGAGATGTGCGAGGCTTCGTGCAGTCTTGTGATGTTTGTGCTCGGGCCAAGCCTTGTTGTTCTCGGGCTAGTGGATTGTTGTTGCCCTTGCCTATCCCGAAGAGGCCCTGGACGCACATCTCGATGGATTTTATTTCGGATCTTCCTGTTTCTCAGAAGATGTCTGTCATCTGGGTGGTGTGTGATCGTTTCTCTAAGATGGTCCATTTGGTTCCCCTGCCTAAATTGCCTTCTTCTTCCGAGTTGGTTCCTCTGTTTTTTCAAAATGTGGTCCGTTTGCATGGTATTCCGGAGAATGTCGTTTCTGACAGGGGTACCCAGTTCGTGTCTAGATTTTGGCGGGCATTCTGTGCTAGGATGGGCATAGATTTGTCTTTCTCGTCTGCTTTCCATCCTCAGACTAATGGCCAGACCGAGCGGACGAATCAGACCTTGGAGACATATTTGAGGTGTTTTGTGTCTGCAGATCAGGATGATTGGGTTGCTTTTTTGCCTTTAGCGGTGTTTGCCCTCAATAATCGGGCCAGCTCTGCCACCTTGGTGTCTCCCTTTTTCTGTAATTCGGGGTTTCATCCTCGATTTTCTTCTGGTCAGGTGGAATCTTCGGATTGTCCTGGAGTGGATGCTGTGGTGGAGAGGTTGCATCAGATTTGGGGGCAGGTAGTGGACAATTTGAAGTTGTCCCAGGAGAAGACTCAGCTTTTTGCCAACCGCCGGCGTCGGGTTGGTCCTCGGCTTTGTGTTGGGGACTTGGTGTGGTTGTCTTCTCGTTTTGTCCCTATGAGGGTTTCTTCTCCCAAGTTTAAGCCTCGGTTCATCGGCCCGTACAAGATATTGGAGATTCTTAACCCTGTGTCCTTCCGTTTGGACCTCCCTGCATCTTTTTCTATTCATAATGTTTTTCATCGGTCATTATTGCGCAGGTATGAGGTACCGGTTGTGCCTTCTGTTGAGCCTCCTGCTCCGGTGTTGGTTGAGGGCGAGTTGGAGTACGTTGTGGAAAAGATCTTGGACTCCCGTGTTTCCAGACGGAGACTCCAGTATCTGGTCAAATGGAAGGGATACGGTCAGGAGGATAATTCTTGGGTGACTGCCTCTGATGTTCATGCCTCCGATTTGGTCCGTGCCTTTCATAGGGCTCATCCTGATCGCCCTGGTGGTTCTGGTGAGGGTTCGGTGCCCCCTCCTTGAGGGGGGGGTACTGTTGTGAAATTGGATTTTGGGCTCCCCCGGTGGCCACTGGTGGAATTGAACTGGTGTGCATCATCCTCTCTGTTCACCTGTTTCCATCAGGATGTGGGAGTCGCTATTTAGCCTTGCTCCTCTGTCACTTCTATGCCGGTCAACATTGTAATCAGAAGCCTTTCTGTGCATGTTCCTGCTGCTAGACAACTCCCAGCTAAGTTGGACTTTTGTCCTTGTTTGTTTTTGCATTTTGTTCCAGTTCACAGCTGTAGTTTTGTTTCTGTGTCTGGAAAGCTCTTGTGATCTGAAATTGCCACTCTGATGTTATGAGTTAATACTAGAGTCTTAAAGTAATTTCAGGATGGTGTTTTGATAGGGTTTTCAGCTGACCATGAAAGTGCCCTTTCTGTCTTCCTGCTATCTAGTAAGCGGACCTCAATTTTGCTAAACCTATTTTCATACTACGTTTGTCATTTCATCTAAAATCACCGCCAATATTTGTGGGGGCCTCTGTCTGCCTTTCGGGGAAATTTCTCTAGAGGTGAGCCAGGACTATATTTTCCTCTGCCAGGATTAGTTAGTCCTCCGGCCGGCGCTGGGCGTCTAGGGATAAAACGCAGGCTACGCTACCCGGCTACTGTTAGTTGTGCGGCAGGTTTAGTTCATGGTCAGTTTAGTTTCCATCCTTCCAAGAGCTAGTTCTTATGTTTGCTGGGCTATGTTCTCTTGCCATTGAGAACCATAACAGGGGTCCTCTGGGGTGATGTTATGGCAGCCAGATGGTTGTTGTGAATTCTGCTCTTGGGTTCCCCCCGGTGGTTGCTGGTGGTAATGCAGTTGTCCTTGGGTTGCAATCCTGGGGTATTTAGGTGTGCAGGATTCATTAGTCCTTGCCAGTTGTTCATTGTTCTTGGAGGTTATTCATCTCTGTCTGGTTCCTCCTGCCCTGCTGCCAAATCAGCCAAGATAAGTGTCTGGTTTTGTTTCTGCTGCACACATGCGGTGTGCTTTACAATTCAGTGCTATTCATTGTTTTTTCTTGTCCAGCTTAGACTGTGTTTTGATATTTTCAGTCAAGTTGGATTCTCAGGAGATGCAGAGATACATTTCATGTCTGTAGTTAGATGGTGGAATTTTTGTATTATCTGCTGTGGATATTCTTAGGGTTTTAATACTGACCGCTTAGTATTCTGTCCTATCCTTTCCTATTTAGCTAGCATGGCCTCTTTTGCTAAATCCTGATTTCTGCCTGCGTTTGTCTTTCCTCTTATACTCACAGTCAATATTTGAGGGGGGCTGCCTATCCTTTGGGGTTCTGCTCTGAGGCAAGATAGAATTCCCATTTCCATCTATAGGGGTATTTAGTCCTCCGGCTGTGTCGAGGTGTCTAGGATGTGTTAGGTACATCCCACGGCTACTTCTAGTTGTGGTGTCAGTTTAGGGTTTGCGGACAGTACAGGTTCCACCTTATCCTGAGAAAGTCTCATGCGGCTCAAAGATCACCGGATCATAACAGATGGTATAACTTCCCACAGGTGAAGTAGGTCCCCAGGGCTCCCGGTGTATAGATGAGGATGGTGAGTGGTGCAGTAAAGAACGGAGGACACAGGTTTGCAGTCTCTTTACCTGGTTTACTGAAGACTTCAGGCAGCCACAGTCCAGTGCACCAGATCACAGGTACAGGGAGGGTCCGGCCGGCTTGGAAGCAAAGTCACAGTCCACTTTACCAGGTGGAGTTAAAAGCCTTCCTCATAGCACGGTGGTATTGTAGTCCCTTACTGCCTATGGCTTCTGATAAGGTCCTCACAGTTCTCTCTGTCCTCTATAAAGGTGGGACACAAACCCGTATGACAGGTGACTCGAGCCTTTTTACAGGGTCTCTATCATGACCCGGGCTTTATGTGTCACTGTGCCTCCTGGGTATTAGGGCAGACAGGTGATATGTAATCTAGCTGTCCTGCCAGTTTATGCTGTCAGTCTTAGAGTCCCTCACAATCTCGGTGTTCCGGCTACCGGTAATCTGCGCCAGCCAGGGAGGTAGCTCATTCACTGCTCTGCTCCACTGGTATCACTCTCCTGTGTTTCGCTCTCCTGCACGCTTTCCACAAGCTGTCCTTTCCTTCTTAATTCTCTTTCTTTAGGAGCTGTAGCAACTCTGGCTACACAGCTCCTTCAGTCCTTCCGACACTCAATGTCTGACTGCTCTCTTCTCTGTCCTCTGACAGACTGTCCAATCTCCCTCTCTTTTTCTCCAGACCAAAATGTATTTATAGGGGAGTTCACCCTAAACCAGGTTTAGAGCTCCCCCTTCTGGCCTGGAGTGTGAACATGTGGTGTGTTTTGTGGTTACTTGATAAAAGAGATCCTTCATCGCTTTCAAGGGCGACATCACTCTCCCCGTGAGGAAAGCAATGTCACTGTGACGACCAGGACCCTGGGGCATCACACACGCTTGATAGAGTTCAATAACGTGATCTCTTAGAGTACCATCAATTTTGAAACTTAAAATGGATCGATGCAATTGTGCTAACAATCTGGACAATTTCTGCCGCATATGTGGCAAATACATTACTTTTGATCAGTGCAAGAATCTAACAAAGCGAGTGCGTCTTGCTTACAAGTATTACTTTGACTGTCAAATTGGAGATCAAGAGAAAAGCTGGGCCCCTCAAGTTTATTGCATTGTTACTCTGGGCTCACACAGTGGTTGAGTAATGAAAGGAAAGGAATGGCTTCTGCAGTGCCAATGGTTTGTCTGGAGCAGAAAAATACCGAGACTGTTTTTCTGAATGACTAAAATCGAAGGAAAGAGAAACAAGGCACAAATTGTGTATCCTGACTGTGAGTCGGCTCTTAAACTCGTACCACACGGTGCAGACAATCCGATACCTGTCCCTTCCGAAGCAGGAATGGCAATTGAAACTGATGATTCTGATCCTGATAAAGAAGAAGATGTTGATTGGCGTGATGTATTTCCTGGTCCAGAATAACCGGTGGGTCAGCCGCACTTGCTGATCCAATGAGATTTAGATGATTTGGTAAGAGATCTGTCATTATCTAAAGAACATATAGAAATGCTAGCTTCTAGCCTTTGGGAATGGAATTTGCTACGAGTTACCACAAAGTCACACTTTTGTCATCACCACACCAAGTTAGCTGCATAATATGTGATGGAAAGCAATGTCTGTTTCTGTATCCATGTGTAGGGAGGAGAGCCAAGCTAACGGTTTCTCCTGCGTGTTTGTGCCAGAACCGTCGGGGTTGTCACCAGTGTTTCAGGGGGAAGAGATTGTGGACCAGAGCAGTTCAGGGCACCTGACTGATGGGGCGGCTATGACATAAATTGCAGTTTGAGGGAGAAGGCGGGACACTTGGCGAGGAACGAGCTTGTGAGTAGTGAGACTGTTGACTCCCTCTCCACGGACCCACACCTGCTAGCTGCGCCTATACCCCCAGCTAGCCAGACTACCAACACATCCTACCCTCAGCCCAGAGAGACTTCCACACCAGGTAGTGAAGAGTACGTACATTGGCTCCGCTCACCACCGTGGAGGCACCACTTAGTCCCATCCTTGCGGTGTCTGCTGAGGACCAGCCCGTGCCTGTGGCTGTGTCCGCTGGACTGTGTGCTTCTACTGCGGCCTTGCCTACTGAACTTTCTGCTTCTTCTTCTGTGCCGCCCACCAACACCTCTACTCCACTGTGTGCATGGATCAGGAGATCACGTGCTGAAGAACCAGTAGGATTCGTCGTTGCAAGGAGAAAGTGCATCGCTTATCTGTGGGACCGGATCGGAGACATCTCGCGCCGCCTGCGGCGCCGCCACCGAGGGATCTACCAGCCACCTTCCTCCAGCGCACAGAGACTGATAAGTTAATCCGTTATATTCTATCGCATTTGACTTTCCCCCATGCTCCAATCACATCCTTTACCCCCTGCTTGTACCATTACTGTTCCCATATATAAAAAGAACCTGTTAATCCTTGCTCTGCCTCCTGTGTGCCACTGCATCCTACGCATCTGCTAGCATCCTACACATTTATATGGTCTTATGATGGAGTTACATGGTAGACATGTTCCTGATGAATGGAAAACTGGTAGATCTGCAGCAGATATAGCAGTGACAGCAAGCTGCCCACCAAGTGACACATCGCTGTAATCAGGTTCTCTGCTCCTACATTATGCTGCTCTCAGATGAGCTAGTAAAAACTTAATGACAGATTCCCTTTAAGTTCAGCACGTTCAGTATTTAGGACTGCTGAGATTTTTTTGTAGTTTTGAACTGTCTCCAGTCAACTTGTATAATTACCAACATTAACTGGTCTATTTCCTTCTGTGAGTGTTTTCTGGCTCTGGAATATCTACAGGCTGGAACATTTGGTAAAAGGTAACTTGTCAGTGAATGCACACTGTGAATTTTGGCACTGAAATGATAGGTCACAAGTCAGTGTTTGTTGAATACCACAAGGTCTCAATTCCAGGCAGGAATAACTGAGCAAGCATGGGAAAATTAGAAATGTACAAAATGAATTTTAGATGGATGCAGCACATATTTGTAGCTTGTGTTATCATTTCTTCTAATAGCTGGATATTTGGATATATCATATGTTAAATAACCTTTAGTGGGATTTCCCGTAAACTTTCTTTACTCCATTGCTGTGCCTTTGGAAAAGTAATATAATCAGAGGTTATTCACGCTCTCTGTGTCCAGTGTTGCATCTTCATCGCTGCCTCAGTGATTGCTTACCGTCTGCAGTGATAACATCACATCCGCAGTGAGAGTCACCCATGGAGCCAATCACCAGGCTCATACTGTGTACATGAGCTCATTGACCAGGTACTCTAATCTTAGTGATCTGCCTCTTTTGACTGAAATCTCACTCAGGGTCCGTCGCTTCCCATGCCAGTCATATTCTCCAAGGGAGCGGTTCATGTGCAGTCCCACAGTCCTGACCTTGCTGCGTCATCAAGACTTTACTGTGCAAGCAGATAATAGAGAATTGGAGCGGCACTGCAGATAAATAATTAAGGGTTCTGTGTCATACACCAAGAAGTCAATCAAGTGGGCAAGAAAAAGGATTAAAAAAACAAACGTACCGTATATTATTGATTCTGGATTACCGAGAATCAATATAGATTTGTTTGGTTTGTGGCAATAAAACCTGGTGTAAGGTTCTCTTTAAAGGGGTTGTATGGAATAAAATGAAAACTCAGTGCACACACTGTGTGCTGTGCAGATTGACTTTCTCTGCCCCAGGAATGGCAGTCAGGTATGTGCTATCACAAATAAAGAATAAGGAATGTTATGTTTTATCAAGACTTGGCATCTTGGAAGCTGGATCATCTTTTTCTTAGGTATATGATATCCATATTCCTGACCAAAAGCCTTCTAGTGGGCGCAGCCTCACTTCATACAAGTGTATTGAGTGAGGTCGTTCTCACTAGACAGCCTCTCCCACTGAACCCACTAGGAGGCCAACACCTCGCTCCATACACTTGTACTGATAATGTCCCCCATCTTGGCTCCTTCCATCCTGATCCCTTCCTGTAATAATATCCCATATCTTGGATCCCTTCCAGGCAGGGCCGGACTGGCCATAGGGCACTTCTGGCAAATGCCAGAAGGGCCGGTGCCAGTGGTGGGCCGCTCAATCCGCCGCCCCCGCCGTCGCATTCAACTATACCGGCGTATAGATGCCGGTACAGTTGAATGCAATGATGGAGGAGAGAGCGTCTACAGACGCTCCCTCTCCCATCATTCCCCGCTCTGCCTCTGACACTGCGGGTGCGCGATGATGTCATATCATCGCGCACCTGCTGTGTCCCGGGCAGACTGCAGCTGCTGAGACAGGAGCAGGAACCAGGAAGCAACGCTGGGCACGAGGAGAGGTGAGGAGAGTTTTTTTTTTTTTCTGGACTGTGGGGCCATTCTCGGAGGAGGTGAGGGGAGGAAGAGAAGAGATGTGGGCTGTATATAGTTCTCTGTGGGCTGTGCTCTGTGCTGTATACTACTGTGGGCTGTATATAGCTCTCTGAGGGCTGTGCTCTGTGCTGTATACTGCTGTGGGCTGTATATAGTTCTCTGTGGGCTGTGCTCTGTGCTGTATACTGCTGTGGGCTGTATATAGTTCTCTGTGGGCTGTGCTCTGTGCTGTATACTGCTGTGGGCTGTATATAGTTCTCTGTGGGCTGTGCTCTGTGCTGTATACTGCTGTGGGCTGTATATAGTTCTCTGTGGGCTGTGCTCTGTGCTGTATACTACTGTGGGCTGTATATAGCTCTCTGTGGGCTGTGCTCTGTGCTGTATACTACTGTGGGCTGTATATAGTACTCTGTGGGCTGTGCTCTGTGCTGTATACTGCTGTGGGCTGTATATAGTTCTCTGTGGGCTGTGCTCTGTGCTGTATACTGCTGTGGGCTGTATATAGCTCTCTGTGGGCTGTGCTCTGTGCTGTATACTGCTGTGGGCTGTATATAGTACTCTGTGGGCTGTGCTCTGTGCTGTATACTGCTGTGGGCTGTATATAGTTCTCTGTGGGCTGTGCTCTGTGCTGTATACTGCTGTGGGCTGTATATATGTCATGATTCTCAATGGCGAGAGAACATAGCCCAGCATATATGAGAACTAGCTCTTGGAAGATGGAAACTATACTGACCATGAACTAAACCTGCCGCACAACTAGAAGTGGCCGGGTAGCATGCCTACGTTTTTTATCCCTAGATGCCCAGCGCCAGCCGGAGAACTACCTAATCCTAGCAGAGGAAAAGACAGTCCTGGCTCACCTCTAGAGAAATTTTCCCAAAAGGCAGACAGAGGCCCCCACATATATTGGCGGTGATTTTAGATGAAATGACAAACGTAGTATGAAAATAGGTTTAGCAAAATCGAGGTCCGCTTACTAGATAGCATGAAGACAGAAAGGGCACTTTCATGGTCAGCAGAAAAACCCTATCAAAACACCATCCAGAAATTACTTTAAGACTCTAGCATTAACTCATAACACCAGAGTGGCAATTTCCGCTCACAAGAGCTTTCCAGACACAGTAACGAAACAGCAGCTGTGAACAGGAACAAAATGCAAAAACACACAAGGACAAAAGTCCAACTTAGCTAGGAGTTGTCTAGTAGCAGGAACATGCACAGAAGGCTTCTGATTACATTGTTGACCGGCATGAAACTGACAGAGGAGCAAGGTTATATAGCGACTCCCACATCCTGATAGGAGCAGGTGAACAGAGGGGATGATGCACACAAGTACAATTCCACAAGTGGCCACCGGGGGAGCCCAGAATCCAATTTCACAACAGTACCCCCCCCTCAAGGAGGGGGCACCGAACCCTCACCAGAACCACCAGGGCGATCAGGATGAGCCCTATGAAAGGCACGGACAAGATCGGAGGCATGAACATCAGAGGCAGTGACCCAAGAATTATCCTCCTGACCGTATCCCTTCCATTTGACCAGATACTGGAGTTTCCGTCTGGAAACACGAGAGTCTAAGATCTTTTCCACAACGTACTCCAACTCACCCTCAACCAACACCGGAGCAGGAGGCTCAACGGAAGGCACAGCGGGTACCTCATACCTGCGCAACAATGACCGATGAAAAACATTATGAATCGAAAAGGATGCAGGGAGGTCCAAACGGAAGGACACAGGGTTAAGAATCTCCAATATCTTGTACGGGCCGATGAACCGAGGCTTAAACTTAGGAGAAGAAACCCTCATAGGGAGAAAACGAGAAGACAACCACACCAAGTCCCCAACACAAAGCCGAGGACCAACACGAAGACGGCGGTTGGCAAAAAGCTGAGTCTTCTCCTGGGACAACTTCAAATTGTCCACCACCTGCCCCCAAATCTGATGCAACCTCTCCACCACAGCATCCACTCCAGGACAATCCGAAGATTCCACTTGACCGGAGGAAAATCGAGGATGAAACCCCGAATTACAGAAAAACGGGGACACCAAGGTGGCAGAGCTGGCCCGATTATTGAGGGCGAACTCCGCCAAAGGCACAAAAGCAACCCAATCATCCTGATCCGCAGACACAAAACACCTCAAATATGTCTCCAAGGTCTGATTAGTCCGCTCGGTCTGGCCATTAGTCTGAGGATGGAAAGCAGACGAAAAAGACAAATCTATGCCCATCCTAGCACAGAATGCCCGCCAAAATCTAGACACGAATTGGGTCCCTCTGTCAGAAACGATATTCTCCGGAATACCATGCAAACGAACAACATTTTGAAAAAACAGAGGAACCAACTCGGAAGAAGAAGGCAACTTAGGCAAGGGAACCAGATGGACCATCTTAGAGAAACGGTCACACACCACCCAGATGACAGACATCTTCTGAGAAACAGGCAGATCCGAAATAAAATCCATCGAGATGTGCGTCCAAGGCCTCTTCGGGATAGGCAAGGGTAACAACAATCCACTAGCCCGAGAACAACAAGGCTTGGCCCGAGCACAAACGTCACAAGACTGCACAAAGCCTCGCACATCTCGTGACAGGGAAGGCCACCAGAAGGACCTTGCCACCAAATCCCTGGTACCAAAGATTCCAGGATGACCTGCCAACGCAGAAGAATGAACCTCAGAGATGACTCTACTGGTCCAATCATCAGGAACAAACAGTCTACCAGGTGGGCAACGATCAGGTCTATCCGCCTGAAACTCCTGCAAGGCCCGCCGCAGGTCTGGAGAAACGGCAGACAATATCACTCCATCTTTAAGGATACCTGTGGGCTCAGAATTACCAGGGGAGTCAGGCTCAAAACTCCTAGAAAGGGCATCCGCCTTAACATTCTTAGAACCCGGTAGGTAAGACACCACAAAATTAAACCGAGAGAAAAACAACGACCAGCGCGCCTGTCTAGGATTCAGGCGCCTGGCAGACTCAAGGTAAATTAAATTTTTGTGGTCAGTCAATACCACCACCTGATGTCTGGCCCCCTCAAGCCAGTGACGCCACTCCTCAAAAGCCCACTTCATGGCCAAAAGCTCCCGATTCCCAATATCATAATTCCGCTCGGCGGGCGAAAATTTACGGGAAAAAAAAGCACAAGGTCTCATCACGGAGCAGTCGGAACTTCTCTGCGACAACACCGCCCCAGCTCCGATTTCAGAAGCGTCGACCTCAACCTGAAAAGGAAGAGCAACATCAGGCTGACGCAACACTGGGGCGGAAGAAAAGCGGCGCTTGAGCTCCCGAAAGGCCTCCACAGCATCAGGGGACCAATCAGCAACATCAGCACCCTTCTTTTGGGCCGGTCAAACTGTCATGATTCTCAATGGCGAGAGAACATAGCCCAGCATATATGAGAACTAGCTCTTGGAAGATGGAAACTATACTGACCATGAACTAAACCTGCCGCACAACTAGAAGTGGCCGGGTAGCATGCCTACGTTTTTTATCCCTAGATGCCCAGCGCCAGCCGGAGAACTACCTAATCCTAGCAGAGGAAAAGACAGTCCTGGCTCACCTCTAGAGAAATTTTCCCAAAAGGCAGACAGAGGCCCCCACATATATTGGCGGTGATTTTAGATGAAATGACAAACGTAGTATGAAAATAGGTTTAGCAAAATCGAGGTCCGCTTACTAGATAGCATGAAGACAGAAAGGGCACTTTCATGGTCAGCAGAAAAACCCTATCAAAACACCATCCAGAAATTACTTTAAGACTCTAGCATTAACTCATAACACCAGAGTGGCAATTTCCGCTCACAAGAGCTTTCCAGACACAGTAACGAAACAGCAGCTGTGAACAGGAACAAAATGCAAAAACACACAAGGACAAAAGTCCAACTTAGCTAGGAGTTGTCTAGTAGCAGGAACATGCACAGAAGGCTTCTGATTACATTGTTGACCGGCATGAAACTGACAGAGGAGCAAGGTTATATAGCGACTCCCACATCCTGATAGGAGCAGGTGAACAGAGGGGATGATGCACACAAGTACAATTCCACAAGTGGCCACCGGGGGAGCCCAGAATCCAATTTCACAACAGTACCCCCCCCTCAAGGAGGGGGCACCGAACCCTCACCAGAACCACCAGGGCGATCAGGATGAGCCCTATGAAAGGCACGGACAAGATCGGAGGCATGAACATCAGAGGCAGTGACCCAAGAATTATCCTCCTGACCGTATCCCTTCCATTTGACCAGATACTGGAGTTTCCGTCTGGAAACACGAGAGTCTAAGATCTTTTCCACAACGTACTCCAACTCACCCTCAACCAACACCGGAGCAGGAGGCTCAACGGAAGGCACAGCGGGTACCTCATACCTGCGCAACAATGACCGATGAAAAACATTATGAATCGAAAAGGATGCAGGGAGGTCCAAACGGAAGGACACAGGGTTAAGAATCTCCAATATCTTGTACGGGCCGATGAACCGAGGCTTAAACTTAGGAGAAGAAACCCTCATAGGGAGAAAACGAGAAGACAACCACACCAAGTCCCCAACACAAAGCCGAGGACCAACACGAAGACGGCGGTTGGCAAAAAGCTGAGTCTTCTCCTGGGACAACTTCAAATTGTCCACCACCTGCCCCCAAATCTGATGCAACCTCTCCACCACAGCATCCACTCCAGGACAATCCGAAGATTCCACTTGACCGGAGGAAAATCGAGGATGAAACCCCGAATTACAGAAAAACGGGGACACCAAGGTGGCAGAGCTGGCCCGATTATTGAGGGCGAACTCCGCCAAAGGCACAAAAGCAACCCAATCATCCTGATCCGCAGACACAAAACACCTCAAATATGTCTCCAAGGTCTGATTAGTCCGCTCGGTCTGGCCATTAGTCTGAGGATGGAAAGCAGACGAAAAAGACAAATCTATGCCCATCCTAGCACAGAATGCCCGCCAAAATCTAGACACGAATTGGGTCCCTCTGTCAGAAACGATATTCTCCGGAATACCATGCAAACGAACAACATTTTGAAAAAACAGAGGAACCAACTCGGAAGAAGAAGGCAACTTAGGCAAGGGAACCAGATGGACCATCTTAGAGAAACGGTCACACACCACCCAGATGACAGACATCTTCTGAGAAACAGGCAGATCCGAAATAAAATCCATCGAGATGTGCGTCCAAGGCCTCTTCGGGATAGGCAAGGGTAACAACAATCCACTAGCCCGAGAACAACAAGGCTTGGCCCGAGCACAAACGTCACAAGACTGCACAAAGCCTCGCACATCTCGTGACAGGGAAGGCCACCAGAAGGACCTTGCCACCAAATCCCTGGTACCAAAGATTCCAGGATGACCTGCCAACGCAGAAGAATGAACCTCAGAGATGACTCTACTGGTCCAATCATCAGGAACAAACAGTCTACCAGGTGGGCAACGATCAGGTCTATCCGCCTGAAACTCCTGCAAGGCCCGCCGCAGGTCTGGAGAAACGGCAGACAATATCACTCCATCTTTAAGGATACCTGTGGGCTCAGAATTACCAGGGGAGTCAGGCTCAAAACTCCTAGAAAGGGCATCCGCCTTAACATTCTTAGAACCCGGTAGGTAAGACACCACAAAATTAAACCGAGAGAAAAACAACGACCAGCGCGCCTGTCTAGGATTCAGGCGCCTGGCAGACTCAAGGTAAATTAAATTTTTGTGGTCAGTCAATACCACCACCTGATGTCTGGCCCCCTCAAGCCAGTGACGCCACTCCTCAAAAGCCCACTTCATGGCCAAAAGCTCCCGATTCCCAATATCATAATTCCGCTCGGCGGGCGAAAATTTACGGGAAAAAAAAGCACAAGGTCTCATCACGGAGCAGTCGGAACTTCTCTGCGACAACACCGCCCCAGCTCCGATTTCAGAAGCGTCGACCTCAACCTGAAAAGGAAGAGCAACATCAGGCTGACGCAACACTGGGGCGGAAGAAAAGCGGCGCTTGAGCTCCCGAAAGGCCTCCACAGCATCAGGGGACCAATCAGCAACATCAGCACCCTTCTTTTGGGCCGGTCAAACTGTCATGATTCTCAATGGCGAGAGAACATAGCCCAGCATATATGAGAACTAGCTCTTGGAAGATGGAAACTATACTGACCATGAACTAAACCTGCCGCACAACTAGAAGTGGCCGGGTAGCATGCCTACGTTTTTTATCCCTAGATGCCCAGCGCCAGCCGGAGAACTACCTAATCCTAGCAGAGGAAAAGACAGTCCTGGCTCACCTCTAGAGAAATTTTCCCAAAAGGCAGACAGAGGCCCCCACATATATTGGCGGTGATTTTAGATGAAATGACAAACGTAGTATGAAAATAGGTTTAGCAAAATCGAGGTCCGCTTACTAGATAGCATGAAGACAGAAAGGGCACTTTCATGGTCAGCAGAAAAACCCTATCAAAACACCATCCAGAAATTACTTTAAGACTCTAGCATTAACTCATAACACCAGAGTGGCAATTTCCGCTCACAAGAGCTTTCCAGACACAGTAACGAAACAGCAGCTGTGAACAGGAACAAAATGCAAAAACACACAAGGACAAAAGTCCAACTTAGCTAGGAGTTGTCTAGTAGCAGGAACATGCACAGAAGGCTTCTGATTACATTGTTGACCGGCATGAAACTGACAGAGGAGCAAGGTTATATAGCGACTCCCACATCCTGATAGGAGCAGGTGAACAGAGGGGATGATGCACACAAGTACAATTCCACAAGTGGCCACCGGGGGAGCCCAGAATCCAATTTCACAACATATATAGTTCTCTGTGGGCTGTGCTCTGTGCTGTATACTGCTGTGGGCTGTATATAGTTCTCTGTGGGCTGTGCTCTGTGCTGTATACTGCTGTGGGCTGTATATAGTTCTCTGTGGGCTGTGCTCTGTGCTGTATACTGCTGTGGGCTGTATATAGCTCTCTGTGGGCTGTGCTCTGTGCTGTATACTGCTGTGGGCTGTATATAGTTCTCTGTGGGCTGTGCTCTGTGCTGTATACTGCTGTGGGCTGTATATAGTTCTCTGTGGGCTGTGCTCTGTGCTGTATACTACTGTGGGCTGTATATAGTTCTCTGTGGGCTGTGCTCTGTGCTGTATACTGCTGTGGGCTGTATATAGTTCTCTGTGGGCTGTGCTCTGTGCTGTATACTACTGTGTGCTCTGTGCTATATATAGTTCTCTGTGGGCTGTGCTCTGTGCTGTATACTGCTGTGGGCTGTATATAGTTCTCTGTGGGCTGTGCTGTATATATTACTTTGTGGGCTGTGCTGTATATATTACTTTGTGGGCTGTGCTGTATATATTACTCTGTGGGCTGTGCTGTATACTACTGTGTGGACTGTGCTGTATACTTCTACGTGGGCTGTGCTGTATACTACTGTGTGGTCTGTGCTGTATACTACTGTGTGGTCTGTGCTGAATACTGCTGTGTGGGCTGTGTTATCTACTACGCGAGCTGTGCTATAGTATGCAGGCTGTGCTGTATACTATGCGGTTTGTGCTATATAGTATGCGGGCTTTGCTATATACTATGGGGAGTATATTATATTCTATGGGGGAGGCCATGTTATGTACTATGTGGCTGTGTTATATACTATTGTGGGGGTATATTATATTCTATGGGGGAGGCTGCGTTATATACTATGGGGGGCTGCATTATATTCTATGGAGGGCTACATTATATATTATGGGGAGGTGGGCTGTATTATATTCTATGGGGTTACATACTCTGGGGTGGCTGCATTATACTCTGTGGGGTGGCTGCATTATACTCTGGGGTGGCTGCATTATACTCTGGGGTGGCTGCATTATACTCTGGGGTGGCTGCATTATACTATATGTGGGCTGCATTATACTGTATCGAGGACTATGGGGAATACGTTATACTATATGAAGAACTATGGGGTGCATTATACTATGGGAAGTGAATTGTACTACATGGATGACTGTGGCGGTGCATTATACTATATGGAGCACTATGAGGATTGTATTATGCTATATGGAGGACTATGAGGATTGTATTATGCTATATGGAAGACTATGAGGAGTGTATTATACTATGTGGAGGACTGAGCAGTGTATTTTAATATATGGAGGACTATAGGGAGTGTATTATACTATATGGAGGACTATGGAGCACATTATAATATATGGAGGACTATGGGGTGTATTTTACTAAACAAGTAAAATGCTGCATATTCGGATTGTTTTTGCTGGAACAAAAAGCCTTGTTGTCAGCAGCACATTGCCAGTGTAAACTGTAGATGTGCTGCTGAAAACATGATACTGTATGGTGATCTATTAGTGATCGTTCTGTCTCATCATTATTCCTCAGCTTGTGGAAAGAGGCCAGGAAACAAGCGTTGAACAACTTCAGTATTGTCGATCAAACTCGTTTAGCGGCCTGAACTCAGCGCACGTAAATACAACAGAAAGGCTTCTGTGTGATGTGCAATATGTTAGCATTTGGGGACCCATTTTAAACTTTGCCTAGGGCCCCACTTTGCCTAAAACCGGCCCTGCCTACAAGTGTACAAAGATATTATACAGTCACCATGTGACAAGTGGGCCTGTGTAACTTCAAATGCCAGGGCTGAATTTTAGTCCCAGTCCGGCCCTGCTTCCAGGTATAATGTCTTCCATCCTGGTCCTTTTTCTGGCATAATGTCCCTTGTTCTGGTATTATGTCCTCCATCCTGAGCCCCTTCCTGGTATAATATCTCACTTTCCTTGTATGATGGAATCCGTCCTGGGCCCCATCCTGGTATAATGTCTTCCATCCTGGGCCTTTTCCTGGCACAATGTGTTAGGTGTCGAGTTCCCACCGCTGCACAGGGGGAATCTCGAACCATCTCTGCTGCGGTCTCCCATTCTCCTCCAGCCGCAGTGGAGCCTGCTCAGCAAAGATGTTGGTCACAGCATCTGGCTCAAGCTGATACTGTGCTGCTGGTTACTGCTTTCCTTCCAGGCTCAGCCATCATAACCAGTACTTATCAGCGGCGAGCGGGCACTCCTGGGACTAAGTCCTGCTTTTCTTCTTCTGAGCATGACCAAGGGATGATCTCCCATTAGAGGTCGGGGGTCACATGCTCAGGTCCTGCAGCAGCTCCTATTGGACCACTAGGAAGGTCCCGGAGAGCTTCCGCTATAAAAGGTTCGCATGGCCGCATGGCCATGTGCTAGTATAAACCTGTTATCGTGAGTGTGTGGATGTAAGCCTGTTCTGGTGATTGCTCCTTAATCATTCCCATTCCTAGTGTTGTTGAATGCTCGCAAATGTTGGAGCTACTTAGCGACTGACAGTCCTATCCTAGACACAAGAGCATGATCCTACTGCGTCAAACCAGCAGCGACCACCAGTGCAGCACCGTGCGCAGTCAGTGCACTTTCCTAGCCCTAGTTAGGGTGGCTAATGGCGTCTGCCAGAGAGGCGCTGTACGCACTCTGTGCAGTAAATCTTTAATCAGTCCTGGCAACCGGTCAGTGTAGGGTGGGAACTCCCACTTGATCTCAGCATCTGACTCAGGGCGTCCTCAGGCGCGGGCTCAAAAGCCACAGAGGGTCAGAGTGAGATCAATCACCAGCATAGTGGGGGTGAGTTTTAGGGATCCCACCAGCGTCCATCTGCTGCACCCTGTGACTGCTAACAGGACACAGCATTTCCTTTGTTTCCCTGCGACTCTGTGAAGCAATAGAGTTCACATCAGTTCATACCGGGTGAAGGAACCCATGTTTATACTGGCATAGTACCACCAAATAGTGCCGCCATTACCTAGCGGCAGGTTCCATCTCTACACAGTGGACCCCAGGCTACAAACGCACCTTATACTATCTTTATATTTATTTGGTGCGTTCCGCCAGCCCTAACATAATGTCCCTTGTTCTGATATTATGTCCTACATCTTGAGCCCCTTCTTGGTATAATTTCTTCCTTTGTTGGTTTAATATCCTCCATCCTGGGCTCCTTCCTGGTATAATGTCTCGCTTCCCTTGTATGTTGGAATCCATCCTGGGCCCCTTCCTGGTATAATGTCTCCCTTTCTTTGTCCACTACTTGGACAGCCCCTTTTTAAATTAGGTAGTGCCTCTTGTAAAATTTAATAAAATACTGTACATACCCACCTTCTACACTGACCCCATTCCAGTGATATTGGAACCAAGTTTAGGAGGGTTCACATGACATTACTACGCTACGTGAGCCAATCTGCTGCCATTATTGGGCTACTGCACTATTTCTTTCTTCTTTCATCAGATAATTGTTGGCCAAGCAAAAGAAGTGATAGACCAGCAGCTCAACAGTGACGGATGATTGTCTGCAGGGCTCACATCGCTGGAGTGGCGCTGGTGTGGGAGGAGAGTATATTTTTTTATTTTATTTTTATTTTGCCACGTTAATTTAAAAAGGGGTTGTCCAGGTAGTGAACAACCTCTTTAAGTCTCTTTGTTTCTCATAGCTTGCCTGCTACATGTTTTTCTGTACGAAATATTAGAAGCAGAAGATCACTAACAGATTGCGTAACTTGACATTAATGTATCAGTCTATTATTGCTGACTTTTCTCATTGCTGTATTTCAGTAATGGTCTCAATTAATTGCTATAATCTGTAGACTTTTTGTAGGACAAACACCACTTTTTGTGAAAAAAAAACTACAGAAACTAAAACCTGCATGTTTATTCTTTCATTGCTTTTGCAGTTGCAAGGGGCTTTATGAAGAAATAGGTTTTGGTGTGTACTGGAACGGCTTTACACATGGCGCTCAATGTAGGGCTTTGGGAGCTGACATTTTTTCCTTCAGGAATCTAGGTTCCAATCTCCATAGAAGCTCAGACTGTAACAATTTTTGTTGGAAATGTTCCTATATTAAAATATTTGTTATATTCGTATTTTATAATAATTATTCCAAAACTCAAGGAGCAAAGTAAGGCTTAATTGCTGATCTGCTTAGCATTTTATTTCTTTGAACATTTAATTCCCTTCAGGCAAAATTACTTTGAAGTCCTCATTGGAGATATGGGTTCATAGGCTGGGTATCAAATAAGAGAGAGTCTCACTGGATTCTCAGTTTCTTTTTTCTTTATATTACACTTTTCAACTTTTATTTCTATTTCATGTAAAAAACATACTACATCTATGGTACTACTCTACGCTCTAAAACCTCGCATTAGTGGCTCAGCCTCGTGGTAATGAGACTTTATATGAAAGTAAATGCAAGATTCTTGTACACTAAAGAGAATGCTCCACTCAATATAAGGATATTGCCTGGACCAATTCTACTCCTCAGTAGTCAGCAATGCATCCTCTACTGGCCTACTGGCATCAACATCCCCTCTGGTTGTGAAAACCACCTTGAAAATGCATATAAATGTATAAGATTGGAGAAACAGAGGGTCTAAGAATGGAGGTTAGACTGAGGAATTCTAAGAGATTCATTCAGATGGTTCAAGGAAACTATTAGCATCTTTACGATCAACTGCCAACAGCTTTCCCATCCTCATAGTAGGTCATCTGGTGTACTTACTATTAGTGAAAAAAATACAGAATAACCAAAAAGATTGCAAGAAATTTCATTATTATACACATTTAACACTATATGGCCAAGGTGGGAGGTTTTGTCATGTCGAAATAGGAAAAAAAGCCTTGTACCACTACTACAAAGATGGAAGCACAAGTCCTTTGTATGGTTCCTCTTTAATAGAACGTAAAGGCTCAGCTTGAAAGTAAAAAAAAAAGTATTCCTCCACCAAATATTTAAACTGCTCCTTTCATCCCAAGACAGACTAAACATAGGCGATGACTGCTCAGTGAAAGCCTTTTGGGCTAAACGTCCATACAGTCCATACAGTCCATACAGTGATGACCGAAAGTGTTGACACCCTTGAAAGTGTTCCAGAAAATGAAGTATTTCTCCCAGAAAATTATTTCAATTTCACATGTTTTGTTCTACACGTTTATTTCCTTTCAGTGTAGTGGAACAACACAAAAAAAAAAATGAAAAAAATTGCAAATCGGACATAATTTCACACAAAACTCCCATCAAGTTCTCTTTTTGTGGGTCTTTATAGTTTTACATGGAGTTCTGAATTGATAAAGATTAGTGATGAGCGAATATACTCGTTACTCGAGATTTCCCAAGCATGCTCGGGTGTCCTCCGAGTATTTATGACTGCTCGGAGATTTAGTTTTTATTGCCGCAGCTGAATGGTTTACATCTGTTAGCCAGCTTGATTATATGTGGGGATTCCCTAGCAACCAGGCAACCCCAACATGTACTTATGCTGGCTAGCAGATGTAAATCATTCAGCTGAGGCGATGAAAACTAAATCTCCGAGTACTAAAAAATACTCGGAGGACACCCGAGCATGCTCGAGAAATCTCTAGTAACGAATATATTCACTTATCTAATATATAAAGCTGAATGTGTGTGTATGTATGTATGTGGGTGTGTATGTCCGGGATTGGCATCTGCACCGTCGCAGCTACATCCACAAAATTTTGCACAGTCACACGTCTGGACCCCGAGAGCGTCATAGGCTATGTTGTGAGGCAAAATTTTAACCCCGCACATTCCAATTCACCAAACAATTTTGCCCCTATCTACATAATGGGGAAAAAGTGAAAGGAAAAGTGTTGGAGGCAAATTGACAGCAAGGAGGAGATGGCATACAGGTATATACTATATACAGGGGAGATGATATACACATATATACTATATACAGGAGGAGATGACATACAGCTATATACTATATACAGGGGAGATGACAT
Source organism: Ranitomeya variabilis (assembly GCF_051348905.1). Taxonomy (NCBI): domain Eukaryota; kingdom Metazoa; phylum Chordata; class Amphibia; order Anura; family Dendrobatidae; genus Ranitomeya; species Ranitomeya variabilis. The sequence continues at coordinate 78,976,126 of NC_135239.1, read as the reverse complement.
ACACGTATATACTATATACAGGAGGAGATGACATACAGCTATATATTATATACAGGAGGAGATGACATACAGGTATATACTATATACAGGGGAGATGACATACAGGTATATACTATATACAAGGGAGATGACATACAGGTATCTATATATATAATTGTCTAAGGGTTTTTCTGTCTGTCTGTCTGTCCTGGAAATCCCGCGTCTCTGATTGGTCGAGGCCGCCAGGCCTCGATCAATCAGCGACGGGCACAGCATGGCGATGATGATGTCATAAAGGTTGCCTCGACCAATAAGCGACGGGCACAGTCTGCCGCGAATTCACCTCGACCAATCAGCGACGGGCACAGTATCGACGTAGATGTCATAATGGTTGCCATGGCGATGATGATGTCATAAAGGTTGCCTCGACCAATCAGCGACGGGCACAGTCTGCCGCGAATTCTGGAATCATCATTGTCCATATACTATGGGGACATGCATATTCTAGAATACCCAATGCATTAGAATCGGGCCTGTTGCCTCGACCAATCAGCGACAGGCACAGTCTGTTGCGAATTCTGGAATCATCATTGTCCATATACTACGGGGACATGCATATTCTAGAATACCCGATGCATTAGAATCTATATATATAAGTGTCTAAGGGTTTTTCTGTCTGTCCTGGAAATCCCGCGTCTCTGATTGGTTGAGGCCGCCTGGGCCTTGACCAATCAGCGACGGGCACAGTCTGCCGCGAATTCTGGAATCATCATTGTCCATATACTATGGGGACATGCATATTCTAGAATACCCGATGCGTTAGAATCGGGCCACAATCTAGTATACTATATACAGGGGAGATGACATACAGGTATATACTATATACAGGGGAGATGACTTACAGGTATATACTATATACAGGAGATGACATACAAGTATATACTATATACAGGAGATGACATACAGGTATATACTATATACAGGAGATGACATACAGGTATACACTATATAAAGGGGAGATGACGTACAGGTATATACAGGAGATAACATACAGGTATATGCTACATACAGCATAGATGACATACAGGTATATACTATATACAGGAGATGACATACTGGTATATACTATATACAGGGGAGATGACATACACGTATATACTATATAGAGGAGGAGATGACATACAGCTATATATTATATACAGGAGGAGATGACATCCAGTATATACTATATACAGGGGAGATGACATACAGGTATATACTATATACAGGGGAGGTGACATACAGGTATATACTATATACAGGGGAGATGACTTACAGGTATATACTATATACAGGAGATTACATACAGGTATATACTATATACAGAAGATGACATACAGGTAAATACTATATACAAGTATATAATATATACAGGGAAGATGACATACAGGTATATACTATATACAGGAGATGACATACAGGTATATACTATATACAGGAGATGACATACAGGTATATACTATATACAGGGGAGATGACATACAGGTATATACTCTATACAGGAGGAGATGACATACAGTTATATACTATATACAGGGGAAATGACATACAGGTATATGGTATATACAGGAGGTGACATACAGGTATATACTATATACAGGGGGATGAGATACAGGTATATACTATATACAGGGGAGATGACACACAGGTATATACTATATACAGGATAGATGACATACAGGTATATACTATATACAGGAGGTGACATACAGGTATATACTATATACAGGAGGTGACATACAGGTTTATACTATATACAGGGGGATGACATACAGGTATATACTATATACAGGGGAGATGCCACACACAGGCATATACTATATACAGGATAGATGACATACAGGTATATACTATATACAGGAGGTGACATACAGCTATATATTATATACAGGATGAGATGACATACAGGTATATACTATATACAGGGGAGATGACATACAGGTATATACTATGTACAGGGGAGATGACTTACAGGTATATACTATATACAGGAGATTCCATACAGGTATATACTATATACAGAAGATGACATACAGGTAAATACTATATACAAGTATATAATATATACAGGGAAGATGACATACAGGTATATTCTATATACAGGAGATGACATACAGGTATATACTATATACAGGGGAGATGACATACAGGTATATACTCTATACAGGAGGAGATGACATACAGTTATATACAATATACAGGGGAAATGACATACAGGTATATGGTATATACAGGAGGTGACATACAGGTATATACTATATACAGGGGGATGAGATACAGGTATATACTATATACAGGGGAGATGACACACAGGTATATACTATATACAGGATAGATGACATACAGGTATATACTAAATACAGGAGGTGACATACAGGTATATACTATATACAGGAGGTGACATACAGGTATATACTATATACAGGAGGTGACATACAGGTATATAATATATACAGGGGGATGACATACAGGTATATACTATATATAGGAGGAGATGACTTACAGGTATATACTCTATACAGGAGGAGATAACATAGTTATATACTATATACAGGGGAAATGACATACATGTTTATACTATATACAGGAGGAGATGACATACAGGTATATACTGAGGGGAAAATAAGAGGTGTGAGGTGAAAATGAAGTGGTGTGAGTGCAAAAGGAGAGGAGTGAGGGGAAAATAGTGGAGTGATTGGAAAAAGACAGGTGTGAGGTCAAAATGACAGGTGTTAGGGGGGAAATGAGAGAAGTGAGAAAATGAGGTGTGAGGGGGAAAATGAGGTGTGAGGGGGAAATAAGGTGTGGGAGAAAATGAGAGGAGTGAGGGGAAAATGAGAGATGTGAGGGGGAAAATGAGAGATGTGAGGTGCTATAACTAACAGTTAGTTACTATGCCTGGGCAACGCCGGGCTCTTCAGCTAGTCACTAATAAAGATGGTAAATTTTTTTGTATCACATAGTTCAACTTTTTTTCTGATTTACACTCTACCGTACCCCCTTTACACATTGTCAGTGATTTGGGCACTTTTGTTCCTGTACTAGTACTCATCATAAACTAAGTGCAGCGTTGGTAAACGAATGTGTGCCGTAATCGCCTCCAGACAGTTGGTTTTATTGATTCAGACCACCGTCCCAACACTACTTTTTTAGTATTTACTCCTTTGGAATTTTAAGCTCTAAATGTCTGGAATGGATTTACTGCAATCAGATTGGTTTGATGGCAGTCAGGTTGCCAGCGATATTATCCTGCCTGTTTGATCATCATTGTATGCAATGTATGTATTCCAGTGTGTTCCCACCTTTAACTGTATCTCATTTGTGCACTATTGTCCATCATTGTTATTGCTCTCTTTGATCTGTCATAGACTAGTCTTTATGATGATAACACTGTGATGTATGAATGTGTGTAACCACTTTCTTTTTCTTCTGTAACTTGCACATTCCATCAGCTTTGTTTAGTCTGGTTTAGTCCGCGTATCTAAAAACATTTTTCCTTTTTTGCTTAGGGTAAAGGAAAGACCGTGACCAAAATGAAAAATATTACAGTAGTGGAAATGGTTTTCTGCATGTAAATCCTTCCTGCCTTAATGACATTCGTGCAGGTTCATACATGTAACCGGCATGGTTTGTTTAATTTTTTTCATTTGTATTTTACATTTCAATTAAATAAGATGACTGTAAATTAATACCACACACTATTATGTATGTATATAATTAATTGCTCCTGTGATTCAAACATATGGAATTGCCTTTAGATTTTTGTTTAAAAGTGTAAAGAACAATAAAACATGGAATAATATATTATACTTTGCATGTTATCCCAAAGAGGCACAGATGCTTAGGACATGCGTTACGCTTTACATCATGTTGAATTCCCTATTTATCGCTTAACAATCATCAATTGAAACAAATATACTGTATATACTTCATCTTCACTTCCATAAAAATCCAAAGGACCAGGCCTTTTTGGGGAGCAAAGATGACACATTTTTAATTTCATTTCAGCCTACCTGATATAAAATTGAAGCTGCAAATTTAGGAGAGGAGCGCGAAAGTAGAGAAGCATCAAATCTCGGTGGGGTTGGGTGCCCTGGGCAGTTGTATAGTTCGCTGCATCCCCCGTAATACTGGAATGATTGGTGCCACTGCCTCTGTTAGTGGTCATAAGGCTTTCTAAGAACTAGATCTACCTATATTATGTTTAATAAATTGAAAGGGAGAGAATCAGAGGACATTTTTTACTAAATAAGACATTTCTACTATTAGGACAACTGTTTCATGGAGTCTCTCAATACCTCAGGGGTAGCTAGCTTTCTCAGGAAACACCTGGGTGGATATGTGGAAACAGATTTAGGGCTAAGGATGCCTAGAAATCCTGCATTTCCCCTCACTCCCCATTCTATGCTGCTTTCAGTTACTTACTACATAAGGGGCTTTATCATTCTAACTTGATCAAGTCAACAGCTCTGTTGGGACTGATTGGAGAAAGAAGTGGAGTTATTCTTCAGAGATTCCCTGGACTCTTTTCTCCATGGCTACCTCTCCACTGCTGGGATGAGACAGCCACCTGCAGGACCAACAAGTATGTGTAATGTGTGAATAATAATATTTTTATTTATATAGCACCAACATATTCTGCAGCACCTTACAATTAGGCAGGGACATGCACAGACAATAAAGACTTTACCGGGTAACACATAATTCAACAGCTACAGTAAAAGTGAAGGCCCTGCTTGCAAGTTTACAATCTATAAAGAAGTAGGGGGTACACAATAGGCAAGAAGTCCTTGGTGTTTGGTCCAATCATCATTATAATAAATATATTAAATTTATAATAAATAAAACTGCATGAGGCGGTCATCAGCCAGTACCTGTGCATATACAGTTACGAAGTGCTATTGGGTGCATGGAGGATGTGGAGACAAGTGATTAGGCAGGACCAGATTTGGAGGAAATAGTAGAAAGTGCTAACATGGAAGAGTTAGATTAGTGAAGTGAAGTGATAGGCCTGTCTAAAGATATGTATCTGTGGAGCAGGTTTAAAAATTGCCAGGAGGGGAGAGCTAGGTATTGATTGGATTGTCTGGGGTGATGTATTCCTGAAAACTGATGCAGTATTGAAGTCTTGGAATCGGAAGTGGGAGATATGATTATGGAGGATATTAGTCTTAGGGTACCGTCACACAGTGCCATTTTCATCGCTACGACGGCACGATTTGTGACGTTCTAGCGATATCGTTACGATATCGTTGTGTCTGACACGCTACTGCGATCAGACATCACGCTGAGAATCGTACGTCGTAGCAGATCGTTTGGAACTTTCTTTCGTCACTTGATCACCCGCTGACATCGCTGGATCGTTGTGTGTGACACCGATCCAGCGATGTGTTCGCTTGTAACCAGGGTAAACATCGGGTAACTAAGCGCAGGGCCGCGCTTAGTAACCCGATGTTTACCCTGGTTACCAGCGTAAACATAAAAAAACAAACAGTACATACTTACATTCCGGTGTCTGTCCTCTGGCGTCTCAGCTTCTCTGCACTGTGAGCACCTGCCGGCCGGAAAGCGAGCACAGCGGTGACGTCACCGCTCTGCTTTCCGGCTATGGTGCTTACACAGTGCAGAGAAGCAGAACGCCGGGGGACAGACACCGGAATGTGAGTATGTACTGTTTGTTTTTTTTACATTTACGATGGTAACCAGGGTAAACATCGGGTTACTAAGCGCGCCCCTGCGCTTAGTAACCCGATGTTTACCCTGGTTACCCAGGGACTTCGGCATCGCTCCAGCGCCGTGATTGCAAAGTGTGACCGCAGTCTACGACACTGGAGCGATAATCATACGACGCTGCGATGTCACGGATCGTGCCGTCAAAGCGATGAAAATGGCACTGTGTGACGGTACCCTTAGATCAGTCACAGAAAGCAGATCATGGGTGGGTCATGACATTAGTGCTACCAATTCCTCCCCCTCAGTGCTGCTGGCCCTGCTCTACATACCAGTTTCCTAGGTTGGGTCAGTAAGTTGGTCATCCACCACCACATCTTCCACTGCTGCAGCCTGGTCTTCCTGAGTTGGAGACTTGGCAACAACCTAACTTATCGGCAACTGTCTCATCATCATTTAAATCATTGGATAAAATTTGCTGCTCTCCACCATCATCTTTTTGTGACCATGGCTGCTCTAAGTTTTGTGCTCTAAGTTTTGTGCATCACAAAACTTCATGTCCTCCTGTCTCTTTTGGAACATAGCGAAGAAAAAAAGAAACACCGAACTGTAGGGTCGAATGATAAGCACAAATACAATAGTAAATGCAAAAGATCGTTTTTTATTAATATAGGGAACAAAAAAGAGGAGAAAGGATTGGGCAATATGGTACTAATCACACACAGCATGTATCTGCCCATAGAATACACAAAACCAAATGAATACATCAAAACAACTGAACACAATACTTGTATAGCCAAATCATGCACATGGATGGAAATAAATACACAGAAGGCACTGTGTGGCAAGTATCAAAATGACTGTGCACCAATGTATTTCAAGATATATCAAATCAAATGAGGTAATCGATGTAGAGTGAACATATAAGACTTGCACACTCAGCTAGTACCTGAATATATCTATATATATAGATGTCTGTGTACAAAAGTACTAACAAATATAATATATCAAATAAGATGGTAAGTATTATTAGTGCACAATGCATGAGACGACTGTATATGTGTCAGTTGTACAATAAAAAGCATGTGCTTCAAAGTAAAAAACAGGTAACCAATGTAAAAATAGTACCATCCAAGGGAAAGATGGTGTGCTAATGCATGTAATACATGCTAACATATGTCAAAAAATGGCGCCAAAGAACCAAAATATTTCAGAACCTAAAAATAATAATTATAATTTTCATTATTCTCTGCTCTTTACGTTGCTTGTGAAGTGTGTAACTCTTCATACTCTTTTGAAACATGCCAGGTGAGAGGTCGCAATTGTAACGGGGGTCAGGGTGGTAGCCGTACCGAGGGATTGCTGCTGCTTCCTCATCACACCCTGACGCTTCGCTACAGAAATATCATGTCCATTTTGTGGTGTGCTGTGTGTGTCAAGTAGTTCACCCACCTGTGAGTCAGAATCCTTCACAGCATACAGGGCTCCAATCCGTCGCAGACACACACAAATGTTATCAAAGTCCCGATTCATTTTCAATAAAACTTTACTTCACTCGTGCATCTTCATAACAGATTTAATCCAACAATCTTCAAAAGACATAAGAACTTCTCCTCCTGCACTTTCCCTAGTCTTTTCCTTCAGCTTATCTTCTAGCACCCTGGCTTCCAGACCCGTAGTCCCCTGGGAATTCCAGCTTTCTGATACTAGGTGCTCCCCGTCCACTTTCCCCATCCTGGGCGAAAAATCAGGTTGCCTCTGCAATTCCTGTTCGGACGTTAAGTCCCGGACATCACGGGAGGTAACCCACAGACAAGCCACCGACCCTTGCAGACTGCCTCGTTTTCCACGTGCTTCAAAATCTAACATCTCCAGACCTGCTTCCCTCAGTGCTTCTTCTGTCTCTTTCAACTGTATCTCTGTAACTCACCACACAACTTCTACCACTCTTTCTAGAACAATTCCTCTCACTCTGCTCTAGCTCCTCCCACTACCTGAAAATTGATAGGGAATAACTTCTCAATCTCCCAAGGATGACGTCACAACCTTTGTAAGGGTTAAAAGGGTTTATTGTAGCCACAAGAGCTCTGATCTATGTTAGAACAGAACTAACTCCATTGTCTCGAGGTACAACTCTTAGGCCGGGGTCACACATGCGAGTTTTACGGACGTAAGAGCGCAGAAACTACGTCCGTAAAACTCGCATAACATACGGCACAATTATTCTCAATGGGGCTGCTCCTATTAGCCGTATATTACGGTTCAGTATTATACGGCTTTCTACGGCCGTACAAAATCGCAGCATGCTGCGTTTGTCAGCGTATTGCGCAAAAAAATCGCCAATGAAAGTCTATGGAGGCGAGAAAAATACGGATTCCACACGGACCAGCAGTGTGACTTGCGAGAAATACGCAGCGATGTTAGTGAAAAGTCGGTAATTCAATTGCCGGCTTTTCATTTCTCCTGCACAAACCCGACAGGATATGAGACATGGTTTACATACAGTAAACCATCTCATATCCCCTTTTTTTTTGCATATTCCACACTACTAATGTTAGTAGTGTGTATGTGCAAAATTTCAGCGCTGTAGCTGCTAAAATAAAGGGTTAAATGGCGGAAAAAATTGGCGTGGGCTCCCGCGCAATTTTCTCCGCCAGAGTGGTAAAGCCAGTGACTGAGGGCAGATATTAATAGCCAGGAGAGGGTCCACGGTTATTGGCCCCCCCGTGGCTAAAAACATCTGCCCCCAGCCACCCCAGAAAAGGCACATCTGGAAGATGCGCCTATTCTGGCACTTGGCCACTCTCTTCCCACTCCCTGTAGCGGTGGGATATGGGGTAATGAAGGGTTAATGCCACCTTGCTATTGGAAGGTGACATTAAGCCAGATTAATAATGGAGAGGCGTCAATTATGACACCTATCCATTATTAATCCAATTGTTGGAAAGGGTTAAAAAACACACACACACACATGATTAAAAAGTATTTTAATGAAATAAACACAGCGGTTGTTGTAATAATTTATTGTTCTCTCAATCCATCAGGAACACCCTCGCTCTGAAAAATAATAAACGCACAAGATACATACCTTCTGGTGAACCGTCTCGTCCCACGAAGTAATCCATCTGAAGGGGTTAACTAATATTACAGGCAGGAGCCCTGCTAAATGCAGCTGTGCTCCGTGCCTGTAATCCCCGGCGAATGAATGAAATGTAGGTCATTGACCTACATTTCCTTCAGTCGCGGTGATGCGCCCTCTGGTGGATGTTCTCATGAACTGCAGCCTGGGAACTTTTTCCCACGCTCCAGGTCATATGAGGACATCCAGCAGGGGGCGCATCACCGCGACTGAAGGAAATGTAGGTCAATGACCTACATTTCATTCATTCGCCGGGGAATTACAGGCACGGAGCACAGCTGCATTAGCAGGGCTCCTGCCTGTAATATTAGTTAACCCCTTCAGATGGATTACTTCGTGGGACGAGACGGTTCACAAGAAGGTATGTATCTTGTGCGTTTATTATTTTTCCAAGCGAGGGTGTTCCTGATGGACTGAGAGAACAATAAATTATTACAACAACCGCTGTGTTTATTTCATTAAAATACTTTTTAATCATGTGTGTGTGTGTGTTTTTTAACCCTTTCCAACAATTGGATTAATAATGGATAGGTGTCATAATTGACGCCTCTCCATTATTAATCTGGCTTAATGTCACCTTCCAATAGCAAGGTGGCATTAACCCTTCATTACCCCATATCCCACCGCTACAGGGAGTGGGAAGAGAGTGGCCAAGTGCCAGAATAGGCGCATCTTCCAGATGTGCCTTTTCTGGGGTGGCTGGGGGCAGATGTTTGTAGCCACGGGGGGGCCAATAACCATGGACCCTCTCCTGGCTATTAATATCTGCCCTCAGTCACTGGCTTTACCATTCTGGCGGAGAAAATTGCGCGGGAGCCCACGCCAATTTTTTCCGCCATTTAACCCTTTATTTTAGCAGCTACAGCGCTGAAATTTTGCACATACACACTACTAACATTAGTAATGTGGAATATGCAAAAAAAAAGGGGATATGAGATGGTTTACTGTATGAAATCATGTCTCATATCCTGTCGGGTTTGTGCAGGAGAAATGAGAAGCCGGCAATTGAATTACCGACTTTTAACACATATCGCGCTGAATGAAATCTAAATACAGAATATATATATATGTGTCTCAATGACATATATATATATATATACTGTAAATATGTTTTCCCTAACATTTGAGCACATAAATCCATTAGATGTCGGTTTTGCAAGCCTGCGCGAAAATCTCGCAGTACGGATGCCATACGGATTACATACGGAGGATGCCATGCGCAAAATACGCTGACACACCCTGACTACGGATCAATATTTTGGGAACATTTCTCCGTATTACGGCCGTAGTACGGACGTATAATACGTGGCGTATTGTCTTACGCCAAGTGTGACCCCAGCCTTATAGTAAATTCATAGGTGGGAGTACAGGTATGGGGAACATAGGAGAATCATGAAACAACCAATCATTGTACAGAACAAACAATTAACAACCAATCATATTACAACACGGTATTTTAAGTTAAAGGTAAAAGATACAGTGACAAGTGTTTTTGATGTTCAAGGTTGATACCCTCGACCATACTGACCTAAGCTTAGCGTGACCAGGGCAAATGACTTTCTGTAAATACCACAGTAGCTTCTGTCAATATTGTATCTTTGCTTAGTGATTACTGATAGATTGTGGACATGATTTCACAAAACTAAAATCTAAGTTTTATTCTGTTATTCTGTTAGGAGGAATATTTAAAGGGAAAAAGGAAAAGGACTTAAAGGGGAGGTAGAATATAGTTTATTAATTTCCTCATCATTCCTCTCTCTGATAATTATTTTATCACTTATACCTCTACGTCAAAATAGTAATATCTGCGGCCTTCTCTTTGAGTGGGTGGAGCGAGAAGAGGGATGTCGGAATTTTCATTATCTGGCAGCAAATGCACGTTCAGGACATGTCTTGGCTTACGTATTTTTCTTATGATACACTTGATAATTTTTATCAGGAAGGCAATAACGATGGCTATTAGACATAGCTGTAGGAACATGTGTCCAATGCCTGTAAACCAACCTCCTATGCTTTTGAACCAGGTGGATGGGTTCAGCCATTGAAACCAGCTTCCCAGAGAGAAGTCATCGTCCTGGGAGTTTTCTTCTCTAAACCTTTCTTTTAGCTCTATAGCTTTTGCTATGTGCTTATCTACTCGTACAGAAAAGTTGGTGTCTACGTAGTTACAACATGCTGGTCCAATTATCTGACACATACCTCCTTGACTGGCTGTAAGATAGTCTAGGACAATTGTGTGTTGATTAAGTACTTTCGCATGAAACTTGGTCTGATTATTCAATATTGAAATAGCATCAAACACCTCATCTGTTACATTATCAAACAACTCAGCCAATTGCTCTATAGTGTGCGAGTTATGTATAGCCAAACCTGTGATGGTTAAAGTAAGACCAAACTTTGTATACCATGGAGTGTGTACAAGTGGTTTTGTCTTTGTTCTCCGTTTTTGCATCATATGTCTTGGTATCTGATCAAGGTCTATCTCATCATGAGAGATGGTCCATGTAGCTAGAGTCAACCTTGCTAGTGTACATGTGCCAACTCCATCATAAGGTAGAAATTTGTAAGCAAAAGTTCCACAAACGTAATACATATTTTCAGGAAGTATAATGTGTTCACCTCCTAGATGGGACAGCAACCTGTAAGAAATTTCAGAAGCATACCATATTAAGGGCTGTAATCTTTGGGATGGGCACCAAGGGAACTTCAATATACCTCTTACTGTTTCATTGCATTTGTTTTCGTTGTTATTATATCCTGAACCATTGATTAAATCGCGCAAGAAACCAGAAGTTCCTTCGGTTAACTCATATATCAGTCCCCCAAATATAGTGGATTCTTCATTGTTCACTGTATAGGAAACACGGCTTGGTACAAATATTACTTGTAATGACTCTAAATTTACAGGTATAGTTCCCAAGTCATTGTTTGAAATGTTAATCCTATTACACCGAATACTAGTGGACCCAGGGCCGCACACAGCTATGCTATGAGGAGATATAAGGGACAAGTCTCTGATAGCAACCCACCATGGTGGGGCGGTCCACCCAGCTATGGGTAAGGCTACTCGAGTGTTATTGTATCTTGATGCACTTAAATTTGTAGGGAAGGAAAATGCATCATCTAGGCTCAAAACTAACTCATCCATTGGAACTGGGGTAGCTAGAAATGGCATTGATTTGGAAGAAATGGGTGCGTGTGTACAGATCCAACAATCTTTTACTCCTGTCCGCTTAGCTATGGTGTCATGCATGTTTAGTAACCTATTGTCCCAAGGTTCTTGTAGGTGCTCGTGTAAATCTCTTTTACCTCTAAGAAATTCTCTCTGATCAAAGCACCATACTATACATCTAGCTTCATAACCATTAGGCTTACAATAGTACTCAATGCAATCATGGACGTCAGATAATCCTCTCTTGTTTCTCTCGAAGGGAGGATCAGACCTGTCTGCTGGATCATTAGTACCTGAGGAAAAACTGTGCTCATTACCAATTTGCAATATTATGATTACTACCAAGAGGCACCATATACTAATCACCGCTCCCCATAGTCTGTTGTTAGCATGTGGACCATACAACTGCTCATATAGTGTCATCTTCTTCTGTTGAATGTCCTCTTCACACGAAGGAAGAAACAGCGCTGGATAAATCTTCAGCTGTTTCAGCTGCGACTTAGGTGGCAGTCTGAGGGAAACGTATTTCTGCTTCACCTCAGACCACGGCAACACTTACGGGTGCAGCTCAGGGTGGGTGGTGCTGATGATGTCCAGTGGTCCCTCTTTGGCTGTTGTAGATTCAGATGTCGTCTCAGCTGTGGGATGCACTCGCTTGCAGTGAGATGCGTGGATCCAAGCCCCTCTTCCTTCTACCTTGATACTGGTAGGCGTTGTCAACAGGACTTGATAGGGACCCTCCCACCTTTCTGTAAGAGAACCAGATCGCAAGAACTTACGCACCAAAACGTAGTCTCCTGGCTGCACCGTATGACAAGTCAGGTTAGCTTGTGGTTGCTGCAAATGAACGCTCCGGTGAATGTCTTTCAACTGTTGTTGTAGACGTAAGACGTAGTCCACATTCAGGGTATTCTGAGCAGTGTGAATGGTTTCTGGGGGTGAAAGTGGATGATTAGGTAATTTTCCATACAGAACCTCAAATGGTGACAATTGCAATTGACCACGTGGAGTGGTCCTAATATCCATCAATATTAAAGGTAATGCATCTGGCCATTTCATTCCTGTTTCTCTGCAACATTTAGCCAATTTCTCTTTTATTGTTCGATTGTACCTTTCAACTTTCCCACTAGCTTGTGGGTGATAGGGGGTGTGTAGTTGCTGTTTTACCCCTATCATTGAACACACTTGTTGAAACACTTTACCTGTGAAAGCAGGGCCTTGGTCACTCGAGATTACCTGGGGAATACCATACCTACATACAAATTCCTTGCAGATCTTAGATGCTGTTACTTCTGCTGTCTGTGAGGCTGTTGGATAAGCCTCTACCCATCCTGAAAATTGATCAACACATACCAAGACATATTGCAGTCTACCAACCTTGGGTAACTGGATGTAGTCAATTTGCAGAATCTGGAAAGGACCCTCGGTTGATGGAAGGTGCGAAGGTGGGGCTTTCACAGCTCCTCCAGCGTTTTGCTGGAGGCATGTTTGGCAAGACAAACACTTCCTTTTCGCGATGGCTGTGAACCCAGGTGCACACCAGTACGTGTATATCAAATTTCGCATCGCATTTTTGCCCCCATGGGTTAAACCATGGGAAATGTCTGCTAGCGCTGTGAGCAGTGATTTTGGGGCCACTGGTTTACCTTCGCTGTCTCTCCAGAGGCCATCAGAATCCTGGGTGCACCGTTTATCCTTCCATCGGGACTTTTCCTGTGGAGAACAATTACTTTGCATTGTTTTGAGTTTTTCCCAACTTGGGATTTCTTTCAGGCTCAGTAAGAGTGTTTTGACTGTTTTGCTTGCTGCCCCTTTTGCAGCAGCATCAGCTCGGCTGTTTCCTTTTGCTATTGGATCCTGTCCAGAAGTGTGAGCCTGACACTTGATAACCGTAATCTCCTTTGGGAGATGTATAGCATCAAGTAATTGAGTAATTTCCTTTGCATGGCTTATTGGGGAGCCCATTGCAGTAAGGAAATTTCTCATCTTCCAGATGGTACCAAAGTCATGTGTCACCCCAAAAGCGTATCGTGAGTCTGTGTAAATGTTCACATGTTTCCCTTCAGCTAGTTGACATGCTTTTGTGAGTGCAACTAACTCTGCTCTTTGGGCTGAATGTGGGGGTCCCAGTGCTTCAGCATGTATCACAGTATGATCATCCACTACTGCAAATCCAGAATTCAATTCTCCAGTGTCTGTCTGTCTGTGGCAACTCCCATCTACATAAAACACCAAGTCTGGATTTTGTAATGGTTCTTCACGTAGGTCTGCCCTTGGCAATGTCAACGTCTGCGTGTGAAGTATGCAGTCATGGTCGTCTGCTGTATTCACAAAAAAATTAATCACTTGGGAGAGTGGACATAAATATTAAACATAAAAGGTACCTCAGGCGACACCAGACAGGATCAAGCAATTATCAGCAGGCAAAGTGGATGACCACATAAAACAGGAGAATCTCACCTGCTGCGCGCTTTTAGCAGCGATCCACTTTTCCGCCTGAGCCTTGCCTTGAAGATCCCCGTGTGATGCTCGCTGAGTCCCGGGTTTCGGCACCAAATGATAGGGAATAACTTCTCAATCTCCCAAGGATGACGTCACAACCTTTGTAAGGGTTAAAAGGGTTTATTGTAGCCACAAGAGCTCTGATCTATGTTAGAACAGAACTAACTCCATTGTCTCGAGGTACAACTCTTATAGTAAATTCATAGGTGGGAGTACAGGTATGGGGAACATAGGAGAATCATGAAACAACCAATCATTGTACAGAACAAACAATTAACAACCAATCATATTACAACACGGTATTTTAAGTTAAAGGTAAAAGATACAGTGACAAGTGTTTTTGATGTTCAAGGTTGATACCCTCGACCATACTGACCTAAGGTTAGCGTGACCAGGGCAAATGACTTTCTGTAAATACCACAGTAGCTTCTGTCAATATTGTATCTTTGCTTAGTGATTACTGATAGATTGTGGACATGATTTCACAAAACTAAAATCTAAGTTTTATTCTGTTATTCTGTTAGGAGGAATATTTAAAGGGAAAAAGGAAAAGGACTTAAAGGGGAGGTAGAATATAGTTTATTAATTTCCTCATCAAAAATTACCTCAGAAAGGCACTCTCTCTGCCACTACACTGGCTCCGCCCCTTTCTCACCTGTCACTACTCCGGCTGAAACCAGTTCTCAACACAATCTAATCTATTACTCTATAGTGCCCGCCCTTAACACTAACCCACAACTACACTGCCATAACTCTTACCAATGCTGACCTGCCACTGACGGTCCCTATTCCTGTCCCTAACACACAGATATCAGAACAGTGTCAGCCATTATCATATTAAACAGTGTCAACCATCACAAACTACACCGGGCACACAGCAAACACAAAACATTCCCAGCTTCATTAGGTAGGCATGCACAGGAATGCAGGGCTCAAACCAGCGACCTGCATACCCCCTTACATACCTCCCTCCTAAAACCATGGTCGTCCCCGACCATACGGTACTGGTGGAATGTACACATCACAATAATTACAGTGTAATGGCATCTTATTAAAACATCAATAACTTCAACAATTATTATACATTGCAACAAAAAAACTTTTCTCCAGTACACCACGTTTGACCTGTTTCTGGTCAGGACTGGCACCAGTCCCACTTTGCTGAGACCCTGTAACAAACAGTTCAGTTCTTTTCTCACCAGCTGATCATCATGTGAGCACAATCCTGGCGTAACCTGGCACGACCCTCAGGTTGTCCAGACATCAATATGGATCCATTTGACCCCGGTCTCCTGTTCCTGAGACCCGGACAGGCTAACAGTTCTCCATAGGACTCTCCAGGTCCACTGACCAGTCCTAAACTGACTTGAATGTCCACACTCTTCTTCATGGCCCACATGGCCAAATTACTAAAGCTCCACCCATTCAGGAGCATGCAGTCCATTCTCTTCTGACCCGGCTCACTCATCAGGTCATCCTGCATATGTTTCCCCCCTCCCTCCTATTTCCAGACAACTTTCCCTTTAAAACATGTGTGCTGCTCAGTTTACCTCCTGTAAAAAAAATTCAGGCTAAACGAGGACATTTCACAGATCTTACCACAATCCCCAGAGCAGCCACACACAGTTCAGCATCAATCCATAGGGCACCGTCCCTTCATAAGGTCTGAGTTCTGCAATCCAGCAGAAGGGGCACAACAGGCGCAACAAAACTTGGAGGAGGGAAAACAGTTCAAAACAATTCTTTAACTGTGGCCATTCTCACTGCACTGACTTCTGGGCTCCTGCCTACGGGAATCAGAACAGTCCCTCACAGCATAACAGGGCTCTTGCCCTCAGGGACACAGAACAGTGCAACTAGCACAACTTTCTGATCCAGGGTGCAGTTACAGTCACTGTCCCCCCTTATCATCAAAGGGAGTATCGGAGGAGCGTCCACTAGCCTCTTCTCCACTTCCCCTCCAGTCCCGTACATCATCTAAAGGGCTCCGTGCCCGTGCTCCAGCGGTCACCGGTGACTGAAGAGCTGCTGCTGATGGATCATCCTTCCATTCTCCAGGAATCTGCTGCTGGGGATGAGGTTTCTTTTTCTTTTGCTGCGGCCATCGCGGGCTGGCACCGCTCACAGGGGGATCTACCCTGGCCTCAGTCTCTGACCAAGAGATTTTCGCACCATTTTCAGTTTAGAAATCCCACGATGGATGGAGCTATCTCCTGCTTCTGCAACATCATCCGCCATTTTAAAGTCTTTAACGGCCGCCATCTTTGCTCTTTAAGGGGTTTCTCCATTTTCCAAATGCAAGGCATCTGGATCCTGCCAACTACGCCACTTTGTAATCGGGGCCAGGGTGGTAGCCGTACCGAGGGATTGCTGCTGCTTCCTCATCACACCCTGACGCTTTGCTACAGAAATATCATGTCCATTTTGTGGTGTGCTGTGTGTGTCAAGTAGTTCACCCACCTGTGAGTCAGAATCCTTCACAGGATACAGGGCTTCAGTCCGTCGCAGACACACACAAATGTTATCAAAGTCCCGATTCATTTTCAATAAAACTTTACTTAACTCGTGCATCTTCATAACAGATTTAATCCAACAATCTTCAAAAGACATAAGAACTTCTCCTCCTGCACTTTCCCTAGTCTTTTCCTTCAGCTTATCTTCTAGCACCCTGGCTTCCAGACCTGCAGTCCCCTGGGAATTCCAGCTTTCTGATACTAGGTGCTCCCCGTCCACTTTCCCCATCCTGGGCGAAAAATCAGGTTGCCTCTGCAATTCCTGTTTGGACGTTAGGTCCCGGACGTCACGGGAGGTAACCCACAGACAAGCCACCAACCCTTGCAGACTGCCTCACTTTCCACGTGCTACAAAATCTAACATCTCCAGACCTGCTTCCCTCAGTGCTTCTTCTGTCTTTTTCAACTGTACCTCTGTAACTCACCACACAACTTCTACCACTCCTTCTAGAACAATTCCTCTCACTCTGCTCTAGCTCCTCCCACTACCTGAAAATTACCTTCGAAAGGCACTTCCCCTGCCACTACACTGGCTCCGCCCCTTTTCTCAACTGTCACTACTCTGACTGAAACCAGTTCTCAACACAATCTAATCTCCTACTCTATAGTGCCCCCTTAACACTAACCCACAACTGCACTGCCATAACTCTTACCAATGCTGACCTGCCACTGACTGTCCCTATTCCTGTCCCTAACACACAGATATCAGAACAGTGTCAGCCATTATCATATTAAACAGTGTCAACCATCACAAACTACACCGGGCACACAGCAAACACAAAACATTCCCAGCTTCATTAGGTAGGCATGCACAGGAATGGAGGGCTCAAACCAGCGGCCTGCACACCCCCTAACACAATCAAAAATTATTAGGTAAGGAGCTCCTCAGAGTGTCCTAGTTTGGGATTTCTAGTCTCCTGGGACTGGACATGTTGGGAGGAAGGAGGATCAGGGTGAAGATTAAGTGACTCAGACTCTTGGGTGATGAGACTGGACCGTGTGGAAGACTGTGTGGTGCTGCCAAGCATGCAGAATGCATTATCTGCTATCCAGCCGACCACCTGTTCACACTGCTGTGGCTTCAGAAGTGGTGTCCAATGCCTCCCTGCAAAGTGAGACAGAAAGTTATGTATCATTGTGTGGCCTGTTGCTTGTGATCCGGCAACAGGTGCAATCACACCTGCCCCACGTTCTTGCCTTACCAGACGCCTTATGCATTTTCTAATTGCTAGGTCTCTGAAAACCAAATTCCTTCATTAATTGAAGATACATTTTTTTGCTAAAAAAAAATGGTCACCTGTAGCAAGTCAAGTGGTTTTCAAAAATTTCAATCCACCATAATTTCACACAAAGCAGGTTAAACTGTAAGGATGATAAAAGTCATTTTTGAATAAAAAACTTGATCACCTCTAGAAGGCCAAGTGGTTTTTAAAACTATCAAACCACTGTATTTTTACACAAAGCACGTTAAATTGTATGGCTGATCCCCCTTCCATCTTTTCCCAGTTATGTAGTAATATATGTTTATCTTGTTTGAAAAAATTATAATTCAATTAAAATATTTAAACAAACAAAATGTATGGATGACAAAAGTGAATTTTTGAAGCAAAAAATGTGGTCAAGTGTAGCAGGTTCAGCATTTTTTTTTTTTATTTCAAACCACTGTAATTTTACACAAAGCAGTTTAAACTGTATGGATGATAATACAGTCAATGTTTTCACAAAAATATCTGGAAATATGGTCACCTGCAGCAGCTATATATTTAGTAACGGACTGCAAATCCCAAAGCCCTGCCTAGAGGCTCTATTCAGCCACTCCTCCTGCTCCACCTGTCCCTAGGCTAAATGCAGAATCTATCGCATAGAAACAGTAAAGCATAAGATAAGCCCTAAGAACGACTTTTTGTATGATGATTCAGAAAAGTATACCGGCCTGGGCAACTACTCTCTCCCTCCAATAAGAACTGTCTCTGAGCTGTGCAATGCAGTCAGTGTGCTGAGCATGGTGGCACCAGACTTCTTATAACCTCTGATGATGTAATGCGGCCAACTAAACACATTTAAGTCACTATTAAGATGGCTACAGCATTAATGTGACTGGCAGGTAATACCTGCATGTTTATTGGCTGTGTAACAGGCACCAAACATGCAAAGCAGGGATTCGAGCATTCAGACTAAGCACCAGCCAGTGCTAAACAAGTGCCGAGCATATCCAAGCACCCAGATGCCCTTGTTATGTCCGATTGTCACCAAGCTCATTCGCTCATCACTATTCATCCAAATTATGGACAAGTCCTGTGGGATCCAGGCTTGGTTCATTTTCAGGACAGTTAGCTTACCCATGTTTAATGTGAACAGGTGGATTCTCCAGTCTGTGATCACACCCCTGCCGTGCTAAACACAGTTCCAACAGTACACTAGCTGCAGAGCAGGCCAGCACCTCAAGAACATGAAGGGCAAGTTCAGGCCATGTTTCCAATTTGGAGACTCAGAAGTTAAATGGAGCAGACCCATCAGTTAGTATGTGGAGATGTGTGGGCACATATTTTTCCACCATGTTATTGCAATGCTGCCTCCTGCTATTACGTACTGTATGAGATGGTGTTGCCGGATGTTGTGGCGTACTGAGAATGTTTTGCCACATTTTTGCCTTGCTAACCCTGTCTTCTGAGGTACTGGCAGTGCTGTGTTAGCGACTTCCTTTCCACCTTTGCCTTGTTCTTCCACTGAGCCACCACTGTCAGGTGAGAAAACCAGTAGTAGTTTCTCTACCAGCATGTTTTCATTGTCACACATTTTGCGATCCCTCTCCAGCGATGGAAGTAATGATGATATGTTGGCATTGTAGCGTGAAACCAGCAGAGTGGACACCCAGTAATCAGCACTGGTAACAATATGGGCAATTCATCAGTAGTTAAGCAAGCAAAGCAGCATGTATTGACTCATGTGTGCCAGGCTTCCCAGAGACAATGACAAGCTGTCCTTGGTGGGAGGTATATATGCTCGTGATCCTCTGTATCCCCTCAGCCACACTTCAATGATGCCTCTGGGCTAATTTGAGTGCCACCCTGCTGTGAACACAGTTGTTCATCCACCTCCTCATCCTCCCAAACTGTCCAATGGCTGTACAGTTTTGTACCTGGCCGCTGTTGGGACAGTAACCCATCCTGCAAGCCATGTGTAGATGATAGGCCTGACAATGGTGTGAATTGGCCCTGCTCCTCCTACACCCCTTTAGAAGGCTGAAGGCGAGCACAAACTGCTCGCGCTTTGTGGAGCGCCCCCAGACGCAGGGCAATGGGGTACTCGGTACCGGGTCCCTCTGTCTCGGTTCTGGGGATGTCATGGTGGCCCGACCCGGTCCGTGGCCCTGCTAAGGGGCGTCCAATTAAAGGTGTAGATGATGGTGGTGTAGGTCGCAGTAAATAACGAGGACACAAGGTTGCAGTCTCTTTACCTTTTACTGTAGACTTCGGAATCCACAATGCAGAGCACTGCTAACAGGGCTTGCTGAGACCGGCCGGTCCGTAGGCACATCCAGAGTTCCCTTTGCAGGTGGAAATCAGTAGCCTTCCTACTTGCGCCTGTGCGTTGTAGTACTTCCCTGCTGAGCACCACAGGATAGTCCTCACAACTCATGTGTCTATTTCGGATGTTCTCTCTCTCCACCCCCCCAGATGATATGGATAGGACACACCCGTATGACGGGGGTAGGCCTGGAGCTATTTTATAGGGACCCTAGAGACGCCCCTCTCCCACAACTTGCCTCCGTTGTCTTCGTAGGTGTAAAGGGTGGACAACCAACTTGGAATTAGCTGCCCCTGCCGCTATCTCGAGCAATGCGTGTAGTCAGTACTCCCTCGGTGTTCCAGCCACCTGCTACGCGTCTCAGAAGGATGTTGCCGATCTTAAGGCAAGACTCCTCCTGGTGTTATCTCCTAGTGCTGTGATCTCGTTTCTCACGTCTCCACAATATACTTCGCTTCTTGTCCTTTCTTAGGAAACTGCCGCGATGCAGTGCAGGCGCAGCTCCATAACGATCTGTCTCTCGCTAGGCCGCTGTCAGGATCCCACACCTGACAGGTCCTCCCTGGAACTCTCCCAGGCTGCTTTCTGAACTCACTTCCTATCCAACCCCCAGTTTTACCCATGTGTGAGGAGTGGCCTAGTAGATAGGACCTTTTGCTCCCCCTGGTGGCCGGAGTGTGAAGTGTAATGTGTGCCTGTGATACCTGGCAAGGTGAACTCTTTTAGTACCATCAGACGTACCATTACTCCCCCTGGTGGAAGAGCGACGTTACTGCAACGACCAGACTCTGGGGCGCTGCATTTGCACCACCAAATTCTGTACATGATAATAGATGTGGTTCAAACCAGATACACCTAGAGCTGCTATGAGATTTTGCCCCCTATCGCACACCACTCGGTGTCCGGTACAGACCACAATCTTTAACGTTCGAGTTCACTCATCCCTACAGATAAGCTGATGAAGGAGTCTCGGTTTGGCAAATGCCAGAAGAACATCAATTGTCTAGTTGTGTTTTGCTTAATGTAGCATAATGCTATGAGGTTGTTTTTATGGGTTGCACTATGCCCCTTAGTTCCAGTGAAATTTTTATTTTTTTATTTTTCAGCATACCAAGACATTATGGCTATGGACAATTGTATGCGTCCATCTTTTTAAAAACAGATTGGAAATACTGTATGTTTTTATTGTTCCAGTACAACTGTAACCAAACCAAGGTCCATGAAGGCATGAATAGCTGAGTTTGGTTTTTGAAGAATTTGACTACCCACACAGAGCCCTAACCTCAATCTCAATGAACACTTTGAGATGATCTAGAACAGAGATTACAAGCCAGGCCATCTCATCCAACACTATGCTCTTCTAAATGAATGGGCAACAGTTTATATAGCCACATTTTAAAATCTTGTAGTAAGTCTTCCAAGAATAGTGGAAACTGTTTTAGCTGTAAAGCGAGGCCAATGCCATATTAATTAGCCTATGGATTTAGAGTGGGATGTAATAATAGCTCCTAATTGTGTAATGTCCCAATACTTTTGTCCTCATAATATATGATTTAGCCAGAATGTTCTAGTCATAAATTTGTATTATTGGTCATATGCATAATTTTTCCAGTATGTCGGTAAAATCTATTCATTTTCACAAAAGATGTGGTCATGGAAGTTTTGCTCCTCCACCCCACCTCTGTCTGCTCCAGGCACCCAACAGGCTGTAAAACACCTGGATGGACACAGAACGTCAAGCTTGCACATTCCAGCTAGCTTATTTCACCTATAGCAAACACTTTGGTAGTGACCGCATACATTCCAGGAGATTATTTTATAATATGATTGCTCACTGGTTTATATTAGCGCAACAATATAGAAAAGGTATTAGGTCCATAGTAAAAACCTTTCTTTATTACGACAAGTGGATAGCTATGAAATAAATCACACGCTGTAAATAATCATAGTGGAGATACTTGTAGGCATATGAGTTTTACCTTAGATGCCCTCTCAGCATTTCTAATAAGCTGGGACAGTGTTTTAATTGGGCATGCATTTGCAGGGAGTGACATGTCAAATGAGAACTGAATTCAAAAGATGAGGTTGCTGTGCAATAATGTGTGTAATAAAGAAAATACTTTATGCTTCTGTGGGGTGTGGTTGTAGTAAACTTTAATGATTTTCCATTGCATTGAATACATTTTGTTGAGTAAGTTGCCAGATGTAAAGAAGACTGCAATGTCGTAGTCAGGCTTATATGGAATTTTCATAGCTAAGTTACAGCTGAAACTCATAGCTGTTGTTCTCTAGAGAACAAGAGTGGAATAATCACGTCAGAGAAACACATGCTATTGGTCCAGTAGCCACATTTTCACAGCAAGGACCTGGACAGCAGGCAGTCAAGCAGAGCAGGAAACACCAGAAGACATAGAGCTAGGAATGTAGGTATACTCAAAAATTAAAAATGTATAGTCAGGACAGGACTTGCAGCAGCATTTGTAGGGTGAATAGCTCCTTAAGTTCATTTTGCTTATAGCAGAGTAAGAGTTAATCAATAAACAAAAGGATAGCCGCTGACATTAGTGATGAACAGGCAAACTAGTTTGTAGAAAATATATGATCTGTTACAGCAGTGTTTGTAATGTGAATAGCTCCAGAGAAGAGGTTGCTATGCTTACAGCAGATGAAGCGTTATTCTGCAAATTAATAGATAGTCTCTGTCAGCGGTTATGAACAGTCAAACTGGTTCGTAGAGAAGATACAGTCTGGTGTTGGTAGTGTTTGCAATGTAAACAGCTCCAGAGAAAAGGTTGCTATACTTACAGCAGACAAAAGGTAAGCAGCAGGTCTGAGGCAGGATGTAAATGCAAATAGAAGAAAGAAATAGGAATTTGCAGAGATGATTGCCAGCTGAGGGATGTTTGGTAGGCCTTGGCGCACGTCATGATGTCATGATACTGCTAACCTCCCACACACCTGCGCAGAACCCTCGCAGGTCGCATGGCACCCAGAAGTCTGCTCTTCTTTGCATAAATTGTAATTAAATATTTAACAGTGCTTAGACTTGACTATAGGCTAATCTCTGCCCAGATTCCAAGGCAAGCAGCGAGAGATGAGAAAATTGGGGCGAAGATTCTATTGAAGATAGTAAGTATTGCAAGGGTAAGAGAGGTGACTAGAGACTAAGCATAAAGTTTTTTCCATTTTTACATATTACATTTATTATGATGTGAGGTCTGGAGAGATAATCATTTCTCCAAAAATAAAATTTCCCTGAAAAAAACATGCGGACAGGCAAATTTGAATTTTGCCTGATTAGCTAATCTGTAACAAGGAGAAAGCTGCTATATTCTTGGCTGCTACAACATTACGTACACGTTCTTTTGTACATATATGCAGATCTTGTGTGGTTAAACCCACATATATTTTGGGACAGGCAGTTGGATAGTACACTACATGAGTGGAGCTACATGAAATATAGGCCCTAATGCATCAAGACTTGTATTTTGTATGTTAGTCTTGAAGAAGAGTGCGCTGAAGTAAGATGGACCAAATTTGTTAAGGGGCTTTAATAAATTATTGTCTTCTTTCAGCTACCATGTGCCTCTTTCCATTTCTGTAACACTTTGAAGGTGTTGTCCATCCTTAGTCTTCAAGTCTGCAGTCCTTATATATTACTGGACCCTCACTAATTTGCTAGTGATTAAAAATAACACAAAGTTATAAACAAAATTGTGAAACTTTTAGTTATTCTTTAACTATCCTGTATGTTTTTACTAATTTTATGTCTAAATAAACGTGTGCACAGCAGTACAGTAGTGCCAAGGTAGGTTCCCAAACTGTAGTGATATACAAAACGAACATGGGACTCAACTTAGAAATATGCAAGTGATTTATTCGATCCCAGGCAGTGGTATAATAAGGTACGACAAAACGTTTTCGTCACATAAGACGACCTTCATCAGTTACTGTGGGAATACATGATATTGCAAAGATAGCACTCAAAAATAAGGGAAAAATGCAAATAAAGTATATACAAGTCTTACATGGCAACCTTGTAAAGAATGAACATGTACACAAAGAAGAAATAAAATCAAGGCACAGTTAGGGTTCATGATAGACATTATGGGGTATGATATACCGTTCAAGTTATAGTGGGGTGAACAGCTATAACCAAAATGTTGATAGATATTGATGGAGTTAATACCTAAAATGTATAACCACAAGGGCGCCACCCTTGTCGGCTGGCTTAATAATAAGGTTGTCATCCCCCTGAAGTGTCTTAAGGGCTTGATGCTCGATGGTGGAAAGATTCGACGGAAAAAAGTCTACCTTTTTCAATGTCCTCATGTATGGTATGAAAGGAGTCCTGTATGAAATCTATGAATGTTTCTACATCATGTGACCCATGGGCTGGGCGGAAATTACTCTTATTTCGGAGACCCAAACTAGTAATAGACATAATATTGTGGGTAATAGGAGGACTGGGGTCTGACATAGGGGCTGTGGAGAAATGGACTTTTAATCTTGAAAATTTAGACTGTGCCAAGATATTAGTAAATTCTTCTGCATTATATGAAAAAGTAGTACTGCTACTTTGTCTTAAAATACAGAAGAATTTACTAATATCTTGGCACAGTCTAAATTTTCAAGTGACTTCCTAAAAGTCCCTCCACATGAAACACAGGGTCAGGATCTTGAACGGGCACTTAGACATCAGATCAATATAGAACTGCACTGAGCTACACTGTCAGAATACTTCTGGGTTAAGAGGATTCCGAGGGGACTTAGGGTCCCACTTTGTCCCCACTCTTTTTCACAATAACTCTGACTTCTGTTCTAAATATGAACAAATACTAAACAAATGTTCTTTTGATTTGATAGCGCTCACCATGGAACATCTCCATAAAGCCATCGAGACCAATACAGCTCATATTAAGAACATTGAGACGCAAATTGCAGCCACTGGAACTACAGAAGAACTCAACACCCTCAAGACCCGAATTCAGGCCTGTATTGATCAACATAGAAGAGACACGGAGAGCCGCAAGCGGAGTTAGTTCTCTAGAGATGCTGCGGACTACGAGTCTAATCAAGTATATCGATGGCAAGGCAACTCTTCTGCCAGACGACAATCTTCCCGCAGTCAAAGATCCTCAACAGACTACTCTTCCTCAGGATCAGAACCAGAAAGGAACTCTCTTCCCTCCAGTCCAGGACATTTTTTAGGATAGAAACGCCATTTTCTGAGAAGAAAACCAGACGGGGCGCAGGTGAAAGCAACAATCCGGACAGAATGAGAGTCACGAAATCCCAGGTACCGAATCTTTGGTAGTCAACATCTCGCCAAGAACCCTGGGTATTGCTGAACACAGTGTTTTCCAAAAGGGTCTTTCCTTTTGCCCCTCCTAGAAAATGCAGAACATTTGAACTTGAAATGGACTTACAGCAGTTTTTCCACTTACTTAGATTAAAAGTCCATTTCTCCACAGCCCCTATGTCAGACCCCAGTCCTCCTATTACCCACAATATTATGTCTATTACTAGTTTGGGTCTTCAAAATAAGAGTAATTTCCGCCCACCCTATGGGTCACATGCTGTAGACACATTCATAGATTTCATACAGAACTCCATTCATACCATACGTGAGGACATTGAAAAAGGTAGACTTTTTTTTCAGTCGAATCTTTCCACCATCGAGCATCAAGCCCTTAAGAGACTTCAGGGGGATGACAACCAATTATTATTGGTTATACATTTTAGTTATTAACTCCACTAATATCTATCAACATTTTAGTTATAGCTGTTCACCCCGCTATAACTTGAAGTACGGTATGTCATACCCCATATTGTCTATCATGAACCCTGACTGTGCCTTGATTTATTTCTTCTTTGTGTACATGTTCATTCTTTACAAGGTTGCCATGTAAGACTTGTATATTCTTTATTTGCATTTTTCACTTATTTTTGAGTGTTAGTTTTGCAATATCATGAATTCCCACAGTAATTGATGAAGGTCGTCTTGTGACCAAAACGTTTTGTCATACCTTGTTATACCACTGCCTGGAATTGAATAAATCACTTGCATATTTATAAGTTGAGTGCCAGGTTCTTTTTGTATATTTTACTTATTTTATGGCATAAAAACAAAAATTAAAAAATGGTTAATTTTTCAAACTTTTCTTCAAACTTCAGATATTTTCATAAACAAACATAATATTAATCTAAATTTACCACTAACATAACATGCAATGTGTCACAAAAAAGTAACATTCTCACAGTCACTGGGATAGTAAGAAGCATTCCAAAGTTATTACCACATAAAGCAACACAGGTCAGATTTAAAACAGCTGGACTGGTCAGGATTCAGGAAAACCAAAACTGGATATGGCGGCAAGGGGTGAAAGTGCACGTTATCAACAGAATACACTGTGGTATCAGAGGGAGTGACCTAATAGTAAAAGTTAGCTTTAACTGGATGCAAATGAATAGTAGCTTCAGGTACTATTGCTCCTATTGGTCCAAATAAAAAGTTGAGCTTTGTTCCGTTTCTTTAAGGTATGGTCCCAGTAATTAGAATTTATGCATCCAGCATGTTTTTAATTGGTGTTTATTCAGTTTTAATGAGTTTTAATGATGTCATATACTGCACACTCTAATTGGTACCTTGATCAACATGTCATCTGCTCTGTTTCATCTTCCTCTTTGGTGCTGAAGCTGTGGACTGTGATCTGATGATTAATATGAAGAAAATCTATTCCTCCTGTTTCCTGTGTGTTTCATTTTTTCTTTACCCGCTATCATATATATTGGAATTTATATAAAATTATTTTAATCACTCCTGTACATAATTTTATTACATGTGTTTGTCACACATTCCTGTTATATTTATGAACTTATTGTAATAATTGTAATTGCACATAATTACACTGCTCAAAAAAATAAAGGGAACACCTAAACAACAGAATATAACTCCAAGTAAATCAAACTTCTGTGAAACCAAACTGTCCACTTAGGAAGCAACACTGTTTGACAATCAATTTCACATGCTGTTGTGCAAATGGAATAGACAACAGAAGGAAATTATTGGCAATTATCAAGACACACTCAATAAAGGAGTGGTTCTGCAGGTGGGGACCACAGACCACATCTCAGTATTAATGCTTTCTGGCTGATGTTTTGGTCACTTTAGAATGTTGGTTGTGGTTTCACACTCGTGGTAGCATGAGACGGACTCTACAACCCACATCAATGGGAGCTGTGGCAAGAAGGTTTGCTGTGTCTGTCAGTGTAGTGTCCAGAGGCTGGAGGCGCTACCAGGAGACAGGCCAGTACACCAGGAGACATGGAGGGGGCTGCAGGAGGGCAACAACCCAGCAGCAGGACTGCTACCTCAGCCTTTGTGCAAGGAGGAACAAGAGGGGCACTGCCAGAGCCCTGCAAAATGACCTCCAGCAGGCCACAAATGTGCATGTGTCTGCACAGACGGTTAGAAGCCGACTCCATGAGGATGGTCTGAGTGCCAGACATCCACTGTTGTGCTCACAGCCCAACACCATGCAGAATGCTTGGCATTTGCCACAGAACACCAGGATTGGCAAATTCACCACTGGCGCCCTGTGCTCTTCACAGATGAAAGCAGGTTCACACTGAGCACATGTGACAGACTTGACAGAGTCTGAAGATGCAGTGGAGAGTGATCTGCTGCCTGCAACATCCTTCAGCATGACCGGTTTGACAGTGCATCAGTAATGGTGTGGGGTGGCATTTCTTTGGAGGGCTGCACAGCCCTCCATGTACTCGCCAGAGGTAGCCTGACTGCCATTAGGTACCAAGATGAGATCTTAAACCCCTTGTGAGACCATATACTGGTGCCGTTGGCCCTGGGTTCTTCCCAATGCAGGACAATACCAGACCTCATGTTACTGGAGTGTGTCAGCAGTTCCTGCAAGATTAGGGCATTGAAGCTATGGACTGGCCCACTCATTCCCCAGACCTGAATCCGATTGAACACATCTGGGACATCATGTCTCGCACCATCCACCAACGTCACATTGCACCACAGACTGTCCAGGAGTTGGTGGATGCTTTAGTCCAGGTCTGGGAGGAGATCCCTGAGGAGACCATCTGCCGCCTCATCAGGAGCATGCCCAAGCATTGTAGGGAAGTCATACAGGCACATGGAGGCCACACACACTACTGAGCATCATTTCCTTGTCTTGAGGCATTTCCACTGAAGTTGGATCAGCCTGTAACTTCATTTTCCACTTTGATTTTGAGCATCATTCCAGCTCCAGACCTCAGTGGGATATTAGTTGTGATTTACATTGATCATTTTTAGGTTTTAATGTTCTCAACACATTCCACTATACAATGAATAAAGATTTACAACTGGAATATTTCATTCAGTGATATCTAGGATGTGGGATTTTAGTGTCCCCTTAATTTTTTTGAGCATTGTATATTGATATGTATTTTTCTCTTCCAATGGGGGTTCTCATGGGACCACTGTAAATATTCAGTGGACAATGGTCTGCTGCAGCCTTTACACTTCATTTGAGCCATAAGGAATAATCTTTCTTCTGGCTCGAATAATATGTGAAGGTTGCAGACTTTGCTGTTGACTGGTTGAAGTGATCATGTGAAGTCGCCCCCCAGAAGAGGAAGGGAAGAGGTTCTGGGGAACACAGGAAGTAGTGCATCAGAGTGTCAGGGATTTAGTAGAAAAGTATGCGTTTTCTTTTTAGTGCCCCAATGGGCCCATTTATAATGTATAAAACTATATAGGTCAACCAAGAAAAGTGTTATACGCATTAAACTATGTTTACACTAAATATTTGCAGCAGGCAAATTGGTTGTATTCTTTAGCACAGGAAGAAATATATTGTTAATATCACGCGGTTATCGCGACAGAGAGGAGCCAGAAGACTGCAGTGTCTGATTTCTTCTTCTCCTGCACTGAATAGATGCATTTCATCTTCTTATTAAACTGTATAAATTTATTTGACAGTTTAGGGGTTAAGCTGCTCTCTTAAGAGCTCCTGGAGCTAAGGCTCTCAGCTGAGCACTGTTAGCCACTCCCATCTCCTATATAATCTGGGTCCTGACTAACACACATTGTCAGAGCTAGCTTTTGCTGCATGGCTTGGAGATTGTTGTTGGTTGTTTGAGAAGGCAGTTGGTGGATTTATCTGTGACAGTTGCTTGTTTTTTGAGTGTGTGATAATTCCTTTCTTCTCCTACTTTGGTTTAACCCCATCCTCCACTCCCCGATGCATACCTCTGTTATATATGTTTGGTATTTTCCAGTGCCCTGGTTCATATTCCATGTTAAGTCTGGTTGGTGCATTGTGGTACACTACTACTCCTCTCTTCCCTTGTTAGATGAAGGGTTCATACGGAGTGCGGGTTCAGGAGATAAGGCAAGATACATTACCCCAGTGTCTTCACCTTCAGAAGTAATCTGGGTAGCATGGCAAGCTGGGGCACCCCC
The DNA here is from genome assembly GCF_051348905.1 of Ranitomeya variabilis. Taxonomy (NCBI): domain Eukaryota; kingdom Metazoa; phylum Chordata; class Amphibia; order Anura; family Dendrobatidae; genus Ranitomeya; species Ranitomeya variabilis. The sequence goes on along the minus strand of NC_135239.1, from coordinate 78,946,109 downwards.
TATCATTAATGATAAGGAAGGAGCCCCTGGTACCAGTACACCCAACAACAGAGTCACGACAGATGAATTATAAAACTGTGTGCTATGTTTACACACCTGAGTTCTGCTGTGCTCCATGTCGGAGTTTGCATTTTGCCTGGAATGTTACATCAGCTCCTTAGACCTTTTAACCCCTTAGTGACAGAGCCAATTTGGTAGTTAATGACCGAGCCAATTTTTACAATTCTGACCACTGTAACTTTATGAGGTTATAACTCTGGATCCTGCTGATCCTGCTGATTCTGAGAATGTTTCTTCGTGACATATTGTACTTCATGTTAGTGGTAACATTTCTTCGATATTACTGGCGATTATTTATGAAAAAAACAGAAATATGGCGAAAATTTTAAAAAAATTTTCAATTTTCAAACTTTGTATTTTTATGCCCTTAAATCAGAGAGATATGTCACAAAAAGTAGTTAATAAATAACATTTCCCACATGTCTACTTTACATCAGCACAATTTTCGAAACAACATTTTTTTTTTTAGGGAGTTATAAGGGTTAAAAGTTGACCAGCAATTTCTCATTTTTACAACACAATTTTTTTAGGGACCACATCACATTTGAAGTCATTTTGAGGGGTCTATATGATAGAAAATAACCAAGTGTGACACCATTCTAAAAACTGCACCCCTCAAGGTGCTGAAAACCACATTCAAGAAGTTTATTAACCCTTTACGTGCTTCACAGGAACTGAAGCAATGTGGAAGGCAAAAATGAACATTTAACTTTTTTTTGCAAACATTTTACTTCAGAACCATTTTTTTTTTATTTTCACAAGTGTGAAAACAGAAATTTAACCATAGATTTTGTTGTGCAATTTCTCCTGACTACGCCGATACCCCATATGTGGGGGTAAACCACTGTTTGTGTGCACCGCAGAGCTTGGAAGAGAAGGAGTGCCGTTTTACTTTTTCAATGTAGAATTGGCTGGAATTGAGATCGGACGCCATGTCGCGTTTGGAGAGCCCCTGATGTGCCTAAACAGTGGAAACCCCCCACAAGTGACCCCATTTTGGAAACTAGACCCCTTAAGGAACTTAACTAGATGTGTGGTGAGCACTTTAAACCCCCAGGTGCTTCACGGAAGTTTATAGCGTAGAGCCGTGAAAATAAAAAGTTGCATTTTTTCTACAAAAATGATCTTTTTGCCCCAAAATTTTTATTTTAACAAGGGTAACAGGAGAAATTAGACCACAAAAGTTGGTGGGCAATTTCTCCTGAGTACATCGATACCCCATATGTGGAAATAAACCACTGTTTGTGTGCACCGCAGAGCTTGGAAGAGAAGGAGTGACGTTTTACTTTTTCAATGTAGAATTGGCTGGAATTGAGATCGGACACCATGTCGTGTTTGGAGAGCCCCTGATGTGCCTAAACAGTAGAAACCCCCCACAAGTGACCCCATTCTGGAAACTAGACCCCTTAAGAAACTTATCTAGATGTGTGGTGAGCACTTTAAACCCCCAAGTGCTTCACAGAAATTTATAAAGTAGAGCCGTGAAAATAAAAAATCCTTTTTTTTTTCCTCAAAAATGATTTTTTAGCCTGCAATTTTTTATTTTCTCAAGGGTAACAGGAGACATTGGACCCCAAAATCTGTTGACCAGTTTGTCCTGAGTACTCTGATACCCAATATGTGGGGGGGGGTACTGTTTGGGCACCCATCGGGGCTCAGAAGGGAAGGAGCGCCGCTTGGAATGCAGACTTTGATGGGATGGTCTGCGGGCATCATGTTGCATTTGCAGAGCTCCTGATGTACCTAAACAGTAGAAACCCCCCACAAGTGAAGCCATTTTGGAAACTAGACCCCCCAAAGAGCTTATCTAGATGTGTGGTGAGCACTATGAACCCCCAACTGCTTCACAGAAGTTTATAATGTAAAGCCATGAAAATGAAAAAAATCATATTTTTTCTACAAAAATGATTTTTCACCCCCAAATTTTTACTTTCACAAGGGTAACAGGAGAAATTGGACACCAAAATGTATTGTGCAATTTATGCTGAGTAGGCTGATACCCCCTATGTGGGGGTAAACCACTGTTTGGGTGCATGACAGAGCCCGGAAGGGAAGGAGCACCGTTTTGGAAAGCAGACTTTGATAAAATGGTCTGCGGGAGTTATGTTGCGTTTGCAGAGCCCCGATGTACCTAAACAGTAGAAACCCCCACAAGTGACCCCATTTTGGAAACTAGACCCCCCAATGAACTTATATAGATGTGTGGTGAGAATTTTGAATGCCCAAGTGCTTCACAGAAGTTTATAATGCAGAGTTGTGAAAATAAAAAATATTTTTTTTTCCACAAAAAAGGTTTTTTAGCCCCCAAGTTTTTATTTTCACAAGGGTACAAGAGAAATTGGACCCCAAAAGTTGTTGTCCAATTTGTCCTGAGTACACTGATACCCCATGTGTGGGGGACCACTGTTTGGGTGCACGGCAGAGCTCGGAAGGGAAGGAGTGCCGTTCTGGAATGCAGACTTTGACAGAATGGTCTACGGGCGTTATGTTGCGTTTGCAGAGCCCCCGATGTACCTAAACAGTAGAAACCCCCGAGAAGTGACCCCATTTTGGAAACTAGACCCACCAGGGAACTTATCTAGATGTGTTGTGAGAACTTTGAATGCCCAAGTGCTTCACAGAAGTATACAATGCAGAGTGGTGAAATTAAAAAAATTAAAAAATTTCCACAAAAAAGATTTTTTTAGCCCCCAAATTTTTATTTTGACAAGGGTAACAAGAGAAATTGAACCCCAAAAGTTGTTATCCAATTTGTCCTGAGTAGACTGATACCCCATGTGTGGGGGGGACCACTGTTTGGGTGCATGGCAGAGCTCGGAAGGGAAGGAACGCCATTTTGAAATGCAGACTTTGATAGAATGGTTGCGTTTGCAGAGACCCTGATGTACCTACAGTAGAAACCCCCACAAGTCACCCCATTTTGGAAACCAGACCCCCCAAGGAACTTATCTAGATGTGTGGTGAGAACTTTGAATGCCCAAGTGCTTCACAGAAGTTTATAATGCAGAGCCGTGAAAATAAAAAATATTTTTTTTTCCACAAAAAAGATTTTTAGCCCCCAAGTTTTTATTTTCACAAGGGTACAAGAGAAATTAGACCCCAAAAGTTGTTGTCAAATTTATCCCTAGTACGCTGATGCCCCATATGTGAGGGTAATCCACTGTTTGGGCGCACGGCAGAGCTCGGAAGGGAGGGAGCACCATTTGACTTTTTGAGCGCAAAATTGGCTGTGGCGTTTAGAGACCCCCTGATGTACCTAAACAGTGGAAACCCCCCAAATCTAACTCCAACCCTAACCCCAACACACCCCTAACCCTAATTCCAACCCGATCCAGAATCCTAATCACAACCCTAACGATAATCACAACCCTTACCCCAAAACAACCATAACCCTAATCATAACCCTAAATCCAACACACCCCTAATCCTAATCTTAACCCTAACCTAAAACCTAACCCTAATCCCAATACACCCCTAATCCCAACCCTAACCTTAACCCTAATCCAAAACCTAACCCTAATCCCAAACGTAACCCTAATGCCAACCCTAATCCAAACCCTACTCCCAACTCTAACCCTAAATTCAGCCGCAACCCTAGTCCTAACTTTAGCCCCAAACCTAGCCCTAACTTTAGCCCCAACCCTAATCCTAGCCCCAACCCTAACCCTAACCCTAAATTTAGCCCAAACTCTAACCCTAGCCTTAACTTTAGCCCCAACCCTAACTCTAGCCCTAAGTTTAGCCCCAACCCTAACCCTAAATTTAGCCCTAACCCTAACCCTAAATTTAGCCCTAACCCTAACCCTAAATTTATCCCCAACCCTAACCCTAAATTTAGCCCCAACCCAAACCCTAAATTTAGCCTCAACCCTAACCCTAACCCTAAATTTAGCCCCAACCCTAACCCTAACCCTAGCCCTAGCCCCCTAGCCCTAACCCTAACCCTAGCCCTATCCCTAGCCCTAACCCTAACCCTAACCTTAACCCTAAATTTAGCCCCAACTCCTCTAGCTGCCAGCCAGCAGATCATGGCGGGCGCTCTGCGCATGCGCTCGCCATTTTCTTACCGAAGGAAGGAGCTGGCAGCCAGGAGAGGACACAGGAGGACCCAGGGACACCGGTAAGTATGATAGGGTCCCCGAATCCCCCTATTTCTCTGTCCTCTGATGTGCGATCACATCAGAGGACAGAGAATTACACATAGCTTTTTTTTTTTTGCGGTCGCCGGTAAACAGTTAATTACCGGCAATCGCAAAACAGGGGTCAGTAAAAAACAACCCCGATCATGTTCTTTGGGGTCTCGGCTACGCCCGGCAGCCGAGACCCCAAAGATCTCCCGGGTGCCGGCCGGCGGGCGCACTGAGCATGCGCCCGCCAGTTTTTGTCCGGAAGAAGATGGCGGCACCCATCGGGAGCCACAAGGAGCACCAGGGGAGACAGGTGAGTATCGGGGGCGATCGGGGACCCCATTTCTCTGTCCTCTGATGTGCGATCACATCGGAGGACAGAGAAATTAAATGGCAAATCGCGGGGGGTTTTTTGCGACCGCCGGTAAACAGTTAATTACCGGCGATCGCAACTCGGGGGTCAGTAAAAAAACCCTGAATCATGTTCTCTGGGGTCTCGGCTACCCTCGGTAACTGAGACCCCAGAGAAAATCCGACTCTGGGGGGCGCTATTCACTTTTTCCACAGCGCCGTTAATTAACGGCGCTGTGGTTTAAGTACCCTTAACTGCCGCCGTTAAAAGGTGTATCGGCGGTCGTTAAGGGGTTAAGGCCAATTAAAACACACCTGTGTCTTCTGATTATTAGGGTACTGTCACACTATACGATTTACCAACGATCACGACCAGCGATACGACCTGGCCGTGATCGTTGGTAAGTGGTTGTGTGGTCGCTGGGGAGCTGTCACACAGTCAGCTCTCCAGCGACCAACGATGCCGAAGGCCCCGGGTAACCAGGGTAAACATCGGGTTACTAAGCGCAGGGCCGCGCTTAGTAACCCGATGTTTACCGTGGTTACCAGCGTAAAAGTAAAAAAAAAACAAAGAGTACATACTTACATTCCGGTGTCTGTCCCCCGGGGTTCTGCTTCTCTCCACTGTGTCTGCGCCAGCCGGAAAGCACAGTGGTGACGTCACCGCTGTGCTCGCTTTCCGGCTGGCCAGCGCTCACAGTGCAGAGAAGCAGAACGCCGGGGGACAGACACCGGAATGTGAGTATGTACTGTTTGGTTTTTTTTACTTTTACGCTGGTAACCATGGTAAACATCGGGTTACTAAGCGCGGCCCTGCGCTTAGTAACCCGATGTTTACCCTGGTTACAAGCGAACGCATCGCTGGATCGCTGTCACACACAACGATCCAGCGATGACAGCGGGAGATCCAGCGACGAAATAAAGTTCCAAACGATCTGCTACGACGTACGATTCTCAGCAGGGTCCCTGATCGCTGCTGCGTGTCAGACACAGCGATATCGTATGGATATCGCTGGAACGTCACAGATCGTACCGTCGTAGCGACAAAAGTGCCACTGTGTGACAGTACCCCTAATCAAGACTGTAATTTAGTATTCGCTACCTCCTGTGCACAACATGCTAACCTTCTTCTGTCCATGCTGTCCTGCTGACCTGTCTTCATCCTTCCTTGTGTTTTCGGGACTCCTGTGTGCCACTTCCATGCTGTCCATGTGCCATTGCCAGCTGCACCGACATCCGGGTTTGTGTGCCCAGCCGGACATGGAGCTTAGCGGGTTCACGTCACAAGATGAGATTTAAAGTTATACAGCTACATACTGTTTACAATTTGTGTTCTGCAAACACATCATGAGTAGAGTTGAGCGAATTTTTCTATTACGATCTGCAGCGAATATTGTTTTTGCAATGTTCGCCGAACACAGACGAACGTCATTGGAGTCAACGGGAGTAGAAATTAACAAATATGTTCGGAACCGAGCATCATGCATAAATTCAGCACAAATAGGGTACCAATATGACACGAATATGGCAAATTCAGATTCGACAACCAATTTGATTATATTCGCTCAACTCTGATCAGGAGATCTCCTTAATGAATGTTCCAAATGAAAATGCCTATGTGGATGGATTAGAATTTTTTAGCAACTTACATTTGTGCTCAAAAGTTTGCATACCTTGGCAGAATTTTTGCTTTCTTGGCCTTTTTTCAGAGAATATGAATGATAACACCAAAACTTTTTCTCCACTCATAGTTAATGGTTGAGTGAAGCCATTTATTGTCAATCTACTGTGTTTTTTCTTTTTAAATCATTATGACAACCCAAAACATCCAAATGACCCTGATCAAAAGTTCACATACCCCATTTCTTAATACCGTGTATTTCCCCTTTAATGGAAGATGTGTTTGCTTAATATTAACAATACACACAGAGGAGGTTTGCATAGGGTGCTAGTCACACAGATACGTGTGATGCACAGTGTCTGTCTTACAGCCTATTTGTGAAACTCATACTATTAGATCAAGCAGGCTGCCCAGCACTATGAAAGTGCACCCCACAAGGCAGACACACCGATTCAACCAACCAACAATAAAGGGACAGGCTGCATCCTGTATAAAAATGATAAAATGTGCAGTAAAAAGATGCAAAATATTGTATACAATACATGAGGTATTGGGTAAAGTTTTGGTCAAAATACACAAGCTTGTAAACCATTTTAAGGATCCATATACTCGTGAGTGCCTTGTCAAGAAAGTACATTACATTGATCACCTAAAAACCAGGGAAAGGTCATGGATAGTGTTGAGCGATACCGTCCGATACTTGAAAGTATCGGTATCGGAAAGTATCGGCCGATACCGGCAAAGTATCGGATCCAATCCGATACCGATACCCGATACCAATACAAGTCAATGGGACTCAAGTATCGGACGGTATTCCTGATGGTTCCCAGGGTCTGAAGGAGAGGAAACTCTCCTTCAGGCCCTGGGATCCATATAAATGTGTAAAAGAAAGAATTAAAATAAAAAATATCGCTATACTCACCTCTCCGACGCAGCCTGGACCTCAGCGAGGGAACCGGCAGCGTTGTTTGTTTAAAATTCGCGCTTTTACTTGGTTACGTGAAGTCCCGGCTTGTGATTGGTCAGGGCGGCCATGTTGCCGGGACACGGACCAATCACAGCAAGCCGTGACGAAATTACGTCACGGCTTGCTGTGATTGGTCCGCGTCCCGGCAACATGGCCGCCATTAACCAATCACAAGCCGTGACGTCACGGGAGGCTGGACACGCGCGCTTTTTAAAATGGGCGCGTGTCCAGCCTCCCGTGACGTCCCGGCTTGTGATTGGTTGCGCCGCGGTCAACCAATCACAAGCCGGGAGGCTGGACACGCGCGCATTTTAAAATTTTAAAATGGGCGCGTGTCCAGCCTCCCGGCTTGTGATTGGTTGATCGCGGCGCAACCAATCACAAGCTGGGACGTCACGGGAGGCTGGACACGCGCCCATTTTAAAAAGCGCGCGTGTCCAGCCTCCCGTGACGTCACGGCTTGTGATTGGTTGCGTCTCCCATGTGACTGCGACGCAACCAATCACAAAGCCGGGACGTAATTTTAAAATCCTTAAGGACCTGAAATTACGTCACGGCTTGCTGTGATTGGTTGCGTCCCGGTCACATGGGCGGCACGCAACCAATCACAAGCCGGGACTCACGTAAAGGAAAGAAAAGCGCGAATTTTAAACAAAGAACGCTGCCGCTTCCCTCGGTAAGGTGCAGGCTGCGTCGGAGAGGTGAGTATAGCAATATTTTTTATTTTAATTCTCTCTTTTACACATTTTTACATTAATGTTGTTTCGATACCGATACCCGATATCACAAAAATATCGGATCTCGGTATCGGAATTCCGATACAGCAAGTATCGGCCGATACCCGATACTTGCAGTATCGGAATGCTCAACACTAGTCATGGAGTAAATGCCTCCATACTTCTATCGCCGACCTTTACTTGGCTTTATTTAAAGAAATTGTCTGAAAACCTAACTGAGTTTAATATGATTATCTGTTTAATGAGAAAAACAAAGTACTTTTTTAATGTACTTTCATTAAAAAAAAGCTTTACCCTTCCCTCTCTAAATTTTCATCTTGTTTTTTTCTTGCTTCTGATGACATTCCCCTTGAGTGTCACATCATGCATTTAGGATTCTCAAATGAGACAGTGGCGAGCAGGGAAAGCATAGTGAGCATGCATTGGTATTGACAACTGGCATATGCTCAGCAAAGAAGAGAATAGCCCAAACCTGAAAGGAATGTTCCTTATAACTATCCAATTCAGGGTGGGGCCAGAAGGTGTGCCAGTGATAGCAGCTTGAACCCCCTGATGAGTTCATGTTTGAGAATCCCCAATGCATGCTAAGCGACTCAGATCATCGGGAGTAAGGAAAAGAAACACAGATGGGAAGTTAAAGTAGAGAGGAAAGCTGTGAGGAGCTGACCTTGTTCTAAAGATTATTGGACCAATGGACATAGAGCGGAATTCACGGCTCTAAGGGATGCAGACTTTTTCCAGCACTGAGCACCAGTTACATCAATTTTATTGTTGTGTTCTATTAGAGATTTGTTTGCTGTATTTTATTAGAAATGTGCTTGTTGTGTTTTATTAGAGAATTGCTTGCTCATCAGTTCAGCCTCAGGAATCATTATTTCCATTCAATGACAATAAGCAGAGGAAGACGTGCAGGGTGGATTTTATGCATACAAAAGGCCATATGCAAGATTGGTAATTAAGGAAAGCAATAATTCCATTACTCTTTTTAGTGCTTCAGGGACCTCAAGCCAGTGTTCGCCCAGTCACTCAGTCCCATTGTGTGGATGGGGATAGTAGACCTAGTGGAGCAATCACCACAAGGGGTCTCACATGCAGGTCCAGGAGATGGGTTTGGCCATACACAGTTAGCTTTGGGGGGAAGGATGTGAACACTTCTGCTCATTCAGGGGGCTGATCCCATGGAGGGAGAAGAGTAAGCCACATTTTTATTGAGAAGTTTGTGCAGTGACGTCGAGGCGTGAAGATCAATTTCTGATGTACTTGTGCCCATATATAGGTGGCCTATGGAGTTTGGAAATTTGTTGCCGGCTGGGCTGGATACATGTGGTAAGGTTGTGGGATCTGTCATCTGGATTTCAGGAACCTTTTTATCCGTCGTCTGGAGGAGCGTAGACTGTGACTACAGACTATACTGGAGGGAGATACGAAATATGTGGGTCAGCCAAAAGTTGGAAGACAGTAAATATATTGGGACATTATGATTAAGGGTGCGTAGCCACCTGAAACCCGTCGATGTTGAATTTCATGTAATTTACAATGCTGATACTGTTTTACCCTCTGCTGAGCACTTTCATTGAATAAAGAAAGACGTTTGTTCACGAGTTCGTTGAGCTGGATTTTCTTCTGGCTTGAGACAGTGAATATTGGCTGCTGTGGGGGGCAATGGAAATTACGGCCCTTGGAGGGGATCTTGGGCATCTACCTGGAGTTGATGTAAAACCATGGATGTAAGGAATACAAAATAGTTGCATCGTTAACCTGTCTTGTTGAATACAACCTCAACTCTTCACAGAAGCTTAGGAATTTTTACATTGAAGTATAAAAGAAAAGTTCTTATTTTTTAGCATTAAATTGAGAATCATTAAATGGAAGGTGTCACAAGGTTTTCCTCATATAAAATACAGCCAGTATCTTTAAGCCTCTTTTACAGCATTCTAGAATGCTGCATATAAGTTCCCATCCCAAATCTTTTTGCAAGACATGAAAAAAGACTTTTTATTATACTCACAGACAATGTTTTGCAGTCCAATGGGGGTGTCTGGTCTTGACCTGGCACCTCCTCTCTTCTAAAGATCGCCATCTTCCTTCCCTGCTTCATGTGGATAATACGACCTATGTCATTCACACAGTTTACCCCATTGTGCTCCTGCGCAGGTGATTTTCTTTCTGCCCTGGTGAGGGCAGAGCAAAGTACTGTTGTGCGCATGCTCCAGGAAAGTACAAAGACAGCTGATGACCCACTGGTAAAGCCAATGCATGTGCACTACATTGCTTTGCTCTACCCTTGGTAATGCAGAATGGAGTGCGCCTGCAAAGGAGCGCTATGGAGGACACTGAGTAGATGACGTAGGATGTGTTATCCACAGGAAGAAGAGGAGGAGGATGGTGATTGTAAGAAGAGAAGAGGTGCCGGATCAAGACCATAGACTCCCATCTGTGAGTATAATAAAAGATCTTTTTTTGTGCATTGCATAGGGAATTCAGGACATACATTAGTGGTTCTAACCAAGGATACATAAGACACTGCAATGCACTCCATATGGAGTAAGCGATGAAGCGAATCAGTAGAACTATATGTGGGGACACAGCATTGTATCTTAATTAATCAGATGTCTATTTTCAGGAAACCAAGAATAAAAGACTTATCTACAGTATATGTCGACTCTTGATTTTATACATTTTTTCTTCAGTTGGTCAAAAGTCTGAAATGTTAACTCTTCTTTTATGCATGGTCAGTGAACAATGATGATTACTGATTGCACATTGTCCAGGCCAGCTAGTTTGTTGACTTTTAAAATTGAGGAGAAAATATGATACAAATAGATAATCAAATTATGCGACTTGATCTTGTCACCATTCTTCCCCTTATCTGTGAATGCTGGATTGGAGGACACTTGTTAGCTATAAAAAGAGGTTATATGACTCTGTATGAGAAAGACAAAGATTCAGCCAAGACATCCAAACATCCAGTGACTATTTACAGTACAGCACCCAAGACATCATGGCTCTATCACGAGGGACACAGATTTGTCAACCTACAGAATGTCAGCTTAGAGGACCTCGGCCCCGGCTAGAAGAATATAGAACTGCTCCATTGACCATCATTGAACCATGGATACATTTGTGAAAGCCAGGAATGAGACCCACCAGTCACCTGGCTCCATGGAAATGTTCAAAGAAGCCAGGTTGTGACACTCTGATCAACTGGCCTTGTACCTGAATGGACTGCCATCTTTCTAAGCTTGTCGTTACCTCCCCTCTATGCGTGCTACAGATGAGTTAGCCGGCCCTGGAACCTCTGAAGTAACAGCCTACTCTTAACCCAGCGAATCAGCAGAAGGGTGAGTCTCTGTAAGGTGCACCATCTTGGGTATTTGGTTGGGACTCTTTTATGTGTTATCTGTCTGTTTTGTGGTTCAATAGAGTATTGCCACACTGTTTAACCCTTACCCTGTGTTGTCTGAGTAGTGTTATGTCCATGGTTAAAGGAGAGTGGGCTTTTGGTGTGATGACATGCGGTTTCGATTAGTGGACCAGAGCGTCTGCTGACCCCCCGTGTCTTCACACTATACTACATGTCTAATTAGAGGTATTTGTTAACATTATTATTATTACACCAGCTACATATTGGAATAAGATCTTGGTGATGGGAATACCCCTTTAAAGGTACTGGCCACTTTTTATGTGGAGAAAACCCGGTGACAGTTTTCCTATATATTTGGTTAGGTTTCAGACAACTCCTTTAATTTCACATGTTGCCGATATAAGTTTTATGTATTGCTTTTATGACTAGGCCCATCGTACAGTATTTATGACACTCTATAAGAGCTTTACATTTACTAAACCAGTAATGGTATCTTGACTTTTATTATTTTCTATAACACATGGTTGAAATGACAATAGACATGCATTAGAAAATTAATGCTTTTGAAACTCAACAGCCTGTGTAAAGGTTCTCAACATGCTGCCACTTGTTTCATCTAGTGAATGGCACTTTGTAAAATCATTTAATGAAATGGGAGATGTAAGAAGCATTAAATGCAAGACTTGGCTTGTGTGTCCAAAGGGAACATCAACCAACATGGCATCCCCCTACCTCACTGTTTCCTGATATGTATATATATAGCACTCACCAGTGTAGAAAATCCATGCTTTATTGAAGAAACACAAATGGTTAAAACATCTTCAACGGGAGAATGGGAGATGGAGTATGCGAGTGACGATGGCCTTTTTAACCTGTTGCGCTTCCAAGGGTCAACCAATTGTTGACCCGTTGAAGCGCAACGACTCAAAACGGCCATCGTCACTCGCATACTCCATCTACCATTCTCCTGTTGAAGATGTTTTAACTATTTGTGTTTCTTCAATAAAGCATGGATTTTTTAGACTGGTGAGTGCCACCTCTGCTTTCTACACACTTGGACTTATAGTACTGTGTTTTCTCTTGGTGAGCACCCGACGTCTCAGGTAACATGCCTGCAGGGGTATTAAACACAGAGCTGGAAAGCTAAGCTATTGTGGTTCTAGCTGTGCAGATCACTTTTTTCTTTTATTGTGATATATATATATATATATATATATATATATATATATACAGTACGGACCTAAAGTTTGGACACACCTTCTCATTTAAAGATTTTTCTGTATTTTCATGACTATGAACTTTGTACATTCACATTGAAGGCATCAAAACTATGAATTAAGACATGTGGAATTATATACTTAACAAAAAAGTGTGAACCAACTGAAATTATGTCTTATATTGTAAGTTCTTCAAAGAAACCACCTTTTGCTTTGATGACTGCTTTGCACACTCTTGGCATTCTCTTGATGAGCTTTAAAAGGTTGTCACTGGTAATGGTTTTCACTTCACAGGTGTGCCCTGTCAGGTTTAATAAGTGGGATTTCTTGCCTTATAAATGGGGTTGGGACCATCAGTTGTGTTGTGCAGAAGTCTGGTAGATACACAGCTGATAGTCCTACTGAACAGACTGTTAGAATTTGTATTATGGCAAGAAAAAAGCAGCTAAGTAAAGAAAAATTAGTGGCCATCATTACTTTGAGAAATGAAGGTCAGTCAGTCTGAAAAATTGGGAAAACTTTGAAAGTGTCCCCAAGTGCAGTGGCAAAAACTATCAAGCGCTAGAAAGAAACTGGCTCACATGAAGACTGCCCCAGAAAAGGAAGACCAAGAGTTACCTCTGCTTCTGAGGATAAGTTTTTCCGAGTCACCAGCCTCAGAAATCGCAGGTTAAAAGCAGCTCAGATTAGAGACCAGGTCAATGCCACACAGAGGTCTAGCAGCAGACGCATCTTTACAACAACTGTTAAGAGGAGACTTTGTGCAGCAGGCCTTCATGGTAAAATAGCTGCTAGGAAACCACTGCTAAGGACAGGCAACAAGCAGATGAGACTTGTTTGGGCTAAAGAACACAAGGAATGGACAATAGACTAGTAATTTGTGCTTTGGTCTGATGAATGCAAATTTGAGATCTTTGGTTCCAACCATAGTGTCATTGTGCAACGCAGAAAAGGTGAACGGATGGACTCTACATGCCTGGTTCCAACCATGAAGCATAGAGGAGGAGGTGTGATGGTGTGGGGGTGCTTTGCTGGTGACACTGTTGGGGATTTATTCAAAATTGAAGGCATACTGAACCAGCATGGCTACCACAGTATCTTGCAGCGGCATGCTATTCCATCCGGTTTGCGTTTAGTTGGACCATCATTTATTTTTCAACAGGACAATGACCCCAAACACACCTCCAGGCTGTGTAAGGGCTATTTGACCAAGAAGGAGAGTGATAGGTTGCTACACCAGATGACCTGGCCTCCACAGTCACCAGACCTGACCCAATCGAGATGGTTTGGGGTGAGCTGGAACGCAGAGTGAAGGCAAAAGGGCCAACAAGTGCTAAGCATCTCTGGGAACTCCTTCTAGATTGTTGAAAGACCATTCCCGGTGACTACCTCTTGAAGCTCATCAAGAGAGTGCAAAGCAGTCATCAAAGCAAAAAGTGGCTACTTTGAAGAACCTAAAATATAAGACATAATTTCAGTTGTTTCACACTTTTTTGTTAAGTATATACATGTGTTAATTCATAGTTTTGATGCCTTCAGTTTGAATGCACAATTTTCATAGTCATGAAAATACAGAAAAATCTTTAAATGAGAAGGTGTGTCCAAACGTTTGGTCTGTACTGTATATATACACATAGATACAATTCATTTAGTTGCCTACTTAATGCCATGATTGTCATCCACTTACTGTACATTTGAAAATGAATGGAGACACATAATGTTGCATGTCTATCAGCTACAAAGTCAAAACGGATCTGGACCTGAGGCTGCCCTTTGAATTTATGTTCTTTATAGAAAATAGTAGCAATGTGTTTTCCAAGCATATTTTGGAATTAGTAGTGCCAACATCTCTGCAGCAAAATTCTACTTTTTTTGGCTTACAGATAACACGAATGAATGATTATTAGCCCTCACAAATTGCCAGTAAATTTAATACAACAAGTAACTACTTCTACGATGTGTTTTATAGTCGGGCTAAACAGCAGGTTCTAATAAAATTAACTATTATACTGTAGAGGCTGGAATAGATGTCCGTGTACGGTGGAACAATAGATGAATTTTTACTGGTTTGACAGTAAACAAAAAATTGCTCTTTATGATTTTATGAAAAGTTAATTAGCATGAAAATAAGTAACACATTACTTAATATCAAGGAAACTATTATTGACCTTTTGTAGAAAAAGGAACTGGATGAACTGTCTGTTAAGCATTTAAAGGAAATCTTATAGCAACATCAATCCCCCTAACCTCTTTTTATGGCCATGTAGGTTACTGAAAGATAAATGGTTACTTCCAATCTTAACCCCTCCCTGTCTATGATCAATAGCTCAATGTGTCTGGGATGTTGGCCTCCGACCAGGAAATCTAGCGTAGTTCACCGTTTCCCTTGCTCACGTACACTAAGTTGCCCTACTAAAGGAACTGGATTCAGCAATCAACAGTGTATGGATCTCACAGCTACACTGTACACCGAGGCTTGTCCTCATAGATCTCCTTTCAGGTGAACATCATGGTTGGGCAGCACTTGTGCAGTAGACTGTTTAAGCCAATGTCTTTAGCTACTTACCAGAGCAGTATGCAGAAGGGAGAAAAATGGTGATCTAGGCACTAGATGTTCTAGCCTGGCCCTAAGGATGGAATTAATCTCAGAAGAAACTGGCACGGAGTTAAAAGGACACTATCTTTGGAACTGTATGGCAGATTTTTATTTTTTTTAAATACATAAATAAATGATGGAATACTTAGAGATGCAGCAGTAATAAAATAATAGCAGAAACGTCTCACAAGCTGATATTTCCAATTTAAATTTGGTACTTTATTAGAATAAAATATAGTTATTATAGTCTGATTGGAAATTCATTTGTTCCTGTTCCCTCGCAAGTAACATCTGGCTGGTGGTATTTTAATGTAAAAGATTACAACAGACAAACACCACAAATATGAAAAACTGGAAAAATTGGTGTATAAAATGTTTTCTCATTTCTCTTTTGGTATTTTTTATTAATTAGGACAATACTTTGACAGATACAATATTCAGAAAGACAGCTATCTATCAATCCTGCTGCCTGTAGGCCAAGCTTAGATAACATACGGCAAAAATCAATCCTGAACATTCCAGTAAATGCATACATTCATACATTTACTGGAAGCTACTGTTGTGTGAAAAAGTGTTGCTCCCTTCCTGATCTTCTATTCTTTTGCATGTTTGCCACACCTCTGTGTTTTAGATCAACAAATTTTAATATTGGACAAAGATAACACAAGTAAACACAAAATGCAGTTTTTTAAATCAAGATCTTTATTATTACGTTGCTGTCATCCGTAGGGTTTACAAAGTTGCCAGAAATCCAGCCCTTGCTCAAGTTTATAAGAGTCACCCTGTCTGCATATTCTGTTGACAGGCATGTGCGCCTATCTGTTATGATTGCAACAGCCAAATTAAAAACCCATTCAGACAACACACTTGAAAGAGCACAGTTACATGCAGTCAGATCAACCAGTGGACATCTAGAACAAGTGTCTAGTTAAATAGTCACATTTAAAAATCTCTGCAGGCTTTGCGCCAGTCACACAACTGCTAGATAAAGATACACTATTTATTAAAGCAATAGAAAATGCGCAGGCATGTGCAGATTCGTCAATGGCACTAGTGTCTCTTTTCCTTGAGGAGGTTGCATCCAAGTAAAATGAGGCTTGTACATGTTCCTGATGGGTTTCAGGCCAGACAGACTGACCACAATACAGGCCATCGCTTGCATACACTGTATTCAGGCACTGATGAAGAGACCTAAGTAGTCTCGAAAGCTTGCAATTTGTTACCATCTTTTTGTCAGGACTCTGAACATTTTTTATTACCTTTTTGTGCATTACTGCCCTTTTCCAAGATGGCGTCTTTGGTCTCATGTGCACTGGGTCTTCCTACTATAAAACTCCACCCCAGCCTTCAGTCTGTGCTAGAGTTTTCTGCCTTGCATCCAGCTCCTGACCTCTGGTGACTCCCTGGCTATATACCTGCTCCTGTGAACCTGTGGGGTTATCCTGCTACTCTGCTCTGAGTTCCTGCTGCATACACCAGTTCCAGTAATCCTCCTTCATCTGCTGCTCGTGTTTACTTCCATCTGCATTTGCTGGACATGTAAGCTGTTTCTGCTCTGCAAGAACCTGAGACTATTACGCAGACCTCCCTGGTTGAGCTAAGATATTATTTGAACTGCCTTATAAGCATATCTACAGTGCCTACAAGTAGTATTCAACCCCCTGAAGATTTAGCAGGTTTACACATTTGGAATTAACTTGGCATTGTGACATTTGGACTGTAGATCAGCCTGGAAGTGTGAAATGCACTGCAGCAAAAAGAATGTTATTTCTTTGTTTATTTTTTTTTTTTAAATTGGGAAAAGTCTTTTCAGAGGGTCATTTATTATTCAACCCCTCAACCCACCAGAATTCTGTTTGGTTCCCCTAAAGTATTAAGAAGTAGTTCAGGCACAAAGAACAATGAGCTTCACATGTTTGGATTAATTATCTCTTTTTCCAGCCTTTTCTGACTATTTAAGACCCTCCCCAAACTTGTGAACAGCACTCAAACATGGTCAACATGGGAAAGACAAAGGAGCATTCCAAGGCCATCAGAGACAAGATCGTGGAGGGTCACAAGGCTGGCAAGGGGTACAAAACCCTTTCCAAGGAGTTGGGCCTACCTGTCTCCACTGTTGGGAGCATCATCCGGAAGTGGAAGGCTTATGGAACTACTGTTAGCCTTCCACGGCCTGGACAGCCTTTGAAAGTTTCCTCCCGTGCTGAGGCCAGGCTTGTCCGAAGAGTCAAGGCTAACCCAAGGACAACAAGGAAGGAGCTCCGGGAAGATCCCATGGCAGTGGGGACATTGGTTTCAGTCAATACCATAAGTAACGTACTCCACCGCAATGGTCTCCGTTCCAGACGCGCCCGCAAGGTACCTTTACTTTCAAAGCGTCATGTCAAGGCTCGTCTACAGTTTGCTCATGATCACTTGGAGGACTCTGAGACTGACCGGTTCAAGGTTCTATTGGTCTGATGAGACCAAGATCGAGATCTTTGGTGCCAACCACACACGTGACGTTTGGAGACTGGATGGCACTGCATAGGACCCCAAGAATACCATCCCTACAGTCAAGCATGGTGGTGGCAGCATCATGCTGTGGGGCTGTTTCTCAGCCAAGGGGCCTGGCCATCTGGTCCGCATCCATGGGAAGATGGATAGCACGGCCTACCTGGAGATTTTGGTCAAGAACCTCCGCTCCTCCATCAAGGATCTTAAGATGGGTCGTCATTTCATCTTCCAACAAGACAACGACCCAAAGCACACAGCCAAGAAAACCAAGGCCTGGTTCAAGAGGCAAAAAATCAAGGTGTTGCAGTGGCCTAGTCAGTCTCCTGACCTTAACCCAATTGAAAACTTGTGGAAGGAGCTCAAGATTAAAGTCCACATGAGACACCCAAAGAACCTAGATAACTTGGAGAAGATCTGCATGGAGGAGTGGGCCAAGATAACTCCAGAGACCTGTGCCGGCCTGATCAGGTCTTATAAAAGACGATTATTAGCTGTAATTGCAAACAAAGGTTATTCCACAAAATATTAAACCTAGGGGTTGAATAATAATTGACCCACACTTTTATGTTTAAAATTTATAAAAATTTAACTGAGCAACAAAACTTTTTGGTTTGTAAGATTTATGCATCTGTTAATAAATCCTGCTCTTGTTTGAAGTTTGAAGGCTCTAACTTATTTGCATCTTATTAAACCTGCTAAATCTGCAGAGGGTTGAATACTACTTGTAGGCACTGTATCTGTGTTTTGGACTAAGCAAGGACTTATTCGTGTCAAGTATCCTCAAGAATAATTGTGCTTTATAGACTTTCTGCGTGATTGTATTTTCCTCTTAAGTTTCCTATAGACTGCTGAGCTGCATTTGATATTGGCACCAAGTGTTGTGGACTTGAGTTTCTCTCTGCACCTGTTTGAATCACCGCGTGATAATATAGACTTTACCACTTATAAAACTGTGTCCTGTAGTTGTCTCGTTCCACGCAGAGTCTTCTGAGTTATCCCCTATAATTATTACACTTTTCAGTTAGCCATTAAAAGGTATCAACCACTGAGGACTCTCAATTCTAAATATGTTTCTACAGGGATATTAGAAATTATTTGTGCTGATTTTCCCAAATCTGAATATTTCACTCTTCTATCATCACTAATTATTAGTTTGTGTAAGGCTGCGTGCGGGTTTGACACTGCTTATTTATGCAGCGTCAAATCTGCAGATGCCAGATATGACATTATAGTGGAATGGATTTCTAGAAAACCCATGTCCACTATGCGTGCTTAGTTGCCTGCAGATCATCCGCGGACACCGACTACCACATCATGTCAATTTATCCCACAGAGGCACTAGAAATAACATCAATAGAAGTGTATTGAATGCGGTAAATCCACATGGTTCAGTGAACACATACGGATTTACCTGCGTTCAATAGACGGCAGCTCTGTGAACATACAATGTTTCCAAAGGGTTGCTACTTCCGGATCGTGGGAACATACCCTACGACCATATTTTTGATCCGAGTGTGATTCATAGTTACATAGTTACATAGTTACATAGTTATTAAGGTTGAAGGAAGACTTTAAGTCCATCTAGTTCAACCGATAGCCTAACCTAACATGCCCTAACATGTTGATCCAGAGAAAGGCAAAAAAAAACCCATGTGGCAAAGAGTAAGCTCCACATTGGGGAAAAAAAATTCCTTCCCGACTCCACATACGGCAGTCAGACTAGTTCCCTGGATAAACGCCCTATCAAGGAATCTAGTATATATAACCTGTAACATTATACTTTTCAAGAAAGGCATCCAGTCCCCTCTTAAATTTAAGTAACGAATCACTCATTACAACATCATACGGCAGAGAGTTCCATAGTCTCACTGCTCTTACAGTAAAGAATCCGCGTCTGTTATTATGCTTAAACCTTCTTTCCTCCAGACGTAGAGGATGCCCCCTTGTCCCTGTCTCAGGTCTATGATTAAAAAGATCATCAGAAAAGTCTTTGTACTGTCCCCTCATATATTTATACATTAAAATAAGATCACCCCTTAGTCTTCGTTTTTCCAAACTAAATAACCCCAAGTGTAATAACCTATCTTGGTATTGCAGACCCCCCAGTCCTCTAATAACCTTAGTCACTCTACTCTGCACCCGCTCTAGTTCAGCTATGTCTTTCTTATACACCGGAGACCAGAACTGTGCACAGTGTTCTAAGTGTGGTCGAACTAGTGACTTGTATAGAGGTAAAATTATGTTCTCCTCATGAGCATCTATGCCTCTTTTAATGCATCCCATTATTTTATTTGCCTTTGTAGCAGCTTCCTGACACTGGCCACTGAATATGAGTTTGTCATCCACCCATACACCCAGGTCTTTTTCATTGATGGTTTTGCCCAGAGTTTTAGAATTAATCACATAGTTATACATCTTATTACTTCTACCCAAGTGCATGACCTTACATTTATCCCCATTAAAGCTCATTTGCCATTTATCAGCCCAAGCTTCTAGTTTACATAAATCATCCTGTAATATAAAATTGTCCTCCTCTGTATTGATTACCCTGCAGAGTTTAGTGTCATCTGCAAATATTGAAATTCTACTCTGAATGCCCCCTACAAGGTCATTAATAAATATGTTAAAAAGAAGAGGGCCCAATACTGACCCCTGTGGTACCCCACTGCTAACCGCGACCCAGTCCGAGTGTACTCCATTAATAACCACCCTTTGTTTCCTATCCCTGAGACAGCTCTCAACCCACTTACACATATTTTCCCCTATCCCCATTATTCTCATTTTATTTATCAACCTTTTGTATGGCACCGTATCAAAAGCTTTTGAAAAGTCCATATACACTACATCTACTGGGTTCCCTTGGTCCAGTCCGGAACTTACCTCTTCATAGAAGCTGATCAAATTAGTCTGACATGAATGGTCCCTAGTAAACCCGTGCTGATACTGGGTCATGAGGTTATTCCTCTTCAGATACTCCAGTATAGCATCCCTTAGAATGCCCTCCAGGATTTTACCCACAGTAGAGGTTAAGCTTACTGGCCTATAATTACCGAGTTCAGTTTTTGTCCCCTTTTTGAATATTGGCACCACATTTGCTATACGCCAGTCCTGTGGTACAGACGCTGTTATTATGGACTCTTTAAAGATGAAAAATAATGGTCTATCAATGACTGTACTTAGTTCCTGCAGTACTCGGGGGTGTATCCCATCCGGGCCCAGAGATTTGTCAATTTTAGTGATTTTTAGATGCCGCCGTACTTCCTGCTGGGTTAAGCAGGTGACACTTAATGGGGAATTTTTGTTATCACTGATCATATTGTCTGCCATGGGATTTTCTTGTGTAAATACTGATGAAAAAAAGTCATTTAGCAAATTGGCTTTTTCCTCATCCTCATCCACCATTTCCCCCAGACTATTTTTAAGGGGGCCAACACTTTCATTTTTTAGTTTCTTACTATTTATGTAGTTAAAGAATATTTTGGGATTATTTTTACTCTCTCTGGCAATGAGTCTCTCTGTCTCAATTTTTGCTGCCTTGATTTGCTTTTTACAGAATTTATTTAATTTTCTGTATTTATTTAATGCTTCATCACTACCTACTTCCTTTAATTCTCTAAATGCTTTCTTTTTGTCACTTATTGTGCCCCTTACAGCTCTATTTAGCCATATTGGTTTCCTCCTATTTCTAGTATGTTTATTCCCATACGGTATATACTGTGCACAGGTCCTATCCAGGATGCTAATAAACGTCTCCCATTTTCTTTGTGTATTTTTATGTCTCAGGATATCTTCCCAGTTAATTGCACCAAGATCATCTCTCATCCATTGGAAATTTGCCCTCCTGAAGTTTAGTGTCCTTGTCACTCCTCTACTACATATCTTATTAAAGGATACACGAAAACTTATTATTTTGTGATCACTATTCCCCAAGTGACCTCCAACCCTTATATTTGATATGCGGTCTGGCCTGTTTGTTAATATTAGGTCTAGCAGTGCCCCCCATCTTGTTGGGTCCTGAACCAGTTGTGAAAGGTAATTGTCTCTCATAGTTGTCAAAAACCGATTACCTTTGCTGGAACTGCAGGTTTCTGTTCCCCAATCTATTTCAGGGTAGTTGAAGTCCCCCATAATTATGACTTCTCCTTGAGCCGCAGCTTCATCTATTTGCTTTATGAGGATATTCTCCGTTGCTTCCATTATTTTTGGAGATTTATAACAAACCCCTATCAGTAATTTATTATTTTTTCCCCCTCCCCTTATCTCCACCCACAGGGACTCTACATTTTCATTAAATTCACCTATATTATCACACCGGATGGGTTTTAAGGACGATTTTACATACAGACACACCCCTCCCCCTCGCTTATCTGTCATTTCTGAAAAGGCTATAGCCCTGCAAGTTAACAGCCCAGTCATGGCTCTCATCCAGCCATGTTTCAGATATCCCCACCATGTCATAATTATGCTCCAACAACATTAATTCTAATTCGTCCATTTTGTTGGCGAGGCTTCTGGCATTAGTATACATGCACTTGATGTTCATCTCTCTGTACCTCTATTCTTTCTTAAATTATTAACTGTTCTAACCCCACCCCCCATGCCACCGCCACCCCCAACTTCCTTATTTGTGCCCAGGTCTCTATCTGCCCTATCTTCCCCTCCTAAAAATTTAATACCCTCCCCCCAATCCCTAGTTTAAACACTCCTCCAACCTTCTAGCCATTTTCTCCCCCAGCACAGCTGCACCTTCCCTATTGAGGTGCAGCCCGTCCCTAGCGTAGAGCCTGTAGCCCACTGAGAAGTCGGCCCAGTTCTGCAGGAACTCAAACCCCTCCTTCCTACACCAATTCTTGAGCCACTTATTAACCTCCCTAATATCCCGTTGCCTCTCTGGCGTGGCACGTGGTACAGGCAGTATTTCAGAAAATACCACGTTGGAGGTCCTTGCTTTCAGCTTGCAGCCTAATTCCCTGAAATCATCTTTAAGGACCTTCCACCTACCTCTAACTTTGTCATTTGTGCCAATTTGCACCATGATCGCTGGGTCCTCACCAGCCCCTCCCAGTAATCTGTCCACCCGATCAGCGATGTGTCGGACTCGAGCGCCAGGTAGGCAGCACACCGTCCGACGATCCCTGTCTTTGTGACAGATTGCCCTATCTGTTCCCCTAATAATTGAGTCCCCCACTACCAGCACCTGTCTGGCCTGTTCTGTTCTCATTTTTCCCTCCTTACTGTAGCAGTCACTCCGCCGGCTTTCAGAGGACATGCCTGGCTGCAGCAGTGCTACCCCTGTACTGGCACCCCCCCTCATCTGCCAACTTAGCAAACTTATTGGGGAGTGCCAGATCAGGACTAGCCTCCCTGGCACTCTTCCCTCTACCCCACTTTCTGAATGTCACCCAGCTAGCTACTTCACTGTCCTGCAGCTCCATCCTGCCATCCCCCCCTCATCTATCCCATTGAGCGTCTGCTCAGTGAGCAGAAGACTCCTCTCCATATTGTCTATGGATCTCAGTGTTGCCAGCTGCACATTTAGATCCAGAATCTGGGCTTCCAAATGCTCAACTTGCTCACATCTCGCACAGCAGTATGCACCCTCGACCGGCTGATCAAGGATTGCATACATGTGGCAAGATGTGCACTGGATGGCATTAACAAGAGTGGAGCACATTTCCTAATGGGGATTGCACCAGACAAAAGCGTTAAATAAAAATAAATACAAAGTATTAATAAAATACAGACAGCAATTCCTCCCTTGGAAACTCCCTGATTCCAAAGTCACTGAATCACAAGTCACACTTACCGCCGTTCACACTTACACTCAGGTCACACTCAGCTCGTTCACACTCGCTAAGCTGAAGATTTAAAGATTTTTTTTTTTCCCTTCAGCAATAGTGTTGAGCATTCCGATACCGCAAGTATCGGGTATCGGCCGATACTTGCGGTATCGGAATTCCGATACCGGTATTCCGATACTTGCCGCGTATCGGATACCGGAATCGGAAGTTCCAAGATTCAAAATTCAGAAATTCAGCCAATGAGAATGATTCCAAGTGTGGGCACATCCTGTTTAGCATGGAGGGCATGAAAGTACTGGCAAGGCTGTGATTGGCTGCTGAAATGATGTCATGATGCAGTTTAAAAGTCGCTGGCGCCATTTTGCGATCACTCTGCTGTGAATTCAGTTAGTGACAGGACGCTGTTTGCTGACTGAGGGACAGTTTAGAGATAGCGATTTGCTTCTTTGTGCTTTCCAAAGGCTAATTTAGCAACCGCTGTGTTCACCTACTAGTCACCTTGCTTTTGCCTTGTAGCGCTGTTTTCACAGCGATCTGCAAGGTCTGTGTGTGTGTGTGTGTGAGTGCAGCCCACTCTCTAGTCTGAGTGCAGCCACATAGGCCATCCATAGCTGGTTGTATTCAGTTCAGGGAGGGTGGTTCATTGCCTCATACTGTTTTTTTTTTTTTTTTTTTTTTTCAAGTAGTGTAGTCTGCTGCTAATTTATTAAAAAAAATCCTATTAGTGTCTTTCCACCCATCTCCAGCTAATTTGTGGAAAAACACTACATAGGATAAAGTAGAGGAGGGTTTTTGGGCCTTGCAGCGCCGTTTACGGCTGTCTGCACGGTCTCCGTGTGACTGCAGCTCGCCCTGTAGTCTGTGAGCAGCCGTAGCCTGGTTGTCTGCAGCTCAGGGTTGTTCACTGCGTCATACCGCCAAATCAATTTTAATTTTTTTTCAAGTAGTGTAGTCTGCTGCTAATTAATTTAAAAAAATCCTATTAGTGTCTTTCCACCCGTCTCCAGCTAATTTGTGGAAAAACACTACATAGGATAAAGTAGAGGAGGGTTTTTGGGCCTTGCAGCGCCGTTTACGGCTGTCTGCACGGTCTCCGTGTGACTGCAGCTCGCCCTGTAGTCTGTGAGCAGCCGTAGCCTGGTTGTCTGCAGCTCAGGGTTGTTCACTGCGTCATACCGCCAAATCAATTTTAATTTTTTTTCAAGTAGTGTAGTCTGCTGCTAATTAATTTAAAAAAATCCTATTAGTGTCTTTCCACCCGTCTCCAGCTAATTTGTGGAAAAACACTACATAGGATAAAGTAGAGGAGGGTTTTTGGGCCTTGCAGCGCCGTTTACGTCTGTCTGCACGGTCTCTGTGTGACTGCAGCTCTATCTGTTGTCAGTTCAGCCCCCAAAAAAGAAATAAATAATAAAGTTCACCAAACACACCAGTTACACCACTTTACATTTGTGTAGGCCACATTAGCTCATATTACAGTCTAGTCCACACTTTAGAAAATTAGTGTTTCTTATACCTGTTAGGAGGAGTTGCTCAGGAATAAGCACACAAATCCGTTAGTACTTTTCTGCTTATCTTTATCAGTCAACCAAGATGAAGAAGGCAGTGAGTAAGGCACGTGGGCGTGGGCGCGGAGCAGGGAGGGGACGTGGGGATTCTGTGCCTGCTGCGGGCACCGGTGACTCATCAGCACCCACTTTCACCAGGCAACAGTCGTTCATGCGCAGCTTTGTGTCAGAGCGCCGTACACCGCTGCTGCGTGAAGACCAAATTGAAGCCGTTGTCGGATGGATGGCAGCTAATGCATCAACTTCCATTAGTGCCACATCCTCTCAGACACAGAGCACTGGAGAGCAGCCATCTGTCTCTTCACCACCTGCCAAATTGCCCAGGCAGACAGAGAGCCCAGGACAGGAGCCGTCTCTACTTCTGTTCTCTGAATCTCTTGGCTTGGAAACAGGGGGCCAGCCAAGCAGCATTGGAGAAATGGAAGAAGAGGCAGGGTGCAGTGATGCCCAACAGCTTTTTCTGTCTTCCTCTGAAGAGGCGGGTGGGCCAGTGGCTCCGGTCACCACATCGCAGGCCGCATCAGCTGATGATGACACTCAGGTGCCACTTACTGGTGCGTGCTCTGCTGCTGAGACTACCCAGGAGGAGCAGTTGGGGGCAGAGGGTAGTGTAGATGATGAGGTCCTCGACCCATCTTGGCGTGAGGGACAGGAAGGTGGTGGGAGCAGCTCTGAGGAAGAGATTCCCCGTACGGCCCAAAGAGGGAGAGGGAGGGGGAAGACTGCGGATCCTGCAGCCTCCGCTTTGGCACCCGTTAGGAGCATGTCTCTTCCAAAAGCCAAAAAGGGCGCTCCCAAGACTTGCAGTGCCTGGTCCTTTTTTGACACAGTTGCAGATGACATTTGCTATGTCAGATGCAACGTGTGTCATCACAAAGTCAAAAGAGGTCGAAATGTCAGCAGCCTCAATACCTCCAACATGTGGAAACATGTGCGCACCAGGCACCCGGCGTTGTTAGAAAAACACACTGAAGAGGTAGGCCAACCAACAGCGGCAGCTACCACCTCTTCAGCTCGTGTTGCCTCTTCCTCTAGCTCACACGCAGCTGGTTCGGCTTCCTCCCAGGATCGCCGTGGAAGAACCTCTGGCCCTGTTGTCCAGAGACCCGCTGTAATTCCACCCGCAGCACCACTTTCCCAGTCATCCACACACTCCCAGCCCAGTCTACAGCCATCGGTAGTACAGGCATGGGAGAAAAGGCGGCCTTTCTCGTCAAACCACCCACGAGCACAGGCTCTGACTGCAGGCATTGCCAAACTTCTTTCACTGGAAATGCTGTCATTCAGGCTGGTGGAGACTGACAGCTTCCGTGACTTGATGTCATTGGCAGTCCCACAGTACAATGTGCCCAGCCGCTTTTACTTCAGCAGGCAAGCCGTCCCTGCCCTGCACAAGCATGTGGAGGGACACATAAAACACGCGCTACTGAACGCCGTCAGTAGCAAGGTCCACCTCACCACCGATGCGTGGACCAGTCAACATGGACAGGGGCGATACCTTTCCCTCACTGCCCATTGGGTTAATGTCGTTGAGCCGGGTACAGACCGTGCGAGTGGCGCAGGACGTGTCCTGCCCACTCCAAGGATTGCAGGAATCCATTCTGTACGCATTGACTCCTCGTCTTACACCAGTTCCTCAGAATCATCGCTGCAGGAGCCGTCACAGTCCACCTCCACATGGACCCGTGATGAACGTGTACCTGTTACGACCGACATGAGCACAGCCGTGGCCAAACGTCAACAGGCCGTGTTGAAATTAATTTTTTTGGGGAATCGTAGCCACACAGCGCAGGAGCTCTGGAATGCCATCAAGCAGGAGAGCGATGTGTGGTTTGTGCCAGCGAATCTCCAGCCAGGCATGGTAGTGTGTGATAATGGCCGAAATCTGGTGGCAGCTCTGGGCCTCGGCAACCTCACTCACATCCCATGTCTGGCACATGTGCTCAATTTGGTCGTGCAGAGCTTTTTGAGGGACTATCCGGATCTTGATGCACTGCTGCACAAGGTCCGCCTAGAGTGTGCTCACTTGCGGCGTTCCAGCACGGCAAAAGCGCGCATTGCGGCTCTGCAGCGCCGACACCGCCTGCCGGAACATCGCATCATATGTGACCTACCTACCAGGTGGAATTCCACGTTACATATGTTGGAGCGGTTGTGTGAGCAGCAGCAAGCTGTAATGGAGTACCAGCTGCTTCAGGCGCAAAAAAGTCGCAGTCAGCGCCGTACAGACTTCACAACCACAGAGTGGGCCACTATGAATGACGTCTGCCAGGTTTTGCGTCCCTTTGATTATTCCACGCGGATGGCGAGTGCAGATGATGCACTAGTCAGCATGACTGTCCCCCTTATCTGCCTGCTTGAAAAATCACTGCAAGCGCTAAGGGATGATGTTGTGGAAGAGGTGGAGGATGAGGATTCACCATTTCCATCATCTTCTGGACAGTCAGCGCCACGTGGTTCCTCACAAACGCTTAGGCAGGGGACAGTTTGTGAGGAGGATGAGGAGGAGTCAATGGAGGAGGAAGACATCCGTCCAGAGGAGGGAGTTACCGAATTGTCCAGTACTCAGTGTGTACAGCGAGGGTGGGGTGATGACGAGCGGGCAGAGATCACGCCTCCAGCAGGGGACAGCGTTTCTTGGGCAGTTGGCAGTCTGCAGCACATGGTGGATTACATGCTGCAGTGCCTGAGAAACGACCGCCGCATCGCCCACATTCTCAACATGTCTGATTATTGGGTGTTCACCCTCCTCGATCCTCGCTACCGGGACAACGTAGAAAGCCTCATCACACCGTTGAACCGTGAGCGAAAAATGCGGGAGTACCAAGACACACTGGTCAATTCCATCATCTTCTCCATTCCAACTGAGAGAAGTGCTGCTAGTGCATTCCAAAGCAGCTCAGTGCGTCCAGGCAGTGGTGGAGGCTCTGCACAAAGAGGGAGCAGAAGCAGTGCCTCTGCCCAAGGCAAGACCAGTATGGCCCAACTGTGGCACAGTTTTCTGTGCCCCCCACAAAAGTCTACACCATCACAGACGGCTCCAGTCAGCAGGAGGCAACGGTTCCGTCAGATGGTGACAGACTACATGTCTTGCCCTCTTGCTGTACTCCCAGACGGCTCTTCCCCTTTCAAGTTTTGGGTCTCAAAGCTGGATACATGGCCAGAGCTAAGCCATTATGCATTGGAGGTGCTGTCTTGCCCTGCGGCCAGTGTATTATCGGAACGTGTCTTTAGTGCTGCAGGTGGTGTACTAACTGGCCGTCGCATGCGACTATCCTCCGATAACGTTGACCGGCTTACTTTCCTGAAAATGAACAAGGCCTGGATCTCGCAGGAATTTGCCACTCCTCCTCCTGATTAAATAATTAGGTCACTGTATACGTTATCCAGGTCTCCTGTTGTGTTCATCTTTCTACCACCTGAACTTAAATTCCTGGGCTCCAACACCGCCAGTTGAGGCTCAGAAGTGCCGTCTGCACAGTCAAAACATACGACCCAGTGTTATTGGGTTTCAGTAACGTCAGCTGATCCCCAGCTGTGTAGCCGGCAATGTGTCATGCGACCGCCACGCTGACACAACAACTGAAATGTAAGGGAATCTGTCCCCCCCCCCAAGGCGTTTGTTACTGAAAGAGCCACCTTGTGCAGCAGTAATGCTGCACAAGGAAAAGGTAGCTATTTTTGTTTAGCTCCTTGCACACGCAGAACTTAACACTTATAAAATGTGTCCCCTGCAACCGTAAAACCGTCCCGGAGGTGGGACTTTCCTTCGTAATGTGACGCAGCACAGCCGTCATTCCTACCCCCCCCGGCGCCGCGCACCGGCTCCTCAGCGTTGTTTTATTCCGTCCCGGAGCCTGCGCTGTTATGTTATCCCGTGGCCAGGCACACTTAGCGCTGCCCGTCTTCTGGCATCATTTGGTGTCAGGATGGCTGCGCCTGTGCAGCCGCGCTGGCAGAGAGCCCGCCTCGCAGTGTCTTCTGATTTAATCCCACTGGGGGCCTGGGATCCATGGACATGCGCAGTGCATATCTGAACCTCCACCTCTCACTCATTTCCCTATGGCTTCTTCAGACTGTTCGGTGTCAGCTGGTCCCTAATAGCATGCCACGGCCGTGACACCGCACAGTCTTAAGAAGCCGTAGGGAGGGGAGTGAGAGGCGAGGATATGCACTGCGCATGTCCATGGATCCCAGGCCCCCAGTGGGATTAAATCAGAAGACACTGCGAGGCGGGCTCTCTGCCAGCGCGGCTGCACAGGCGCAGCCATCCTGACACCAAATGATGCCAGAAGACGGGCAGCGCTAAGTGTGCCTGGCCACGGGATAACATAACAGCGCAGGCTCCGGGACGGAATAAAACAACGCTGAGGAGCCGGTGCGCGGCGCCGGGGGGGTAGGAATGACGGCTGTGCTGCGTCACATTACGAAGGAAAGTCCCACCTCCGGGACGGTTTTACGGTTGCAGGGGACACATTTTATAAGTGTTTAGTTCTGTGTTTGCAAGGAGCATGATGAAAAGAGCCACCTTTTCCTTTTGCATCTTTTGTGCTGCACAAGCTGGCTCTTTCAGCTACAAACGCCTTGGGGGGGGGTTAAAGGTTCCCTTTCGACTTTCTCAGGCTTCGGCCTACATTGTGTTCCTCTGCTTTTCCACCTGTCCCTGGGCTCCAACACCGCCAGTTGCCGTCCAGAAGTGCTGTACGCACAGTCAACAGTCCCTCCTCTGTTATTGGGGTTCAGTAACGTCAGCTGTTCCCCTGCTGTGTGTGTGGCAATCCCTCCTACCTCCTCCAACCTCCTCCAACCTCCTCCTCCTCCACCTGTCCCTGGGCTCCAACACCGCCAGTTGCCGTCCAGAAGTGCTGTACGCACAGTCAACAGTCCCTCCTCTGTTATTGGGGTTCAGTAACGTCAGCTGTTCCCCTGCTGTGTGTGTGGCAATCCCTCCTACCTCCTCCAACCTCCTCCAACCTCCTCCTCCTCCACCTGTCCCTGGGCTCCAACACCGCCAGTTGCCGTCCAGAAGTGCTGTACGCACAGTCAACAGTCCCTCCTCTGTTATTGGGGTTCAGTAACGTCAGCTGTTCCCCTGCTGTGTGTGTGGCAATCCCTCCTACCTCCTCCAACCTCCTCCTCCTCCACCTGTCCCTGGGCTCCAACACCGCCAGTTGCCGTCCAGAAGTGCTGTACGCACAGTCAACAGTCCCTCCTCTGTTATTGGGGTTCAGTAACGTCAGCTGTTCCCCTGCTGTGTGTGTGGCAATCCCTCCTACCTCCTCCAACCTCCTCCAACCTCCTCCTCCTCCACCTGTCCCTGGGCTCCAACACCGCCAGTTGCCGTCCAGAAGTGCTGTACGCACAGTCAACAGTCCCTCCTCTGTTATTGGGGTTCAGTAACGTCAGCTGTTCCCCTGCTGTGTGTGTGGCAATCCCTCCTACCTCCTCCAACCTCCTCCAACCTCCTCCTCCTCCACCTGTCCCTGGGCTCCAACACCGCCAGTTGCCGTCCAGAAGTGCTGTACGCACAGTCAACAGTCGCTCCTCTGTTATTGGGGTTCAGTAACGTCAGCTGTTCCCCTGCTGTGTGTGTGGCAATCCCTCCTACCTCCTCCAACCTCCTCCAACCTCCTCCTCCTCCACCTGTCCCTGGGCTCCAACACCGCCAGTTGCCGTCCAGAAGTGCTGTACGCACAGTCAACAGTCGCTCCTCTGTTATTGGGGTTCAGTAACGTCAGCTGTTCCCCTGCTGTGTGTGTGGCAATCCCTCCTACCTCCTCCAACCTCCTCCTCCTCCACCTGTCCCTGGGCTCCAACACCGCCAGTTGCCGTCCAGAAGTGCTGTACGCACAGTCAACAGTCCCTCCTCTGTTATTGGGGTTCAGTAACGTCAGCTGTTCCCCTGCTGTGTGTGTGGCAATCCCTCCTACCTCCTCCAACCTCCTCCAACCTCCTCCTCCTCCACCTGTCCCTGGGCTCCAACACCGCCAGTTGCCGTCCAGAAGTGCTGTACGCACAGTAAACAGTCCCTCCTCTGTTATTGGGGTTCAGTAACGTCAGCTGTTCCCCTGCTGTGTGTGTGGCAATCCCTCCTACCTCCTCCAACCTCCTCCAACCTCCTCCTCCTCCACCTGTCCCTGGGCTCCAACACCGCCAGTTGCCGTCCAGAAGTGCTGTACGCACAGTCAACAGTCGCTCCTCTGTTATTGGGGTTCAGTAACGTCAGCTGTTCCCCTGCTGTGTGTGTGGCAATCCCTCCTACCTCCTCCAACCTCCTCCAACCTCCTCCTCCTCCACCTGTCCCTGGGCTCCAACACCGCCAGTTGCCGTCCAGAAGTGCTGTACGCACAGTCAACAGTCGCTCCTCTGTTATTGGGGTTCAGTAACGTCAGCTGTTCCCCTGCTGTGTGTGTGGCAATCCCTCCTACCTCCTCCAACCTCCTCCTCCTCCACCTGTCCCTGGGCTCCAACACCGCCAGTTGCCGTCCAGAAGTGCTGTACGCACAGTCAACAGTCCCTCCTCTGTTATTGGGGTTCAGTAACGTCAGCTGTTCCCCTGCTGTGTGTGTGGCAATCCCTCCTAC
Organism: Ranitomeya variabilis; assembly: GCF_051348905.1. NCBI lineage: Eukaryota > Metazoa > Chordata > Amphibia > Anura > Dendrobatidae > Ranitomeya > Ranitomeya variabilis. The sequence goes on along the minus strand of NC_135239.1, from coordinate 78,914,620 downwards.
CTCCTCCAACCTCCTCCAACCTCCTCCTCCTCCACCTGTCCCTGGGCTCCAACACCGCCAGTTGCCGTCCAGAAGTGCTGTACGCACAGTCAACAGTCCCTCCTCTGTTATTGGGGTTCAGTAACGTCAGCTGTTCCCCTGCTGTGTGTGTGGCAATCCCTCCTACCTCCTCCAACCTCCTCCTCCTCCACCTGTCCCTGGGCTCCAACACCGCCAGTTGCCGTCCAGAAGTGCTGTACGCACAGTCAACAGTCCCTCCTCTGTTATTGGGGTTCAGTAACGTCAGCTGTTCCCCTGCTGTGTGTGTGGCAATCCCTCCTACCTCCTCCAACCTCCTCCTCCTCCACCTGTCCCTGGGCTCCAACACCGCCAGTTGCCGTCCAGAAGTGCTGTACGCACAGTCAACAGTCCCTCCTCTGTTATTGGGGTTCAGTAAAGTCAGCTGTTCCCCTGCTGTGTGTGTGGCAATCCCTCCTACCTCCTCCAACCTCCTCCAACCTCCTCCTCCTCCACCTGTCCCTGGGCTCCAACACCGCCAGTTGCCGTCCAGAAGTGCTGTACGCACAGTCAACAGTCCCTCCTCTGTTATTGGGGTTCAGTAACGTCAGCTGTTCCCCTGCTGTGTGTGTGGCAATCCCTCCTACCTCCTCCAACCTCCTCCAACCTCCTCCTCCTCCACCTGTCCCTGGGCTCCAACACCGCCAGTTGCCGTCCAGAAGTGCTGTGCGCACAGTCAACAGTCCCTCCTCTGTTATTGGGGTTCAGTAACGTCAGCTGTTCCCCTGCTGTGTGTGTGGCAATCCCTCCTACCTCCTCCAACCTCCTCCTCCTCCACCTGTCCCTGGGCTCCAACACCACCAGTTGCCGTCCAGAAGTGCTGTACGCACAGTCAACAGTCCCTCCTCTGTTATTGGGGTTCAGTAACGTCAGCTGTTCCCCTGCTGTGTGTGTGGCAATCCCTCCTACCTCCTCCAACCTCCTCCTCCTCCACCTGTCCCTGGGCTCCAACACCGCCAGTTGCCGTCCAGAAGTGCTGTACGCACAGAGCCAAACACCTCGCCAATGTGTTAGTGGGGTTCAGCACCGCCAGCTGTTCCCCTGCTGTGTATACGGCAACGTGTACTGCGACCGCCACGCAGTCACAACAAGTTTACTTTAAGGGAACCTGTCCCCCCCCCCCCCCCCAGGCGTTTGTTACTGAAGGAGCCACCTTGTGCAGCAGTAATGATGCAAAGGGAAAAAGTGCCTCTTTTCGTGGTGCTCCTTGCACATGCGGAACCTAACAGTTATGAAATGTGTCCCATCACAGCGTAAAACCGTCCGGTAGGTGGAACTTTCCTTTGTCGTGTGACGCAGCACAGCCATCATTTTTACCCCCTTGGCGCCGTGCGCCGCCTCCTCAGCGTTGTTTGAATCTGTCCCGGAGCCTGCGCTGTTAGGTTAGCCCTTGGCCATGCACACATTTTGCGCTGCCCGTCTTCTGACATCATTTGGTGTCAGGCTGGCTGCGCCTGTGCGGGTGCGCTGGCCGAGATCCCGCCTCGCAGTGTCGTCTAATGTAATCCCACCGCGGGCCTGTGATCCGTGCCCGTGCGCAGTGCATATCCTCGCCTCTCACTCCCCTCCCTACGGCTTCTTCAGACTGTGCGATGTCAGCTGGTCCCTAATAGCATGCCACGGCCGTGACACCGCACAGTCTGAAAAAGCCGTAGGGAGGGGAGTGAGAGGCGAGGATATGCACTGCGCACGGGCACGGATCACAGGCCCGCGGTGGGATTACATTAGACGACACTGCGAGGCGGGATCTCGGCCAGCGCACCCGCACAGGCGCAGCCAGCCTGACACCAAATGATGTCAGAAGACGGGCAGCGCAAAATGTGTGCATGGCCAAGGGCTAACCTAACAGCGCAGCCTCCGGGACAGATTCAAACAACGCTGAGGAGGCGGCGCACGGCGCCAAGGGGGTAAAAATGATGGCTGTGCTGCGTCACACGACAAAGGAAAGTTCCACCTACCGGACGGTTTTACGCTGTGATGGGACACATTTCATAACTGTTAGGTTCCGCATGTGCAAGGACCATAATTAAAAGAGCTAAGTTTACCTTTTCCAGCATTAGTGCTGTACACAATGGCTCTTTCAGCTACAAACGCCTGGGGGGGTTAAAGGTTTCCTTTCAACTTGCTCGAGTGCAGGCTTCGGCCTACACTCCGCTCCCCCTGCTCCTCCTGCTGACCCTGGGCTCTAACACCGCCAGTTGGGGCCCGGTACTGCTAGCTGCACAGAGAAAAACACCAGCCAATGTGTCAGTGGGGTTCAGCACCGCCAGCTGTTCCCCTGCTGTGCAGCCGGCATCGTGTCCTGCAAAAGCCACGCAGACACAAGAACTGAAATTGAAGGGAACCTGTCCCCCCTCCCCCAGGCGTTTTTACGTTATCCAGCCACCTTGTACAGCGGTAATGCTGCATGTGTGCAAGGTGGCTCAGAAACGTATTCTCCTCGCACATGTGGAACTGAAAACACGTCTGCAATGTGTCCTCTGTGTGACCATTTAACCGTCCCGGTGGTGTGACTTTCCTTTGTAATGACACGCTGCAACCCCCTTGGTAGCGCTGCCCGTCTTCTGGCATCATTGTTTGGCTGGCTGCGCCTCTGCGGCCGCCCTGACCCACACAACGCCCCTCGGTGTCTTATTTATTGGGACTGTGAGGGTGTGATTGATGGGCAGGATCAGTGCATCAGTTCGCCTGTCCCTCCTCTCCTTCCGCCTTCTTCGGACTGTGCGGCTTCATGGCCGTGGCATGCGTTAAGGGACCAGATGACGCCGCACAGTCTGAAGCGGGTGTAAGGACCCGAGTGCGAGAGGCGAACATATGTGCTGCGCCAGGCCCTGAATCCCAGCCCCGCAGTGTTTTAACAATGTTAAGACACTGCGGGGCTGGGATTCATGGTCATCGCGAAACGGACCGGCCGACATTAAATGATGTCAGAAGATGGGCAGCGCTAACAGCGCTAGGCCAGGGGATAACACGACAGCGCAGACTCCTGTACAGCAAATAACAACGCTCAGGAGGCTGCACCCAGCACCAAGGTGGGATTCTTGACATCTGTGCTGCGTCTCATTACAAAGGGAACTCGCGCCTCCAACACAGTTTGACTGTATAAAGGGCTAAATGTTATACGTGTTTCATTCAGCGTGTGCAAGGAGCGAAATTAAAAGAGCAACCTTTGACTTGTGCAGCACTACTGCTGCATAAGCTGTGGCTCTTCTACTTTCTAACCCCTGAGGGGGGGTTAAAGGTTACCTTTGAAATTGGTTCAAGTAGGCTTCGGCCTACACTCTGCTCCCCCTGCAGAGCCCGGGCTCCAACACCGCTAGTTGCTGTCCGGAAGTGCTGGCTGCACAGAGCCAAACACCTCGCCAATGTGTCAGTGGGGTCCAGCACCGCCAGCTGTTCCCCTGCTGTGTAGCCGGCAACGTGTCCTGCGACCGCCACGCAGACACAACAGACCCAAAGCTGCCGCCAGTGCAGGCTTCGGCCTACACTCCCCTCCCCCTGCTCCTGCTCCTCCTCCTCCTGCTGACCCTGGGCTCTAACAAACCGCCAGTTGGGGCCCAGATGTGCTAGCTGCACAGAGAAAAACACCAGCCAATGTGTCAGTGGGGTCCAGCACCGCCAGCTGTTCCCCTGCTGTGCAGCCGGCAACGTGTCCTGCAAAAGCCACGCAGACACAAGAACTGAAATTGAAGGGAACCTGTCCCCCCTCCCCCAGGCGTTTTTACGTTATCCAGCCACCTTGTACAGCGGTAATGCTGCATGTGTGCAAGGTGGCTCAGAAACGTATTCTCCTCGCACATGTGGAACTGAAAACACGTCTGCAATGTGTCCTCTGTGTGACCATTTAACCGTCCCGGTGGTGTGACTTTCCTTTGTAATGACACGCTGCAACCCCCTTGGTAGCGCTGCCCGTCTTCTGGCATCATTGTTTGGCTGGCTGCGCCTCTGCGGCCGCCCTGACCCACACAACGCCCCTCGGTGTCTTATTTATTGGGACTGCGAGGGTGTGATTGATGGGCAGGATCAGTGCATCAGTTCGCCTGTCCCTCCTCTCCTTCCGCCTTCTTCGGACTGTGCGGCTTCATGGCCGTGGCATGCGTTAAGGGACCAGATGACGCCGCACAGTCTGAAGCGGGTGTAAGGACCCGAGTGCGAGAGGCGAACATATGTGCTGCGCCAGGCCCTGAATCCCAGCCCCGCAGTGTTTTAACAATGTTAAGACACTGCGGGGCTGGGATTCATGGTCATCGCGAAACGGACCGGCCGACATTAAATGATGTCAGAAGATGGGCAGCGCTAACAGCGCTAGGCCAGGGGATAACACGACAGCGCAGACTCCTGTACAGCAAATAACAACGCTCAGGAGGCTGCACCCAGCACCAAGGTGGGATTCTTGACATCTGTGCTGCGTCTCATTACAAAGGGAACTCGCGCCTCCAACACAGTTTGACTGTATAAAGGGCTAAATGTTATACGTGTTTCATTCAGCGTGTGCAAGGAGCGAAATTAAAAGAGCAACCTTTGACTTGTGCAGCACTACTGCTGCATAAGCTGTGGCTCTTCTACTTTCTAACCCCTGAGGGGGGGTTAAAGGTTACCTTTGAAATTGGTTCAAGTAGGCTTCGGCCTACACTCTGCTCCCCCTGCAGAGCCCGGGCTCCAACACCGCTAGTTGCTGTCCGGAAGTGCTGGCTGCACAGAGCCAAACACCTCGCCAATGTGTCAGTGGGGTCCAGCACCGCCAGCTGTTCCCCTGCTGTGTAGCCGGCAACGTGTCCTGCGACCGCCACGCAGACACAACAGACCCAAAGCTGCCGCCAGTGCAGGCTTCGGCCTACACTCCCCTCCCCCTGCTCCTGCTCCTCCTCCTCCTGCTGACCCTGGGCTCTAACAAACCGCCAGTTGGGGCCCAGATGTGCTAGCTGCACAGAGAAAAACACCAGCCAATGTGTCAGTGGGGTCCAGCACCGCCAGCTGTTCCCCTGCTGTGCAGCCGGCAACGTGTCCTGCAAAAGCCACGCAGACACTTGCTCTTGGACCTTCTGCTCCCCATCCTGGTTCCAGTACCGTCAGCTGGTTCCGGGCAGAGCCTTTGGCTTAGGTGCCTCCCTTTGGTATCCGAGTTCCACCAACATCAGGTGGTCCTTGGTAGTGCTTTCAGGCACGGGTACCTCCTGCTTAGTAACCGGGTTCCAGTAACGTCAGCTGGTCCTCGGTAGTTCCATTGGCTCTTGGACCTTCGGCTACCCATCCGGGTTCCAGCACCGTCAGCTGGTTCTCGGCAGTGTCTTTTGCTCTTGTACCTTCTGCTCCCCATCCTGGTTCCAGTACCGTCAGCTGGTTCCGGGCAGAGCCTTTGGCTTAGGTGCCTCCCTCTGGGTATCTGAGTTCCACCAACGTCAGGTGGTCCTTGGTAGTGCTTTCAGCACAGGTACCTCCTGCTTAGTAACCGGGTTCCAGTAACGTCAGCTGGTCCTCGGTCGTTCCATTGGCTCTTGGACCTTCGGGTAGCCATCCGAGTTCCAGTTCCATCAGCTGGTTCTCGGCATTTTCTCAGCCTTCTTGTACCTTCTGCTACATTTCCAAGTTCAAGAGACTAAACACGATGACCCGGAAGACCACCCCTAAGATGACGACGACACCAGAGACGACAACCACCGTGATGACGACGACCCTGGAGACGATGACCCTGAAGACCACCCCGATGACGACGACCCCGGAGACCACCCCGATGACGACGACCCCGGAGACGACGACCCTGGAGACGACGACGACCTGGAAGACCGAGAAGCAGAAGAACAAGAGGCTGCAGAACAAAGAGCAGAAGGACATTAAGCATAACACAAAATATCAGAGCAAAAAATATTATGTAAATTATAAGCAGAAGAAGACTAAGCAGTGTATGGGGGTGAGTCCGTTCCTCCTCGTGGTGCCCCTGGATAAAGCCTGATGCTGCAGGCCAAACTGAACGCGGACAAATGTAACTGTTTTGTGACAGGCAGAACGGAAGGTGTAATCTTCAAACTTTTATAGATAACAACTACGGGAATGCCTGTCACAAATAAGAATATGATGAAGAAGTAGAATATGATGAAGATAATAGTAAACTAAAAACAATATGAACAATGTAACCCAAAAAATAATAGGTAGAAGATGAAGAAGAAGATGAATAAGGTGAAGAAGTTGATGTCAAAGAAGCTGATGATGAGGATAATTAAGAAGAAAGCGTGGGAGAAGTAAAAAAAAAGGTGAAGGGCGTGGAAGCAGTGAAACATCAATATCTGACATTAAAAAAAAAATTAACATAGTCAAATTCTTTCTAACGCCGAACGTCATAAAAAAAAACGCAAAATCCTGCTATTCTATTACATTGGGCTAAACCTCTGTGCCTTTAATATCTCCGCCACGTCCCCCAATACATCCTACATTATTCTTAGTTGTTTTCCTTCATGTAGAATGAACCTACAAGTGTATAAAGGGTTTCTTTTAATTCCGATATTTTCGTCCCATTGACTTGCATTGGGATCGGGTATCGGTATCGGATTGGATCCGATATTTTGACGGTATCGGCCGATACTTTCCGATACCGATACTTTCCGATATCGGAAAGTATCGCTCAACACTATTCAGCAACAATCCACCTTGCTGTTCAATGCTCTACCAAAAAAAGGTAAGATCGACTAATAATTGCCCTCTGGCCAATGTTTTTCTATGGTGCTGTGTACATGTCCAAATTTTTCTTCGGACATAGTCTATCGGAAGAAAAAAATCGCACATGATCAATTCACATATGGTGTTAGAATCACATACAGCCAATCAAGTCAATGAGTGTATGGAAAACATCAGACTCCACTAGGATGACATCTGAGCACGGTCCAATTTTCATGGACTAACAGAATGGAGATTTTTTTTCATCTTCTCATAATCCAAGAAAAATTTGATCACACTGTTATCACACTCTGAACAAACTCTGATCAGAATGTGATTATAGTGCTATTAGTACAATCGGCCCAATTATCTTAAGTATAAACTATCACTATCTCAATTATACAGTATGTGATAATGACAAACCTTGACAAGAACGTTATCAACTGCTGACTGCAACTTTTAAAATACGCAGCCAAATAATTGCCGTATATACTGAAGTATAGGCCGACCCGAGTATAAGCTGAGGCACCTAATTTTGCCATGGAAAACTGGGTAAGGTAATTCACTCGAGTATAATCCAGGTATGCATTGTCCCCTCATCCCTGTCCTGCTCCATGTGGCTCCCCCTTCCTGTCCTGCTCTGTGTGGCTCCCCCTGTCCCCTCACTGTATTTGTCACTCCCCCTTCCTCCCCATCATATGCGTGGCTACCCTGTCCTCCCCCATCATATCCGTGGCTCTCCCCAGTCACCTCGTTGTATGTGTGGCTCCCTGTCCTCCCTCGTGGTAAGCATGGCTCCCACGTCCTCCCCATCATACTCACCCTCCTTGGTCCTTTGCTGCAAGTCCCTGCATCTCCGTTGTCCTGGCGTGGCACTGGCAGCTCTCCTGTGCTGAGCAGTCACATGGTACTGCTCATTAAGGCAATGAATGGAGACGCGTACATATTTATAACCTTAATGAGCGGTACCATGTGACACAGGAAGAGCTGCTGCGCCAGGACAATGGAGATGCAGGGACCGAGGAGGGTAAGTATAATGTCACAGCTGCTGGCTCCTGCCACTCCCCTCCCCCTCCCCTGCTGACTTTCTGGGACAATGACTCGTGTATAAGCCGAGGGGGGCATTTTCAGCACAAAAAGATGTGCTGAAAACCTCGACTTATACACGAGTATATACGGTAAATTGCTAAGAAATTACTGGAGCTTCCACCAATAAAGACTATTAACTACTATTTTAATGTTTTTATTTTTTATGAAAATCTACGTTAAATCATGAGTTTTATTACTTCTAACAAATTCATGCACAGAATGACCTAATTTGCACTGCACAACTCTAGCCCATTACAAAACATTACCAAAAGTCAGCTGTGAGGGTCCGGAATGTTTCAATAAACATCTCTGTCCACACAATTGTCTTGTTAGAATTGTTGAGTTGTCTCAGGAGGGTAGAAGATCATACTAAACAAAAGTTGCTCAGAAAACAACCCTTTATCAGCCCTTGGATTCCATAGACTATAAGAGAAGATTTCCTTCCTTCATTGTCCTCCAGGATGTTTCACACACTAGGCACAATGCTGCCAAATTAACATGGCTTTATTTATTGAAGTGCCCTAAATATTTAGAAATCTAAATTGCCCTGTGTACCCTGTGGTAAAGTCAAACAGTCGGAAGGTTAAAGCGCTAAAATGCTAATGCATCTCTCTAAGGAATCTATACTGATCCTTTCCATGGCCTGTACAGAGAGATAGACAGCTGTATTTATTTCTACTATTTTGTGTATTCTTCATGCAGTTACTTTTATTGGTGTTTATTGATTTAAAAAATTAAGTAGATGCTACAAGTTACAAAATATTTGCTTTTATTTTGCATTCAATTTTATTTTTACATTTTGAATTAGATACTGTATTTGAAGATTATGTGATAAAAAGTTTAAAACATGAAGAGCTTCCTCTGAAATGAGTCACAGAATTAATTGCTGGATACTGCAATGTAGAAGTCATATTATAGTAATGGGTACAGGCAGTTTTATAATGTACACTAAGGGTATGTGCACATGTTCAGTAATTGGCAGCGCTTTGGACTCGGCACATGTCCGCTGCATCCAAAGCTCTGCCGGCTGTTAAACGCAGGTGAATCTGCATGTGTTCACTGAACCGTGCGGTTTCACTGCGTCCAATACATTAGATGGGTGAAATTTATCTTGTGGAGTCTCGCGTCTCCCGCAAGATAAATAGACATGTTGTGGTCTAGAAAGACGCAACGAATGTCCATCTCCGCAGGTGACCGTGGGTGTCTGTGCATGCTAGTGGGCATGGGGTTTCTTGAAATCCCATCCACTATGCTATAACAGCTGGATACTGCAGGTTGGATGCTGCACAAGTACACAGCGTCCAACCCACAGCGTTTACTTATCATGTACACATACCCTAAGGCTATGCTCACATTATATTTGGGCCACATGTTTGTGGCTCCATCTGAAACCTTGAAAAAAGTGTTTGGATGGAATTCCCGACTGAGCCATTCACTATAATGAGGCAGGAGGAATTACTTAGTACTTTTTCTGTTCTCTGTTTCATTAATGGCCTTTTTGAGGCAGTCAAACAAGTGTGATCGACGCCCTTGCTTCTGTATTTGTCTAAAAAGGCAGACACTGCTGAATTGCAAACCAGATTCGGACATTCCATTTTGTCTGATCCATTTTAGGAACTGACACACAGAATGAGACATTAGTTGCTTCGGTTATGAATGTGCCCTCTGAATATTATGGCATTCATTTTGTGTCTCTTTCGTAAGCCCCCAAAAAATCCTGCATACAGAACTTAGTACTAAAACACAGAACACAGAAGTGTACCCCATAATAATAATAATATAATAATAATTTTATTTATATAGCGCCAACACATTCCACAGCGCTTTACACATTATAGAGGGGATTTGTACAGACAATAGACATTACAGCATAACAAAAATCACAGTTCAAGATAGATACCAAGAGGAATGAGGGCCCTGCTCGCAAGCTTACAATCTATAGGAAAAATAAGTGCTTCAATTTGTGTACCTAATAAAACTGTTCATCTTTTCAGTTTGTTCCTAAAACAACGCAGACTAACAAAATGTACTAATAGACATGTGAACAGACCCTAGGGTGCTGGCAGTGTCAGGTATCAGCAAATTCACAAAACAACAGTGGCCCACATGATTAAAAATCAAAAAGCTGCATTAATATATCAGACACAAGCCTCATTTTCGATCACCATACCTGAAATGTTGCATGTACGTGATGTAATAAAGAAGCTGCCATGCTGGGTGAAGGATAAGTAAGTGCACAACAAAGAGGGTATGGGGGAGACCAAACATTAGGGAAGAGGGGAGTGAAGACCCCTAGGCTAGTCTAAAATCACCCTGTCTGACCTAAACATCCCTGTATAGGTTCTGCACCTATCGCCGAGCAGGAAACTAATTCCTTCCTCATCCTAGCAATGGGCCGTACATAGGGAGGTGATGGGGTTGGAACCAGTCAGTCCTCATTAAAACTAAAGACAGAAAGGGTAGACGGCCAGTTGGGGGAGAACTTAGCTTTGAGAAGACCACTGAAATATCACACCAGCAATCCTCCAAGGGTCCTCTTGGAAGACACTAACCGACTGATAGAGCTTCCAAGAAGACTGAGGCAACTATGATCTAACATACTGCCGCAATTGAATGTATTTAAACCTTCAGTACAGGTGTATGATTAGCAGCAGAAGGTGGAGGTAACTATTTGGTCCTAGAGGGAGAAGGCTATCAACAGATGCAAAAATTAAGATGGTGCTTGAGCTAAATGCAAAGACCTTCTACAGCTGGATCCAGGATGAATGTCTATCATACCTGACACACCCATAACAGAAGCCATTGGCATATTCACCAGATGTGGGGATCCAGTTATGTGAATTTCTGTGCTCCCTCTCTGGAGACAATAGTGCACCTCTTCTGACCCTTGATTTGTAGAATGATGTCCCCTTTGCTTATTAGCAGCAGTTTCCCTACTTTACTCCCTTCCAGACTCTAGAAGATCTAATACCCCATATAAGAGAGAATGTAAGACGAGCTTGTCAGGCTTTCTTACCCCCCTGGTGTTCATTTGTAAACTGCAGACTCACATTGGCAGAAGGACCTTTAAACTGGTGTAGACTGGACTTGTGACCATAATGTCACACAGGTCTTTTAGAACGTCTACCCATGGAGCCTGCCTTGGTAATGCAGTGCTTTCATTATCAGTACAGTCTCACCATTTTGCATGCAGCAGGGCTGTGGAGTCGGTAAGCCAAACCTCTGACTCTGACTCATATTTCAACTCCTTAAGTTCCTTGAATCTGACTCCAGGACTCCATTGCACTGGTCACTACTGAGCATGTACATAAAGTGCAGAATAGATTCATCTCAACTAAAAGCCAAGATCCTTGGATCAGGAACAGAACAGACATTTATAGAACATTTTATAACTTTCCCAAATTCTTATGAAAACATTTACAACACATCATGTATTGTACTACTTTACCCAATTTATTATATAGTATGGGAGTCAGACTCTGAGTCCACCAAAATGTACTCCGACTTTGACTCCACAACTCCGATTCCACAGCCCTGGCCATGGCAATAATGATGTCATCGATATGACAACATCATAGTGCCATATGTTGTTATGATGAAATCATAGTGATGTCATGGCAACGATGATATCATAGAGTTGTATATTGTCATGGTGACAATAATATCATAGTGCTATCATGGCGACAATGATGTCATAGTGTCGTGTGTTGTCATAGTGAAGTTGATGTCATAGTGTTGTCATGGTGATGATGATGTCATAAAGTTGTGTGTTTTCATGGTGACTATTATAAAATTGTGTTGTAATAGCGACTACGATGTCATAGTGTTGAGTGTAGTCATGGCAATGATGATGACATAGTGTTGTCATGGTGACAGTTATGTCATAGTGTCGAGTGTAGTCATGGCGACAATGATATCACAGTGTTGACATAGCAACGATGATGTAATAGTGTTGTCATGATGATAATGATGTTACAGTGTAGAGTGTTGTTATGTGGTGATGTCATATTGTCCAGTGTTGTCATGGTGAAAATGATGTCATAGTGTTGTCATGATGACAATAATGTCACAGTGTGTGTTTTCATGGCGACGATGCTGTCATAGTGTTGTCATAGTGACTATAATGGCAAAGTTTCGAGTGTAATCATGGCAACGATGATGTCATAGTGTTATAATAGTGACAATGATGTCATAGAATTGTGTGTTTTCATGGTGATGATGTCAAAGTGTAGTCATGGCAATGATGATGTCATAGTATAGTCATAGCGCCTATGATGTCATAGTGTCGAGTTTAGTCATGGCAACAATTATGTCATAGTGTTGTCATGGCATTGATGATGCCATAGTGTTGAGGGTTGTAATGGTGACAATGATGTCTGTTGTGAATTCTGTTTGTGGGCTCCCCCGGTGGTGTTTTATGGTAGTGCCACTTATGTGCCTTCTTCTATCCCTGATCACCTGTTGCCACCCATTAGGGGAGTTTCCTATTTAAGGCTGCTTGGCTGTTAGTCCTATGCCGGCCAACAATGTATCAGTAGCATTCTGTTGCATTCTCCTGCCTCAAGTTCCTGTTCAGCTAAGTTGAATTTTGTTTCTAGTTAATGTATTTCTTGTCCAGCTTGCTGCTATGTGACTCTCTGTAGCTGGAAGCTCTTGTGGACTGAAATTGCCACTCCAGTGGCATGAGTTGTCACTGGAGTTTTAAAGTAATTTCAGGATGGTGTTTTTGAGTAGTGTTTTGAAGTTGACCGTGAAGTAACTCTTTCCTATCCTTCTGCTATCTAGAAAGCGGACCTCACTGTGCTAAATCTGCTGTTCATCCTACGTATGTCATTTCCTCTGAACTCACCGTCAATATCTGTGGGGGGCTGAAATCTCCTTTTGGGGTTCATCTCTGGAGGTAAGGCAGGCCTGTATATTCCTCTGATAGGGGTAGTTAGATTTCCGGCTGGCGCGTGGTGTCTAGGGCATCGTAGGAACACTCCCTGGCTACTTCCAGTGTTGTGTCAGGTTCAGGTCACGGTCAACTTTAGTTTCCATCACCCGAGAGCTAGTCCGTTTTGTTATTTTTATTTCCCTGCCATTGGGGTAATCATGACAGTTTGGCCGGCCTACATGTGTTAAAACTATGCACTAAAGCAGGAAAGGATGTGAAAAGGTTTTTTTTTCTGTGTTTGGAAAGTGCACCTTAGTTGCTCATTTGTACTCCTTGCTTAAACTGCAGTCTTCAGCCTTTTTTTTTTTTCCTCTCCTCTTAATCTCTGAATGGCTTTGGTTACACCTGTTTGAATCATGGATCCACAGAGTTTGGTTGCAGGTCTGAATAACCTGGCTACAAAGGTCCAGAACTTACAAGATTTTGTTATACGTGCTCCAATGTCTGAACCTAAGATCCCTATGCCTGAATTTTTTACCGGAGACAGATCCCGTTTTTTGAATTTCAGAGAGAATTGTAAATTGTTTTTGTCTCTGAGATCTCACTCTGCTGGTGATCCTGCACAACAGGTTAAAATTGTTATTTCTCTACTGCGGGGTGACCCACAAAGTTGGGCATTTGCATTGTCGCCAGGGGATCCTGCGTTATTAAATGTAGATGCGTTTTTTCTGGCTTTGGGGTTGCTTTATGAAGAACCTAATTTAGAGATTTTGGCTGAGAAAGCCTTGATAGCTCTTTCCCAAGGGCAAGATGAAGTTGAGATATATTGCCAAAAATTTCGTAAATGGTCGGTGCTTACTAGATGGAATGAGTGCGCTCTAGCAGCTAATTTCAGAGAAGGTCTCTCTGATGCCGTGAAGGATGTCATGGTGGGGTTCCCTGTGCCTACAGGTCTGAATGATGCCATGAAATTGGCTATCCAGATTGATCGGCGTTTACGGGAGCAAAAACCTGTGCACCATATGGCGGTATCTTCTGAGCAAAAACCTGTGCACCATATGGCGGTATCTTCTGAGCAAAAATCTGTGCACCATTTGGCGGTGACCTCTGAAAAGGCACCAGAGCATATGCAATGCGATAGTGTTTTGTCTAGAGGCGAACGACAGAATTACAGGCGCAAAAATGGGTTGTGCTTCTACTGTGGAGATCCAGCTCATGTTATATCAGCATGCTCTAAACGCATAAAAAAGGTTGATAAAAAGGTTGATAAATCTTTTTCTATGGGTACCTTGCAGTCTAAATTTCTTTTGTCCGTGACATTGATTTGTACTTTATCATCAGTTACCGTGGATGCTTATGTGGATTCTGGCGCCGCTCTGAGTCTCATGGATTGGTCCTTTGCCAAGCGTTGTGGGTTTGATTTGGAGCCTCTGGGGGTTTCTATTCCCCTGAAGGGTATTGATTCTACACCTTTGGCTAGCAATAAACCACAATATTGGACACAAGTGACTATGCATCTTACCCCAGACCATCAGGAGATTATTCGTTTCCTTGTGTTATACAATCTACATGACGTTTTAGTACTTGGATTACCATGGTTACAAATTCATAATCCAGTCTTGGACTGGAGATCAATGTCTGTGTTGAGCTGGGGATGTCGGGGGATTCATGGGGATGCACCTTTGGTTCCCATTTCTTCATCTACTCCCTCTGAGATCCCAGCATTTCTGTCAGATTTTTATGATGTCTTTCAGGAGCCTAAGATTGATTCTCTCCCTCCTCACAGAGAGTGTGACTGCGCTATTGAGTTGATTCCCGGTAGTAAATTTCCTAAGGGTCGCTTGTTTAATTTGTCTGTACCTGAACATACTGCTATGCGGGAGTATATCAGAGAATCTTTGGAAAAGGGTCATGTTCGCCCCTCTTTGTCTCCACTAGGGGCAGGGTTTTTCTTTGTGGGTAAAAAGGATGGTTCATTGAGACCTTGTATCGACTATCGACTTCTGAATAAGATTACAGTTAAATACCAGTACCCGTTACCTTTACTGACTGATCTGTTTGCTCACATAAAGGGGGCTAAGTGGTTTACTAAGATCGATCTACGTGGTGCGTATAATTTGGTGCGGATTAAGCAGGGGGATGAGTGGAAGACCGCATTTAATACGCCTGAAGGCCATTTTGAGTATTTGGTAATGCCTTTCGGTCTCGCGAATGCCCCTTCCGTTTTTCAGTCCTTTATGCACGATATTTTCCGTGAATATCTGGATAAATTTATGATTGTGTATTTGGATGATATTCTGATTTTTTCGGAGGACTGGGAATCTCATGTTCAACAGGTCAGGAGAGTTTTTCAGGTTTTGCGAGCTAATTCTCTTTTTGTGAAGGGCTCAAAGTGTATTTTTGGGGTTCAGAGAATTTCCTTTCTGGGATATATTTTTTCCCCTTCATCTATGGAGATGGACCCTGTTAAGGTTCAGGCTATTTGTGATTGGATACAACCTACTTCTCTAAAGAGTCTTCAGAAATTCTTGGGATTTGCTAATTTCTATCGCCGATTCATAGCGGGTTTTTCTGCCATTGCTAAACCTTTGACTGATTTGACCAAAAAGGGTGCTGATGTTGCTAATTGGTTCTCTGCGGCTGTGGAGGCCTTTCGGGAGCTTAAGCGCCGCTTTTCTTCTGCTCCTGTGTTGCGCCAGCCTGATGTGTCGCTCCCTTTCCAGGTTGAAGTAGATGCTTCCGAGATCGGAGCAGGTGCAGTTTTGTCGCAGAAAGGTCCTGACTGCTCAGTGATGAGACCATGTGCGTTTTTCTCTCGAAAGTTTTCGCCCGCTGAGCGAAATTATGATGTTGGAAATCGGGAGCTCTTGGCCATGAAGTGGGCATTTGAGGAGTGGCGTCATTGGCTTGAGGGTGCTAGACACCAGGTGGTGGTCTTGACTGACCACAAGAATCTAATTTATCTTGAGTCAGCCAGGCGTCTGAATCCTAGACAGGCGCGCTGGTCGTTGTTTTTCTCCCGATTTAACTTTGTGGTTTCATATCTGCCTGGGTCTAAGAATGTGAGGGCGGATGCCCTCTCTAGGAGTTTTGAGCCTGACTCGCCTGGTGATTCCGAACCTACTGGCATCCTGAAGGATGGGGTGATATTGTCAGCTGTCTCCCCAGACCTGCGGCGCTCTTTGCAGGAGTTTCAGGTGGATAGGCCTGATCGCTGTCCGCCTGGTAGACTGTTTGTCCCTGATGACTGGACCAGTAGAGTTATCTCGGAGGTTCACTCTTCCGCGTTGGCAGGTCATCCTGGAATTTTTGGCACCAGGGATTTGGTGTCTAGGTCCTTCTGGTGGCCTTCCTTGTCTCGAGATGTGCGTATTTTTGTGCAGTCTTGTGATGTTTGTGCTCGGGCTAAGCCCTGCTGTTCTCGGGCCAGTGGGTTGTTGTTGCCCTTGCCTATTCCTAAGAGGCCTTGGACGCACATCTCTATGGACTTTATTTCTGACCTTCCTGTTTCTCGTAGGATGTCTGTCATCTGGGTGGTGTGTGACCGTTTTTCCAAGATGGTTCATTTGGTACCTTTGCCCGAATTGCCCTCCTCCTCTGAGCTGGTCCCTCTATTTTTTCAGAATGTGGTGCGTTTGCATGGTATTCCTGAGAATATAGTGTCTGACAGGGGTACTCAGTTTGTGTCTAGATTTTGGCGGGCGTTCTGTGCCAGGATGGGCATCGACTTGTCTTTTTCGTCTGCATTCCATCCTCAGACTAATGGCCAGACTGAGCGTACTAATCAGACTTTGGAGACTTACTTGAGGTGTTTTGTGTCCGCTGATCAGGACGATTGGCTTGATTTTTTGCCATTGGCAGAGTTTGCCCTTAACAATCGGGCCAGTTCTGCCACTTTGGTTTCTCCATTTTTTTGTAATTCAGGGTTTCACCCTCGCTTTTCGTCCGGTCAATTGGAGTCTTCGGATTGTCCTGGAGTAGATGCTGTGGTTGATAGGATGCATCAGATTTGGGGACAGGTTGTGGACAATCTGAAGTTGTCCCAGGAGAAGACTCAACAGTTCACTAATCGTCATCGGCGTGTTGGTCCTCGTCTTTGTGTTGGGGACCTGGTTTGGCTGTCTTCTCGATTTGTTCCTATGAAGGTCTCGTCTCCTAAGTTTAAGCCTCGGTTTATCGGCCCTTATAGGATTCTGGAGGTTCTCAATCCTGTGTCCTTTCGTTTGGACCTCCCAGCATCTTTTAATATTCATAATGTTTTTCATCGGTCATTATTGCGGAGGTATGAGGTACCGGTTGTTCCTTCTGCTGATCCTCCTGCTCCTGTGCTGGTTGAGGGTGAATTGGAGTATATGGTGGAAAAGATCTTGGACTCCCGTGTTTCCAGACGGAAACTTCAGTATCTGGTTAAGTGGAAAGGCTATGGTCAGGAGGACAATTCTTGGGTGACAGCATCTGATGTTCATGCTCCTGATTTGGTTCGTGCATTTCATAGTGCTCATCCAGATCGCCCTGGTGGTTCTGGTGAGGGTTCGGTGCCCCCTCCTTAAGGGGGGGGTACTGTTGTGAATTCTGTTTGTGGGCTCCCCCGGTGGTGTTTTATGGTAGTGCCACTTATGTGCCTTCTTCTATCCCTGATCACCTGTTGCCACCCATTAGGGGAGTTTCCTATTTAAGGCTGCTTGGCTGTTAGTCCTATGCCGGCCAACAATGTATCAGTAGCATTCTGTTGCATTCTCCTGCCTCAAGTTCCTGTTCAGCTAAGTTGAATTTTGTTTCTAGTTAATGTATTTCTTGTCCAGCTTGCTGCTATGTGACTCTCTGTAGCTGGAAGCTCTTGTGGACTGAAATTGCCACTCCAGTGGCATGAGTTGTCACTGGAGTTTTAAAGTAATTTCAGGATGGTGTTTTTGAGTAGTGTTTTGAAGTTGACCGTGAAGTAACTCTTTCCTATCCTTCTGCTATCTAGAAAGCGGACCTCACTGTGCTAAATCTGCTGTTCATCCTACGTATGTCATTTCCTCTGAACTCACCGTCAATATCTGTGGGGGGCTGAAATCTCCTTTTGGGGTTCATCTCTGGAGGTAAGGCAGGCCTGTATATTCCTCTGATAGGGGTAGTTAGATCTCCGGCTGGCGCGTGGTGTCTAGGGCATCGTAGGAACACTCCCTGGCTACTTCCAGTGTTGTGTCAGGTTCAGGTCACGGTCAACTTTAGTTTCCATCACCCGAGAGCTAGTCCGTTTTGTTATTTTTATTTCCCTGCCATTGGGGTAATCATGACAGATGTCACAGTGTTATCATGGCTAAAATGTCACAGTGTCTTGTGTTGTCATGGCTATGATGACATCAGCATCATGTTTTCTCATGGCGACAATGATGTCATGGTGTTGTCATGGAGATGATGATGTCATAGTGCTGTGTGTTCTCTTGGCAACGGTGATGTCATAGTGTTGTCATGAAGATGACGATGTCATAGTGTTGTCATGGTAATGATGATGTCATAGAATTGTGTTGTCATTGTGAGGATGATGTCATGGAGTTGTGTGTTGTCATGATGACGATGATAATGTCATACTTAGTGCTGAGCGATACCTTCCGATATCCAGAAGTATCGGTATTGGATTGGATTGGCCGATATCCAAAAAATATTGGATATCACCGATACCGATACCCGATACCAATGCAAGTCAATGGGACACAAATATCGGAATGTAAATAAGCCCTTTCTGTCCTTCTACATCCTGTTCCGGAGGGGGGAAGAGTGTGGGCAGTGCATGGGCGGACACTGTGCGTGTCTGCGTGTGCAGGTGGGGTCTGTGTGGCCTGCTGGGGATCTGTACAGGCCTCTCGGGGGTCTGTGTGGGCTGCCGGGGGTCTGTGCATGCCTGCCGGGGATCTGTGCGGGCTGCCGGGGGTCTGTACAGGCCTGCCGGGGGTCTGTGCGGTCTGCTGGGGTTCTGTACGGGCCTGCCGGGGCTCTGTCCGGGCTGCCGGGGCTCTGTCCGGGCTGCCAGGGCTCAGTGCGTGTGTGCAGGCATCGTCCGATGAGACTACAAGTCCCATAGGATGATGCCTGCTACAGTGACAGTGATTGACACATTAGCCAATGATGGGACAGTAGTAGTCCCATCATCCAGCTAATGTGTTGAATGTAAAAAAACGAACATACATACTGCATACATACATACTACATACATACTACATACATACATATATACTGCATACATACTACATACATACATACATACTACATACAGTACATACTGCATACATACTACATACATACATACATACTACATACATACTGCATACATACTACATACATACACACTACATACATACTACATACATACTACATACATACATACTACATACATACTACATATAAAATACATTCATACATTACATACAATACATACATATAGACATACAGTACATTAAACATAGATTACATACTCACCATCACTTGTCACTTTGTTCCCCGAAGCCAGTGTCATCTGTAAAAAAGATTAAAATAACAAACAACAATATACTCCCTGTCCGCAGAAATCCACGAGTGTCCCACGACGATCTCCCATGGAGAACGGCAGCATCACCTGATGCGACCCCTCTAGGTGCTCCAAGAATACAATGACTGGAGGAAGGTATCCTTCCGCACTGTATTCCTCCGCCGCTGTAAAAAAAATAGTCCCTAGTCTCACTTATGGCATTGCTGTGTTAGAAATTTTTCCACACAGCAATTGCCATAAAGTAAGACTTTGAACTATAGTAACCTCAGTGATGCACTGGAGGAGCCATTGTCTCCTGTCAGTGTGTCACTGAGGGTCCTATAGAGCAGCGACATCACCCGATGTCACTGTTCTATAGGGGAGATCGTCGTGGAACACTCGTTATTAATTGGAATACGGCGGACAGGTAGTATACGGTTTATTATTTTACTTTTTTTTGCAGGCGCTGAAGTATGGTAAGTATGGTTAAATGAAGAATATTAAAATACTTTTTTCCTAATGTGTGTGTGTTTTATTAACCCTTTATTACTATTGGATTAATAATGGACAGGCGTCTTATTGACGCCTCTCCGTTATTAACCTGGCTTAATGTCACCTTTTAATAGCAAGGTGACATTAACCCCTTATTACCCCATATCCCACCGCTACACGGGAGTGGGAAGAGAGGGGCTAAGTGCTGGAATTGGCACATCTTACAGATGCGCCATTTGTGGGATGGCTGCGGACTGGTATTGTAGCCGGGGGGGCAATATCCATGACCCCTCTCTAGGCTATGAATATCAGTCCGCAGCTGTCTGCGTAGTCTTTCTGGCTATAAAATATAGGGGACCCCTCATCATTTTTTTGGGGGGGTCCCCCTATTTTAATAGCCAGTAAAGGCTACGCAGAGAGCTGCGGGCTGATATTCATAGCAGGCTACAAATATTGGCCCCCAGCTGTCGGCTTTCCCCCTCTGGTGCAGAAAATTGCATGGGAGCCCACGCCCTTTTTTTCTGTTTTTTTTTAAATTAAATGCTCATTGGGGCCTCTTTCACACTTGCGCTGGTACAGGGAGCATTTAATTTAAAAAAAAAAATTGAAAAAAATGTTCCTATTCAAGATGGCCTCATCCAGGAAATGAACTTTGTGCATAACTGGATGAGGTACATAGACGACATTCTGTTCTTTTGGGAGGGAGACACTGAGGGTCTGCATAGTCTGATGTCTAAACTAAATAACAATAACCAAAATATTAAATTAACCTTTGTCTTTGGTAGACAGATTGATTTTTTGGATATTAAGATTCAAACTGATAATGAGGGCAGAATCCAAACGGATATATATAGAAAGCCAACAGTCACAAATTCCCTACTCATGGCAGACTCTTCACATCCAAGATCCACAATACGCGGGATCCCAATTGGACAATTTCTAAGAGCAAAAAGAATCTGCTCTAAGGAACAGAGTTTTGAAAAACAATCAGCAGATATGGCAGTAAGGTTCACCCAAAGGGGTTACAGCAAGAGACTGATAAAAAGAGGATACCTGAGAGCCAAAAAGACTCCACAGGATCAGCTATTATATGGGCTCCCAAATCGTGTGGATCACAAAGAAAAGAGAGATCAGGTACGTTTCATATCTATGTATAACAACAAGTGGCAAGATCTTACCCATATTATTCTCAAACATTGGGTTGTACTGATGAGTGACCCCACTTTGAAAAGAATTTTGCCTCCAAAACCTTCGTCTGTAGCCAAAAGGGCGGCCAACCTAAAAGATATTTTGGTGCAAAGCCACTACGAACCAATGAGGAATGTTAATAAAGCAAAAAAAGAAAGAAATCGGGTTGGCTTTTTTCCTTGTGGTCTATGCAAAGGATGCCTTAATCATGTGAAGACCTCTACTTTTACAAACCATGATGGTACCCGTAATTATGACATACGGAGGCATTTAGACTGTACGTCCAAAGGAGTAATTTATCAGGCTAAATGTACCTGTGGGAAAATCTACGTAGGCTTAACAACTAGGGAACTAAAAATAAGAACCCGGGAACATGTTAGAGACATTCAAAAAGCAAAAACCATTGATGACATCAATACCCTCAAGTCTCTCCCAAGACATTTTAAAAAATACCATGGGTGTTCCAGTAATGATCTTACTATTCGAGCCATAGATCAGATAGATCTAGGAATTAGAGGGGGTGATTTGGGTCGGGCTCTGGCACAATTAGAGAGCAAGTGGATTTTTCGGTTGGGAGCTATGAGCCCACAGGGACTTAACGAGAATTTAGGATTTGCAGCATTTCTTTAAACGTGACAATATGGGCATTTTTAAAAAGTGAGAGGATTAATATCATCTTATTTTATTGTTTTTAATATGCACATATATTTGTTTTCTAATTTGTTTTATTCTTCTATTAGATGGTTTCTTATGGGTTATTGTACTGGGGTCAACTGTGATGTCTTGCTCCCACTTTCCGTATCCATCAACAAAATCCGGCTCGTAGATGTGTTACCAAAGGACTTCGGCTTTTAGTGAGCTATTTCATTACAGAAGAAAATGACATAAGGAACAAGGATAGAACAACAATTAAAGAGGGATGAAGAAAAGCAAGAATATTATTAGTAGTATCATCATAATATATTAATTGGACTGTAATTAGGGCAGTTTAATTTTTAGGCTCATGGTAAATATTATATCTATATTGGCCAATAAGTTTATTTTAAAATAATGCCTATCTATATGAATGGTTTGAAGTCTTAGAAATATTATTCTTATGCTTTTCTTTCCTTATTCTTTGGTCATATGATAAATTGGACTGCAAGTAAGGGCATACGAATATTATAATAATTTTCAGGGTTACAGTTATCTACATGTATTAAGAATGTATTGTAATCCAACACCTCTTAGTATAGAGCACTTGGTACTTCATTTTAGAATATATTTTTTATTATTAATGGGCACTTTAGCACTTTATAGAGTTCTATTGAACCTTTTATTAATTAATAGTTTAAAATATTTTACGGTGTTCACTATTATTATAAATAAAGACACCTATTTTATATATAGTCATGCATTGTTTAATCTATTTATGTCACTATTGCACTTTGATACTCGGTCGGCTGCACTAAGTATTCTTGCACTCAAAGATTGCAAATATGGCACTTCTATACGTGGTCGGCTGCACCTGTTATTCTTGTACACAAAGACCTTTTCTTATATGCCTATCTTGCGGAGCGTATGCGCAGTACATCTCAGGTCCCGGCGCTTCGAGATGCGCTCATAACAGGTAACGCTTGCGTGTCACGCAGCGTTCCATGGAGCGCAGACTCAGAAGCACCTGTTCATCTAGGAATGAGATGGAAGCGGGATGCGCCGCGGAGCTTGATGGACATCCATATTAGTACCTCCTCCTATGACGCACCGCTATTTGGTTGGTTGCATGTCACATAAAAAGCCATCCCTTTTCTCACTGGGTTACACCCCCGGAAGAAGCTTATGGGCGAAACGCGCGTCGGGGCGCACGTGGAAGGATTGGTGGGCCCTCACCTTATACCGCTGCCTCTTGTGGATGCTTATATTTTTGTAAGTAACCTATGGTTTTTGCATTGTTATAGCCGCATATCATCTTTGCTGGGTCTGACATCGTAGTTACATGTTTTAGACAGTATCTAATTAGTATAATATCATGGATATCTAGCGGATGTAGGTATGACTTTGCTATATTCTATGGGATATATATTGTCCTCTAATATATGTGTAATATATCACAATTAGAGATTCCTGAAGGACACTATTAATTACACCACATTTAGCAGTGATATTTGTATGGATCTAAATTGGACTATGTATTAATATTATATACTAGATGGCAGCCCGATTCTAAAGAATCGGGAGTCTAGAATCCATATATACTTTATTTATTCAAATGTAAGAATAATACAATTAATAAATAATAGTAAGAAAGAACAAAAAATGGCTGCACTCACCAGCTCTTGACAATTCTTGTTATTTAAGGTACAGTTACACAGGATCCATGAACATGCTTATGAGGAGAGGGATGAAAGACATCAGACGACAACTTTGCGTGTTGTGGCAAATGCCACAACAACGGTTCTTTGCTTAAGAACAATAATGTAAATAATAAATAATATGTATCAATAACTATGTATATTGGTATGTTCTATGACATTTTAAAATATTTCATTATTATGTGGAAGGGCACTTAGTACCCATACTGGCGCATACTTGTGTGCCCATCAGGTATTTTCACAGTAATTTTACATCTGATGGGTTGGTATGAAACGTTTTTAATCATCTCTTGGGCTTAGCTAAGCCTTCATTTTAAATAATTCTAATAGGTACAACAGAAATAAAAGCCTTTTTGTGTACCCAAATTTTTTGAGTTTATTTTTACAGAAGTGTAAAATTTAAGAAATCAACGTTCATAGTACACCGATGGGCTAATATAAACATGCCCATCAACCACGTCACGGTAGCCTTTGAACTGATGGGTCCTAACTAACTGATTCCTATTTCTTAATACTCAGACCTCTTTCACATCTGCATGTTTCTGATATTTGCAGAAGTAATGTTAAAAACAATACAACTTCCACACTTGGCACCAAAGAACTGACCTACAACACACTTTCAGCAAGTGCCATGCAATGTAGATGAAGCTTGGAGTTAACTTGCAGTAAATGCGGCAAACGCGGCTTCGGCAATTGCATTAAATGCAGCCACAACAAAAACACTGGTAAGTGGAGATTTTGTGGCGAAAACTGCAGAAACCACATGTGCCGCACCTGCCGCAAGTGAAGTACAAATTCCGTATACATTGCATGCAACTTACAGCAAGAGTGGCGTGGGTCAGCCCTTAGGCAGGAAGTGCAGAAATAGCCTTTTTTCCACCATAAATTCTCCAAATAGCAGAAAAATGTTGATGTGAAAGCAAAATCTCTATTCTTTCCCTATCTATCTAAATATGTACCTATCTATGTATCTATTTCTATGTACAGAACACACCTGGAGATAGAGATGTGTGTGAACAGCCATCCCACCCATCTCTTACCTGTTCACAAAAACCTCACCCTTTTTAAAAACAAAATGAAATCTCTCAGCAGCTATACTGCTGGAGCTTCAAATACAGGTTCCTATCACCAAATACAGGCATTTGGATGATACACATCTTACATCTTGTACTTAATATGTGTTCTACTTACCTATAAAAATATGTATTGATATATCATATTTCTAAATTTATGTAGATATGATATAGAGTTATTAACCCTATATGCTAATGAGTACGTATGTTATATACGTATTTCCTACATAAGTACTTAAAATCTATATGTCTATGGCTACACTAATTTTTTTTTGTTTTTGTTTTTTTTCCTTATCTCTATACATAGAATTTACCTATTGCTGTCTATGTTATTAGAAAAACTGAATAATGAAAAAAAAGAAAAGTAACTTTAAACTAAAATATTTTTGTACACAATATTACGTGTGAAGACTTTAGTACTATCAGCCAATAATTGTCCTTGAAGTGGTGTATTAACCACTTTAACCCTCACATTGCTACATTGCTTCACCCTGGAAAAAGCAACATACAATTGACCATGGGCAAAAGCAGGTTCTGGTAGATAAATGCCAACTCGATGGAGGGTCTGGCCTTGAGATTTATTTATGGTCATTGCAAATGCGGGCTTGATGGGAAATTGTCTCCGTCTTAATTTAAAAGGTAATCCAGTCTCTGATGGACACAAATCAATTCGTGGAATGAATACCACATTTCCTGCTGCTGACCCACTAATTACTTTAGCCAGTATGATATTGGCATGTAAGGCAGTGACAATGAGCCGCGTACCATTGCAGAGACCTTTGTTCGTGTTCAGATTACGTAATAACATGACAATGGTGGCAATTTTAAGTTTCAGCCGATGTGAAGGCATTCCAGTTGGTGTTAGTGAATTCAAAAACTCAAGTGGGTATTGATCGAGGTCATCAGCTTCATCAGGATCGATGGAATCATCACTGATATATTCAGTATAGTCACCTATCAATAAATCCATGACTTGGGAATTGACTTTCTCAACGTCCTCATTTTTTGGACATAAAATTGCATGAGATGCAGCTGTATTTATGCTTTCGGTGTGATTCACATCAATACAAAGATTATCTCCAAAAATTTCAATTATTAAACAGCCAGTGCATACCATGTCTGGAGGAATTTCAATTACATCATCTCCAAGATTATGTTCATTAGATAGTTCACCATTTCCCAGTTGAAGCAACCAACTGCTGTAGTGAGGATCAATGGAGCGCATGTTGTTAATAAGTGGCAGGCGAGTAAAATGTTGCCAGTGTTGTGAATATTTTATACAGCTCTCTACAACATCAGTTCTTGTCCCATGAGGGATGACAGGAAGACATTGTCTAAAGTCGCCTCCAAAAACAATCACTTTACCTCCAAACGGTGTTTTTTCTTTGTGAGCTACATTTGTTGTCATGACATCACGTAAAACTCTATCAATGACATGCAATGCATATTTGGATAGCATTGTGCACTCATCAATAATAAAAAGTTAGTGCTGTGCAAATCTTTTGCTGCATCGGTATCATTCTTAATCCTGGAAACAGATGTTTCATTCACAGGAATTGGAATCCCATAAAGAGAATGAATGGTTCGTCCACCTTGAAGCAAGTTGGCGGCAATTCCAGTAGTGGCAGCAGGTGACACAATGTCTCCTTGTCCTCTTAGCTGATGTAGGAGTAGATGATATAGGTACGTTTTTCCGCTGCCACCAGGACCATCAAGGAAAAAACACTTTGCTGTAGAATTAGTGTCTTCTAAAGCTTGAGTGATAGCATCAAAAGCAAAAAGTTGGTCCTCATTTAGAGTAGCTTTCATTTCAGCAGCTGCTGATAACTCATAATCTTTATCATACTGTGGGAGGAGGTGTTGTTTCTTGACTGGACGTGGCAAATTAAAATCAGTATAAGTTTTGCCATGAGCTTTAAGAACATGTTGGACATCTGTCATAGCATAGCCTTCACAATTGACACACTCCAGAGTGTTGGAGTGGTATGCATGGCAGTAGTCTTCTACAAAGTGTTCCTTAAATTCATCCCATAAGTCCCGAGGTTTAGCTGGAGGACCAAAAATACAAATGTAGGCAAACATGTCACGTAGCTGTGCTGGCATGTTGAGAATACTGGCATCAAGTAATGTATTTCTCCACAGCCTATCATCAAATAGTAAGCCAAGAGCTAATGCCGCATCTTTAAAGGTTTCATGTGTGACTCCGTGTACAGTTTTTATGCTGTCAAAACTGGTTGCACCTTTCACATGTAACAATAACAATCTTAAATAGTAGCGTTCTTGGTCTTTCACACTGACAGTATACATTCGTCCAATCACAGAACCACCTGCTCGCTTTTTAACTTCCCAGGAACCTTCTTTCCAAACATAGTTTTCGGGAATTTCACGGTATAAATAAATATGAGCATGATGGTCGTTCTGATTAAGCTTGAAGTAGGCCATAAGTGTAGAATTTTGATGGAGCTTTTGTTTGATGTTTCCAATAGAGTCATCCTCATGAAAATAGAGTGGCTGAGAATGCGGTAGATGTACAGCAAGGCGAATGATGCTATGAGATTGTTTATGCATTGGATATGAGAATATTCGCCAAGCTGCCTCTGGTGCACTGACATATCTTGAATCCATGAATTGGTGTGTTTCATCATGTTGGATGTTAGTCTGGCAAATTTCAAGATTGGCTTTATCATGTCCTTTGTAGACGTATTTAAATAAATATTTCACAGCCTGAATGGAACCACAAACTTCGACATTTATATGACACTTGTATTTTAATAGCAGGAACGGATTATATGGAACCACCCACGAATTGTCAATCATGTTAGAATGGTGTTGAAAAGATGGGCCAAAGTGTCTGCAATAAGTAGGATAGGCGTCCTTAGCTATGATGGTTCTTGGTTGCAAATCTTTAGGGAAACCTTTTGTACACTTCCCCAGATCCATACAGGGAGAATTTGGGTTGTGTTCTCCACACGGACCATGAATCATATGTTGGAGAACAATTTTATGGAGGTGAGGGTAGTGGGTAGGATTGGGAATTTCAGCCCACACTGTATTGTCTATGTCCTCCTCAGTCCTTAATTTGGAGTTGCTGTCCATAATAATCAAAATGTGAGCGTGTGGAAGGCCACGTTTTTGAAATTCAATTACATGAACCATAGCGCAAACTTTCCCAAATAATCCGTTGTTAATGTCTTTTAAGAGTGCTTCCAGTTTTATTTTGAAAACACGTGCCACCAAATCAGGTCTATGTTCCACACGCTGCCAAGGTTCCAAATTCTCAGTAATCTCATTCCATTTCGGATTACAGGTCATGGTGATGAATAGATCAGGACGACCATATTTAGTCACAATAGCCATGGCATCCTGGTACCGCTGCTGCATATTCCTGGGACTGCCTTCAAACGAAGATGGTAAAATGACCGTTTTTCCAATGGGGATGCCCTTCTCAATGGATTTTTTCTGGAGATGTTCCTGGAGTACACAATAATCCTCTACTTTCAAATCCTTTTGGTGTTGACGGATATAATTTAGGCAATTTGCCTCGATTTTCACATAAGCATCCACTAAGTACTGCTGAGTGAGTTTGCCACCATTCAGGAGTGGATTAAACTGATTACGGACAGACAGCACATAGCAGTAAGATTGCAGTTGTGTAACTCTGCGTGGACTTTGCCCTTGTTGCTTGAGGCCATCATGCCAGCCCTGGTCTCCGTAAGGGAAAAATAAAGGATAGAGTAAAGCATCTAAATTACTGTGTAGAATGCTGACCTGTTGTGTTCTTGGCGCCAAAGGATTTTTGGGGTCCGGTTGTAAATGTATTAAAATATCACGATTAAATGGTGGCTCTCCATTGTCATTTTCAAATACGACAGCAACTTCATTGACAGTTGGATTATTATATCGGCGAGGGTCTTGATTCCGATCTTGTTTAAGGGCCATGATGATATTTGGCATAAGAGTGCCATTAGCTTCAGCTTTAAGATGTTCTTCATGTTCCACATCTCGTAACATTTTGTAGGCAGCAACAAAGGGATTCACATTGTCTAACTGAAGAGCAATTATACTCATCAAAGTGGGATGACATTTTTGATTTTGTTCACAGTTTAAACGTTGATCATTCGCGGTAGCGGTATCCAAAATATACAGTTGGGCATAAGCTGGAACTTGATCATCACTGGGATGTAGGGTTCCAGTACGATGATATATTTGTCCATGTATACGGAAACAGTAAGGGCCATGTCCAGGTGGAGGGGATATATTGGCACCCATGGAGGCGAAAGCAAATGAGCTGTTAATACTACGAATATTTTCCATGAGATTCTTACTGAACTCACTCTCCCCTGTCAGCAATCGTTTAAAGACCTCGGGATATTGGGGTATAGGTATATGCACTTTACTCTTGTGACAACACAGAGTAAAATTTTTATCTGCTGGTATCTCAGCATTAAAATGTAATGCTTGACAATGTTCACATAAATAGTTCATAGGACCACAGGAGTGTTCTACTATGGTACTGTCATCATTAGTAAAACCTGTAGGATGTTGAGGTACAGGTTGTGGTAACGGAGCATTGGAATGTTTCTGTAAGCCAACATATATAAAACGTGGACCTGGTAGAGGATCTTCACTGTCCACAGATTCAATCACTGAGGAGTTGGAAGGTGTATCGTGGTCAGGGTTTATTAATATGGAGGTGCAAGCGGTTTTTTTGCGCCGTTCACGGCGTGCACCAGCTGCATTTGGTAATGGTTTGTTTGTTGCCTTAGAAGAGTCAGGTGTGAAGCATGTCTTATAAGCAGACTTAACGGTGTGCAGGCGACGGCGTTTATCATTTGGAGTATAAGTAGGACAGTGTTTACGCTTACGTGCAGATTTACCAACGGTTAAAGGAGCTTCAGGCTGCACACATTCTATGAATGGAGACAAAGAAGCTGTATTGTGGGCAGAATCTATAACTGAGGACGTGGAAATATTATGTTTGCAACGTTGAGAGCGTGCAGCAGCAGCTTTATTACTTAATCGATTAGTTTTGTCCTCAAAAGACTCATTAGTAATGCGTTTATTGCAAGCAGCATTAACAGTGTCCAGGTGCTTGTGTCTGTCCTCTGTAGTCTCGTTAGCACGCTGTTTGCGCTTACGTGCGGCATCGGCGGCTTTTCGCTCTGCGTCATTGGTATACTTATTATCAGACCTGATGTTACGTGCGCCATTAGCAGCTTTGGGCTCTGTGTCATTAGTATACTTAACAGTGTCCAGGCGCTTGCATCTATCCTCTGTACTCTTGTTAGCACGCTGTTTGCGCTTACGTGCAGCATCGGTGTCTTTTCGCTGTGCATCATTGGTATACTTATTATCAGACCTGATGTTACGTGCACCATCAGCAGCTTTGGGCTCTGTGTCATTAGTATACTTAACAGTGTCCAGGCGCTTGCATCTATCCTCTGTACTCTTGTTAGCACGCTGTTTACGCTTACGTGCAGCATCAGCGGCTTTTCGCTCTGCGTCATTGGTATACTTATTATCAGACCTGATGTTACGTGCACCATCAGCAGCTTTGGGCTCTGTGTCATTAGTATACTTAACAGTGTCCAGGCGCTTGCATCTCTCCTCTGTACTCTTGTTAGCACGCTGTTTGCGCTTACGTGCAGCATTGGCGGCTTTTCGCTCTGCATCATTACCATACTTTATATCAGACCTGATCTTACGTGCGCCATCAGCAGCTTTGGACTCTGTGTCATTAGTATACTTAACAGTATCCAGGCGCTTGCATCTATCCTCTGTACTCTTGTTAACACGCTGTTTGCGCTTACGTGCGGCATCGGCGGCTTTTCGCTCTGCATCATTACCATACTTTATATCAGACCTGATCTTACGTGCGCCATCAGCAGCTTTGGACTCTGTGTCATTAGTATACTTAACAGTATCCAGGCGCTTGCTTCTATCCTCTTTACTCTTGTTAACACGCTGTTTGCGCTTACGTGCGGCATCGGCGGCTTTTCGCTCTGCATCATTACCATACTTTATATCAGACCTGATATTACGTGCGCCATCAGCAGCTTTGGGCTCTGTGTCATTAGTATACTTAACAGTGTCCAGGCGCTTGCATCTATCCTCTGTACTCTTGTTAGCACGCTGTTTGCGCTTACGTGCGGCATCGGCGTCTTTTTGCTCTGCATTATTAGTATACTTTATATCAGACCTAATCTTACGTGCGCCATCAGCAGCTTTGGGCTGTGTGTCATTAGTATCCTTACTATTAGAGCTCATGTTGGCTAAGCTAAACAGCTTTAAGCGTGGTGGTGGCAAACAACAGGTTAATAAGAGGCAGTGTCAGGTAGTAGGAAAATAGCCAGTTAATGATAGGCAATAGTTCTTTGCAGGAATGCAGATATTAATAAATAGGCAGTTTATATTGCAGAGAAATTGCTGGGCAATAATGGACAATGTCTTTATGTGGCAAATAATAGAACAATATACCCAGTGTGGCAAAGAAGAGGTTAATAAACGGTAGTCTCTCAGTATAACAGTCAGTGAATAATAGGCAGTATATGGAGAAAACACCAAACAAAAGTTCAAAATTGGTGTGAAAATGTCACTGAACCACTTCACAACTAAATATATATAGTTTTGGTAAATGGTATTATCATTTTTTTGACGAAATTCGTCAGGAGCTTGAAGAGCGACGTCACTGGGACCGCCTCCACGCAGTACAAACTTGCTGTGAGGTAAAAATTCAAAAATCACACCAAAATGGCGGGCGGAGTGTGTCACAGTACGGCACGTTTCTGATTGGTCGCTCGCGGCAGGCGGCAACCAATCAGAAAAGTGCCGTGCACCACGAAGGCATATATCTTTGTCCACCCTGAGCAGGTGTAGGACGCTGGTGACGTCACTTATCTCCGGACATTATCTCCGGACAAAGCCACGGAAGTTGGCACAAATTGCCGGAAGTAGTATTCTAGGCAATTATATATTAGATTTTAATGTTATCAGTGTTTACCTTTGAACGTTTATATTGTATTGTCCTGTCACCAGCCATGTGTACAATTATCGACCGAAAGCCTCTCTGGAACCAATAATCACCCCATGTAAAGGTATCTTTATAAGTTAAAGATTCAGAATACTATGACTTTTATCATATCCTGAACAGTCAAGTTTTTTATGAACCGTTAAGGTTTTCTGGTTGAAGTAAAAAAAACTCTGAGTGTTTACAGTTTGAAACCATAAAATGTTGAAAAATTATGTCATTCTTGAGTATATCACTCAATGGTGCTCATAAACGTGTCAAATTTGATCTATAATATACTTTAATATATGTTACTTTAATCTTTAATATACTTAAGAACGGGGCCCCAGACATCACACAGGGGGTCTGAAACACCGCACAGTGGTCCAAAATATCGCTGTGCTCTGCCTGGGGCCCCATATGCTGCCTGGGGCCCCTGTGCTCTGCCTGGGGCCCCATATGCTGCCTGGGGCCCCTGTGCTCTGCCTGGGGCCACTGTGCTCTGCCAGGGGCCCCATATGCTGCCTGGAGGCCCCTGTGCTCTGCCTGGGGCCACTGTGCTCTGCCTGGGGCCCCATATGCTGCCTGGGGCCCCTGTGCTCTGCCTGGGGCCCCATATGCTGCCTGGGGCCCCTGTGCTCTGCCTGGGGCCCCTGTGCTCTGCCTGGGGCCCCATGTTCTGCCTGGGGCACACGGAGCCCCTGTGCTCTGCCTGGGGCCCCATGTTCTGCCTGGGGCCACTGTGCTCTGCCTGGGGCCCCATATGCTGCCTGGGGCCCCTGTGCTCTGCCTGGGACCACTGTGCTCTGCCTGGGGCCCCATATGCTGCCTGGGGCCCCTGTGCTCTGCCTGGGGCCACTGTGCTCTGCCTGGGGCCCCATATGCTGCCTGGGGCCCCTGTGCTCTGCCTGGGGCCCCATATGCTGCCTGGGGCCCCTGTGCTATGCCTGGGGCCCCTGTGCTCTGCCTGGGGCCACTGTGCTCTGCCTGGGGCCCCATATGCTGCCTGGGGCCCCTGTGCTCTGCCTGGGGCCCCATATGCTGCCTGGGGCCCCTGTGCTCTGCCTGGGGCCCCGTGTGCTGCCTGGGGCCCCTGTGCTCTGCCTGGGGCCCCATGTTCTGCCTGGGCCACTGTGCTCTAACTGGGGCCCCATATGCTGCCTGGGGCCCCTGTGCTCTGCCTGGGGCCACTGTGCTCTGCCTGGGGCCCCATATGCTGCCTGGGGCCCCTGTGCTCTGCCTGGGGCCCCATGTTCTGCCTGGGGCCCCTGTGCTCTGCCTGGGACCACTGTGCTCTGCCTGGGGCCCCATATGCTGCCTGGGGCCCCTGTGCTCTGCCTGGGACCACTGTGCTCTGCCTGGGGCCCCATATGCTGCCTGGGGCCCCTGTGCTCTGCCTGGGGCCCCATATGCTGCCTGGGGCCCCTGTGCTCTGCCTGGGGCCCGGGTGCTCTGCCTTGGGCCCCATGTTCTGCCTGGGCCACTGTGCTCTAACTGGGGCCCCATATGCTGCCTGGGGCCCCTGTGCTCTGCCTGGGGCCACTGTGCTCTAACTGGGGCCCCATATGCTGCCTGGGGCCCCTGTGCTCTGCCTGGGGCCACTGTGCTCTGCCTGGGGCCCCATATGCTGCCTGGGCCCCTGTGCTCTGCCTGGGGCCCCATATGCTGCCTGGGGCCCCTGTGCTCTGCCTGGGGCCCCTGTGCTCTGCCTGGGGCCCCATGTTCTGCCTGGGGCACACGGAGCCCCTGTGCTCTGCCTGGGGCCCCATGTTCTGCCTGGGGCCACTGTGCTCTGCCTGGGGCCCCATATGCTGCTTGGGGCCCCTGTTCTCTGCCTGGGGCCACTGTGCTCTACCTGGGGCCCCATATGCTGCCTGGGGCCCCTGTGCTCTGCCTGGGGCCCCGTGTGCTGCCTGGGGCCCCTGTGCTCTGCCTAGGGCCCCTGTTCTGCCTGGGCCACTGTGCTCTAACTGGGGCCCCATATGCTGCCTGGGGCCCCTGTGCTCTGCCTGGGGCCACTGTGCTCTGCCTGGGGCCCCATATGCTGCCTGGGGCCCCTGTGCTCTGCCTGGGGCCCCATGTTCTGCCTGGGGCACACGGAGCCCCTGTGCTCTGCTTGGGGCCCCATGTTCTGCCTGGGGCCACTGTGCTCTGCCTGGGGCCCCATGTTCTGCCTGGGGCACACGGAGCCCCTGTGCTCTGCCTGGGGCCCCATGTTCTGCCTGGGGCCACTGTGCTCTGCCTGGGGCCCCATATGCTGCCTGGGGCCCCTGTGCTCTGCCTGGGACCACTGTGCTCTGCCTGGGGCCCCATATGCTGCCTGGGGCCCCTGTGCTCTGCCTGGGGCCACTGTGCTCTGCCTGGGGCCCCATATGCTGCCTGGGGCCCCTGTGCTCTGCCTGGGGCCCCATATGCTGCCTGGGGCCCCTGTGCTCTGCCTGGGGCCCCGTGTGCTGCCTGGGGCCCCTGTGCTCTGCCTGGGGCCCCTGTTCTGCCTGGGCCACTGTGCTCTAACTGGGGCCCCATATGCTGCCTGGGGCCCCTGTGCTCTGCCTGGGGCCACTGTGCTCTGCCTGGGGCCCCTGTGCTCTGCCTGGGGCCCCATATGCTGCCTGGGGCCCCGTGTGCTGCCTGGGGCCCCTGTGCTCTGCCTGGGGCCCCATGTTCTGCCTGGGCCACTGTGCTCTAACTGGGGCCCCATATGCTGCCTGGGGGCCCTGTGCTCTGCCTGGAGCCACTGTGCCCTAGCTGGGGCCCCATATGCTGCCTGGGGCCCCTGTGCTCTTCCTGGGGCCCCATGTTCTGCCTGGGGCACACGGAGCCCCTGTGCTCTGCCTGGGGCCCCATATGCTGCCTGGGGCCCCTGTGCTCTGCCTGGGGCCCCATATGCTGCCTGAGGCCCCTGTGCTCTGCCTGGGGCCCCGTGTGCTGCCTGGGGCCCCTGTGCTCTGCCTGGGGTCCCATGTTCTGCCTGGGCCACTGTGCTCTAACTGGGGCCCCATATGCTGCCTGGGGCCCCTGTGCTCTGCCTGGGGCCACTGTGCTCTAACTGGGGCCCCATATGCTGCCTGGGGCCCCTGTGCTCTGCCTGGGGCCCCATGTTCTGCCTGGGGCACACGGAGCCCCTGTGCTCTGCCTGGGGCCCCATGTTCTGCCTGGGGCCACTGTGCGCTGCCTGGGGCCCCATATGCTGCCTGGGGCCCCTGTGCTCTGCCTGGGACCACTGTGCTCTGCCTGGGGCCCCATATGCTGCCTGGGGCCCCTGTGCTCTGCCTGGGGCCACTGTGCTCTGCCTGGGGCCCCATATGCTGCCTGGGGCCCCTGTGCTCTGCCTGGGGCCCCATATGCTGCCTGGGGCCCCTGTGCTCTGCCTGGGGCCCCTGTGCTCTGCCTGGGGCCACTGTGCTCTGCCTGGGGCCCCATATGCTGCCTGGGGCCCCTGTGCTCTGCCTGGGGCCCCATATGCTGCCTGGGGCCCCTGTGCTCTGCCTGGGGCCCCGTGTGCTGCCTGGGGCCCCTGTGCTCTGCCTGGGGCCCCATGTTCTGCCTGGGCCACTGTGCTCTAACTGGGGTCCCATATGCTGCCTGGGGCCCCTGTGCTCTGCCTGGGGCCCCATGTTCTGCCTGGGCCACTGTGCTCTAACTGGGGTCCCATATGCTGCCTGGGGCCCCTGTGCTCTGCCTGGGGCCACTGTGCTCTGCCTGGGGCCCCATATGCTGCCTGGGGCCCCTGTGCTCTGCCTGGGGCCCCATGTTCTGCCTGGGGCCCCTGTGCTCTGCCTGGGACCACTGTGCTCTGCCTGGGGCCCCATATGCTGCCTGGGGCCCCTGTGCTCTGCCTGGGACCACTGTGCTCTGCCTGGGGCCCCATATGCTGCCTGGGGCCCCTGTGCTCTGCCTGGGGCCCCATATGCTGCCTGGGGCCCCTGTGCTCTGCCTGGGGCCCCGTGTGCTGCCTGGGGCCCCTGTGCTCTGCCTGGGGCCCCATGTTCGGCATGGGCCACTGTGCTCTAACTGGGGCCCCATATGCTGCCTGGGGCCCCTGTGCTCTGCCTGGGGCCACTGTGCTCTAACTGGGGCCCCATATGCTGCCTGGGGCCCCTGTGCTCTGCCTGGGGCCACTGTGCTCTGCCTGGGGCCCCATATGCTGCCTGGGCCCCTGTGCTCTGCCTGGGGCCCCATATGCTGCCTGGGGCCCCTGTGCTCTTCCTGGGGCCCGTGTGCTCTGCCTGGGGCCCCATGTTCTGCCTGGGGCACACGGAGCCCCTGTGCTCTGCCTGGGGCCCCATGTTCTGCCTGGGGCCACTGTGCTCTGCCTGGGGCCCCATTTGCTGCCTGGGGCCCCTGTGCTCTGCCTGGGACCACTGTGCTCTGCCTGGGGCCCCATATGCTGCCTGGGGCCCCTGTGCTCTGCCTGGGGCCACTGTGCTCTGCCTGGGGCCCCATATGCTGCCTGGGGCCCCTGTGCTCTGCCTGGGGCCCCATATGCTGCCTGGGGCCCCTGTGCTCTGCCTGGGGCCCCGTGTGCTGCCTGGGGCCCCTGTGCTCTGCCTGGGGCCCCTGTTCTGCCTGGGCCACTGTGCTCTAACTGGAACCCCATATGCTGCCTGGGGCCCCTGTGCTCTGCCTGGGGCCACTGTGCTCTGCCTGGGGCCCCATATGCTGCCTGGGGCCCCTGTGCTCTGCCTGGGGCCCCATGTTCTGCCTGGGGCACACGGAGCCCCTGTGCTCTGCCTGGGGCCCCATGTTCTGCCTGGGGCCACTGTGCTCTGCCTGGGGCCCCATGTTCTGCCTGGGGCACACGGAGCCCCTGCGCTCTGCCTGGGGCCCCATGTTCTGCCTGGGGCCACTGTGCTCTGCCTGGGGCCCCATATGCTGCCTGGGGCCCCTGTGCTCTGCCTGGGACCACTGTGCTCTGGCTGGGGCCCCATATGCTGCCTGGGGCCCCTGTGCTCTGCCTGGGGCCACTGTGCTCTGCCTGGGGCCCCATATGCTGCCTGGGGCTCCTGTGCTCTGCCTGGGGCCCCATATGCTGCCTGGGGCCCCTGTGCTCTGCCTGGGGCCCCGTGTGCTGCCTGGGGCCCCTGTGCTCTGCCTGGGGCCCCTGTTCTGCCTGGGCCACTGTGCTCTAACTGGGGCCCCATATGCTGCCTGGGGCCCCTGTGCTCTGCCTGGGGCTACTGTGCTCTGCCTGGGGCCCCATATGCTGCCTGGGGCCCCTGTGCTCTGCCTGGGGCCCCATATGCTGCCTGGGGCCCCTGTGCTCTGCCTGGGGCCCCGTGTGCTGCCTGGGGCCCCTGTGCTCTGCCTGGGGCCCCATGTTCTGCCTGGGCCACTGTGCTCTAACTGGGGCCCCATATGCTGCCTGGGGGCCCTGTGCTCTGCCTGGAGCCACTGTGCTCTAACTGGGGCCCCATATGCTGCCTGGGGCCCCTGTGCTCTGCCTGGGGCCCCATGTTCTGCCTGGGGCACACGGAGCCCCTGTGCTCTGCCTGGGGCCCCATATGCTGCCTGGGGCCCCTGTGCTCTGCCTGGGGCCCCATATGCTGCCTGGGGCCCCTGTGCTCTGCCTGGGGCCCCGTGTGCTGCCTGGGGCCTCTGTGCTCTGCCTGGGGTCCCATGTTCTGCCTGGGCCACTGTGCTCTAACTGGGGCCCCATATGCTGCCTGGGGCCCCTGTGCTCTGCCTGGAGCCACTGTGCTCTAACTGGGGCCCCATATGCTGCCAGGGCCCCTGTGCTCTGCCTGGGGCCCCATGTTCTGCCTGGGGCACACGGAGCCCCTGTGCTCTGCCTGGGGCCCCATGTTCTGCCTGGGGCCACTGTGCTCTGCCTGGGGCCCCATATGCTGCCTGGGGCCCCTGTGCTCTGCCTGGGACCACTGTGCTCTGCCTGGGGCCCCATATGCTGCCTGGGGCCCCTGTGCTCTGCCTGGGGCCACTGTGCTCTGCCTGGGGCCCCATATGCTGCCTGGGGCCCCTGTGCTCTGCCTGGGTCCCCATATGCTGCCAGGGGCCCCTGTGCTATGCCTGGGGCCCCTGTGCTCTGCCTGGGGCCCCATATGCTGCCTGGGGCCCCTGTGCTCTGCTTGGGGCCCCGTGTGCTGCCTGGGGCCCCTGTGCTCTGCTTGGGGCCCCTGTGCTCTGCCTGGGGCCCCATGTTCTGCCTGGGCCACTGTGCTCTAACTGGGGCCCCATATGCTGCCTGGGGCCCCTGTGCTCTGCCTGGGGCCACTGTGCTCTGCCTGGGGCCCCGTATGCTGCCTGGGGCCCCTGTGCTTTGCCTGGGGCCCCATATGCTGCCTGGGGCCCCTGTGCTCTGCCTGGGGCCCCGTGTGCTGCCTGGGGCCCCTGTGCTCTGCCTGGGGCCCCATGTTCTGCCTGGGCCACTGTGCTCTAACTGGGGCCTCAAATGCTGCCTGGGGCCCCTGTGCTCTGCCTGGGGCCATTGTGCTCTAACTGGGGCCCCATATGCTGCCTGGGGCCCCTGTGCTCTGCCTGGGGCCCCATGTTCTGCCTGGGGTACACGAAGCCCATGTGCTCTGCCTGGGGCCCCATGTTCTGCCTGGGGCCACTGTGCTCTGCCTGGGGCCCCATATGCTGCCTGGGGCCCCTGTGCTCTGCCTGGGACCACTGTGCTCTGCCTGGGGCCCCATATGCTGCCTGGGGCCCCTGTGCTCTGCCTGGGGCCACTGTGCTCTGCCTGGGGCCCCATATGCTGCCTGGGGCCCCTGTGCTCTGCCTGGGGCCCCATATGCTGCCTGGGGCCCCTGTGCTATGCCTGGGGCCCCTGTGCTCTGCCTGGGGCCACTGTGCTCTGCCTGGGGCCCCATATGCTGCCTGGGGCCCCTGTGCTCTGCCTGGGGCCCCATATGCTGCCTGGGCCCCTGTGCTCTGCCTGGGGCCCCGTGTGCTGCCTGGGGCCCCTGTGCTCTGCCTGGGGCCCCATGTTCTGCCTGGGCCACTGTGCTCTGCCTGGGGCCCCATATGCTGCCTGGGGCCCCTGTGCTCCGCCTGGGGCCACTGTGCTCTAACTGGGGCCCCATATGCTGCCTGGGGCCCCTGTGCTCTGCCTGGGGCCCAATGTTCTGCCTGGGGCACACGGAGCCCCTGTGCTCTGCATGGGGCCCCATGTTCTGCCTGGGGCCCCATGTTCTGCCTGGGGCACACGGAGCCCCTGTGCTCTGCCTGGGGCCTCATATGCTGCCTGGGGCCCCTGTGCTCTGCCTGGGGCCACTGTGCTCTGCCTGGGGCCCCATATGCTGCCTGGGGCCCCTGTGCTCTGCCTGGGGCCCCATCTGCTGCCTGGGGCCCCTGTGCTATGCCTGGGGCCCCTGTGCTCTGCCTGGGGCCATTGTGCTCTGCCTGGGGCCCCATATGCTGCCTGGGGCCCCTGTGCTCTGCCTGGGGCCCCATATGCTGCCTGGGGCCCCTGTGCTCTGCCTGGGGCCTCGTGTGCTGCCTGGGGCCCCTGTGCTCTGCCTGGGGCCCCTTGTTCTGCCTGGGCCACTGTGCTCTAACTGGGGCCCCACATGCTGCCTGGGGCCCCTGTGCTCTGCCTGGGGCCACTGTGCTCTGCCTGGGGCCCCATATGCTGCCTGGGGCCCCTGTGCTCTGCCTGGGGCCCCATATGCTGCCTGGGGCCCCTATGCTCTGCCTGGGGCCCCTGTGCTCTGCCTGGGGCCCCATGTTCTGCCTGGGGCACACGGAGCCCCTGTGCTCTGCCTGGGGCCCCATGTTCTGCCTGGGGCCACTGTGCTCTGCCTGGGGCCCCATATGCTGCCTGGGGCCCCTGTGCTCTGCCTGGGACCACTGTGCTCTGCCTGGGGCCCCATATGCTGCCTGGGGCCGCTGTGCTCTGCCTGGGGCCACTGTGCTCTGCCTGGGGCCCCATATGCTGCCTGGGGCCCTTGTGCTCTGCCTGGGGCCCCATATGCTGCCTGGGGCCCCTGTGCTCTGCCTGGGGCCCCGTGTGCTGCCTGGGGCCCCTGTGCTCTGCCTGGGGCCCCATGTTCTGCCTGGGCCACCATATGCTGCCTGGGGCCCCTGTGCTCTGCCTGGGGCCACTGTGCTCTAACTGGGGCCCCATATGCTGCCTGGGGCCCCTGTGCTCTGCCTGGTGCCCCTGTGCTCTGCCTGGGGCCCCATGTTCTGCCTGGGGCACACGGAGCCCCAGGGCTCTGCCTGGGGCCCCATGTTCTGCCTGGGGCCACTGTGCTCTGCCTGGGGCCCCATATGCTGCCTGGGGCCCCTGTGCTCTGCCTGGGACCACTGTGCTCTGCCTGGGGCCCCATATGCTGCCTGGGGCCCCTGTGCTCTGCCTGGGGCCACTGTGCTCTGCCTGGGGCCCCATATGCTGCCTGGGGCCCCTGTGCTCTGCCTGGGGCCCCATATGCTGCCTGGGGCCCCTGTGCTCTGCCTGGGGCCCCGTGTGCTGCCTGGTGCCCCTGTGCTCTGCCTGGGTCCCCATGTTCTGCCTGGGCCACTGTGCTCTAACTGGGGCCCCATATGCTGCCTGGGGCCCCTGTGCTCTGCCTGGGGCCCTGTGTGCTGCCTGGGGCCCCTGTGCTCTGCCTGGGGCCCCATGTTCTGCCTGGGGCACACGGAGCCCCTGTGCTCTGCCTGGGGCCCCATATGCTGCCTGGGGCCCCTGTGCTCTGCCTGGGGCCCCATATGCTGCCTGGGGCCCCTGTGCTCTGCCTGGGGCCTCGTGTGCTGCCTGGGGCCCCTGTGCTCTGCCTGGGGCCCCTTGTTCTGCCTGAGCCACTGTGCTCTAACTGGGGCCCCATATGCTGCCAGGGGCCCCTGTGCTCTGCCTGGGGCCACTGTGCTCTGCCTGGGGCCCCATATGCTGCCTGGGGCCCCTGTGCTCTGCCTGGGGCCCCATATGCTGCCTGGGGCCCCTGTGCTCTGCCTGGGGCCCCTGTGCTCTGCCTGGGGCCCCATGTTCTGCCTGGGGCACATGGAGCCCCTGTGCTCTGCCTGGGGCCCCATGTTCTGCCTGGGGCCACTGTGCTCTGCCTGGGGCCCCATATGCTGCCTGGGGCCCCTGTGCTCTGCCTGGGACCACTGTGCTCTGCCTGGGGCCCCTGTGCTCTGCCTGGGGCCACTGTGCTCTGCCTGGGGCCCCATATGCTGCCTGGGGCCCCTGTGCTCTGCCTGGGGCCCCATATGCTGCCTGGGGCCCCTGTGCTATGCCTGGGGCTCCTGTGCTCTGCCTGGGGCCACTGTGCTCTGCCTGGGGCCCCATATGCTGCCTGGGGCCCCTGTGCTCTGCCTGGGGCCCCATATGTTGCCTGGGGCCCCTGTGCTCTGCCTGGGGCCCCGTGTGCTGCCTGGGGCCCCTGTGCTCTGCCTGGGGCCCCATGTTCTGCCTGGGCCACTGTGCTCTAACTGGGGCCCCATATGCTGCCTGGGGCCCCTGTGCTCTGCCTGGGGCCACTGTGCTCTAACTGGGGCCCCATATGCTGCCTGGGGCCCCTGTGCTCTGCCTGGGGCCCCTGTGCTCTGCCTGGGGCCCCATGTTCTGCCTGGGGCACACGGAGCCCCAGTGCTCTGCCTGGGGCCCCATGTTCTGCCTGGGGCCACTGTGCTCTGCCTGGGGCCCCATATGCTGCCTGGGGCCCCTGTGCTCTGCCTGGGACCACTGTGCTCTGCCTGGGGCCCCATATGCTGCCTGGGGCCCCTGTGCTCTGCCTGGGGCCCCTGTGCTCTGCCTGGGGCCCCTGTGCTCTGCCTGGGGCCCCATATGCTGCCTGGGGCCCCTGTGCTCTGCCTGGGGCCCCATATGCTGCCTGGGGCCCCTGTGCTCTGCCTGGGGCCACTGTGCTCTGCCTGGGGCCCCATATGCTGCCTGGGGCCCCTGTGCTCTGCCTGGGGCCCCATATGCTGCCTGGGGCCCCTGTGCTCTGCCTGGGGCCCCGTTTGCTGCCTGGTGCCCCTGTGCTCTGCCTGGGTCCCCATGTTCTGCCTGGGCCACTGTGCTCTAACTGGGGCCCCATATGCTGCCTGGGGCCCCTGTGCTCTGCCTGGGGCCCCGTGTGCTGCCTGGGGCCCCTGTGCTCTGCCTGGGGCCCCATGTTCTGCCTGGGCCACTGTGCTCTAACTGGGGCCCCATATGCTGCCTGGGGCCCCTGTGCTCTGCCTGGGGCCACTGTGCTCTAACTGGGGCCCCATATGCTGCCTGGGGCCCCTGTGCTCTGCCTGGGGCCACTGTGCTCTGCCTGGGGCCCCATATGCTGCCTGGGGCCCCTGTGCTCTGCCTGGGGCCCCATATGCTGCCTGGGGCCCCTGTGCTCTGCCTGGGGCCCCATATGCTGCCTGGGGCCCCTGTGCTCTGCCTGGAGCCCCTGTTCTCTGCCTGGGGCCCCATGTTCTGCCTGGGGCCACTAGGCTCTGCCTGGGGCCCCATATGCTGCCTGGGGCCCCTGTGCTCTGCCTGGGACCACTGTGCTCTGCCTGGGGCCCCTGTGCTCTGCCTGGGGCCACTGTGCTCTGCCTGGGGCCCCATATGCTGCCTGGGGCCCCTGTGCTCTGCCTGGGACCACTGTGCTCTGCCTGGGGCCCCATATGCTGCCTGGGGCCCCTGTGCTCTGCCTGGGGCCACTGTGCTCTGCCTGGGGCCCCATATGCTGCCTGGGGCCACTGTGCTCTGCCTGGGTGTAGGACACTGGTGACGTCACTTATCTCCGGACATTAGCTCCGGACATTAGCTCCGGACATTAGCTCCGGACATTATCTCCGGACAAAGCCACGGAAGTTGGCACAAATTGCAGGAAGTAGTATTCTAGGCAATTATATATTAGATAGGTTTGTGCCTATCTTATCCATTCCATGGACACTCTGTTTGTTTATGTCTGGTCTTGTTGAAAAAAATCTTTTTAAATTCGGTGTTAAATAAAGAATTCATTTTTACATATATTTTTATGGGTCTCTTCATGCGGCCAAGATAATATAAGTCCACAATTGGTAGGATGTAGTATGTATGTAGTATGAATGTAGTATGCATGTAGCATGTATGTGGTATGTATGTAGCATGTATGTAGTACTGTTGTATGTATGTAGTATTTATTTATTTTTTTACATTTAACACATTAGCCGAATGATGGGACTATTACTGTCCCATCATTGGATAATGTGTCAATCACTGTCACTGTAGCAAGCATCGTCCTATGGGACTTGTAGTCCCATCGGACAATGCCTGCACACACGCACAGACCTCCGGCAGCCCGTACAGACCCCCAGCAGCCCGCACAGACCCCTGGCAGGCTCGCACAGACCCCTGGCAGGCCCGCACAGACCCCCGGCAGGCCTGCACAGACCCCCGGCAGGCCTGCACAGACCCCCGGCAGCCCGCACAGAACCCTGGCAGGCACGCACAGACCCCCGGCAGGCCCGCACAGACCCCAGGCAGGCCCGCACAAACCCCCGGCAGCCCACACAGTCCTCCGGCAGCCCACGCAGATCCCCGGCAGGCCCACACAGACCCCCGGCAGCCCGCACAGACCCTCGGTAGCCAGCACAGAGCCCCGGCAGGCACGCACAGACCCCCGGAAGGCCCACACAGACACCCGGCAGGCCCGCACAGACCCCCGACAGCCCGCACAGACCCCCGGCAGCCCGCGCAGATCCCCGGCAGGCCCGCACAGACCCCCGATAGCCCGCACAGACCCCCAGCAGCCCACACAGG
The DNA here is from genome assembly GCF_051348905.1 of Ranitomeya variabilis. Classification (NCBI taxonomy): domain Eukaryota; kingdom Metazoa; phylum Chordata; class Amphibia; order Anura; family Dendrobatidae; genus Ranitomeya; species Ranitomeya variabilis. The sequence goes on along the minus strand of NC_135239.1, from coordinate 78,871,664 downwards.
CCCCCGAGAGGCCCGCACAGAGCCCCAGCAGGCATGCACAGGCCCCCGGCAGGCCCGCACAGACCCCCGGCAGCCCACACAGGCCCCCGAGAGGCCCGCACAGACCCCCCACAGTCACACACAGACCCTGCCCACACACACACGCAGTCTCCGCCCACGCACCGCCCTCACTCCATTATAGTGCATAATTGCACTATAGGAACTTCCGATTCCGGTATCCGATATCGCAAAAGTACCGGAACTCGATATCGGAATTCCGATACAGCGAATATCGGCCGATACCCGATATTTGCAGTATCGGAATGTTCAACACTAGTCATACTGCTATCATGGTTATGATGATTTAATGATTTAATGATGATTTATGATTGTTATTTCTGAGCTGTGGGGAGGGGGCGACAGCAATGGAGCCGCATTATGAGCCACACCAGAGCCAGCCATCACCAGACTGGGAATGTCACTCACCTGCGTTCTCACTCGAGTGAAAGGATTAGTATGGCTAGTGAGGCTGCAAAAAGAGGCTTGGTGAAGAGGATTAGGAGATGGGAATTTGTGAGATTTAGATTTTGTGAGACTCTCATGGGTGTAACTTGGGGAGTTGGTATTATAATTTGTTGGAGGGCTATGAGATGAAGTAACTCAGTTTATCTTTTTCAGACAATAGCCCTTAGCTAGTGTGGATTATGGGCAATTTGTATTGTCTTTTGGGACGCTTTGTGAGCAGCGGTCCAGCCCATGGGGAGCTGGATGTGAATTTTGAAAGAGGATGCCATAATCCGATGGACTGGAAAACTGGGTATGGTGTGGAATCAGGTCCTCCTGAAATTGCACAGATTTGCCAGACTTGACTGGGCTCTGTATATACTGGTTTTCAATATTAAGGGTAACAATTTGGGTACAAAGCCATGTTGTGAGTTAATAAATTATAAAAGGTTTTATTTGTTGAGGCTAAGGACAATGTATCCCAGGGTAATCACAGTTTGATCAGACATTATCCTGAGGAAGGTTTGAAATGGAGGTCGATCTGTGGCTGGTGTAAATAAGGCCAGGATTAAGGTGAATTGAGCCGTGGCTCAGTTTATGGTTAGAAACTAAGCTGAGGTGGTGCATCATGTTGACCTGGAATCGGATGATGCAAATTTTAAAGAAGGAACAAAGTGCACCTAAACACAGTGGGTCTAGACATGTGGTGTCTTGTCATTCAGGAAGGTATCAAACATGCACTGAGAGTATGGAGGGATATAAATGTGTGAGGGTTGCAAAAATGTTATGCTCATGGCATAGGGGGTAGGTCCTCAAGGTTGGTGTATTTGCCTAATGGTGGAGTGGCGGGAGCCCAAGAGGTTCTGGCAGGGCCATAACTACAACCGGGGCACTGCCCCGGGGCCCCAACCACCCAAGGGGCCCCAAACTGATGGTAAAAAATTGTACTTTAATACTTTAACTTCTAAAACTTGCATCGTAAACAAAATCTATTAACCCCTTCATGACCTTGGGATTTTCAATTTTTCCGTGTTCGTTTTTCGCTCCCCTCCTTCCCAGAGCCATAACTTTTATGTTTTTCTGTCAATTTGGCCATGTGAGGGCTTATTTTTTGCAGGACGAGTTGTACTTTTGAACGACATTATTGGTTTTAGCATGTCTTGTACTAGAAAACGGGAAAAAAATTCCAAGTGCAGTGAAATTGCAAAAAAAGTGCAGTCCCACACTTGTTTTTTGTTTGGATTTTTTGTTAGGTTCACTAAATGCTAAAACTGACCTGCAATTATGATTCTCCAGGTCAGTACGAGTTCATAGACACCTAGCATGTCTAGGTTATTATTTACCTAAGTGGTGAAAAAAAATTCTAAACTTTGCTAAAAAAATAAATAAAAATAAATTGCGCCATATTCCGATACTCGTAGCGTCTCCATTTTTCATGATCTGGGATCGGTTGGGGCTTAGTTTTTGCGTGCCGAGCTGGCGTTTTTAATGATTCCAATTTGGTGCAGATATATTCTTTTGATCACCCGTTATTGCATTTTAATGCAATGTCGCGGCGACCAAAAAAAAGTAATTCTGGCGTTTTGATTTTTTTTCTTGTTACGCCGTTTAGCGATCAGGTTAATGCTTTTTTTATTGATAGATCGGGTGATTCTGAACGTGGCAATACCAAATATGTGTAGGTTTTATTTTTTTTTATTGATTTATTTTGATTGGGGCGAAAGGTGGGTGATTTAAACTTTTATATTTTTTTTATTTTTTTCACATTCTTTTTAACTTTTTTTTTAACGTTTGCCATGCTTCAATAGCCTCCATGGGAGGCTAGAAGCAGGCACAGCACGATCGCCTCTGCTGCATAGCAGCAATCTGCTGTTCGCTGCTATGCAGCAGAAAATCAGGTGTGCTGTGAGCGCCGACCACAGGGTGGCGCTCACAGCTACCGGCGATCAGTAACGATAGAGGTCTCAAGGACCTCTATGGTTACAATGGAGAAGCATCGCTGACCTCCGATCATGTGACGGGGGTCGGCGATGCGCTCATATCCGGCTGCCCGGCCGGATGCGGTAGTTAATTGCCGTTGTCTGTGTTTGACAGCGGCATTTACCTAGTTAATAGCAGTGGGTGAATCGCGATTTCACCCACCGCTATTGCGGGCACATGTCAGCTGTTCAAAACAGCTGACATGTACCGGCTTTGATGCGGGCTCACCGCGGAGCCCTGCATCAAAGCAGGGGACCTGATGTCGGACGTACTATCCCGTCCGAGGTCAGTAAGGGGTTAAAGGTCCTGTGGAACGTGGTGAAGCCAGTGTGTTGTATACAACAATGTGTAGCAGGCTTCACCACGTTCCGCACAACCTTAGTTAGTGGTAACATTTCTTCGATATTACTTGCGATTATTTATGAAAAAACGGAAATATGGCGAAAATTTTTAAAATTTTGCAATTTTCAAACTTTGTATTTTTATGCCCTTAAATCAGAGAGATATGTCACGAAAAATAGTTAATAAATAACATTTACCACATGTCCACTTTACATCAGCACAATTTTGGAAACAACATTTTTTTTTGTTAGGGAGTTATAAGGGTTAAAAGCTGACCAGCAATTTCTCATTTTTACAACACCATGTTTTTTTTAGGGACCACATCACCTTTGAAGTCATTTTTAGGGGTCTATATGATAGAAAATAACCAAGTGTGACACCATTCTAAAAACTGCACCCCTCAAGCTGCTCAAAACCACATTTAAGAAGTTTATTAACCCTTTAAGTACTTCACAGGAACTGAAACAATGTGGAAGAAAAAAATGAACATTTAACTTTTTTTTGCAAACATTTTAATTCAGAACCATTTTTTTTAATTTTCACAAGTATAAAAACAGAAATTTAACCACATATTTTGTTGTGCAATTTCTCCTGAGTACGCCGATACCCCATATGTGGTGGTAAACCACTGTTTGGGCGCACCGCAGAGCTTGGAAGTGAAGGAGCGCCGTTTGACTGTTTCAATGCAGAATTGGCTGGAATTGAGATCGGATGCCATGTCGCGTTTGGAGAGCCCCTAATGTGCCTAAACAGTGGAAACCCCCCACAAGTGACACCATTTTGGAAACTAGACCCCTTAAGGAACTTATCTAGATGTGTGGTGAGCACTTTGAACCCCCAAGTGCTTCACAGAAGTTTATAACGTAGAGCCGTTAAAATAAAAAATCGCATTTGTTTTCACAAAAATGATTTTTTCGCCCACAAATTCTTATTTTCACAAGGGTAACAGGAGAAATTAGACCACAAAAGTTGTTGTGCAATTTCTCCTGAGTACGTTGATACCCCATATGTGGGGGTAAACCACTGTTTGGGCGCACCACAGAGCTTGGAAGTGAAGGAGCACCGTTTGACTTTTTCAATGCAGAATTGGCTGGAATTGAGATCGGATGCCATGTCGCGTTTGGAGAGCCCCTGATGTGCCTAAACAGTGGAAACCCCCCACAAGTGACACCATTTTGGAAACTATACCCCTTAAGGAACTTATCTAGATGTGTGGTGAGCACTTTGAACCCCCAAGTGCTTCACAGAAGTTTATAACGTAGAGCCGTGAAAATACAAAATCGCATTTTTTCTACAAAAATGATCTTTTTGCCCCCAAATTTTTATTTTCACAAGGGTAACAGGAGAAATTATACCACAAAAGTTGTTGTGCAATTGCTCCTGAGTACGTCGATACCCCATATGTGGGGGTAAACCACTGTTTGGGCGCACCGCAGAGCTTGGAAGAGAAGGAGTGTCGTTTTACTTTTTCAATGTAGAATTGGCTGGAATTGAGATCGGACGCCATGTCACGTTTAGAGAGCCCCTGATGTGCCTAAACAGTGGAAACTCCCCACAAATGACACCATTTTGGAAACTAGACCCCTTAAGGAACTTATCTAGATGTGTGGTGAGCACTTTAAACCCCCAGGTGCTTCACAGAAGTTTATAACGTAGAGCCGTGAAAATAAAAAAATTGCATTTTTTCTACAAAAATTATCTTTTTGCCTCCAAATTTTTATTTTACCAAGGGTAACAGGAGAAAATGGACCACAGACGTTGTTGTACAATTTGTCCTGAGTACGACGACACCCCATATGTGGGGGTAAACCACTGTTTGGGCGCATGGCTGAGCTCGGAAGCAAAGGAGCGCCATTTGACTTTTCAATGCAAAATTGACTGGAATTGAGATCGGACGCCATGTCGCGTTTGGAGAGCCCCTGATGTGCCTAAACAGTAGAAACCCCCTAAAAGTGACCCAATTTTGGAAACTAGACCCCCCATGGAACTTATCTAGATGTGTAGTGAGAACTTTGAATTCCCAAGTGCATCACAGTAGTTTATAATGCAGAGTCGTGAAAATAAAAAAATATTTTTTTTTTAACAAAAAAGATATTTAGCCCCCAAGTTTTTATTTTCACAAGGGTAACAAGAGAAATTGGACCCCAAAAGTTGTTGTCCAATTTGTCCTGAGTATGCTGGTACCCAATATGTGGGGGTAAACCACTGTTTGGGCGCACGGCAGAGCTCGGAAGGGAAGGAGCGCCATTTTGGAATGCAGGCTTTGATAGAATGGTCTGCAGGCGTTATGTTGTGTTTGCAGACCCCTAATGTACCTAAACAGTAGAAACCCCCAACAAGTGACCCCATTTTGGAAAATAGACCCCCCATGGAACTTATCTAGATATATGGTGAGAACTTTGAATGCCCAAGTGCTTCACAGAAGTTTATAATGCAGAGTAGTGAAAATAAAAAATATATTTTTTTCCCACAAAAAAGATTTTTTAGCCCCCAAGTTTTTATTTTCACAAGGGTAACAAGAGAAATTGGACACCAATATTTGTTCTCCAATTCGTCCTGAGTATGCTGGTACCCCATATGTGGGGGTAAACCACTGTTTGGGCACACGGCAGAGCTCGGAAGAGAAGGAGCGCCATTTTGGAATTCAGACTTTGATAGAATTGTCTGTGGGTGTAATGTTGCGTTTGCAGAGCCCCTGATGTACCTAAACAGTAGAAACCCCCCACAAGTGACCAAATTTTGGAAACTAGACCCCCTAAGGAACTTATCTAGATATGTGGTGAGAACTTTGAATGCTCAAGTGCTTCACAGAAGTTTATAATGCAGAGTAGTAAAAATAAAAAAATATTTTTTTTCCCACAAAAAAGATTTTTAGCCTCCAAGTTTTTATTTTCACAAGGGTAACAGGAGAAATTGGACCCCAAAAGTTGTTGTCCAATTTATCCCGAGTACGCTGATGCCCCTGTCATGAATTCCCAATGGCTAGGGATAGCACAGGACAAGCAAAGTATAACAAATATCGGACGAGCTCTAGGGTGATGGAACCTGGGCTGACCGCTGCCCTACGCCTGACAAACGCAACTAGAGATAGCCAGGGAGCGTTCCTACGTTGGTTCTAGACGCCACGCACCAGCCTAAGAGCTAACTAGTACTGCAGAGAAAACAAGACCTCACTTGCCTCCAGAGGAATTAACCCCAAAGGTATAGTTGCCCCCCACATGTATTGACGGTGAAATGAGAGGAAGGCACACACATAGAGATGATGTATATAGCTTTAGCAAATAGAGGCCCGCTGAAAACTAGAAAGCAGAATGATACAAAAGGGGACTGAGCGGTCAGCAAAAAACCCTAATAAAAAAAAAACCATCCTGAGATTACAAGAACCCATGTGCCAACTCATGGCACATGGGGAGAACCTCAGTCCACTAGAGCAACCAGCTAGCATAGAGACATTCTAAGCAAGCTGGACCAAAAACCAAACAACTGAAAATCAGCACTTAGCTTATCCTGAAAGATCTGGGAGCAGGTAGGCAGGAACCAAACAGAGCACATCTGAACACATTGATAGCCGGCAAGGGAAATGACAGAAAGGCCAGGTAAAATAGGAAACACCCAGCCTCTGATGGACAGGTGGAAACCAAAGGCCGCAACCCACCAAAGTCACCCAGTACCAGCAGTAACCACCAGAGGGAGCCCACCAACAGAATCCACAACAGTACCCCCCCCTTGAGGAGGGGTCACCGAACCCTCACGAGAACCCCCAGGGCGATCAGGGTGAGCTCTATGGAAGGCGCGGACCAAATCAGTCGCGTGAACATCGGAGGCGACCACCCAGGAATTATCCTCCTGACCATAACCCTTCCACTTAACCAAATACTGGAGTTTGCGTCTGGAAACACGAGAATCCAAGATCTTTTCAACAACATACTCCAATTCTCCCTCCACCAGCACCGGAGCAGGAGGCTCGACCGAAGGAACAACGGGCACCTCATACCTCCGCAACAACGACCGATGGAACACATTATGAATAGCAAACGATGCTGGGAGATCCAAACGAAAAGATACAGGGTTAAGAATCTCCGAGATCCTATAAGGACCGATGAACCGAGGCTTGAACTTAGGAGAAGAGACCTTCATAGGGACAAAACGAGAAGACAACCACACCAAGTCCCCAACAAGAAGTCGGGGACCCACGCGGCGACGGCGATTAGCAAACTGCTGAGTCTTCTCCTGAGATAACTTCAAATTGTCCACCACCTGATTCCAAATCTGATGTAGCCTGTCCACCACCACGTCCACTCCAGGACAATCCGAAGATTCCCCCTGACCAGAGGAAAAACGAGGATGAAACCCCGAATTACAAAAAAAAGGAGAGACCAACGTGGCAGAACTAGCCCGATTATTAAGAGCAAATTCGGCCAGTGGCAAAAAAGCAACCCAGTCATCCTGATCAGCAGAAACAAAACACCTCAAATAAGTTTCCAAGGTCTGATTAGTTCGCTCCGTCTGGCCATTCGTCTGAGGATGGAATGCAGACGAGAAAGACAAATCAATGCCCATCTTGGCACAAAACGTCCGCCAAAATCTAGACACAAACTGGGATCCCCTGTCAGAAACGATATTCTCCGGAATCCCATGCAAACGAACCACGTTCTGAAAAAACAAAGGAACCAACTCAGAGGAGGAGGGTAACTTAGGCAAGGGCACCAAATGAACCATCTTAGAAAAGCGGTCACACACAACCCAGATAACGGACATTTTCTGTGAAACCGGGAGATCAGAAATAAAATCCATGGAAATGTGCGTCCAAGGCCTCTTCGGGATGGGCAAAGATAACAACAACCCACTAGCCCGTGAACAGCAAGGCTTAGCTCGAGCACACACTTCACAAGACTGCACAAAGGTACGCACATCCCTAGACAAGGAAGGCCACCAAAAAGACCTGGCCACCAAATCTCTTGTACCAAATATTCCAGGATGACCAGCCAACACAGAAGAATGGACCTCGGAGATGACTCTACTGGTCCAATCATCCGGAACAAACAGTCTTTCTGGTGGACATCGATCCGGTTTATCCACCTGAAACTCCTGCAATGCGCGTCGCAAGTCTGGGGATACGGCGGACAATATTACCCCATCCCTAAGGATACCAGCAGGCCCAGTGTCTCCAGGAGAATCAGGCACAAAACTCCTGGAAAGAGCATCTGCCTTCACATTCTTTGAACCTGGCAGGTATAAAACCACGAAATTGAAACGAGAAAAAAATAATGACCAACGAGCCTGTCTAGGATTCAAACGCCTGGCAGACTCAAGGTAAATGAGATTCTTGTGATCAGTCAAGACCACCACGCGATGTTTAGCACCCTCAAGCCAATGACGCCACTCCTCAAATGCCCACTTCATGGCCAAAAGCTCCCGATTACCCACATCATAATTGCGCTCGGCGGGCGAGAATTTTCTAGAGAAGAAAGCACATGGCTTCGTCACCGAGCCATTAGAACTTCTCTGTGACAAAACCGCCCCCGCTCCAATCTCGGAAGCATCAACCTCCACCTGAAAAGGAAGTGAAACATCTGGTTGACACAACACAGGAGCAGAAGAAAACCAGCGCTTAAGTTCCCGAAAGGCCTCCACGGCCGCAGGAGACCAATCAGCAACATCAGCACCCTTTTTAGTCAAATCAGTCAAAGGTTTAACAATACTGGAAAAATTAGCAATGAACCGACGATAAAAATTAGCAAACCCCAAGAACTTCTGAAGGCTCTTAACAGATGTAGGTTGTGTCCAGTCACAAATAGCCTGAACCTTAACGGGATCCATCTCAATAGTAGAAGGAGAAAAAATGTACCCCAAAAAAGAAATCTTCTGGACTCCGAAGAGACACTTTGAGCCCTTCACAAACAGAGAATTGGCCCGCAAAACCTGAAACACCTTCCTGACCTGTAGAACATGAGACTCCCAGTCATCAGAAAATACCAAAATATCATCCAAATACACAATCATAAACTTATCCAGATATTCACGGAAAATATTGTGCATAAAGGACTGAAAGACTGACGGAGCATTGGAGAGTCCAAAAGGCATTACCAAATACTCAAAATGGCCCTCAGGCGTATTAAATGCGGTTTTCCACTCATCACCCTGTTTTATCCGCACCAGATTATACGCACCACGAAGATCTATTTTAGTGAACCACCTAGCCCCCTTAATGCGAGCAAACAAATCAGTAAATAATGGCAATGGATACTGGTATTTGACTGTAATCTTATTCAGAAGGCGATAATCTATACAAGGCCTCAGGGAACCATCTTTTTTTGCCACGAAAAAAAAACCTGCTCCCAGAGGGGACGAAGATGGACGAATATGTCCCTTTTCCAAGGACTCCTTAATATAATTCCGCATAGCAGTATGCTCTGGCAGTGACAGATTAAATAAACGACCCTTAGGGAACTTACTGCCAGGAATCAATTCTATAGCACAGTCACACTCTCTATGAGGAGGGAGCGAATTGAGCTTAGGCTCCTCAAAAACATCCTTATAATCTGACAAAAACGCAGGGATCTCCGAAGGAGTCGATGAAGCGATAGAAATCGGAGGTGCATCATCATGAACCCCCTGACATCCCCAGCTTAGCACAGACATTGTTTTCCAGTCCAGGACAGGATTATGAGTTTGTAACCATGGCAGACCAAGCACTAGTACATCATGTAAATTATACAGTACAAGGAAGCGAATCACCTCCTGATGAACGGGAGTCATGCACAAGTTCACTTGTGTCCAATACTGCGGTTTATTCATAGCCAATGGTGTAGAATCAATTCCCTTCAGAGGAATAGGAACTTCCAGAGGCTCTAGACTAAAACTGCAGCATTTAGCAAATGACCAATCCATAAGACTCAGGGCAGCGCCTGAATCCACATAGGCATCGACAGAAATGGAAGAGAGTAAAAAAATCAGAGTCACAGACAAAATGAACTTAGACTGCAGAGTATCAATGTCAAAAGATTTATCAACCCTTTTTGTGCGTTTAGAGCATGCTGATATAACATGAGCTGAATCACCACAATAAAAACACAAACCATTTTTCCGCCTATAATTTTGCCGTTCACTTCTGGACTGAATTCTATCACATTGCATAGTCTCAGGTGCCTGTTCAGAAGACACCGCCAACTGGTGCACGGATTTGCGCTCCCGTAAACGCCGATCAATCTGAATGGCCATAGCCATAGACTCATTCAGACCTGTAGGCGCAGGGAACCCCACCATAACATCCTTAATGGCCTCAGAAAGACCATTTCTGAAGTTTGCAGCCAGGGCGCACTCATTCCACTGAGTAAGCACCGACCATTTCCGAAATTTCTGACAATATATTTCCGCTTCATCATGCCCCTGAGAGAGGGCTAATAAAGCCTTTTCAGCCTGAATCTCTAGGTTAGGTTCCTCATAGAGCAATCCCAATGCCAGAAAAAACGCATCCACACTGAGCAACGCAGGATCCCCTGGTGCCAATGCAAATGCCCAATTCTGAGGGTCGCCCCGTAGGAACGATATAACAATCTTGACGTGTTGAGCAGGGTCTCCTGAGGAGCGAGATTTCAAACAGAGAAACAATTTACAATTGTTCCTAAAATTCAGGAAGGTAGATCTATCTCCAGAAAAAAACTCTGGAATAGGAATTCTAGGTTCAGACATGGGAGTGTGAACAACGAAATCCTGTATGTTTTGAACCTTTGCCGCGAGATTACTCAGGCTGGAAGCCAAACTCTGGACATCCATGATAAACAGCTAAGATCAGAGCCATTCAAGGGTTAAGAGGAGGTAAGAAGTAGCTAGACAGCAATTAAGGGCTAGGCAGCAAAACTCTGAAGGAAAAAAAAAAAAAAAAAAATTTCCTTGAACACTTCTATTCCTCCTGCTTCAGCCCAAACAATTAACACTTTGTGGACCGGCTATACTGTCATGAATTCCCAATGGCTAGGGATAGCACAGGACAAGCAAAGTATAACAAATATCGGACGAGCTCTAGGGTGATGGAACCTGGGCTGACCGCTGCCCTACGCCTGACAAACGCAACTAGAGATAGCCAGGGAGCGTTCCTACGTTGGTTCTAGACGCCACGCACCAGCCTAAGAGCTAACTAGTACTGCAGAGAAAACAAGACCTCACTTGCCTCCAGAGGAATTAACCCCAAAGGTATAGTTGCCCCCCACATGTATTGATGGTGAAATGAGAGGAAGGCACACACATAGAGATGATGTATATAGCTTTAGCAAATAGAGGCCCGCTGAAAACTAGAAAGCAGAATGATACAAAAGGGGACTGAGCGGTCAGCAAAAAACCCTAATCAAAAAAAAAACCATCCTGAGATTACAAGAACCCATGTGCCAACTCATGGCACATGGGGAGAACCTCAGTCCACTAGAGCAACCAGCTAGCATAGAGACATTCTAAGCAAGCTGGACCAAAAACCAAACAACTGAAAATCAGCACTTAGCTTATCCTGAAAGATCTGGGAGCAGGTAGGCAGGAACCAAACAGAGCACATCTGAACACATTGATAGCCGGCAAGGGAAATGACAGAAAGGCCAGGTAAAATAGGAAACACCCAGCCTCTGATGGACAGGTGGAAACCAAAGGCCGCAACCCACCAAAGTCACCCAGTACCAGCAGTAACCACCAGAGGGAGCCCACCAACAGAATCCACAACATGCCCCATATGTGGAGGTAAACCACTGTTTGGGCGCACGGCAGAGCTCAGAAGGGAGGGAGCACCATTTGACTTTTTTAGCGCAAAATTGTCTGTCGTGTTTGGAGACCCCCTGATGTACCTAAACAGTGGAAACCCCCCAATTCTAACTCCAACCCTAACTCCAACACACCCCTAACCCTAATCTCAACCCGATCCATAATCCTAATCACAACCCTAACGATAATCACAACCCTAACCCCAAAACAGCCCTAATCTCAACTCTAACCATAACCCTAATCAAAACCCTAAATCCAACACACCCCTAACCCTAATCTCAACCCTAACCTCAAACCTAACCCTAATCCCAATACACCCCTAACCCTAATCCCAACCCTAACCTTAACCCTAATCCCAACCCTAACCCTAATCCCAACCCTAATCCCAAACGTAACCCTAATCCCAACCGTAACCCTAATACCAACCCTAATCCAAACCCTAACCCTAATCCCAACTCTATCCCTAACTTTAGCCCCAACCCTAACCCTAATTTTAGCCCCAACCCTAGCCCTAACCCTAACTTTAGCCCCAATCCTAACCCTAAATTTAACCCTAACCCTAGCCCTAACTTTAGCCCCAACCCTAACCCTAAGGCTACTTTCACACTAGTGTCGTACTCGGCCCATCGCAGTGAGTCGGGCCAACTTACCGACGCTAGCGTTGTAAGCGCCGCACAACGGGTGCAGAGGATGCTGTTTTTTCAACGCATCCGCTGCCCCATTGTGAGGTGCGGGGAGGCGGGGGCGGAGTTCCGGCCGCGCATGCGCGGTCGGAAATGGCGGACACGTCACACAAAAAAGTTACATGTAGCGTTTTTTTTGTGCCGACGGTCCGCCAAAGCACGACGCATCCGTCGCACGACGGATGCAACGTGTGGCAATCCGTCGCAATGTGTCACTAATGCAAGTCAATGGAGAAAAAATGCATCCTGCAAGCACTTTTGCAGGATGCGTTTTTTCTCCAACTACGCATTGCGACGGAAGCCAAAAAACGCTAGTGTGAAAGTAGCCTAACCCTAACCCTAAATTTAGCCCCAACCCTAGCCCTAACCCTAGCCCTAGCCCTAGCCCTAACCCTAACCCTAGCCCTAACCCTAACCCTAGCCCTAACCCTAGCCCTAACCCTAGCCCTAACCCTAACCCTAGCCCTAACCCTAACCCTAGCCCTAACCCTAATCCTAACCCTAATTTTAGCCCCAACTCGTCTCTCCTGCCAGCCGGCAGATGGCAGCAGATGGTGGGCGTACTGCGCATGCGCCCGCCATTTTCTTTGCAGAGGAAGAAGCCGGCCGGCAAGAGGAAACGCAGGAGGACCCGGGGACACCAGGTGAGTATGATAGGGTCCCCAAATCCCCCTATTTCTCTGTCCTCTGATGTGCGATCACATCAGAGGACAGAGAATTACAGATCGCTTTTTTTTTTTTTTTTGGCGGTCGCTGGTAAACAGTTAATTACCGGCGATCGCAAAACAGGGGTCGGTAAAAACCAACCCCGATCATGTTCTTTGGGGTCTCGGCTACCCCCGGCAGCCGAGACCCCAAAGATCTTCTGGGTGCCGGGCGGCGGGCGCACTGCGCATGCGCCCGCCATTTTTTCCCGGAAAAAAAATGGCGGCGCCCATCGGGAGACACGAGGAGCACCGGGGGAGAAAGGTGAGTATTGGGGGGCTATTGGGGGCCATCGGGGACACTATTTCTCTGTCCTCCGATGTGCGATCACATCGGAGGACAGAGAAATTAAATGGCAAATCGCGTTTTTTTTTTTTTTTGTTGCGACCGCCGGTAAACGGTTAATTACCGTCGATCGCAACTCGGGGGTCGGTAAAAAATCCCCGAATCATGTTCTCTGGGGTCTCGGCTACCCTCGGCAACCGAGACCCCAGAGAAAATCCAACTCTGGGGGGCGCTATTCACTTTTTCCACAGCGCCGTTAATTAACGGCGCTGTGGTTTAAGTACCCTTAGCGGCCGCCGTTAAAAGGCGTATCGGCGGTCGTTAAGGGGTTAAAAACGTCAGCTGGGCATGCAAAAAAATAAGCCCTCACCCGACCCCAGATCACGGAAAATGGAGACGCTACGGGTATTGGAAAATTGTGCAATTTTTTTTTTTTTTTTAGCAAAGTTTGGTAATGACCTGGAAAATCAAAATGGCAGGTCAGTTTTAGCTTTTAGTGTACCTAGAAAAAAGCCAAACAAAAAATAAGTGTGGGATTGCACTTTTTTGCAATTTCACCTCACTTGGAATTTTTTTCCCGTTTTCTAGTACACGACATGCTAAAACCAATGATGTCCTTCAAAAGTAGAACTCGTCCAGCAAAAAATAAACCCTCACATCGCCATATTGATGGAAAAATAAAAAAGTTATGGCTCTCGGAAGCAGGGCAGCGAAAAACGAGAACGCAAAAATGGAAAAGGGCAAGGTCTTGAAAGGGTTAATAAAAGGCTGTTGTGGCCAATTTAATCCAATCCTGGTGTGCAGTATGGTTATTTGTTGAGACTAGGGGTGACTACCCTTTGTCAAGATCACCTGGACAAGCAAGAAGACTATTTAAGCAACGTTTTGTGAGCATTTCCAATCAAAATAGAGCTTTTTGGCTGAAAAGACAAATATTATGCTTGGAGAAAGAATAACACTGCATTATAGCATAAAAACCTCACACAATCTGTGAATCACAGTGGTGGTAGAATTATAGTTTGGGGCCGATTCTGCTGGATCTGGGCCAGGGCAGCTTGCCATCATTGATGGAACAATGAATTTGAAATTTTTAACAAGAATTTGTAAAGGAAAATGTCAGGATATCTGTCCATGTGATTAATCTCAAGAGGTTGTTGGTTATATAGCAAAATAAGGACCAAAAGCACATACCATATATACTCGTGTATAAGAGCGTGCAGAGAAGGTAAGTAGGGTGTGTGCTGGAAGCTGGCAGCAGCAGCTGTAACTGAGCACGCTATAAGAGAAATGAATATTGACAGCGCAGTGAATATTCATTTCTTTTTAGCAGTAGGCACAGACTTCAGCCGCAGCTGCCGGCTCCTACCTCCGTGACCAGCTGAACTCATTGACTTACATGGCCAAGTGTGATCTTAATATTGGATCAAACCTGGGCACGGAGCAATTTTTTTTTTGGACATCTGATATGTTTAGGCACTATAGCATAACATTGGTCCGAGTGAGATACAGTTCTTTTTGTTGGATTGCACTCTGACTGATCAAATGGTTGTCTGCACAAACCTTTAAATGCATTTATTGCTATACAAGGCAGTCACACAATATACTGAAAGCAAAGTTTCACATACGGTACTTTTGCCATTCATAGACTTGATGTATGATCATTGTCCTCATTTAGAAAAAGACAAAGTCTAATATTATTGACTCATTTGTTTGAGTTGGATCTCATCATCTACTTTTAGGACTTGTGTGAAAATCTGAAAAAGTTAAGCAGAATAATGAAAAATTCTAATGGGTTCACAAACTTTCTAACAGCACAGTAGATACATGGAAAATCTTTCAGGTTTCATTTTTTCTCTTGAAGTGGTTAAGAAATAAAGAATTGGGTATTGTTTTTGTTCAGTTCATGTATAGTAATGCTTGATTCTCCCACGTCAGTTTTCAGAATAAGTTTCCAAGTAACAGAATAGAGAAATATTTGTTCCAGTGGTGTCTTCCTGCCCTTGACATTATTTCCAGATGTAGCTTGTCTAATCCATGGTCTGGAATAGGTTGGGGAACAGAAGGCTCAGTAATTTTACATTAAAACACTCCTCCCATTGGCTGTAATGAAATACCCTGCTGATTCAACAACTGTAAAACTGTGCATTGCCTGAAATTCACCAACTGCTGATGCTAAAGATGAGTAGAGCTGTCAGGAATAATACCAATGTTAATATTCACCGTCATCGGGATCAGTGGGTATTATTTCATGTATACTAGCAGCATACAGTATATCATGTATTTGTACACGAGAACATAGAGATGAGCGAATATATTTCAATGTTCGGTTCGTGTGACAGTCGCCGAATTTGCAATATTAGCCCATTAATTCATCGAATATTTGCAGAACATAACCCACATAACCTATTGCTCTACCAAACAATTAGAGGGCTATGTGTATCCAATACATATATTTGTTTTACAGCCAATCTAACATATGGCAGATGTCTTAAAACCATATAAATTCTGACCCGGACAATCGCGTTTGAAAGTAAAGGGCCTGCATCTACAGTCTGGGTAAATACCTCCATATATGTCTAAACCCTGGTGTACAATTTAGTGCATTAACCCCATAGACCACATGGGTCTTTATACATCTCAATAAGACTGTTATGGCACCTTAGTTATTAAGTTTACTATAATTAACATTATCATTACGACATATATTAATACTTTTCTCATGTCCTCCTATCACCTCTGAACAGGGGAAAACGGGGCCGTCTCTACTTTTTGAATATAATAGAATACCCTATTATCACATTTCGGAATACGAACAACCACTTAGGCTAGGTTCACATTGCGTTAGGGCAATCCGTTTAGCGCTAGCGCTAGCGGATTGCGCTAACGCAATGTTTATTTAGGGGCCGCGTTCAGGGGTCGCGTTAACGTCCCCGCTCTCGCAGATCCGATCTGCGATAGCGGGGAACGGACCTCAGGCGCGCCGCGGACGCTGCAAGCAGCGTCCGAGGCGCGTCACAGAAGAACGGCACATCACTAGCGCGAGCCGAAAAAGGCACGCGCTAGTGATGCGCTGCAGGCGAAATTTACATTGCTGTCAATGGGTGCGCTAACGGACCCGTTGCACGGCGTTAATTGCGACATTTTCGCCGTGCAACGCTGTCCGTTAGCGATCACCCACTAACGCAATGTGAACCTAGCCTAAGGGTATGTGAATCCATCTCTACCTTCCGCAGAATCTGGTTCTATAGTCTCTTTCTAGATGTGCACACAACCTTGAGGAAACCCACACTTTGTTTTAATGTACTTTTGTCTAACATAGGTCGCAGGATTGTGACAACCTCTACCTGCTTATTTATCATTCATAGATAACTGACATTTGTTCCATATCCCCCATAACCTTCATGATTTTGTAGATATTTCTTTCAGCAAAATCTGTATATATTGTATATTTGAGCACTGTATATACTATGTGTTCATACACCTTTTTTTTCTATTTTTGTTACAGCACCATTTTGTGATCAAGGCCACAGTGTGGCCGAAACGTTAAAATTGTTGCCTTTTTGTTTCGTCTTCATCTTCGCATCCTTAGTAAAATATTCACTTCAGCAAAATTTATCTGAACTGGACGAGTGCAGTGATTTGTCTCCTCTTCAAGTACCTGGGGGTCCTCGAACTTCGTTCACTTGCACCGTCAAACTTCACCTATAGTCGAGTGCTAGCTCTTTGCCCCTTCCACTGTATTTGCAGAACATAACCGAACGTATTCATATCAATGGGAGGCAAAAACAAACACCAGCACAACTCCTTATAATGGCCCCAAATGCTGCCAAAATACATCAAATGAGGGAAAGACACAAGGAAAGAGGTCTCAACTCACCCAGAGTACAAATTGTAGCATGGCACTGCAGCAATCAGCCAGGCATGAGGTATCGGGGTCTGGGACAGCATTTACAGCTTTCAATTGAACGTCACAGTAAGACGAGGTGGGGGTGGTATAGGCCTCCTTTGCTGGGTGCATTGATATCACATGCAACACCTCTACCTGCTTTCATACTGAGCCACATTCAAGTGGCAAAATATCAGTTTCGTAGACTACCATTGTCAGAAAAATTTAAGGAGAGTAACACGGGTAGTTGAGTCCAAGGAAGTGGATGCCTACTGTTACAGGCAACACGCATGAAGGAGACCCCACCAGGAGTCTACACATTTTCAAAAATTAGTGGCAGACACTACCAAAGTGGCATCAATTTCTCCACAGTAGAAATATTGTAGTATAATAGGGACCAACAGGTCTTCCACTGCGCCCCATCCAGCAAATGATTATCCAACCAGGAGTGTTCACATTTAAATAAATGAGATCCTTACACAGCAGAAGTAGTATCAACTTCACCAAAGTGGAAATAGTATTCCACTACATCCAATCCAGCAGATGGACACCCAACCAGGAGTGTTTACATTTCCAAAAATTACTGGCAGACACCACAAAAGAGGCAACAATTTCACCACAGTATAGATAGTATAATAGGGACCGACAGGTCTTCCACTACACCCAATCCAGCAGATCGACACCCAACCAGTAGTGTACACATTTAAACAAATGAGGGCCTTATACCACAGAAGTGGCATCAATTTCACCAGAGTTGAAATAGTATAAAAGGTACCGACATGTCTTCCACTACACCCAATTTCTTTTTTCTTTCCCTTATCTTCCTTTATAACCTAAAAAAGAGAAAATATTATTGTAGTCGCACAAAATCAAATTTGCCTTTTTCATATATAACAATCTAATGTCAAAGCTGCAATATGTCATGTGCTATGTGTCATGTGCTCTGTCATGTGGTAGTTTCATGAACTTCGACATTGTTTGACATGTGTCTCTTTTTTTTGTGTCGATTTTGAATGTGGAATCTATTTAAACAGTTATTCCTCTGTCATTGTACATTTGTGGTATCTCCAGAGGAAGAAGTGCTACTAACTTCGAAACACATTGAGAATAAACCACCATCTTGCATCATTAACAAACATGGACTCCAATCTTTTTAGCAGAGTGGATGTTATCCACAAATTTCCATTTTTAATACTACACCCAATCCAGCAGGTGGACACCCAACCAGGAGTGTTCACATTTCCAAAAATTATTGACATACAATATCAAAGTGGCATCAATTTAACCACAGTAGAAATAGTACAACAGGGACCGACATGTCTTCCATTACGCCCAATCCAACAGATGGTCACCCAACCTGGAGTTTTCACATTTAAAAAAATGAGGGCCTGACACCACTGAGGTGGAATAACTGTCATGAGAATAGAAATAGTATAATTGGGACTGACACGTTTTCCACTAGAGCTAACCCAGCAGATGTAGACCAACCATGACTGTTCACATTTCCACAAATTTGTGTTAACATCATCATCAGCAGCAGCAGCCACAGCAGGCATAGAAACCACACTAAAGATATCACAGAATGCAATTACGTTAATGTATCACACTAAAAAATGCAATATCACCTAGTCTGTACAGTCTGCACTTTGGGTGCAAAGTCCTTGGAAATCCATGACTTGTTCATCTTCATGACAGTTAAGCGGTCTACACTTTCAGGGGACAGCTGGCTGTGCTTTTCTATCAGGACACCACCAGCAGCGCTGAAGACATGTTCTGAGAGAACGCTGGTTGCCGGGCACAAGAAAACCTTCAAGGCATGCGAGGCGACCTCAGGCCATTCATCCATTTTGGGAGACCAAAATGTGAAATGGTCCAAATCCTCCTTGATGGTATTGATATTCATTTCTAGATACTACTGCACCATCCTCTCCATTTGTTCACCACATGTAAGACTTGGAGTCTGTTGTGCTGGTGCACGAGCTGGTCTAAAAAAGTGTCAAAAGACTCACAGAAATTGACGAATTGATCTGCGGCAGGTTGGAAGTCTAGAGCTGCGATGCGAACTGTGTGCTTCACTGCTGTCATAGAGAAAAGCTATTTTAAGGTTGTGTAAAAGCGTGTTTCGATACTCCAACATTCGCAGGTCCCTTTCCAGGGTGGGAAGCATCTGGCAAAGATTGGTTTTGTAATGTGGATCAAACAGAGTGGCAAGCCAGTGGTCAGAAGTATTCCTAATCATAAGTATATGGGGATTATGTTGCAGAAAGTGCAGCAAGAAGGCACTCATATGTTGGGATCTACCATGAGGTCCAAGCCCATGATGTGTTGGTGTCTAAGTAACAATGAGGCTTGTTTCCTCTATCCTCTCCACGAAAGGGGAGGATTATCCTCTTTATCTGACAGTTGGTCGCCCATCACCTCTTCCTCCTCCATTGTTCTTCCAGTTTGTCTGTTTTCACCAGCCCCCCTCGATCGCAGTAATCCACCCTCCCTTGGCACCCGCCTGCGTGATGACAGTCTGGAACTTAGAGACAATTTTATCCCTTCCGCATCCTCCCTGGCTGCCTCTTCTTCTTCTGGGACCACCATCTCCTCCTGCAGGCTATTCAAAGTCTGGTCCAGCATATAGATGACTGGAATAGTGATGCTGATGACAGTGGCGTCAGTGCTAGCCATCTTAGTAGCTATTTTGAAATTGTGCAGAAGGGTGCAGAGGTCCATAATCTGTGCACACTCTGTAAACGTGATGCGTCATGTCCGTACTGCATTGGCTGGCCCAGGCTATACAACATGACATGCTGTGTCAGAGCTCGTTTCTGCTGCCACAGTCGCTGCAACATGAGCAGAGTGTAATTCCATCCTGTCTGCACATCGCATATCACCCTGTTAACTGGCATGAACAAAGACCTCTGTATCGATGCAAGTCAATGACCTGAGCGGTGCAAATAGTGGAAACGAGCACAGAGCTTATATGCTTTCTGGAGCAGCTTACCCAGGCCAGGATAGTGGTGGAGAAAATGCTGTACCACAAGGTTGAGGACATGAGCCATGCAAGGCACGTGTGTGAGCTTGCCTCGCAGTAGGGACTTCACCAGATTCAAACCTTTATCGGACACGGCCTTCCCTGGATGCAGGTTCAGTGGAGACGGCCATTGATAAAACTGAGCCTGGAGAGCTGTCCACAAATCTTCAGCTGTATGACTGTGATCTCCAAGATATATCAATTTAAATACTGCCTGATTACTGTGAGCCATGGCTGCGTAGTACAGAGGTGGTGGGGATTCGCTCTGCACTGTTGGAACATGTGTCTCATTAAGACAGAGGTTGAGGGTGCAGGTGGAGACCCTAGAGGAAATAGAGGAGGAGGCAGAAGCAGTGGAGGAAATTTATCCTGCATTCCTTGGGGATTCCAGGACTTGTGGAGCAGCACCTGCCCCATACAGCGACCAGAGTCATCAAGTGCCCAGTCAGCAAGATGTAACGCCCTTAGCCATGCTTACTTGTCCAAGTGTCTGTGCTGACATGCACTCTGACAGAGATTTAATCAAGGAATGGGTGATGTTGTCTGCAAAATGTTGGTGTAGTGCAGGCACAGCTTTCTAAGAAAAGTAATGGCAATTGGGTAATTGGTACTAGGGGACGGCAAAGGCCATCAACTTTCAGAAACCGTCTGTATCTACTAGGCGGAAAGGCAGCATTTCCATGGCCAACAGATTGGAGATGGTGGAGTTCAACCTCTTAGCTTTGTCATGCATAGGAGGAAACAATCTTTTATGTGACCACAACTGCGAAACCTTGGGCTGGATGCAATGCTGAGAGAGGGCGGAGTACAGTGAGCAGAGATGTTATGGTGGATTGAGAATGTTGTGGTGTGTTCGTTCCCTGAGATTGGTAAAAAATAGCAGGCATGTCTGCTTTTACTACAGCTGACGGCAGGGTCTCAGTCAGCATGATTGGAGGAGGTAAAGAATCCAAGGTTC
Organism: Ranitomeya variabilis; assembly: GCF_051348905.1. NCBI lineage: Eukaryota > Metazoa > Chordata > Amphibia > Anura > Dendrobatidae > Ranitomeya > Ranitomeya variabilis. The sequence goes on along the minus strand of NC_135239.1, from coordinate 78,850,575 downwards.
TGCAGTCGAAGACCTGCATCTCAATAGTTAGCACGGTAACAGAGGAGGAGGAAGAAGCAGCAGATGTGATTGATGGGGCGGCTGATGGTTGTTGAGGTCCGTTGGTCCACATTTTTGTGCAGTGGGATTCCCATACTATAATGCATGTTGATTGCGCATGTGAAGGTTCATACATGTAGTAGTCAAATTATTGCACTTTTTATCTCAACTCAGTTTTTTGCAATGCTGGCAGATTATGTGAGTTGGCTCATCCTTTGCAGTGTCAAAAAGGGCCCAGACTAGGCAACCCTTGTCACCCCTGTGAGCTGCAGACCCACTGACGTAGCTGGTCACAGCCACAGTTGTGACTGAGGATGCATTGCTTGTTGAGGCTGCATCACTAAATGTCTGCAACATACCAAGCAATGAAACCTCATCAACTTCCCCCTCAAATAACCTTCTCAGATTATCATGTGCCTCATCATCATCATCCACTGTGTTACCACATTCCTTGCCCTTAGAGTCACCCTCCTCCTCTTCCTGCCCTGACAGCACAGTAGTGTGTTGATGAGGCCTGTATGATAAAGAAGATATGCTACAAACAATTTGAATGTCAGATGTCCCTTACTTCAGGGGTGGGGAAAATCAGGCCCCAGGGCCATATACGGCCCTAAATGACCTTTCATCAGGTAACCGAGCAGATTCTCAGGGACTGCATTCTTGGGCAGGGAGATGCATTTTGATTTGAACCAGCTTATTAATTTCTTCTTGCTCTGTTAGCAAACATATGCAGTGTCTACTACTGATGTCAGGATGTACTTTGTGGGTGAGTTTGTATGGCCCCCGAAGGATGGAATAAATATCCAAATGGCCCTAGGCAGAAAAAGGATTCCCCACCCCTGCCCTACTGTATCACGTTAGGAACACAATAATTTTTTGGTGGCCTCTGGATAAGGCCTCTATAATACACTAGCTGCTGCAAACTATTTGAAAGTCAGGTCCCCAACTGTATGACAGTAGGAAGAGAAGAATTTTTTAGTGGCCTCTGGATCAGGCCTCTTTAACACACTAGATGCTACAAACTATTTTAAAGTCGGGTCCCCTACTGTATGACGTTAGGAACACAAGAATTTTTTGGTGGCCTCTGGATCAGGCCTCTACACCTAATTATTTAAGTCAGGTACCCTACTGTATGACACTAGTAACAGAATATTTTTTTAGTGGCCTCTGGATCAGGCCTCTGTAACACACTAGTTCCATAGTTTCATAGTTATTAAGGTTGAAGGAAGACTTTAAGTCCATCTAGTTCAACCCATAGCCTAACTTAACATGCCCTAACATGTTGATCAAGAGGAAGGCAAAAAAAAACCATGTGGCAAAGAGTAAGCTCCATATTGGGGGAAAAAATAGCTTCTAGGCTCCACATACGGCAATCAGACTAGTTCCCTGGATCAACACCCTATCAAGGAGTCTAGTATATATAACCTGTAACATTATACTTTTCAAGAAAGGCATCCAGTCCCCTCTTAAATTTAGGTAATGAATCACTCATTACAATATCATATGGCAGAGAGTTCCATAGTCTCACTGCTCTTACAGTAAAGAATCCTTATCTGTTATTATGCTTAAACCTTCTTTCCTCCAGACGTAGAGGATGCCCCCTTGTCCCTGTCTCAGGTCTATGATTAAAAAGATCATCAGAAAGGTCTTTGTACTGTCCCCTCATATATTCATACATTAAAATAAGATCACCCCTTAGCCTTCGTTTTTCCAAACTAAATAGCCCCAAGTGTAATAACCTATCTTGGTATTGCAGCCCCCCTGTCCTCTAATAACCTTGGTCGCTCGTCTCTGCACCCACTCTTGTTCAGCTATGTCTTTCTTATACACTGGAGACCAGAACAGTACACAATATTCTAAGTGTGGTCGAACTAGTGACTTGTAAAATTATGCTCTCTTCATGAGCATCTATACCTCTTTTAATGCACCCCATTATTTTATTTGCCTTTGTAGCAGCTGCCTGACACTGGCCACTAAATGTGAGTTTGTCGTCAACCCATACTCCCAGGTCTTTTTCATTGATGGTTTTGCCCAGAGTTTTAGAATTAGGCACATAGTTATACATTTTATTACTTCTACCCAAGTGCATGATCTTACATTTATCCCCATTAAAGCTCATTTGACATTTATCAGCCCAAGCTTCTAGTTTACATAAATCATCCTGTAATATAAAATTGTCCTCCTCTGTATTGATTACCCTGCAGAGTTTAGTGTCATCTGCAAATATTGAAATTCTGCTCTATATGCCCCCTACACAAGGTCATTAATATGTTAAAAAGAAGAGGGCCCAATACTGACCCGTGTGGTACCCCACTGCTAACTGTGACCCAGTCCGAGTGTGCTCCATTAATAACCTCCCATTGTTTCCTATCACTGAGACAGCTCTTAACCCACTTACACATATTTTCCCTATCCCCATTATTCTCATTTTATGCATCAACCTTTTGTGTGGCACCCAGGGCCGGCGTCAGCACCCGGCGCACCCGGGCAAGTGCCGGGGCCTTGAGCCCATGCCTGCTCTGGGCCCCGGCACTTGCGATACTTACCTCTCCTGGTTCCAGCGCTGCAACGTCTTCCATCCTCTGACTGTGACGTTCAGGTCAGAGGGCGCGATGATGTCACCAGTACGTGCCCTCTATCTGAGCAGTCGCAGCACAGAAAGCAGGAAGACGCTGATGGTGAGGAGTCCAGAGCAGAGCAGCGTCAAGTAACGAGAGGTGATATGTCATTTTATATGGGGACCATCAGAAGGGGCCCATATATGGAGCATTATATGGGGCTAATTCTATATGGAGTATCTTATGGGGTCAATAATATAGGGAGAATCTTATGAAGCCAATTCTATAGGGAGCATTATATAGGGCCAATTTAATATGGAGCATCTTATGGGGCCAATTCCATATGGAGCAGTATATGGGGCTAATTACATATGAAGAAGTATATGAGGCCAATAATATATGAAGCATCCTATGGAACTAATTATATATGGATCATTTTATATGGCCAATTATATATGGAGGATTATATGGGGCCCATTATACATGGAGCATCTTATGGGGCCAATTATTTTTGGAGCATTATATGGGACCCATTCTTTAAGGAGTATTATATGGGGCCCATTCTGTATAGAGCATCATATGGGGCCCATTCTGTATGGAGCAATATATGGGACTCAGTATACTGTATGGGGCCGATCATATACTGTATGGAGCATTATATGAGGCCCATTATATATGGAGCAATAGATGGGGCCCATCAAATACTGTATGTAGAATTATATGTGACTCACTATACTGTATGGAGCATTATATGGGGTCAATTCTGTATGGAGCAATATATGCGGCTCATTCTGTATGGTGCACTCTATGGTGCCCATTATACTGTATGGAGCATTATATGAGGCTCATTATTCTGTATGGAGCATTAATATTGGGCTTATTATTCTGTTTGGAGCAATATATGGAGCTCATTATTCTGTATAGAGGACTATGTGGTGCCAGTTATACTGTATGGAGCACTATATGGGGCCATTACACTGTATGGGGCAATATATGGGGCTCATTATTCTGTTTGGAGCAATACATGGGGCTCATTATTCTGTATAGAGGACTATACTGTCCGGTTTCTGAGCTAATGTAGAATGCGCAATAGATATCACTCATGTAATGTAAGAAGTAAGTGAAATCTTTGGCATTGTACTATACCTATATTTCTCTGCCGTATCCGTGCATTATGAATTGTGGTATGTGTTAAAGGAGCCCACCGGGACTCTTTCACCCAGGGCCCATGAAAACCTGGAGCCGACCCTGGTGGCACGGTATCAAAAGGTTTTGAAATGTCCATATACACTACGTTCACTGGGTTACCTTGGTCCAGTCCGGAACTTACCTCTTCATAGAAATTGATCAGATTAGTCTGACAGGAACGATCCCTAGTAAACCCATGTTGATATTGGGTCATGAGTAGTGTTGAGCATTCCGATACCGCAAGTATCGGGTATCGGCCGATACTTGCGGTATCGGAATTCCGATACCGGGATTCCGATACTTGCCGCGTATCGGATACCGGAATCGGAAGTTCCCAGATTCAAACTGCACGAAATCAGCCAATGAGACTGATTCCAAGTGTGGGCACATCCTGTTCAGCATGGAGGGCATGAAACTACTGGCATGGCTGTGATTGGCTGCTGAAATGATGTCATGATGCAGTTTAAAAGTCGCTGGCGCCATTTTGCGATCACTCTGCTGTGAATTCAGTTAGTGACAGGACGCTGTTTGCTGACTGAGGGCCAGTTTAGAGATAGCGATTTGCTTCTTTGTGCTTTTCAAAGGCTAATTTAGCAACCGCTGTGTTCACCTACTAATCACCTTGCTTTTGCCTTGTAGCGCTGTTTTCACAGCGACCTGCAAGGTCTGTGTGTGTGTGTGTGTGAGTGCAGCCGACTCTCTAGTCTGAGTGCAGCCACATAGGCCATCCATAGCTGGTTGTATTCAGTTCAGGGAGGGTGGTTCATTGCCTCATACTGTTCTTTTTTTTTTTTTTTTTTCAAGTAGTGTAGTCTGCTGCTAATTTTTTCAAAAAAATCCTATTAGTGTCTTTCCACCCGTCTCCAGCTAATTTGTGGAAAAACACTACATAGGATAACGTAGAGGAGGGTTTTTGGGCCTTGCAGCGCCGTTTACGGCTGTCTGCACGGTCTCCGTGTGACTGCAGCTCGCCCTGCAGTCTGTGAGCAGCCATAGCCTGGTTGTCTCCAGCTCAGGGTTCTTCACTGCGTCATACCGTAAAATCAATTTTCCTTTTCTTTTAATTAGTGTAGTCTGCTGCTAATTTTTTCAAAAAAATCCTATTAGTGTCTTTCCACCCGTCTCCAGCTAATTTGTGGAAAAACACTACATAGGATAACGTAGAGGAGGGTTTTTGGGCCTTGCAGCGCCGTTTACGGCTGTCTGCACGGTCTCCGTGTGACTGCAGCTCTCTCTGTTGTCAGTTCAGCCCCCAAAAAATAAATAAATAATAAAGTTCACCAAACACACCAGTGACACCACTTTACATTTGTGTAGGCCACATTAGCTCATATTAAAGTCTAGTCCACACTTTAGAAAATTAGTGTTTCTTATACCTGTTAGGAGTTGTTCAGGAATAAGCACACAAAGCCGTTAGTACTTTTCTGCTTATCTTTATCAGTCAACCAAGATGAAGAAGGCAGTGAGTAAGGCACGTGGGCGTGGGCGTGGGCGCGGAGCAGGGAGGGGACGTGGGGATTCTGTGCCTGCTGCGGGCACCGGTGACTCATCAGCACCCACTTTCACCAGGGAACAGTCATTCATGCGCAGCTTTGTGTCAGAGCGCCGTACACCGCTGCTGCGTGAAGAACAAATTGAAGCCGTTGTCGGATGGATGGCAGCTAATGCATCAACTTCAATTAGTGCCACATCCTCTCAGACACAGAGCACTGGAGAGCAGCCATCTGTCTCTTCACCACCTGCCAAATTGCCCAGGCAGACAGAGAGCCCAGGACAGGAGCCGTCTCTACTTCTGTTCTCTGAATCTCTTGGCTTGGAAACAGGGGGCCAGCCAAGCAGCATTGGAGAAATGGAAGAAGAGGCAGGGTGCAGTGATGCCCAACAGCTTTTTCTCTCTGAGTCTGAAGAGGCGGGTGGGCCAGTGCCTCCGGTCACCACATCGCAGGCCGCATCCGCTGATGATGACACTCAGGTGCCACTTACTGGTGCGTGCTCTGCTGCTGAGACTACCCAGGAGGAGCAGTTGGGGGCAGAGGGTAGTGTAGATGATGAGGTCCTTGACCCATCTTGGCGTGAGGGACAGGAAGGTGGTGGGAGCAGCTCTGAGGAAGAGATTCCCCGTACGGCCCAAAGAGGGAGAGGGAGGGGGAAGACTGCGGATCCTGCAGCCTCCGCTTTGGCACCCGTTAGGAGCATGTCTCTTCCAAAAGCCAAAAAGGGCGCTCCCAAGACTTGCAGTGCCTGGTCCTTTTTTGACACAGTTGCAGATGACATTTGCTATGTCAAATGCAAGGTGTGTCATCACAAAGTAAAAAGAGGTCGAAATTTCAGCAACCTCAATACCTCCAACATGTGGAAACATGTGCGCAACAGGCACGCGGCGGAGTTACAAAAACACACTGAAGAGCTAGGCCAAACAACAGCGGCAGCTACCACCTCTTCAGCTCGTGTTGCCTCTTCCTCCAGCTCACACGCAGCTGGTTCGGCTTCCTCCCAGGATCGCTGTGGAAGAACCTCTGGCCCTGTTGTCCAGAGACCCGCTGTAATTCCACCCGCAGCACCACTTTCCCAGTCATCCACACACTCCCAGCCCAGTGTACAGCCATCGGTAGTACAGGCATGGGAGAAAAGGCGGCCTTTCTCGGCAAATCACCCCCGAGCACAGGCTCTGACTGCAGGCATTGCCAAACTTCTGTCACTGGAAATGCTGTCATTCAGGCTGGTGGAGACTGACAGCTTCCGTGACTTGATGTCATTGGCAGTCCCACAGTACAATGTGCCCAGCCACTTTTATTTCAGCAGGCAAGCCGTCCCTGCCCTGCACAAGCATGTGGAGGGACAGATAAAACACGCGCTACTGAACGCCGTCAGTAGCAAGGTCCACCTCACCACCGATGCGTGGACCAGTCAACATGGACAGGGGCGATACCTTTCCCTCACTGCCCATTGGGTTAATGTCGTTGAGCCGGGTACAGACCGTGCGAGTGGCGCAGGACGTGTCCTGCCCACTCCAAGGATTGCAGGAATCCATTCTGTACGCATTGACTCCTCCTCTTACACCAGTTCCTCAGAATCATCGCTGCAGGAGCCGTCACAGTCCACCTCCACATGGACCCGTGATGAACGTTTACCTGTTACGACCGACATGAGCACAGCCGTGGCCAAACGTCAACAGGCCGTCTTGAAATTAATTTCTTTGGGGAATCGAAGCCACACAGCGCAGGAGCTCTGGAATGCCATCAAGCAGGAGAGCGATGTGTGGTTTGTGCCAGCGAATCTCCAGCCAGGCATGGTAGTGTGTGATAATGGCCGAAATCTGGTGGCAGCTCTGGGCCTCGGCAACCTCACTCACATCCCTTGTCTGGCACATGTGCTCAATTTGGTCGTGCAGAGTTTTTTGAGGGACTATCCGGATTTTGATGCACTGCTGCACAAGGTCCGCCTAGAGTGTGCTCACTTGCGGTGTTCCAGCATGGCAAAAGCGCGCATTGCGGCTCTGCAGCGCCGACACCGCCTGCCGGAACATCGCATCATATGTGACCTACCTACCAGGTGGAATTCCACATTACATATGTTGGAGCGGTTGTGTGAGCAGCAGCAAGCTGTAATGGAGTACCAGCTGCATCAGGCGCAAAGAAGTCGCACTCAGCGCCGTTCAGACTTCACAACCACAGAGTGGGCCACTATGAATGACGTCTGCCAGGTTTTGCGTCCCTTCGATTATTCCACGCGGATGGCGAGTGCAGATGATGCACTAGTCAGCATGACTGTCCCCCTTATCTGCCTGCTTGAAAAATCACTGCAAGCGCTAAGGGATGATGTTGTGGAAGAGGTGGAGGATGAGGATTCAACATTTCCATCATCTTCTGGACAGTCAGCGCCACGTGGTTCCTCACAAACGCGTAGGCAGGGGACAGTTTGTGAGGAGGATGAGGAGGAGTCAATGGAGGAGGAAGACATTCGTCCAGAGGAGGGAGTTACACAATTGTCCAGTACTCAGTGTGTACAGCGAGGGTGGGGTGATGACGAGCGGGCAGAGATCACGCCTCCAGCAGGGGACAGCGTTTCTTGGGCAGTTGGCAGTCTGCAGCACATGGTGGATTACATGCTGCAGTGCCTGAGAAACGACCGCCGCATCGCCCACATTCTCATGTCTGAATATTGGGTGTTCACCCTCCTCGATCCTCGCTACCGGGACAACGTAGAAAGCCTCATCACACCATTGAACCGGGAGCGAAAAATGTGGGAGTACCAAGACACACTGGTGAATTCCATCATCTTCTCCATTCCAAGTGAGAGAAGTGCTGCTAGTGCATTACAAAGCAGCTCAGTGCGTCCAGGCAGTGGTGGAGGCTCTGCACAAAGAGGGAGCAGAAGCAGTGCCTCTGCCCAAGGCAAGAGCAGTATGGCCCAACTGTGGCACAGTTTTCTGTGCCCGCCACAAAAGTCAACACCATCACAGACGGCTCCAGTCAGCAGGAGGCAACGGTTCCGTCAGATGGTGACAGACTACATGTCTTGCCCTCTTGCTGTACTCCCAGACGGCTCTTCCCCTTTCAAGTTTTGGGTCTCAAAGCTGGATACATGGCCAGAGCTAAGCCAGTATGCATTGGAGGTGCTGGCTTGCCCTGCGGCTAGTGTATTATCGGAACGTGTCTTTAGTGCTGCAGGTGGTGTACTAACTGACCGTCGCATGCGACTATCCTCCGATAACGTTGACCGGCTTACTTTCCTGAAAATGAACAAGGCCTGGTTCTCGCAGGATTTTGCCACTCCTCTTCCTGATTAAATAATTAGGTGACTGTCTACGTTATCCAGGTCTCCTGTTGTGTTCATCTTTCTACCACCTGAACTTAAATTCCTAGGCTCCAACACTGCCAGTTGAGGCTCAGAAGTGCCGTCTGCACAGTCAAAACATACGACCCAGTGTTATTGGGTTTCAGTAAAGTCAGTGGGGTTCAGCACCGCCAGCTGATCCCCAGCTGTGTAGCCGGCAACGTGTCCTGCGACCGCCACGCTGACACAACAACTGAAATGTAAGGGAACCTGTCCCCCCCCCCCAAGGCATTTGTTACTGAAAGAGCCACCTTGTGCAGCAGTAATGCTGCACAAGGAAAAGGTAGCTATTTTTGTTTAGCTCCTTGCACATGCAGAACTTAACACTTATAAAATGTGTCCACTGATACCGTAAAACCGTCCCGGAGGTGGGATTTTCCTTCGTAATATGACGCAGCACAGCTGTCATTCCTACCCCATTGGCGCCGTGCCCCGGCTCCTCAGCGTTGTTTAAATCTGTCCCGGAGCCTGCGCTGTTATGTTATCCCTTGGCCAGGCACACTTAGCGCTGCCCATCTTCTGACATCAATTGGTGTCAGGCTGGCTGCGCCTGTGCGGCCGCGCTGGCCGAGAGCCCGCCTCGCATTGTCTTCTGATTTCATCCCACTGGGGGCCTGAGATCCATGGACATGCGCAGTGCATATCTGAACCTCCGCCTCTCACTCATCTCCCTACGCCTTCTTCAGACTGTGCGCCGTCAGCTGATCCCTAATAGCATGCCACGGCCGTGACGCCGCACAGTCTGAAGAAGCCGTAGGGAGGGGAGTGAGAGACGAGGATATGCACTGCGCATGGCCACGGATCCCAGGCCCGCGGTGGGATTACATTAGACGACACTGCAAGGCGGGATCTCGGCCAGCGCGGCCGCACAGGCGCAGCCAGCCTGACACCAAATGATGTCAGAAGATGGGCAGCGCTAAGTGTGCCTGGCCAAGGGATAACATAACAGCGCAGGCTCCGTGACAGATTCAAACAATGCTGAGGACCCGGGGCACGGCGCCAAGGGTGTAGGAATGACAGCTGTGCAGCGTCACATCACAAAGGAAAGTCCCACCTCCGGGACGGTCTCACGGTTTCAGGGGACACATTTTATAAGTGTTTAGTTCTGTGTTTGCAAGGAGCATAATGAAAAGAGCCACCTTTTCCTTTTGCATCTTTTGTGCTGCACAAGCTGGCTCTTTCAGCTACAAACGCCTTGGGGGGGGGTTAAAGGTTCCCTTTCTCCAATCAGGCTTCGGCCTACATTGTGTTCCTCTGCTTCTCCTGCTGTCCCTGGGCTCCAACACTGCTAGTTGTTGCCTGGTAGTGCTGTACGCACAGTCAACAGTCGCTCCTCTGTTATTGGGGTACAGTAACGTCAGCTGTTCCCCTGCTGTGTGTGTGGCAATCCCTCCTATCTCCTCCTCCACCTCCTCCTCTTCCTCCTGTCCCTGGGCTCCAACACCGCTAGTTGTTGCCTGGTAGTGCTGTACGCACAGTCCCAACAGTCCCTCCTCTGTTATTGGGGTTCAGTAACGTCAGCTGTTCCCCTGCTGTGTGTGTGGCAATCCCTCCTATCTCCTCCACCTCCTCCTCCTCCTGTCCCTGGGCTCCAACACCGCTAGTTGTTGCCTGGTAGTGCTGTACGCACAGTCCCAACAGTCCCTCCTCTGTTATTGGGGTTCAGTAACGTCAGCTGTTCCCCTGCTGTGTGTGTGGCAATCCCTCCTATCTCCTCCACCTCCTCCTCCTCCTGTCCCTGGGCTCCAACACCGCTAGTTGTTGCCTGGTAGTGCTGTACGCACAGTCCCAACAGTCCCTTCTCTGTTATTGGGGTTCAGTAACGTCAGCTGTTCCCCTGCTGTGTGTGTGGCAATCCCTCCTATCTCCTCCACCTCCTCCTCCTCCTGTCCCTGGGCTCCAACACCGCTAGTTGTTGCCTGGTAGTGCTGTACGCACAGTCCCAACAGTCCCTCCTCTGTTATTGGGGTTCAGTAACGTCAGCTGTTCCCCTGCTGTGTGTGTGGCAATCCCTCCTATCTCCTCCACCTCCTCCTCCTCCTGTCCCTGGGCTCCAACACCGCTAGTTGTTGCCTGGTAGTGCTGTACGCACAGAGCCAAACACCTCGCCAATGTGTTAGTGGGGTTCAGCACCGCCAGCTGTTCCCCTGCTGTGTATACGGCAACATGTACTGCGACCGCCACGCAGGCACAACAAGTTAAATTTAAGGGAACCTGTCCCCCCCCCCCCAGGCGTTTGTTACTGAAGGAACCACCTTGTGCAGCAGTAATGATGCAAAGGGAAAAAGTGCCTCTTTTCGTGGTGCTCCTTGCACATGCTGAACCTAACACTTATGAAGTGTCCCCTCCTACCGTGATACCGTCCGGTAGGTGGAACTTTCCTTTGTGATGTGATGCAGCACAGCCGTCATTCTTACCCCCTTGGCGCCATGCGCCGCCTCCTCAGCGTTGTTTGAATCAGTCCCGGAGCCTGCCCTGTTAGGTTAGCCCTTGGCCATGCACACATTTTGCGCTGCCCGTCTTCTGACATCATTTGGTGTCAGGCTGGCTGAGCCTGTGCGGCCGCGCTGGACGAGATCCCGCCTCGTAGTGTCTTCTGATTTAATCCCACTGGGGGCCTGAGATCCATGGACATGCGCAGTGCATATCTGAACCTCCACCTCTCACTCATCTCCCTACGGCTTCTTCAGACTGTGCGGTGTCAGCTGATCCCTAATAGCATGCCACGGCCATGACACCGCACAGTCTGAAGAAGCCGTAGGGAGGGGAGTGAGAGGTGAGGATATGCACTGCGCATGGCCACGGATCCCAGGCCCGCGGTGGGATTACATTAGACAACACTGCGAGGCGGGATCTCGGCCAGCGCAGCCGCACAGGCGCAGCCAGTCTGACACCAAATGATGTCAGAAGACGGGCAGCGCAAAATGTGTGCATGGCCAAGGGCTAACCTAACAGCGCAGGCTCCGGGACTGATTCAAACAACGCTGAGGAGGCGGCGCACGGCGCCAAGGGGGTAAGAATGACGGCTGTGCTGCGTCACATCACAAAGGAAAGTTCCACCTACCGGACGGTATCACGGTAGGAGGGGACACTTTTCATAAGTGTTAGGTTCAGCATGTGCAAGGACCATAATTAAAAGAGCTAAGTTTACCTTTTCCAGCATTAGTGCTGTACACGATGGCTCTTTCAGCTACAAATGCCTGGGGGGGGGGGTTAAAGGTTCCCTTTCAACTTGCTCCAGTGCAGGCTTCGGCCTACACTCTGCTCCCTCTCCTCCTCCTGCTGACCCTGGGCTCTAACACCGCCAGTTGGGGCCCAGATGTGCTAGCTGCACAGAGAAAAACACCAGCCAATGTGTCAGTGGGGTTCAGCACCGCCAGCTGTTCCCCTGCTGTGCAGCCAGCAACGTGTCCTGCAACAGCCACGCAGACACAAGAACGGAAATTGAAGGAAACCTGTCCCCCCTCCCCCAGGTGTTTCTACGTTGTGCAGCCACCTTGTACGACAGTAATGCTGCATGTGTGCAAGGTGGCTCAGAAACTTATTCTCCTTGCCCATGTTGAACTGAACACGTCTAAAATGAGTCCTCTGCGACCATTAAAACGTCCCTCAGGTGTGATTTTCCTTTGTATTGACACGTAACAAGCTCCTTGGTAGCGCTGCCCGTCTTCTGGCATCATTGTTTGGCTGCCTGCGCCTCTGCGGCCGCCTTGCCCCACACAACGCCCCTCGGTGTCTTATTTATTTGTACTGCGAGGGTGTGATTGATGGGCATTAACGGTGCATTTCTTCGCCTGTCCCTCATCTCCTTCCGCCTTCTTCGGACTGTGCGGCTTCATGGCCGTGGCATGCGATAAGGGATCAGCTGACGCCGCATAGTCTGAAGCGGGTGTAAGAACCCAAGCGAGATGCGAACATATGTAATGCGCCAGGCCATGAATCCCAGCCCCGCAGTGTTTTAACAATGTTAAGACACTGCGGGGCTGGGATTCATGGTCATCGCATTTCGCAACGGCCGACATTACATGATGTCAGAGGATGGGCAGCGCTAACAGCGCAAGGCCAAGGGATAACACGACAGCGCAGACTCCTGTGCAACAAATAACGATGCTCAGGAGGCCGCGCCAAGCACCAAGGTGGCATTTTTGCCAGCTGTACTGCGTCTCTTTACGAAGGGAACTCACGCCTCAAAATCAGTTTGACTGTGTAAGGGCCTAAATGTTATACGTGTTCCTTTCAGCGTGTGCAAGGAGAAAAATGAAAAGAGCAACCTTTGACTTGTGCAGCACTACTGCTGCATAAGCTGTGGCTCTTCTAGTTTGTAACCCCTGAGGGGGGGTTAAAGGTTACCTTTAAAATTGGTTCAATTAGGCTTCGGCCTACACTCTGCTCCCCCTGCAGAGCCTGGGCTCTAACACCACCAGTTGGTGCCCGGTACTGCTAGCTGCACAGAGAAAAACACCAGCCAAAGTGTCAGTGGTGTTCAGCAATGCCAGCTGTTCCCCTGCTGTGCAGCCGGCAACGTGTCCTGCGACAGCCACGCAGGCACAACAGACCCAAAGCTGCCGCCAGTGCAGGCTTCGGCCTACACTCCGCTCCCCCTGCTCCTCCTCCTGCTGACCCTGGGCTCTAACACCGCCAGTTGGGGCCCAGATGTGCTAGCTGCACAGGGAAAAACACCAGCCAAAGTGTCAGTAGGGTTCAGCAACGCCAGCTGTTCCCCTGCTGTGCAGCCGGCAACGTGTCCTGCGACAGCCACGCAGACACAACAGACCCAAAGCTGCCGCCAGTGCAGGCTTCGGCCTACACTCCGCTCCCCCTGCTCCTCCTCCTGCTGACCCTGCGCTCTAACACCGCCATTTGGGGCCCAGATGTGCTGGCTGCACAGAGCCAAACACCTCGCCAATGTGTCAGTGGGGTCCAGCACCGCCAGCTGTTCCCCTGCTGTGTAGCCGGCAACGTGTCCTGCGACAGCCACGCAGACACAAGAACTGAAATTGAAGGGAACCTGTCCCCGCTCCCCCAGGTGTTTCTATGTTTTACAGCCACCTTGTACAGCATTAATGCTGCATGTGTGCAAGGGGGCTCATAAACTTATTCTCCTCGCCCATGGGGAACTGAACACATCTAAAATGTGTCCTCTGTGACCATTTAACTGTCCCGGAGGTGTGACTTTCCTTTGTAATGACACACTGCAACCCCCTTGGTAGCGCTGCCCGTCTTCTGGCATCATTGTTTGGCTGCCTGCGCCTCTGCGGCCGCCCTGACCCACACAACGCCCCTCGGTGTCTTATTTATTTGGACTGCGAGGGTGTGATTGACGGGCATGAGCAGTGCTTATGTTCGCCTGTCCCTCATCTCCTTCCGCCTTCTTCAGACTGTGCGGCTTCATGGCCGCGGCATGCGATAAGGGATCAGCTGACGCCGCACAGTCTGAAGCGGGTGTAAGGACCCGAGTGTGGGAGGCGAACCTATGTACTGCGCCAGGCCATGAATCCCAGCCCCGCAGTGTTTTAACTATGTAAAGACACTGCGTGGCTCGGATTCATGGTCATCGCAGACCGCAACAGCCGACATGAAATGATGTCAGAAGATGGGCAGCGCTAACAGCGCAAGGCCAAGGGATAACACGACAGCGCAGACTCCTGTACAGCAAATAACAACGCTCAGGAGGCTGCGCCCAGCACCAAGGTGGGATTCTTCACATCTGTGCTGCGTCTCATTACGAAGGGAACTCTCGCCTCCAACACAGTTTGACTGTGTAAGGGCCTAAATGTTATACGTGTCTCTTTCAGCGTGTGCAAGGAGAAAAATGAAAAGAGCAACCTTTGACTTGTGCAGCACTACTGCTGCATAAGCTGTGGCTCTTCTAGTTTGTAACCCCTGAGGGGGGTTAAAGGTTACTTTTAAAATTGGTTCAATTTGTCCTCTGTGACCATTTAACCGTCCCGAAGGTGTGACCTTCCTTTGTAATGACACGCTGCAACCCCCTCGGTAGCGCTGCCCGTCTTCTGGCATCATTGTTTGGCTGCCTGCGCCTCTGCGGCCGCCCTGACCCACTCAACGCCCCTCGGTGTCTTATTTATTTGGACTGCGAGGGTGTGATTGACGGGCATGAGCAGTGCTTATGTTCGCCTGTCCGTATGTTCGCAGTGTCTTAACAATGTTAAGACACTGTGGGGCTGGGATTCATGGTCATCGCATTTCGCAACGGCCGACATTACATGATGTCAGAGGATGGGCAGCGCTAACAGCGCAAGGCCAAGGGATAACACGACAGCGCAGACTCCTGTGCAACAAATAACGATGCTCAGGAGGCCGCGCCAAGCACCAAGGTGGCATTTTTGCCAGCTGTACTGCGTCACTTTACGAAGGGAACTCACGCCTCAAAATCAGTTTGACTGTGTAAGGGCCTAAATGTTATACGTGTTCCTTTCAGCATGTGCAAGGAGAAAAATGAAAAGAGCAACCTTTGACTTGTGCAGCACTACTGCTGCATAAGCTGTGGCTCTTCTAGTTTGTAACCCCTGAGGGGGGGTTAAAGGTTACCTTTAAAATTGGTTCAATTAGGCTTCGGCCTACACTCTGCTCCCCCTGCAGAGCCTGGGCTCTAACACCACCAGTTGGTGCCCGGTACTGCTAGCTGCACAGAGAAAAACACCAGCCAAAGTGTCAGTGGTGTTCAGCAACGCCAGCTGTTCCCCTGCTGTGCAGCCGGCAACGTGTCCTGCGACAGCCACGCAGGCACAACAGACCCAAAGCTGCCGCCAGTGCAGGCTTCGGCCTACACTCCGCTCCCTGTTGTGAAATTGGATTTTGGGCTCCCCCGGTGGCCACTGGTGGAATTGAACTTGTGTGCATCATCCCCTCTGTTCACCTGTTCCCATCAGGATGTGGGAGTCGCTATTTAACCTTGCTCCTCTGTCACTTCCATGCCGGTCAACATTGTAATCAGAAGCCTTTCTGTGCATGTTCCTGCTACCAGACTACTTCCAGCTAAGTCGGACTTTTTGTCCTTGTTTGTTTTTTGCATTTTGTTCCAGTTCACAGCTGCAGTTTCGTTTCTGTGTCTGGAAAGCTCTTGTGATCTGAAATTGCCACTCTGATGTTATGAGTTAATACTAGAGTCTTAAAGTAATTTCAGGATGGTGTATTGATAGGGTTTTCAGCTGACCATGAAAGTACCCTTTCTGTCTTCCTGCTATCTAGTAAGCGGACCTCGATTTTGCTAAACCTTTTTTCATACTACGTTTGTCATTTTCATCTTAAATCACCGCCAATATATGTGGGGGCCTCTGTCTGCCTTTCGGGGAAATTTCTCTAGAGGTGAGCCAGGACTATATTTTCCTCTGCCAGGATTAGTTAGTCCTCCGGCCGGCGCTGGGCGTCTAGGGATAAAACGCAGGCTACGCTACCCAGCTACTGTTAGTTGTGCGGCAGGTTTAGTTCATGGTCAGTTTAAGTTTCCATCCTTCCAAGAGCTAGTTCCTATGTATGCTGGGCTATGTTCTCTTGCCATTGAGAACCATAACAGTTTGACCGGCCCACAAAGGGTTAAATTAATTGGCAGAGAAAGGAGAGAAAAAAGAAGTCTGCTGAAAATTTTTTTTTTTTTTTTTTTCCTTCAGTTCTGAGTGTGCTTTCAATTGAATCACTTGCAAGTCTGCCTATATTGCAGCCTTCCTCTCTCTCTCTCCTTCTAATCCTGGAATGGCTCTGTGTTCACCTGTTTAAAATGGATATTCAGAGTTTAGCTGCAGGTTTGAATAATCTCACCACGAAAGTTCAAAATTTACAAGATTTTGTTGTTCATGTTCCTATATCTGAACCTAGAATTCCTTTGCCTGAATTTTTCTCGGGGAATAGATCTTGCTTTCAAAATTTCAAAAATAATTGCAAGTTGTTTTTGTCCCTGAAATCTCGCTCTGCTGGAGATCCTGCTCAGCAGGTCAGGATTGTGATTTCCTTGCTCCGGGGCGACCCTCAAGATTGGGCTTTTGCATTGGCTCCAGGGGATCCTGCGTTGCTCAATGTGGATGCGTTTTTTCTGGCCTTGGGGTTGCTTTATGAGGAACCTCATTTAGAGCTTCAGGCGGAAAAAGCCTTGATGTCCCTATCTCAGGGGCAAGATGAAGTTGAAATATACTGCCAAAAATTCCGTAAATGGTCTGTGCTTACTCAGTGGAATGAGTGCGCCCTGGCGGCGAATTTCAGAGAGGGTCTCTCTGATGCCGTTAAGGATGTTATGGTGGGGTTCCCTGTGCCTGCGGGTCTGAATGAGTCCATGACAATGGCTATCCAGATCGATAGACGTCTGCGGGAGCGCAAACCTGTGCACCATTTGGCGGTGTCTACTGAGAAGACGCCAGAGAATATGCAATGTGATAGAATTCTGTCCAGAAGCGAACGGCAGAATTTTAGACGAAAAAATGGGTTGTGCTTTTATTGTGGTGATTCAACTCATGTTATATCAGCATGCTCTAAGCGTACTAAGAAGCTTGATAAGTCAGTTTCAATTGGCACTTTTCAGTCTAAGTTTATTCTATCTGTGACCCTGATTTGTTCTTTATCATCTATTACCGCGGATGCCTATGTCGACTCTGGCGCCGCTTTGAGTCTTATGGATTGGTCCTTTGCCAAACGCTGTGGGTATGATTTAGAGCCTCTTGAAACTCCTATACCTCTGAAGGGGATTGACTCCACCCCATTGGCTAGTAATAAACCACAATACTGGACACAAGTAACTATGCGAATTAATCCGGATCATCAGGAGATTATTCGCTTTCTTGTGCTGTATAATCTACATGATGTGTTGGTGCTTGGATTGCCATGGCTGCAATCTCATAACCCAGTCCTCGACTGGAACGCTATGTCTGTGTTAAGCTGGGGATGTAAGGGGATGCATGGGGACGTACCTTTGGTTTCCATTTCGTCATCTATTCCCTCTGAGATTCCTGAATTCTTGTCTGACTATCGTGACGTTTTTGAAGAACCTAAGCTTGGTTCATTACCTCCGCACCGGGAGTGCGATTGTGCCATAGATTTGATTCCGGGTAGTAAATACCCTAAGGGTCGTTTATTTAATCTGTCTGTGCCTGAACATGCTGCTATGCGAGAATATATAAAGGAGTCCTTGGAAAAGGGACATATTCGTCCTTCGTCATCTCCCTTAGGAGCCGGTTTTTTCTTTGTGTCTAAGAAAGATGGCTCTTTGAGGCCGTGTATTGATTATCGGCTTTTGAATAAAATCACGGTTAAATATCAATATCCGTTGCCACTGCTGACTGATTTGTTTGCTCGCATAAAGGGGGCCAAGTGGTTCTCTAAGATAGATCTCCGTGGGGCGTATAATTTGTTGCGAATTAAGCAGGGGGATGAGTGGAAAACCGCATTTAATACGCCCGAGGGCCACTTTGAGTATTTGGTGATGCCTTTTGGCCTTTCAAATGCCCCTTCAGTCTTTCAGTCCTTTATGCATGACATTTTCCGTGATTATTTGGATAAATTTATGATCGTGTATCTGGATGATATTCTGATTTTTTCGGATGACTGGGACTCTCATGTCCAGCAGGTCAGGAGGGTTTTTCAGGTTTTGCGGTCTAATTCCTTGTGTGTGAAGGGTTCTAAGTGCGTTTTTGGGGTTCAAAAGATTTCCTTCTTGGGATACATTTTTTCCCCCTCTTCCATCGAGATGGATCCTGTCAAGGTTCGGGCTATTTGTGATTGGACGCAACCCTCTTCTCTTAAGAGTCTTCAGAAATTTTTGGGCTTTGCTAACTTTTATCGTCGATTTATTGCTGGTTTTTCTGATGTTGTTAAACCATTGACTGATTTGACTAAGAAGGGTGCTGATGTTGCTGATTGGTCCCCTGCTGCTGTGGAGGCCTTTCGGGAGCTTAAGCGCCGCTTTTCTTCCGCCCCTGTGTTGCGTCAGCCTGATGTTGCTCTTCCTTTTCAGGTTGAGGTCGACGCTTCTGAAATCGGAGCTGGGGCGGTTTTGTCGCAAAGAAGTTCCGACTGCTCCGTGATGAAACCTTGTGCTTTTTTTTCTCGTAAATTTTCGCCTGCCGAGCGGAATTATGATATTGGGAATCGGGAGCTTTTGGCCATGAAGTGGGCTTTTGAGGAGTGGCGTCATTGGCTTGAGGGGGCTAGACATCAGGTGGTGGTATTGACCGACCACAAAAATTTAATTTATCTTGAGTCCGCCAGACGCCTGAATCCTAGACAGGCGCGCTGGTCGTTGTTTTTCTCTCGGTTTAATTTTGTGGTGTCATACCTACCGGGTTCTAAGAATGTTAAGGCTGATGCCCTTTCTAGGAGTTTTGAGCCTGACTCCCCTGGTAATTCTGAACCTACAGGTATCCTTAAGGATGGAGTGATATTGTCTGCCGTTTCTCCAGACCTGCGGCGGGCCTTGCAGGATTTTCAGGCGGATAGACCTGATCGTTGCCCACCTGGTAGACTGTTTGTTCCTGATGATTGGACCAGTAAAGTCATTTCTGAGGTTCATTCTTCTGCGTTGGCAGGTCATCCTGGAATCTTTGGTACCAGGGATTTGGTGGCAAGGTCCTTCTGGTGGCCTTCCCTGTCACGAGATGTACGAGGCTTTGTGCAGTCTTGTGACGTTTGTGCTCGGGCCAAGCCTTGTTGTTCTCGGGCTAGTGGATTGTTGTTGCCCTTGCCTATCCCGAAGAGGCCTTGGACGCACATCTCGATGGATTTTATTTCGGATCTTCCTGTTTCTCAGAAGATGTCTGTCATCTGGGTGGTGTGTGACCGTTTCTCTAAGATGGTCCATTTGGTTCCCCTGCCTAAGTTGCCTTCTTCTTCCGAGTTGGTTCCTCTGTTTTTTCAAAATGTGGTTCGTTTGCATGGTATTCCGGAGAATATCGTTTCTGACAGAGGAACCCAATTCGTGTCTAGATTTTGGCGGGCATTCTGTGCTAGGATGGGCATAGATTTGTCTTTCTCGTCTGCTTTCCATCCTCAGACTAATGGCCAGACCGAGCGGACGAATCAGACTTTGGAGACATATTTGAGGTGTTTTGTGTCTGCAGATCAGGATGATTGGGTTGCTTTTTTGCCTTTAGCGGAGTTTGCCCTCAATAATCGGGCCAGCTCTGCCACCTTGGTGTCTCCTTTTTTCTGTAATTCGGGGTTTCATCCTCGATTTTCCTCCGGTCAGGTGGAATCTTCGGATTGTCCTGGAGTGGATGCTGTGGTGGAGAGGTTGCATCAGATTTGGGGGCAGGTGGTGGACAATTTGAAGTTGTCCCAGGAGAAGACTCAGCTTTTTGCCAATCGCCGGCGTCGGGTTGGTCCTCGGCTTTGTGTCGGGGACTTGGTGTGGTTGTCTTCTCGTTTTGTCCCTATGAGGGTTTCTTCTCCTAAGTTTAAGCCTCGGTTCATCGGCCCGTACAAGATATTGGAGATTCTTAACCCTGTGTCCTTTCGTTTGGACCTCCCTGCATCTTTTTCTATTCATAATGTTTTTCATCGGTCATTGTTGCGCAGGTATGAGGTACCGGTTGTGCCTTCCGTTGAGCCTCCTGCTCCGGTGTTGGTTGAGGGCGAGTTGGAGTACGTTGTGGAAAAAATCTTGGACTCCCGTGTTTCCAGACGGAAACTCCAGTATCTGGTCAAATGGAAGGGATACGGTCAGGAGGATAATTCTTGGGTGACTGCCTCTGATGTTCATGCCTCCGATCTGGTCCGTGCCTTTCATAGGGCTCATCCTGATCGCCCTGGTGGTTCTGGTGAGGGTTCGGTGCCCCCTCCTTGAGGGGGGGGTACTGTTGTGAAATTGGATTTTGGGCTCCCCCGGTGGCCACTGGTGGAATTGAACTTGTGTGCATCATCCCCTCTGTTCACCTGTTCCCATCAGGATGTGGGAGTCGCTATTTAACCTTGCTCCTCTGTCACTTCCATGCCGGTCAACATTGTAATCAGAAGCCTTTCTGTGCATGTTCCTGCTACCAGACTACTTCCAGCTAAGTCGGACTTTTTGTCCTTGTTTGTTTTTTGCATTTTGTTCCAGTTCACAGCTGCAGTTTCGTTTCTGTGTCTGGAAAGCTCTTGTGATCTGAAATTGCCACTCTGATGTTATGAGTTAATACTAGAGTCTTAAAGTAATTTCAGGATGGTGTATTGATAGGGTTTTCAGCTGACCATGAAAGTACCCTTTCTGTCTTCCTGCTATCTAGTAAGCGGACCTCGATTTTGCTAAACCTTTTTTCATACTACGTTTGTCATTTTCATCTTAAATCACCGCCAATATATGTGGGGGCCTCTGTCTGCCTTTCGGGGAAATTTCTCTAGAGGTGAGCCAGGACTATATTTTCCTCTGCCAGGATTAGTTAGTCCTCCGGCCGGCGCTGGGCGTCTAGGGATAAAACGCAGGCTACGCTACCCGGCTACTGTTAGTTGTGCGGCAGGTTTAGTTCATGGTCAGTTTAAGTTTCCATCCTTCCAAGAGCTAGTTCCTATGTATGCTGGGCTATGTTCTCTTGCCATTGAGAACCATAACAGCTCCCCCTGCTCCTCCTCCTGCTGACCCTGGGCTCTAACACCGCCAGTTGGGGCCCAGATGTGCTAGCTGCACAGAGAAAAACACCAGCCAAAGTGTCAGTAGGGTTCAGCAACGCCAGCTGTTCCCCTGCTGTGCAGCCGGCAACGTGTCCTGCGACAGCCACGCAGACACAACAGACCCAAAGCTGCCGCCAGTGCAGGCTTCGGCCTACACTCCGCTCCCCCTGCTCCTCCTCCTGCTGACCCTGGGCTCTAATACCGCCAGTTGGGGCCCAGATGTGCTGGCTGCACAGAGCCAAACACCTCGCCAATGTGTCAGTGGGGTCCAGCACCGCCAGCTGTTCCCCTGCTGTGTAGCCGGCAACGTGTCCTGCGACAGCCACACAGACACAAGAACTGAAATTGAAGGGAACCTGTCCCCGCTCCCCCAGGTGTTTCTATGTTTTACAGCCACCTTGTACAGCAGTAATGCTGCATGTGTGCAAGGGGGCTCATAAACTTATTCTCCTCGCCCATGGGGAACTGAACACATCTAAAATGTGTCCTCTGTGACCATTTAACCGTCCCGGAGGTGTGACTTTCCTTTGTAATGACACACTGCAACCCCCTTGGTAGCGCTGCCCGTCTTCTGGCATCATTGTTTGGCTGCCTGCGCCTCTGCGGCCGCCCTGACCCACACAACGCCCCTCGGTGTCTTATTTATTTGGACTGCGAGGGTGTGATTGACGGGCATGAGCAGTGCTTATGTTCGCCTGTCCCTCATCTCCTTCCGCCTTCTTCAGACTGTGCGGCTTCATGGCCGCGGCATGCAATAAGGGATCAGCTGACGCCGCACAGTCTGAAGCGGGTGTAAGGACCCGAGTGTGAGAGGCGAACCTATGTACTGCGCCAGGCCATGAATCCCAGCCCCGCAGTGTTTTAACTATGTAAAGACACTGCGTGGCTCGGATTCATGGTCATCGCAGACCGCAACAGCCGACATGAAATGATGTCAGAAGATGGGCAGCGCTAACAGCGCAAGGCCAAGGGATAACACGTCAGCGCAGACTCCTGTACAGCAAATAACAACGCTCAGGAGGCTGCGCCCAGCACCAAGGTGGGATTCTTCACATCTGTGCTGCGTCTCATTACGAAGGGAACTCTCGCCTCCAACACAGTTTGACTGTGTAAGGGCCTAAATGTTATACGTGTCTCTTTCAGCGTGTGCAAGGAGAAAAATGAAAAGAGCAATCTTTGACTTGTGCAGCACTACTGCTGCATAAGCTGTGGCTCTTCTAGTTTGTAACCCCTGAGGGGGGGTTAAAGGTTACTTTTAAAATCGGTTCAATTAGGCTTCGGCCTACACTCTGCTCCACCTGCAGAGCCCGGGCTCCAACACCGCTAATTGCTGTCCGGAAGTGCTGGCTGCACAGAGCCAAACACCTCGCCAATGTGTCAGTGGGGTCCAGCACCGCCAGCTGTTCCCCTGCTGTGTAGCCGGCAATGTGTCCTGCGACCGCCACGCAGACACAACAGACCCAAAGCTGCCGCCAGTGCAGGCTTCAGCCTACACTCCGCTCCCCCTGCTCCTCCTCCTGCTGACCCTGGGCTTTAACACCGCCAGTTGGGGCCCAGATGTGCTGGCTGCACAGAGCCAAACACCTCGCCAATGTGTCAGTGGGGTCCAGCACCGCCAGCTGTTCCCCTGCTGTGTAGCCGGCAACGTGTCCTGCGACAGCCACGCAGACACAAGAACTGAAATTGAAGGGAACCTGTCCCCGCTCCCCCAGGTGTTTCTATGTTTTACAGCCACCTTGTACAGCAGTAATGCTGCATGTGTGCAAGGGGGCTCATAAACTTATTCTCCTCGCCCATGGGGAACTGAACACGTCTAAAATGTGTCCTCTGTGACCATTTAACCGTCCCGGAGGTGTGACCTTCCTTTGTAATGACACGCTGCAACCCCCTCGGTAGCGCTGCCCATCTTCTGGCATCATTGTTTGGCTGCCTGCGCCTCTGCGGCCGCCCTGACCCACTCAACGCCCCTCGGTGTCTTATTTATTTGGACTGCGAGGGTGTGATTGACGGGCATGAGCAGTGCTTATGTTCGCCTGTCCCTCATCTTCTTCCGCCTTCTTCAGACTGTGCGGCTTCATGGCCGCGGCATGCGATAAGGGATCAGCTGACGCCGCACAGTCTGAAGCGGGTGTAAGGACCCGAGTGTGAGAGGCGAACCTATGTACTGCGCCAGGCCATGAATCCCAGCCCCGCAGTGTTTTAACTATGTAAAGACACTGCGTGGCTCGGATTCATGGTCATCGCAGACCGCAACAGCCGACATGAAATGATGTCAGAAGATGGGCAGCGCTAACAGCGCAAGGCCAAGGGATAACACGACAGCGCAGACTCCTGTACAGCAAATAACAACGCTCAGAAGGCTGCGCCCAGCACCAAGGTGGGATTCTTCACATCTGTGCTGCGTCTCATTATGAAGGGAACTCTCGCCTCCAACACAGTTTGACTGTGTAAGGGCCTAAATGTTATATGTGTCCCTTTCAGCGTGTGCAAGGAGAAAAATGAAAAGAGCAACCTTTGACTTGTGCAGCACTACTGCTGCATAAGCTGTGGCTCTTCTAGTTTGTAACCCCTGAGGGGGGGTTAAAGGTTACTTTTAAAATCGGTTCAATTAGGCTTCGGCCTACACTCTGCTCCACCTGCAGAGCCCGGGCTCCAACACCGCTAGTTGCTGTCCGGAAGTGCTGGCTGCACAGAGCCAAACACCTCGCCAATGTGTCAGTGGGGTCCAGCACCGCCAGCTGTTCCCCTGCTGTGTAGCCGGCAACGTGTCCTGCGACAGCCACGCTGACACAACAGACCCAAAGCTGCCGCCAGTGCAGGCTTCGGCCTACACTCCCCTCCCTCTCCTCCTCCTGCTGACCCTGGGCTCTAACACCGCCAGTTGGGGCTCTAGGAAGACAAGCTTGAATAGGTCCCCATCCTGGTTCCAGTACCGTCAGCTGGTTCCGGGCAGAGCCTTTGGCTTAGGTGCCTCCCTCTGGGTATCCGAGTTCCACCAACGTCAGGTGGTCCTTGGTAGTGCTTTCAGGCACGGGTACCTCCTGCTTAGTAACCGGGTTCCAGTAACGTCAGCTGGTCCTCGGTAGTTCCATTGGCTCTTGGACCTTCGGCTACCCATCCGGGTTCCAGTACCGTCAGCTGGTTCTCGGCAGTGTCTTTTGCTCTTGTACCTTCTGCCCCCCATCCTGGTTCCAGTACCGTCAGCTGGTTCCGGGCAGAGCCTTTGGCTTAGGTGCCTCCCTCTGGGTATCCGAGTTCCACCAACGTCAGGTGGTCCTTGGTAGTGCTTTCAGGCACGGGTACCTCCTGTTAGTAACCGGGTTCCAGTAACGTCAGCTGGTCCTCGGTAGTTCCATTGGCTCTTGGACCTTCGGCTACCCATCCGGGTTCCAGTACCGTCAGCTGGTTCTCGGCAGTGTCTTTTGCTCTTGTACCTTCTGCTCCCCAATCTGGTTCCAGTACCGTCAGCTGGTTCCGGGCAGAGCCTTTGGCTTAGGTGCCTCCCTCTGGGTATCCGAGTTCCACCAACGTCAGGTGGTCCTTGGTAGTGCTTTCAGGCACGGGTACCTCCTGCTTAGTAACCGGGTTCCAGTAACGTCAGCTGGTCCTCGGTAGTTCCATTGGCTCTTGGACCTTCGGCTACCCATCCGGGTTCCAGTACCGTCAGCTGGTTCTCGGCAGTGTCTTTTGCTCTTGTACCTTCTGCTCCCCATCCTGGTTCCAGTACCGTCAGCTGGTTCCGGGCAGAGCCTTTGGCTTAGGTGCCTCCCTCTGGGTATCCGAGTTCCACCAACGTCAGGTGGTCCTTGGTAGTGCTTTCAGGCACGGGTACCTCCTGTTAGTAACCGGGTTCCAGTAACGTCAGCTGGTCCTCGGTAGTTCCATTGGCTCTTGGACCTTCGGCTACCCATCCGGGTTCCAGTACCGTCAGCTGGTTCTCGGCAGTGTCTTTTGCTCTTGTACCTTCTGCTCCCCAATCTGGTTCCAGTACCGTCAGCTGGTTCCGGGCAGAGCCTTTGGCTTAGGTGCCTCCCTCTGGGTATCCGAGTTCCACCAACGTCAGGTGGTCCTTGGTAGTGCTTTCAGGCACGGGTACCTCCTGCTTAGTAACCGGGTTCCAGTAACGTCAGCTGGTCCACGGTAGTTCCATTGGCTCTTGGACCTTCGGGTAGCCATCCGAGTTCCAGTTCCATCAGCTGTTTCTCGGCATTTTCTCAGCCTTCTTGTACCTTCTGCTACATTTCCAAGTTCAAGACCCTAAAGACGATGACCCGGAAGACCACCCCTAAGATGATGACGACACCAGAGACGACAACCACCGAGATGACGACGACCCCGGAGACGACGACCCTGGAGACAACGACGACAACCTGGAAGACCGAGAAGCAGAAGAACAAGAGGCTGCAGAACAAAGAGCAGAAGAACATTAAGCATAAGACTAAATATAAGAGCAAAAGATATTATCTAAATTATAAGCAGAAGAAGACTAAGCAGTGTATGGGGGTGAGTCCGTTCCTCCTCGTGGTGCCCCTGGATAAAGCCTGATGCTGCAGGCCAAACTGAACGCGGACAAATGTACCTCTTTTGTCACAGGCAGAACGGAAGGTGTAATCTTCAAACTTTTATAGATAACAACTATGGGAATGCCTGTCACAAATAAGAATATGATGAAGAAGTTGAATATGAAAAAGATAATAGTTAAATAAAAAGAATATGAACAATGTAAAAAAAAAAAATTATAGGTAGAAGAAGAAGAAGATGAATAAGGTGAAGATAGTTGATGTCAAAGAAGCTGATGATGAGGATAATGAAGAAGAAAGTGTGGGAGAAGTAAAAAAGAAGGTGAAGGACGTGGAAGTAGTGAAACATCAATATCTGACAAAATAAAAAAAAAAATAGTCAAAATCATTCTAACGCCGAACGTCATAAAAAAAAACAAAAAAACCTGCTATTCTATTTGTTTGGGCTAAACCTCTGTGCCTTTAATGTCTCCGCCAACTCCCCCAATACATCCTACATTATTCTTAGTTGTTTTCCTTCATGTAGAATTAACCTACAAGGAAAGAAAGGGTTTATTTTAATTCCGATATTTTCGTCCCATTGACTTGCATTGGGATCGGGTATCGGTATCGGATTAGATCCGATACTTTGACGGTATCGGCCGATACTTTCCGATACCGATACTTTCCGATATCGGAAGGTATCGCTCAACACTAGTCATGAGGTTATTCCTCTTCAGATACTCCAGTATAGCATCTCTTAGAATACCCTCCAGGATTTTATCCACAGTAGAGGTTAAGCTTACTGGCCTATAATTTCCGAGTTCAGCTTTTGTCCCCTTTTTGAATATTGGCACCGCATTTGCTATACGCCCGTCCTGTGGTGCATGACAGAAAAACGAATGGCACATCCAAACTAGTGTGAATAGGTGCATACCAGGAGCAGCTACCTCCATATACAATATACAAAAAAAAGGTTGCACTCTATCGTGCCAAAGCATGTGGAATATGAAATACATGAAATATGAATAGCAAAATGGCTTTTGAACATTAGGAAAAATATTTATGAGATGCTTTGCACAGAATTTGGCCAAATAGTGTGAGCCCATCAACCATCATCAAGATGGCCTCATTAATCTGATGGGTCCCTGATCTCCCTGTCCAAATGTGAACACTTACCTAGGGCTAATGTTTGTATGCATGGGCGAATGTGGACACCTCTCTCAGTAAAGCCTACATATATGGGTAGATAGAGTGCAGTCCAGTGGTACAGACCCTATTATTATGGAGTCTTTAACCCCTTCCCGACATGCGCCGTACTAGTACTGCTCTGCGGGAACTGAGTTCCTGCAAACCACAGTACTAGCACTGCGCAAGATCGCGTGGCCCCACGCTGAGCGCCGCGGCGATCGCGTGCGGGTGTCAGCTGTATATGACAGCTGACACCCCGCAGCTATGCCCATGAACAGCGCTAGCGCCAATCATTGGCATTTAACCCTTCTGATGCCACTGTCAGTAGTGACAGCGACATAGAGGGGCATCGCGCAGTGACGGGGCTCCCTGCGCTCTCCCACCAGAACAATGCGATGCAATCGCGTTATTTCAGTGTTCTGAAAGGAGTCCCCGGATCCGGTCCCAGGATCCAAAATGGCCGCGGGGAAGTTTCCACTGTTTAGTCACATCAGGCACTCTCCAAACGCGACATGGGGTCCAATCTCTATTCCAGCCAATTCTGCAGAGAAAAACTAAAACAGTGCTCCTTCGCTTCCGAGCTCTCCTGTGCGCCCAAACAGGGGATTACCTCAACATATGGAGTATCAGCATACTCAGGACAAATTGTACAACAAACTTTGGGGTCCAATTTCTCCTGTTACCCTTGGGAAAATACAAAACCGGGGGCTAAAAAATAATTTTTGTGGAAAAAAAAAGAGTTTTTATTTTCATGGCTCTGCATTATAAACTGTAGTGAAACACTTGGGCGTTCAAAGTTCTCACAACACATCTAGATAAGTTCCTTGGGGGTCTAGTTTCCAATATGGGGTCACTTGTGGGAAGTTTCTACTGTTTTGGTACATCAGGGGCTCTGCAAATGCAACGTGACACCTGCAGACAAATCCATCCAAGTCCATCTAAGCATTCCAAATGGTGCTCCTTCCCTTCCGAGCTCTGTCGTGCGCACAAACAGTGGTTCCCCCCACATATAGGGTATCAGCGTTCTCAGGACAAATTGCACAAAAACTTTTGGGGTCCAATTTGTCCTGTTACCCTTGGGAAAATAAAAAATCTGGGGCGAAAAGGTCATTTTTTGTGAAAAAAATATGATTTTTTTTTCTCGGCTCTACATTATAAACTTCTGTGAAGCACTTGGAGGTTCAAAGTGCTCACCACACATCTAGATTAGTTCCTTAGGAGGTCTACTTTCCAAAATCGTGTCACTCGTGGGGGGTTTCCACTGTTTAGGCACATCAGAGGCTCTCCAAACGCGACATGGTGTCCGATCTCAATTCCAGCAAATTTTGCATTGAAAAGTCAAATGGCACTCCTTCCCTTCTGCGCTCTGCCATGTGCCCAAACAGTGGTTTACTCCCACATATGGGGTATCGACGTACTCAGGACAAAATGTACAATTACTTTTGTGGTCCAATTTCTCCTGCTACCCTTGGCAAAATAAAACAAATTGGATCTGAAGTAAAAATTTTGTGAAAAAAAGTTAAATGTTCAATTTTTTTTAAACATTCCAAAAATTCCTGTGAAGCACCTGAAGGGTTAATAAACTTTTTAAATGTGGTTTTGAGTACCCTGAGGGGTGAATTTTTTAGAATGGTGTCACTTTTGGGCATTTTCTGTTATATAGACCCCTCAAAGTCACTTCAAGTGTGAGGTGGTCCCTAAAAAAATGGTTTTGCTAATTTTGTTGTAAAAATGAGAAATTGCTGGTCAGTTTTTAACCCTGATAACTTCCTAACAAAAAAATTATGTTTCCAAAATTGTGCTAATGTAAAGCAGACATGTGGGTAATGTTATTTATTAACTATTTTGTATGATATGACTCTCTAATTTAAGGGAATAAAAACTAAAAGTTTAAAAATTGCAAAATTTTCAACATTTTTGCCAAATTTCCATTTTTCATAAATAAATGCAAGTCAACTCGAAGAAATTTTACCACTATCATAAAGTACAATATGTCATGAGAAAACAGTCTCAGAATCACCAGGATCCGTTGAAGCATTTCAGAGTTATGACCTCATAAAGTGACAGTGGTCAGAATTGAAAAAAATGGCCTGGTCAGGAAGTTGAAAACAGGCTTCGGGGTGAAGGGGTTAAAGATTAAAAATAATGGTCTATCAATGACTGTACTTAATTCCTGCAGTACTCGGGGGTGGATCCCATCCGGGCCCGGAGATTTGTCAATTTTAGTGATTTTTAGATGCCGCCGTACTTCCTGATGGGTTAAACAGGTGACATTTAATGTGGAATTTTTGTTATCACTGATCATATTGGCTGCCATGGAATTTTCTTGTGTAAATACTGATGAAAAAAGTCATTTAGCATATTGGCTTTCTCCTCATCCTCATCCACCATTTCACCTAGACTATTTTTAAGGGAGCCCAACACTCATTTTTTTAGTTTCTTACTATTTACGTAGTTAAAGAATATTTTGGGATTATTTGTACTCTCTCTGGCAATGAGTCTCTCTGTCTCAATTTTTGCTGCCTTGATTTGATTTTTACAGAATGTATTTAATTTTCTGAATTATTTAATGCCTCCTCACTACCTACTACCTGCTAATAAACGTCTCCCATTTTCTTTGTGTATTTTTATGTCTCAGGATATCGTCCCAGTTAATTGCACCAAGATCCTCTCTCATCCATTGGAAATTTGCCCTCCTGAAGTTCAGTGTCCTTGTCACCCCCCTACTACCCATCTTATTAACCCCTTCACCCCCGGAGCTTTTTCCGTTTTTCCATTTTCGTTTTTCGCTACCCTCCTTCCCAGAGCCATAACTTTTTTATTTTTCCGTCAATTTGGCCATGTGAGGGCTTATTTTTTGCGGGACGAGTTGTACTTTTGAGCGACATCATTGGTTTTAGCATGTCGTGTACTAGAAAACGGGAAAAAAATTCCAAGTGCAGTGAAATTGCAAAAAAAGTGCAATCCCACACTTGTTTTTTGCTTGCCTATTTTGCTAGGTTCACTAAATGCTAAAACTGACCTGCCATTATGATTCTCCAGGTCACTACGAGTTTATAGACACCTAACATGACTAGGTTATTTTTCACCTAAGTGGTGAAAAAAAATTCCAAACTTTGCAAAAAACAAAACAAAACAAAATTGCGCCATTTTCCGATACTCGTAGCGTCTCCATTTTTCGTGATCTGGGGTCAGGTGAGGGCTTATTTTTTGCGTGCCGAGCTGGCGTTTTTAATGATAGCATTTTGGTGTAGATACGTTCTTTTGATCGCCCGTTATTGCATTTTAATGCAATGTCGTGGCGACCAAAAAAACGTAAATCTGGCGTTTCGAATTTTTTTCTCATTACGCCATTTAGCGATCAGGTTAATGCTTTTTTTTAATTGATAGATCGGGCGATTCTGAACGCGGCGATACCAAATATGTGTAGGTTGGGTTTTTTTTTTATTGATTTATTTTGATTGGGGCGAAAGGGGGGTGATTTAAACTTTTATATTTTTTTTATTTTTTTCACATTTTTAAAAACTTTTTTTTTTTACTTTTGCCATGCTTCTATAGCCTCCATGGGAGGCTAGAAGCAGGCACAGCCCGATCGGCTCTGCTATGCAGCAGTGATCATAAGATCGCTGCTACACAGCAGATTTGCAGGTGTGCTGTGAGCGCCGACCACAGGGGGGCGCTCACAGCCACCGGCAATCAGTAACCATAGAGGTCTCAAGGACCTCTATGGTTACCTTCCTGACACATCGCCGACCCCCGATCATGTGACGGGGGTCGGCGATGCGCTCATATCCGGCCGCACGGCCGGATGCGGTAGTTAAATGCCGCTGTCTGAGTTTGACAGCGGCATTTAACTAGTTAATAGCGGCGGGTGATCGCGATTTCACCCGCCGCTATTGCGCGCACATGTCAGCTGTAAAAAACAGCTGACATGTCGCGACTTTGATGTGCGCTCACCGCCGGAGCGCACATCAAAGCGGGGGTCCCGACATGTGACGTACTATACCGTCACATGTCGGGAAGGGGTTAAAGGTTACATGAAAACTTATTTTGTGATCACTATTCCCCAAGTAACCCCCAACCCTTATATTTGATATGCGGTCTGGCCTGTTGGTTAATATTAGGTCTAGCAGTGCCCCCCTCCTTGTTGGGTCCTGAACCAGTTGTGAAAGGTAATTGTCTCTCATAGTTGTCAAAAAACGATTACCTTTGCTGGAACTGCAGGTTTCTGTTCCCCAATCTATTTCAGGGTAGTTGAAGTCCCCCATAATAATGACTTCTCCTTGAGCCGCAGCTTCATCTATTTGCTTTATGAGGATATTCTCCGTTGCTTCCATTATTTTTGGAGATTTATAACAAACCCCTATCAGTAATTTATTATTTTTCCCCCTCCCCTTATCTCTACCCACAGGGACTCTACATTTTCATTAGATTCACCTATAGTATCACGCAGGATGGGTTTTAAGGATGATTTTACATATAGACACACACCTCCCCCTCGCTTATCCGTTCGGTCATTTCTGAACAGACTATAGCCCTGCAAGTTAATAGCCCAGTCATGGCTCTCATCCAGCCATGTTTCAGATATCCTCACCATGTCATAATTATGCTCCAACAACATTCTAATTCCTCCATGTTGTTGGTGAGGCTTCTGGCATTAGTATACATACATTTTATGTATCTCTCTGTACCTCTATTCTTTGAAAAATTATTAATTGTTCTAACTGCCACCCCCAACTTCCTTATTTGTGCCCAGGTCTCTATCTGCACTATCTTCCCCTCCTATAAAATGAATACCCTCCCCCCAATCCCTAGTTTAAACACTCCTCCAACCTTCTAACCATTTTCTCCCCCAGCACAGCTGCCCTTCCCCATTGAGGTGCAGCCCGTCCCTAGCATAGAGCCTGTAGCCCACTGAGAAGTTGGCCCAGTTCTGCAGGAACCCAAACCCCTCCTTCCTACACCAATTCTTGAGCCATTTATTAACCTCCCTAATCTCCCGTTGCCTCTCTGGCGTGGCACGTGGTACAGGCAGTATTTCGGAAAATACCACGTTGGAGGTCCTTGCTTTCAGCTTGCAGCCTAATTCCCTGAAATTGCTTTTAAGGACCTTCCACCTACCTCTAACTTTGTCATTTGTGCCAATGTGCACCATGACCGCTGGGTCCTCACCAGCCCCTCCCAGTAATCTGCCAACCCGATCAGCGATGTGTCGGACTCGAGCGCCAGGTAGGCAGCACACCGTTCGACGATCCCTGTCTTTGTGACAGATTGCCCTATCTGTTCCCCTAATAATTGAGTCCCCACTACCAGCACCTGTCTTGCCTGCCCTGCTCTCCTATTTCCCTCCTTACTGTAGCAGTCACTCCTCCGGCTTTCAGAGGACATGCCTGGCTGCAGCAGTGCTACCCCTATACTGGCACTCTCCCCTCATCTGCCAACTTAGCAAACTTATTGGGGTGTGCCAGATCAGGACTAGCCTCCCTGGCACTCTTCCCTCTACCCGGCCTTCTAACTGTCACCCAGCTTTCTGCTGCACTGTCCTGCAGCTCCATCCTACCATCCCTCCTCATCTATCCCATTGAGCATGTGCTCAGTGAGCAGAAGACTCCTTTCCATATTGTCAATGGATCTCAGTGTTTTCAGCTGCACATTTAGATTCAGAATCTGGGTTTCCAAATGCACAATGTGCTCACATCTCGCACAGCAGTATGCACCCTCGACCGGCTGGTCAAGGATTGCATACATGAGGCAAGATGTGCTCTGAATGGCAATAACAATAGTGGAGCACATTTCCTAATGGGGATTGCACCAGACAGAAAAGTTAAATAAAAAATAAATGCAAAGTATTACTAAAATACAGATAGCAATTCAGTAATTCCTCCCTTGGAAAATCCCTGAATTCAAAGTCACTGAATCACAAGTCACACACTTACCGCTGTTCGCACTTACACTCAGGTCACACTCGCTAAGCTGAAGATTTAAAGAGATTTTTTTTCTTTTTCCCCTCAGCAGAAATCCACCTTGCTGTTCAATGCACTTTCAATGCACTAAATGCTAGAAACTTTTTTAAAGTCAGGTCCCCTACTGCATGACACTAGGAAGAGAAGAAGTTTTTAGTGGCCTCTGGGTCAGGCCTCTATAACACACTAGATGCTACAAACTATTTTAAAGTCAGGTCCCCTACTGTATGATGTTAGGAACACAATAATTATTTGGTGGCCTCTGGATCAGGACTCTACAGCTTAATTTTAACCTAACAAAATGACAAAGTGTGATACAGCGGGCTGTCTAACTTTTTGCAACTGAAAAATTATAATTTTTTTTAATGTACCTTAGGTCTGCAGACAGTTTCATATCACCACGCATTAAATGACAAGGTGGGATACAGCCGGCTGTTTCACATTTAGCTAGTGAAAAATATTATTTCGAATGCTATACTCGTGCATGGAGCACAATAGAAGCTGTGCACGACACACTTGTAGGACATGTGTCCTGCTGGCTTTGTCTGTGGACCTCAGTGATGGCCGAAAAAAAAAAAATGCTGGAACGTACATTTAACAGCCACACTGGACACTAGGTAGCCACACTATCTGACTGATATACAACCACCTAGCTAACTAGCTAAAATCTTGCTGCTAACAGTGCCAGTGTCAGGAGCAGCCTCCTTGAGACAGGCTAGGTGTGAGCCGAAACGTCACCCAGATATGTGGGTCTGAATAAACCTCACCACTTTTTCACTTTGGAAACCATAGCATGCTGCCTTCATTTTTTCTTTTTTGTGTGACTTGGGGCAAATATTGGGCTTTTTTGCCTGGGAGGCTTGGCACCCGCTAGTTAGCATTGTGCTGTTCAATTTTTCTGTTTGTTTAAAAAGAGTATTGGGTATTTTAACAAATATTTAATAGGTTACAGTAGAATAGGGCCCTGCCAGAAGAGTCTACCTTGTCGTGGTGGCGGCTTAAAAAATCTTTTGGCCAAAGCAAAAGTTGATGGCTATGTATGTGATATAGTGTTAAATGGGAACTGTTAATGTGTGATTGATGAGGGCATGTGGAGAATTTCCAATAGTGGGTGGTGGGACTGTGAAAGGTTTGCGGGGTGAAGGCTAATATGAGGTGGAGCCTGGGCGGAGTCTCAAGGAAGCCAGAAAATGTTGCCTGTATGGGAGCCTGAAATTCCTGATAACAAATATGTATCTATGTTTGTATATATTGTCTATCTCTTTTTGGACTTGAGACATAACCTGGTACAGTAAGTACAATTGTTTGCTGTTGATTCTGATTATGCAGAGGAAAATAATTCCTGAAAGGCAGAACAAAATAGACAAAAACAAAACAGAAAATGACTGACTGCTAGTAAAATGCCACATCAATACAAAGTTTTATGTTTATTCAGCTGGACTAGAAGACAATTTGGACTAGAGAACGTGGTATTTAGCACTTCTGAAACTGGAAGTTTTACTTTCCAAACTCATTTTTGGAAATGCCAAAAACTTTGATAAATTTTTATGTTAAAACTATCTCTGCAGTCCTACTTAATTCTCGGGCCAAATACTGAGAGTGGCCACTTAGTCTGTCAGATATATTGAATAGAGATGAGTGAATCAGTTGAGGCAAATCAAATTGGTGTACAATTTTATCAAATAGAGATTATATTTGTGCTAATTGCCAAAAAAATAAACACCACCTTTTTATATATTGCAGAAGACTTTATCAACCACAAAAGGCTCACAGAATCTCAGGCATGACCGGGCTTGTTTCTACTATAATGCCTTGCAGCTATCACATGACATGGTATAGGGCAGTTGAAATAGGAGTGGCTATCAAAGCCTGTATAAAAGCCAAGGCAGAAAATGCAGCAGCCATTTTAGGGTAAATAGGAATAGTGAGGAACAGTGAGGAAAGACACCCACTAAAGGACCCTAAGCACCCTAAAGCACCCTAAAGCACCCAGCTCCGCAATAGTAACAGGAAGAGAAAGTCCTAAAAGATTAGGGAAATACTCTAGACATAGTATTGTATTATACAACTGCAGCGTTGAAGAATAGTGTAGCTATTTGTGAATGAGGACAGGACTAGATGAGAGTATAAAAAATCGCCTTAGTTACTCAGAAGATTTCCATGTTATTTTCATTCATGTACTATCCGTGTGTCTGTTTTTTGTTTGGTCCATGTGAAAAAATGGGTACGCTTACATGAACATATAAACAAAAATCAGTCCCATTTTCTTCCAGAAAAAACTCACTTGTTATTCGTATGCAATCCATATGCAATCCGTTTTTTTACTCAGCAGTTATTAATCATCTACAGGACCATTTACAATTTCCTATGCAACAGAATTGTAATGTATCTGTAAAAATCACATGCCCCTCTGATTGTCCTCATGCCATGCGATTTATTTCTCACACCCATCAGATTTTGGAGGGAAATCTCAGCATTCTGCAATTTTTCTCCTTTGCCGTTTGCAGCTGAGAAAAAATATACGGATCTGCACTGCCTAATTGAATAACATTGGTCCGAGTGCAATTCGATTTTTTTATCCCATTGTACTTGTTCAATTTATACACTAGTGTGCTGTCAGTTTAATGTCCAATTTTTATTTGCTCATCACATGTCCATACTATACCCTTGTCG
Organism: Ranitomeya variabilis; assembly: GCF_051348905.1. Lineage (NCBI taxonomy): Eukaryota > Metazoa > Chordata > Amphibia > Anura > Dendrobatidae > Ranitomeya > Ranitomeya variabilis. The sequence continues at coordinate 78,815,040 of NC_135239.1, read as the reverse complement.
GAAGAAGCCGCAACACGCAAAGAACACGCAAACGGCAGTGCTAGACACAGTGTGGTTGATCAGTGATTTCATTTATCTGATATTAGTCCTACTAGATTTGAATTATAATTACATATTTTTGTTTCCATTTATAATGCACTAGAATGCAGCAAGCCAGCACAATATTTATTACAGAAAAAAATCTGAAATCAGTGTCAGTCAAAAACGGTGTGCTTGCTTGTCACAAGTGCCAGTTTTGAGTTTTTGATTTTCTTATTCAATCGTTTTTCTTCAGGGAGAATAATTGTTTATTAAAAATCCTAATAAAAATTCCCCAAAATTCACACATTTAACTGTGACTGTCTACTTCACAAAGAGTGCATATCACAAACAATTTTTTTTTGCACATCTGCTTTACCCCAATTGTTTTACTAAAATTCTATCTATACACATTCCAGCAATACCATGCCCTGTTGATGGTGCTGACCTTTTGGGCCTACACCGAACTAGCATTTCTTATTACCGTATATTCTCTTGTATAAGCCAACCGGAGTAGGGTTGAGCGAAACGGATCGTTCATTTTCATAAGTCGCCAACTTTTGGCAAAGTCGGCGTCTCATGAAACCGAGCCGATCCCTGTGTGGGGTCTGCCATGCGGTACGCGACTTTCGCGCCAAAGTCGCGTTTCAATGATGCTAAAAGCGCCATTTCTCAGCCAATGAAGGTGGACGCAGAGTGTGGGCAGCGTGATGACATAGTTCTCAGTCCCCACCATCTTAGAGAAGGGCATTGCAGTGATTGGCTTGCTTTCTGCGGCGTCACAGGGGCTATAAAGGGACGTTCCCGCCGACCGCCATCTTACTGCTGCTGATCTGAGCGTAGGGAGAGGTTGCTGCCGCTTCTTCGGAAGCAGGGATAGTGATAGGCAGGGTACATAAAGCTACAAACCGCTTGTGCTGTAGCGATTTCCACTGTCCAACACCACCTTTTGATTGCAGGGACAGTGGAAGCTACATTTTTTTTTCCTCAGCGCTGTAGCTCATTGGGCTGCACTAGAAGGCTCCCTGACCCTGATAGCTGCGTTGCTGTGCCTGTGTGTACGCCGCTGAGCAAACCAACTGCTTTTTTCAAAGCACAAATCCTGTTTTTCCTTGATTTCTGCACAGCTATCTTGTGTGTTTGTCCACACTTTTGTGTGCAGCAGTCCTTTTTATAGCTGCCTGCCATACTTTTCTGAGATAACTGCAGGGAGATAAATATTGGCAAGTCTGCCTCCGTGCCATTGCTGTGTTTGGTATCTGTCTCTCATTGTGTGCCACCGAAAACACTGTGTAATACTTGGCCCTTTTTTTTTTTGCTAAATTCTCCCTTTTCCCCAAAAAAAATTAGTGGGAGATAAATATTGGCAAGTCTGCCTCCGTGCCATTGCTGTGTGTGGCATCTGTCTCTTATTGTGTGGCACCGAAAACACTGTGTAATACTTGGCAATTTTTTTTTTTTTTGGGTACATTCTCCCTTTTCCCAAAAAAAAATTAGTGGGAGATAAATATTGGCAAGTCTGCCTCCGTGCCATTGCTGTGTGTGGTATCTGTCTCTCATTGTGTGCCACCGAAAACACTGTGTAATACTTGGCCATTTTTTTTTTTTTTTGCTAAATTCTCCCTTTTCACAAAAAAAAATTAGTGGGAGATAAATATTGGCAAGTCTGCCTCCGTGCCATTGCTGTGTGTGGTATCTGTCTCTCATTGTGTGCCACCGAAAACACTGTGTAATACTTGGCCATTTTTTTTTTTTTTGCTAAATTCTCCCTTTTCCCCAAAACAAATTAGTGGGAGATAAATATTGGCAAGTCTGCCTCCGTGCCATTGCTGTGTGTGGCATCTGTCTGTCATTGTGTGGCACCGAAAACACTGTGTAATACTTGGCCATTTTTTTTTGGGGGGGGGGTACATTCTCCCTTTTCCAAAAAAAAAATTAGTGGGAGATAAATATTGGCAAGTCGGCCTCCGTGCCATTGCTGTGTGTGGTATCTGTCTCTCATTGTGTGCCACCGAAAACACTGTGTAATACTTGGCCATTTTTTTTTTTGGGTGGGGGTACATTCTCCCTTTTCCAAAAAAAAAATTAGTGGGAGATAAATATTGGCAAGTCTGCCTCCGTGCCATTGCTGTGTGTGGTATCTGTCTCTCATTGTGTGCCACCGAAAACACTGTGTAATACTTGGCCATTTTTTTTTTTTTAGGGTAAATTCTCCCAGAAAAAAAAAACAAATAGTGGGAGATTAAGATTGGCATTTCTGCTTGAGTGCTGGTCCTGTGTGTGCCATCTGTCTCAAATTATTGGGGCACAGAAAACCTAGTGTGTAACATTGGGCCTGATTTTCCTTTCAGTGTCAGGCACCTATAAAGGTATATATAAATCCTACAGAAGTTTGAGTTCACCTGATAAGTTGTTTTACAGTAACAAATAGCGTTACTTTGGTTACGTTTTGCAAACAATGAGGAAGTCTAGTGGAAGAGGTCGTGGCCGTGGGCGGTCATTGTCAGCTGGTAATGATGGTAGTGTTGGTGGAGCATCAGGTGGTCGTGGTAAAAGCAGTACAGCACCTAAGTCTCGAGTTGTTGAGCCAGGTTCATTGTCTGGCTACACAAGGCCTCGAACGCTCTCTTTTCTGGGAGTAGGAAAACCACTTTTGAAGCCGGAGCAGGAGGAACAAGTATTGGCTTTCATTGCTGACTCTGCCTCTAACTCTTTCGCCTCCTCCTCGGAAAGTGCCAAATGTCAGAGCAGTGCATCGTCAGTGGATGCTCCCGATCAGGAACAAGTCGCTTCCTTGTGTCCTTCACTAAAAACAACAGTGAAGGATGCGTCAGTCGACACAACAGGTTACTCCATGGAGCTCTTTACACATACCGTTCCTGGGTTACACAGTGAAACAGTTAACAGGCTATGCCCATTAGAAGTTGAATCGGACATGGAGTGCACAGATGCACAGCCACAGCCAGATTACTATGCTGTTCCTTTGACTCAGACCAGAACATTGCCCTCGCAGTGTACTGAGGCAGAATCAAAACCAGCGGAGACTATGGTGCTCCGTCACGAACGCAATACCACCGGCTTACACGGTGACACAGACGAAGTTGCACACAACATAGAAGAGGAGGTCATAGATGACCCAAGTTGTGGACCCCGATTGGCAGCCATTGGGGGAACAGGGTGCAGGCGGCAGTAGTTCTGAAGCGGAGGAGGAGGAACCGCAGCAGGCATCAACATCACAACAGGTTCCATCTACCGGGCCCGTATCTGGCCAAAAACGCGTGGCAAAACCTAAACCAGTTGGAGGACAGCGTGGCCATCCGGTTAAAGAAGCTCAGTCTGCAATGCCTGAAAAGGTATCCGATAGTAGAAAGAGTGCAGTCTGGCATTTTTTTAAACAACATCCAAATGATCAGCGCAAAGTCATCTGTCAAAAATGTTCAACTACCTTAAGCAGAGGGCAGAATCTTAAAAGTCTAAATACAAGTTGCATGCATAGACATTTATCCACCATGCATTTGCAAGCCTGGACTAACTACCAAACGTCCCTAAAGGTTGCAGCACCCTCGGCCAATGAAGCTAGTCAGCAACGCTACATCCCTTCCCTCCCTGTAAGCCGACCATTTCCCACACCACCTGCAGTATCTGTGCAGCTTTTGTCGCCAGGCCAAAGCAGTCAGGGAATCACCAGGTTAGTAGTAGGAAACACTGCATGTAGGGCACCGGCAAGAATACCATCTCCAACCCTCTCTCACTCACCTATGTCCACAGGCACCACCGCTAGTTCCACGATCTCCAGCTCTCCAGTCCAGCTCACCCTACATGAGACTCTTGTTAGGAAAAGGATGTACTCATCCTCGCATACGCGTACACAGGGTTTGAACGCCCACATTGCTAGACTAATCTCATTAGAGATGATGCCCTACCGGTTAGTTGAAAGCGAAGCTTTCAAAGCGCTGATGGACTACGCTGTACCACACTACGAGCTACACAGTCGGCACTTCTTTTCTAGAAAAGCCATCCCAGCCCTCCAACAGCATGTTAAAGACCGCATCGTCCATGCACTCAGGCAGTCTGTGACTACAAAGGTGCACCTGACAACAGATGCATGGACCAGTAGGCATGGCCAGGGACGTTACGTGTCCATCACGGCACACTGGGTGAATGTGGTGGATGCAGGCTCCACAGGGGACAGCAATATTGGGACAGTTCTGCTTAGCCCACGGTCAAGGAAAGAGTTGGCTGTAGGCGTTCGCCCCCCCTCCTCCTCTTCCTCCTCCTCCTGCAGAAGCGAGAGCTCATCCACAGACCGCAGTCACACATCCACTCCATCCGCAGCTGCCACTGTTGCACACCAGGTGTGCCATTATGGGACAGCTAGTGGCAAGCGTCAGCAGGCTGTATTGGCAATGAAGTGTTTGGGCGACAACAGACACACCGCGGAAGTTCTGTCCGAGTTCTTGCAGAAAGAAACTCAGTCATGGCTGGGCACTGTACATCTTGAGGCAGGCAAGGTAGTGAGTAATAACGGAAGGAATTTCATGGCTGCCATAGCCCTTTCCCAACTGAAACACATTCCTTGCCTGGCTCACACCTTTAACCTGGTGGTGCAGTGCTTCCTGAAAAGTTATCCGGGGTTACCCGACCTGCTCCTCAAAGTGCGCAGACTTTGCTCGCATATCCGCCGTTCGCCTGTACACTCCAGCCGTATGCAGAACTATCAGCGTTCTTTGAACCTTCCTCAGCAACGCCTAATCATCGACGTTGCAACAAGGTGGAACTCCACACTGCACATGCTTCAGAGAGTGTGCGAACAGAGGCGTGCTGTTATTTATTTGTGGGAGGATACACGGGTAGACAGTTGGATGGCAGACATGGAGTTGTCAGGTGTGCAGTGGTCGAAGCTACAAGACCTGTGTCAAGTCCTTCAGTGTTTTGAGGAATGCACACGGCTGGTTAGTGCAGACAACGCCATAATAAGCATGAGCATCCCCCTAATGCGTCTGCTGATGCAAAGTTTGACGCACATAAAGGAGCAGGCGTCTGCAGCCGAGGAAGAGGAAAGCCTTGATGACAGTCAGCCATTGTCTGGTCAGGGCCGTGTAGAGGACGCGGTAGCGGGCGAAGAGGAGGAGGAGGACGAGGAGGATGATGGGGATGAGTACTTTTTTACTGAGGAAGCTTCTCCTGGGCCAACAGAAATTAGTGGCGTTGCAAGGCCGGGTTCTGTTTTTGTAAGGGAGACAAGTGACGTAGATTTGCCTGTAACTGCCCATCAAACCAGCACAACCGCAGATTTGCCAACTGGAACTTTGGCCCACATGGCGGATTATGCCTTACGTATCCTCAAAAAGGACCCACGCATTATTAAAATGATGAGCGATGACGATTACTGGTTGGCCTGCATCCTTGACCCTCGCTATAAAGGCAAATTGCAAAATATTATGCCACATGAGAACCTCGAACAAATATTAGCAACCAAACAAGCTACTCTTGTAGACCGTTTGATTCAGGCATTCCCAGCACACAGCGCCGGTGATGGTTCTCACACGAGCTGCAGGGGGCTACAGGGCAGAGGTGTTAGAGGTGCACAGATCAGAAGTGGCGTTGGACAGAGGGGTTTTATGACCAGGTTGTGGAGTGATTTCGCAATGACCGCAGACAGGACAGGTACTGCAGCATCTATTCAAAGTGACTGGAGACAACATTTGTCCAGTATGGTTACTAACTATTTTTCAGCCCTTATTGATGTTCTCCCTCAACCAGCATACGACATGTTTACACCTCCCCCAATGGGAAAACTCCCCCCACGGGGCCGTTGTCTCACTCTCGACACTTGGCGCAAGCACCCGTTAGTTACAGTGCTGTTTGTCAGAAGAGGTGGGTGTGCTCGCTTTTGGTCGACGGCACTGCCACTGGGTCCCTCATAGTACAATGTAGTGTCTCTGGCGGTGGTGGTGCGCACCCAACGTCAGACACACCGTTGTAACATGAGGGGCCCTGGGGCGGTACCGCCGGCCACAAGAGAGTCCCCCCCCCAGCTGAAACTGTGCTCTACCACGTGCCAAATTATCTCGCACAGCTCCACCAATGTTTAGTCTATGCGCTGACATCATTCAATGCCTGGCACTGACAATCAATACCAATTTGTTGACATCTATGATGATAGTTACAGTAGTCTGGGTCAGTGTCCTATATTGACACCAGTAAATACTAATTTACTGCCAAATTACTTTGTCATAAACTCTGCAGATGAGCCCACCCCTGTACCTAAGCATGCCACCCTTTTTTTTATTTATAGTTGTTTTGCGAGACATTAACATCTATTTATTTTTTGGGAGTACTAACTGTGTCAGACACTTCTTGCAATACTCCTCCACTGACCACAATGCTGTCTGCCTGTGTTTCCATGTAACCGATTTTAAACTGCCATGCCTGCCTATTGTTTGTTATTTTAGTCCTTTGATAGCCTGTCTGCGGCCCCTACCTGCAATACTCCTCCACTCACCACAATGCTGCCTGGAGTGCCTGCCTGTATATCCATGTAACCGATTTTAAACTGCCATGCCTGCCTATTGTTTGTTATTTTAGGCCTTTGATAGCCTGTCTGCGGCCCCTACCTGCAATACTCCTCCACTGACTACAATGCTGCCTGGAGTGCCTGCCTGTGTATCCATGTAACCGATTTTAAACTGCCATGCCTGCCTATTGTTTGTTATTTTAGGCCTTTGATAGCCTGTCTGCGGCCCCTACCTGCAATACTCCTCCACTGACCACAATGCTGCCTGGAGTGCCTGCCTGTGTATCCATGTAACCGATTTAAAACTGCCATGCCTGCCTATTGTTTGTTATTTTAGGCCTTTGTTAGCCTGTCTGCAGCACCTACTTGCAATACTCCTCCACTGACCACACCAATGCTGCCCGTGTACCCCTGGAACCTATTTAAAAGTTCATAGAGCCTAGTTATATATTTTATTTACTATTAATAAGGCCATGATGGACTACGCTGTACCACGCTACAAGCTAACCAGTCGACACTTCTTTTGCGAGAAAAGCCATCCCAACCCTCCACCAGCATGTTAAAGACCGCATTGTCCATGCACTCTGGCAATCTGTGAGTACAAAGGTGCACCTGACAACAGACGCATGGACCTGTAGGCATGGCCACGGAAGATTACGTGTCCATTAAGGCGCAATGGGTTAATGTGGTGGATGCATGGTCCACAGGGGACAGCCTACTAAGTCTGTCTGCAGTCCCTAATTCAAATTGTCCTCCACTGTCTAAATCGGAGCTTCCACCTTCTGGCTTTCGGCCTATAGTATCAGAAATTAAACTGCATTTGGCCTTCAACTTTGGTTACGGCCTACTAACGGTGTCTGCCCCTCCCTGGTGTTTGTCCTCAACTGAATATAGCTGAGCTTCAACCTTCTGGCTCTCATTAAGTGCTGTGTTTTTAAAAATTGGTGGTTAGGGCCTACTAACGGTGTCTGCCCCTCCCTGGTGTTTGCCCTCAACTGAATAAAGCTGAGCTTCCACCTTCTGGCTTTCGGCCTATAGTATCTGATATTAAACTGCATTTGGCCTTCAACTTTGGTTACGGCCTACTAACGGTGTCTGCCCCTGCCTGGTGTTTGTCCTCAACTGAATAAAGCTGAGCTTCAACCTTCTGGCTCTCATTAAGTGCTGTGTTTTTAAAAATTAGTGGTTAGGGCCTACTAACGGTGACTGCCCCTCCCTGGTGTTTGCCCTCAACTGAATAAAGCTGAGCTTCCACCTTCTGGCTTTCGGCCTATAGTATCAGATATTAAACTGCATTTGGCCTTCAACTTTGGTTACGGCCTACTAACGGTGTCTGCCCCTCCCTGGTGTTTGTCCTCAACTGAATATAGCTGAGCTTCAACCTTCTGGCTCTCATTAAGTGCTGTGTTTTTAAAAATTGGTGGTTAGGGCCTACTAACGGTGTCTGCCCCTCCCTGGTGTTTGCCCTCAACTGAATAAAGCTGAGCTTCCACCTTCTGGCTTTCGGCCTATAGTATCAGATATTAAACTGCATTTGGCCTTCAACTTTGGTTACGGCCTACTAACGGTGTCTGCCCCTGCCTGGTGTTTGTCCTCAACTGAATAAAGCTGAGCTTCAACCTTCTGGCTCTCATTAAGTGCTGTGTTTTTAAAAATTGGTGGTTAGGGCCTACTAACGGTGTCTGCCCCTCCCTGGTGTTTGCCCTCAACTGAATAAAGCTGAGCTTCCACCTTCTGGCTTTCGGCCTATAGTATCAGATATTAAACTGCATTTGGCCTCCAACTTTGGTTACGGCCTACTAACGGTGTCTGCCCCTGCCTGGTGTTTGTCCTCAACTGAATAAAGCTGAGCTTCAACCTTCTGGCTCTCATTAAGTGCTGTGTTTTTAAAAATTAGTGGTTAGGGCCTACTAACGGTGACTGCCCCTCCCTGGTGTTTGCCCTCAACTGAATAAAGCTGAGCTTCCACCTTCTGGCTTTCGGCCTATAGTATCAGATATTAAACTGCATTTGGCCTTCAACTTTGGTTACGGCCTACTAACGGTGTCTGCCCCTCCCTGGTGTTTGTCCTCAACTGAATATAGCTGAGCTTCAACCTTCTGGCTCTCATTAAGTGCTGTGTTTTTAAAAATTGGTGGTTAGGGCCTACTAACGGTGTCTGCCCCTCCCTGGTGTTTGCCCTCAACTGAATAAAGCTGAGCTTCCACCTTCTGGCTTTCGGCCTATAGTATCAGATATTAAACTGCATTTGGCCTTCAACTTTGGTTACGGCCTACTAACGGTGTCTGCCCCTCCCTGGTGTTTGTCCTCAACTCAATAAAGCTGAGCTTCAACCTTCTGGCTCCCATTAAGTGCTGTGTTTTTAAAAATTGGTGGTTAGGGCCTACTAACGGTGTCTGCCCCTCCCTGGTGTTTGCCCTCAACTGAATAAAGCTGAGCTTCCACCTTCTGGCTTTCGGCCTATAGTATCAGATATTAAACTGCATTTGGCCTTCAACTTTGGTTACGGCCTACTAACGGTGTCTGCCCCTGCCTGGTGTTTGTCCTCAACTGAATAAAGCTGAGCTTCAACCTTCTGGCTCGCATTAAGTGCTGTGTTTTTAAAAATTGGTGGTTAGGGCCTACTAACGGTGTCTGCCCCTCCCTGGTGTTTGCCCTCAACTGAATAAAGCTGAGCTTCAGTCTTAGGCTTTTGGCCTAAAGTATCAGATATTAAACTGCATTTGGCCTATTAGTGTGTTTGGGCCCTTAAAACAGTGTCTGCTGCTCCTGGGTTTGCTACTCCACTGAACAAAGCAATGCCGCCTGTTTAGTCCTGTTACCAATTTTGAACTGCATTTAGCCTACTTTATTCTTTGGCCCTATATCTGTTTCCTCCTCATCCTGCCCATTGCCCAGCCACTGCTAGATGAGTCTGCTGGTACATTGACCCAGACTACTACATTCCCCTTGCACTCTACACAGCCAGAATCTGACCCTGCTGAAAGTATGGTTCCCCTTCCCGCATGTTATACCACCTTACACAGGGACAAAGAGGAAGGTGCAGATGAAAGTGCAGGTTCTTTCATCAGGTGGGGGGGCATACTCGTTGGTGACGTCACTGGCACAGGGCCCCTCAGAGTACGCAAAAGTGTCGCTGCTGGTGGGAGGCGCCCCCGCCGTGCAAACACACCGCTGTACTTTGAGGGGCCCTGTGCCAGTGCCAATGCGAACAAGTGTGCCCCCCTGCTTGCTCAGGATCACAGCACTTGCAACGTTGAAATACTTATCTTTCCCTGCTCCACCGCCGTGACGTAGTCCACGATTCCTGGGCCCACTAAAACCTTGAACCAGCCCTACCCCCCACAAATTTGCCAAATGACCCCCAAGTTCCATTGAACAACTATTATTATAAAGTTAATTAAGATTGACAAGCTTCAGAAACAAGAATGGATGTTTTTGGCATTAAAATGAGCACTGTAGGTGTTTTCCTGGCCTCCACTCACTGCCGACTATGCTTCCCCATTGACTTGCATTGGGTTTCGTGTTTTGGTCGATCCCCGACTTTTAGCGATAATCGGCCGACTGCACTCGACTCGACTCTGGACAAAGTCGGGTTTCACAAAACCCGACTCGATCTTTAAATATGAAAGTCGCTCAACCCACCGGAGTATAGGACGAGACAACCAATTTTGCCACGAAAAATTGGTAAAACTTATTGACTTTTTTTTTTGTGTTTATTGAAGATTTCCAAAACAATACAGTGCAGTCAAACAGTAATAACCGTAACAGAGGTCAACTAAATATGACCAGAAATAAGTAAGTAGAAAAACAAAATCAATCAGAAAGTAAGAAGTAGGAAGTAGGAGAGAGTAAAAAAAACTTATTGACTTGAGTATAAGCCAGGTATGCATTGTCCACTCATCCCTATCCTTGTATGCATGGTTCCTCATCCCAATCCTTGTATGCATGTCTCCTTATCCCCATCCTTGCATGCATGGCTCCTTATTCCCATATTTATATGCAAGGCTCCTTATCCCCATCCTTGTATGCATGGCTCCTTATTCCCATCCTTGCATGCATGGCTCCTTATCCCCGTCCTTGTATGCATGGCTCCTTATCCCCCATCCTTGTATGCATGGCTCCTTATCCCCCATCCTTGTATGCATGTCTCCTTATTCCCATCCTTGTCTGGATGGCTCCTAATTCTCATCCTTGTATGCATGGCTCCCTGTATGCATGGCTCCTTATCCCCATCCTTGTATGCATGGCTCCTTATCCCCCATCCTTGCATGCATGGCTCCTTATTCCCATCCTTGTCTGGATGGATCCTAATTCCCATCCTTGTATGCATGGCTCTTTATTCCCATCCGTGTCTGCATGGTTCCTCATCCCCATCCTTGTATGTATGGCCCACATGAGAAGAAAATTAAAAAAATGCTACCTATCTTTCCTGCGCACCCTCTCAGCAACTCGTACCAGTGTCAGCAGCTCCTGCGGCCGTGCAATCATGTGTCCCTGCTCGTTAAGTAATTAATATTCACCTCTCTCCACACCCATGGGAGTCAAGAGAGGTGAATATTCATTACCTTAATGAGTGGGCACCCGTGAGAGCCCGGCAGCTGCTTGAAGTCGGTGGCTGCAGCTGTAATTATGTGCGCTATAAGATAAATTAATATTCATTGCCAGTGCAGTGAATATTAATTTCTCTTTAGCAGCGGGCAGAGGCTTTAGCCACAGCCGTCGGCTCCAGCCTCCTGTGACCGGCTATTTCAACTCTCCCCCTTCCCTGCTGTCTTCTGGGACAATGACTCGTGTATAAGCTGAGGGGGGCATTTTCTTAACTAAAAAATGTGCTGAAAAACTCGGCTTGAGTATATAATTTTCTTAGAATTTAGGTTTCATTTTGTAAAAAATGAATAGAAAAAATAAATAGAAAATGCAAACATTTAACTGTGAAATGCCTACTTCTAAGAAACATCCATAAATTATACGTTATTCTATAGTGGCCAAGCAAAAATTTACAAAAGTGAACATGAGGTTCTTAGTTTAAAATAATAATTAGATTGTATTAAGCCCACTACCACGTCAAGGTGAACCTCTCAGTAGGTCTATAACCTAAAAGGTGTTATCCGATTGGACCAATGTTATTCAAAGGAGCAGTGCTTGACCACTAATTATTTTCACTGACAAAAATCACAACAACCTGCATTGCCACTCTGAAATGGATGTCACTCACCAATTCAAGTCCATGGGTGGTGGAAAACATTGGACCACGCTCAGATGACTCAAAAAAATGTATAGCACAAACAAAGTCCTCCAACACAAATTCTCGAAAACTATAATTAGTTTTGTTAATATACATAATTTAAAGAGCAATAAAAAAATTGAAAATGCAAGCTAATCCTACAGGTGATGGAAAAAAGCAAACACTGGACATGAAGAATGCTAGATTAGTACCCTAACAGAGTATATCACACCATGAAGACATTTTTCAACCAAACTGGAAATATAGGTAAATAAGATCAATACATACATAATAAAGTGCATAATGCAAAATAGTTGAATGGTGTACAAAGATGCAAGGTATATAAAAAATAGTCATGCACAATTAGGGGTATATCTACCTATTTATATAATGTTACATACTATACGATACAATACACTTTATTGATCCCGGTGGAAATTGCGGTATTACAGCAGCAATACAAACAGCACAGCAGTACATAAAATATTACATGCAAACATGCAAAATAAAGTGCACAATGCACAATGGTTGAATTGTGTTCAAGGATGCAAGGTATATAGAAGATCGTCATGCACAATTAGGGGTATAGCTACCTATTTATATAATGTTATATTAGCTGTGTCAGATTTCACCCGGGAGCAGAAAGTATCAATAAGAATAATACAATTACCGGTAAATCATGTAAAGTATACAGTTTCCAGGGGAAAACAGAGACAGTAATGTGCACACCATAGCCCAAGGTAGCTCAATACAACAATATAGATACGAAGAGCCAGTATAGATACCCTGTGTGTGGTCACGTCCAGCGTACCCCTTGACGCGTGTTTCGATGTTGAATCTTCCTCAGAAGAGGTGCATCATGACATCTGAGTGAAGTCCTATTTGCACGGACTCACACAATGCAAAAGATGGATAAATTTTGTTCTCCAACTTCTCCTTATCCAAGCATAGCTTATCACACTATGTAAGACTTCGATCAATGTCGGATAAGAGTTTGATCAGAGTGTTATTAGCATAATCAACCCGATTCTCATGGATAAGAGAATCTGCAGTTATGTGACCCTGGCCTTAGCCACATCCTAGGGTTCTATTTAGTCCAATCATACAAGCAGATCTAATGATTTTTATTTTAGGAGATACTCCACGATTAGATCAGAATAAGTGATCAACAATGGTGGGGGGAATTGATCTTATTTTGTAATAAAACATATTACAAAATGGATAAGTGGAGATTTACCAATGATTGACATATCAAGAAAAGACAGGATTAAAAAGAATAAACAAATGTGGAATCCATGGTTCAAGGAATGTGTATCAAGTAGGGGCAGTGACACCCCTAAAGGTTTTATAGGTGAAGATGGAGGAAGTGAGAGAAGCCATTTTTTTTCTAGTCCTCCGAGCCTTGAGATGGTGGGATTGTGTACATAATGTGTAGCATATATTGTAGTTAATGTTATACTTTCTGATATTGTTTATTAGCAAATGAAAAAAATGAAAACAAGCTTCTAATATTCATTGGAAACATTTTCTGAGTGCAATACTGAATCCTAGAAGATCAAATCCACTTATCACTAGAAGTAAATAGATTACTGTAGAAAGTTAATGCCGAGAACTCAGTTGGAAGAATCTCCAGCTGACTAATAATTACTTCTAGAAATATTTCAGCAGGATAAAAGTGAATCTCGATTCTGACAAGGCAAAGACCCCCTTGGTTGGTGAAGTAATAATCATCATATAGGAAAGTGTCCACTAATTTCCTCCTGCATAGACTGTTCTTAGAATCTGAGCCTGTTTTCCATGTATTTAAATTCCATTCTGAAACAGTAACATTTTATACCTCAGAATCTTCCCCGCAGGAACTATTTCTTAACTCAGCAGTCTTAAGTAAAAGAAAAGACAGTTTGCTAACCCTTTAAGAGCAAAAAGATTCCACAGCTCAGTGACTCTTATATCAGAGCTATGTATCTTAACTAGTGTTGAGCGATACCGTCCGATACTTGAAAGTATCGGTATCGGAAAGTATCGGCCGATACCGGCAAAGTATCGGATCCAATCCGATACCGATACCCGATACCAATACAAGTCAATGGGACTCAAGTATCGGACGGTATTCCTGATGGTTCTCAGGGTCTGAAGGAGAGGAAACTCTCCCTCAGGCCCTGGGAACCATATTAATGTGTAAAATAAAGAATTAAAATAAAAAATATTGCTATACTCACCTCTCCGACGCAGCCTGAACCTCAGCGAGGGAACCGGCAGCGTTGTTTGCTTAAAATTCGCGCTTTTCTTTCCTTACGTGAGGTCCCGGCTTGTGATTGGTCGCGTGCCGCCCATGTGACCGCAACGCAACCAATCACAGCAAGCCGTGACGTAATTTCAGGTCATTCAGTATTTTAAAATTACGCTCCGGCTTTGTGATTGGTTGCGTCGCAGTCACTTGGGCGACGCAACCAATCACAGCAAGCCGTGACGTAATTTCAGGTCCTTAAGGATTTTAAAATTACGTCCCGGCTTTGTGATTGGTTGCGTCGCAGTCACATGGGCGACGCAACCAATCACAAGCCGTGACGTCACGGGAGGCTGGACACGCGCGCATTTTAAAATGCGCGCGAGTCCAGCCTCCCGTGACGTCCCGGCTTGTGATTGGTTGCGTCGCTGTCAACCAATCACAAGCCGGGAAGCCATTTTAAAATGCGCGCGTGTCCAGCCTCCCGACTTGTGATTGGTTGACAGCGACGCAACCAATCACAAGCCGGGACATCACGGGAGGCTGGACTCGCGCGCATTTTAAAATGCGCGCGTGTCCAGCCTCCCGGCTTGTGATTGGTTGCGTCGCTGTCAACCAATCACAAGCCGGGAAGCCATTTTAAAATGCGCGCGTGTCCAGCCTCCCGACTTGTGATTGGTTGACCGCGACGCAACCAATCACAAGCCGGGACGTCACGGGAGGCTGGACACGCGCGCATTTTAAAATGCTCGCGCGTCCAGCCTCCCGTGACATCACGGCTTGTGATTGGTTGCGTCGCCCATGTGACTGCGACGCAACCAATCACAAAGCCGGGACGTAATTTTAAAATCCTTAAGGACCTGAAATTACGTCATGGCTTGCTGTGATTGGTTGCGTCGCCCATGTGACTGCGACGCAACCAATCACAAAGCCGGAGCGTAATTTTAAAATACTGAATGACCTGAAATTACGTCACGGCTTGCTGTGATTGGTTGCGTTGCGGTCACATGGGCGGCACGCGACCAATCACAAGCCGGGACCTCACGTAAGGAAAGAAAAGCGCAAATTTTAAACAAAGAATGCTGCCGCTTCCCTCGGTAAGGTGCAGGCTGCGTCGGAGAGGTGAGTATAGCAATATTTTTTATTTTAATTCTCTCTTTTACACATTTTTACATTAATGTTGTTTCGATACCGATACCCGATACCACAAAAGTATCGGATCTCGGTATCGGAATTCCGATACAGCAAATATCGGCCGATACCCGATACTTGCGGTATCGGAATGCTCAACACTAATCTTAACCGCTTCACGACTTTGCAATTTTTCATTTTTGAGTTTCCGTTTTTTGCTCCCCGTTTTCACCGAGCTATAACTTTTTTTTAATGTTTCCATCAATATAGCTGCATGAGGGCTTGTTTTTTGCTGGGCGAGTTGTACTTTGGAATGACATCATATTTGATTTTACCATATATTGTAGTGGAAAACAGGAAAAAAAATTAAAAGCAAAAACAAAATGCAGTTCCACATTTATGACATTTTTGGGTTATTTATTTACCATGTTCACTAAATGCTTAAACTGACCTGCCATTATGATTCTCCAGGTCGGTACGAGTACCCAGATATTACACATGCATAGGTTCTTTTTTACTAAAGTGGTGAAAAAAAATCCAGCATTTGTAAGAAAAAAAAATATTGCCGTTTTCAAAGACCCATAGCCTCGCTATTTTTCATGTTCAGTGGCTGGGTAAGGGCTTATTTTTTTGCATCCTGAGCCGAAGTTTTTATTGATACCATTTTAGGGTATATCTTATTGCAATGTTATGGCGGCAAAAAAACTTGTAAGGCCGGGGACACACTGGTGCGAGATACGGCCGAGTCTCGCTGGTTAAAAGCAAGCTGTGGCGCCGGCACTCCAGAGCGGAGCGTGCGGCTCCATGTATTGCTATGCGGCCGCACGCTCCGCTCCGGAGTACAGGTGCCACAGCTTGCTTTTAACCAGCGAGACTCGGCCGTATCTCGCACCAGTGTGTCTCCGGCCTAACTCTGGCTTTTTGATTTTTTTTCTCGTTACGCCGTTTACAATTGGTTTAATTTACTTTATGTTTTGGTAGATCAGACGTTTCTCAAAGCAGCAATATCAACTATACAATGTTTTATTTTTTTATTGTTTTATTTTGAATTGGGCAAAAGTTTTTTTTTTACTTTTGACTTGCTTCAATAGTCACCTTAGGAGACTTGAAGCTGCGATAGTCTTGTCACCTATGCTTCAGCCCTGCTATGTGTAACATAGATCATGCTCTCCTCGGAACGGTGTTCATAGCAGATTTGCAGTGGTCTGCTGGCCATGACAACCCATTGGCACCCCATATTCACCTGACAGGGGCACCGATGGGTGTGTCTTATAACATGCTTCTGGTTTGGACAAGTTAAATGCCGATGTCAAAGATTGACAGTGGCATTTAACATGTTAACTGCTGCTGTTAGAGGCACATGACAGCTGATCAGATCAGCAAAGATGCGGGCTCAGCTCCAGAACCAGCATTAAATGCCAGTAGATGACCTTGGACCTTGGGGTTTATCATTACCTAGCATATAACTAGATTCCCCATATTCTGTGAAGAACATCTTGAGATATTGTTGTACAGTCCTTGTGTACTTTGCCCCATCACACACTTTCATCTGTTCCAAGCTACCAATAGAACAAACCTTTTTAACCCTGTAAACTTGAATTGGACAGCTCTTAGGAAAATGATACATACCATATTCTACATTCATACATTCTTGTGAATTTTACCATCCGTGAAAAACAGAGGGTTTTTTTTCTCATATGTAATCCATATTGCCTCCATGTAGCATCTGTGTCATATCCATATCCATCCAAATATCACTGTAAATCAGCAACATTAACATAGCACCGGTATGGGGTAGTGTCAATCTATGCGCCCATCGTTCTCCTCTGGGGCACGATTGTGTGGTGCTGATGAATTGCTGTCACAGCCCAAAGTCTGCTGAAGACCCCTATATCTTCTGTCTTGGAGATTAATTTAGTGTGAATTTTACTATGTGCAGCAATACTATGGAATTCCTGCAAATTATTTAAAAAAAATAAAAGTTCAAATCACCCCCTCTTCCTCAATTAAAAATAAAGATGTTGAGAAAAATTAAAGAAAACAAACATATGTGGTTTCACAGGTTACATAAAAATCTGATCTATCAAAACGTAAAATTAATTAACCAGATCATTAAATACTGTAAAAATGGCTCAATGCCAAAAAAATACAGTAAGAAGCAAAGTTTCATATCTCTCCTAAAATAGAATGAATAAAAATATCTCGCTGAAATGTTCTCCATACAATTTCCAAAAAACAATGTCAAAATTGTGATTTTTTTTTTTCTTTTTTTTTTCTGCAGATTTCACCATACTTGGAATTTTTTTTCCATGCTCCAGAATAATATTTGGTTATATGAATGGTGTTATTCAAAAGTGAAACTTGCACAAAAAACAAGCACTGTGAGCAGAAAACTAAAAAAAAGTTATGGCTCTAGGAAGAAGGGGAGGAGAAAACAAATGCATAAAAATGAAAATTCGCCATGTTGGGAAGGGTTTAAGTAATAGATACATGAGACATGGAAGCAAAATGAAAGCAAATACCATTTGTGTAATATTAGGAGCCAGAACCTTCAAATACTGGCTACCCCAGGATTACCCAGGACTAGGGTTGAGCGAAACGGGTCGTTCATTTTCATAAGTCGCCGACTTTTGGCAAAGTCGGCGTCTCATGAAACCCGATCCGATCCCAGTGTGGGTCGGCCACGTGGAACGCGAACTTGGCGCCAAAGTCGCGTTTCGAATGACGCCTTCCCCGCCATTTTTTTGAGCCAATTAATTGTGGGCAGCGTGATGACATAGGTTCCGGCTCCTGCGGCATCATAGTGCTATGTTACGTTTTCGGACGTAGTAATTTCCGGAGTCAAAAAATAACATATGCCTTGCACGGAGGAGAGAGAGAGAGAGAGAGAGAGAGAGAGAGAGAGAGAGAGAGAGAATAAAAAAAATAATTTCATTGACATACATTGGGTTTCGTGTTCCGGGTCCGGAACCCGACTTTACAGTAGAATCGGCCGATTCCATACGATCCGACATCCGAGAAGGTCGGGTTTCACAAAACCCACCTCGATCCTAAAAAAGCTAAGGTCGCTCAACCCTACCCAGGACATGAGGAATGCGTTCAGTATTGTTACCCATCTCATTCTGCACTTGTTGTTAGGCTTGAACTCATTTTGGTGTAAATGCACAGAAGACTTCTGGTTTTTGCTAGAGTCCCTTCAATTATGACCATATTGTAATGAATATAAAAAGTATGTTTATGTTCTTGAAATGAAAAGATATTGATCTATACTGACTTCATCAATATTAACTTTTATTCTCAGACTCAACTAACTTAAATGGCCTGAAACTGGCATACAGCAGAAATATCTAATTTCTTATGCTCTTTTAATCAGACAACTTACATTTTATCTTTACAGATGAAAATCTGAAATGACGTCTTATGGGGGTTAAGAAAGCCAGAAGTTATTTTCATTTCACTCATTAATACTATATAAACCTTTAGTTGGGCACTTCTTGTGAATATCCTGAAACCCCATATATACAGAGGAGCTAGAAGTAGAGATGAGCTAACCCGAACTTGGGGAAGTTCAAGGGTACGTACAAGACACCTAGTGTCCGATGTTGATCTCTGAACTCTGACTTCTCACGGAAGTCTGTTTTAGTTTTCAGAGCTAGAGTTTTAATGGAGAGAGACAGAAACCCTTTTACAACACCAAAGTTTGTGTCTCCATTGACTTCTATAGGGTTTGGGTTTGGTTCAAGTTCGAGTAGATTTCTGGTACCCAAACTGAACTTTGGACTAAAGTTTGGTTGAACCTGACGAACCCGAACATCCACGGGTCTACTCATCCCTAGCTAGAAGTGATGCATCCCATTGACTCTATTTATTAAAAATGTTGCTATGTTTTCCTGCTCTCCATAGCTTGTTTGAAATGACAGGATTATCCCATCAATAAATCAATTTCTAAAAAGGCAGAAAGCTAAAAATACCGTAGGTAATTTGTTACTTTGTAGGGCCAAATTTTAACCCCTTCATGACCCCAGCTTTTTTTCAGTTTTGCGTTTAAGTTTTTCGCTCCTCTCCTTCCCAGAGCCATAACTTTTTCATTTTCCATCAATATGCCCATGTGAGGGCTTATTTTTTGAGGGACAAGTTTTACTTTTGAACGAAATCATTGGTTTATGCCTGTCATGTACTAGAAAATGGCAAAAAAAATTCCAAGCGCCTTGAAATTGCAAAAAGAGTGCAATCCCAAACTAGCTTTTTGATTGGCTTTTTTGTTAGATTCACTAAATGCTAAAACTGACCTGCCATTATGATTCTCCAGGTCATTGTGAGTTCATAGACAATCAACATGTCTAGGTTCTCTTTTATCTAAGTGGTGAAAAAAAATTCCAAACTTTGCTAAAAAAAATAAAAAAAATTGTACAATATTCCCATACCCTTAGCGTCTCCATTTTTCGTGATCTGGGGTTGGGTGAGGGCTTAGTTTTTGCATCCCGAGCTGATGTTTTTAATGATACCACTTTTGTGCAAATACGTTTTTTTTGATCGCCCGTTATTGCATTTTAATGCAATGTTGCGGTGACCAAAAAAACTTAATTCTGGCGTTTCTAATTTGTTTCTCGCTACGCCGTTTAGCGATCAGGTTAATCCTTTTTTCTTATTAATAGATTGGGTGATTCTGAATGCAGAGATACCAAATATGTGTATATTTGTTTTTTTTGTTTGTTTTATTTTGAATGGGGCGAAAGGGGGGTGATTTAAACTTTTATATTTTTTTTTATTTTTTTCATATTTTTTAAAACATTTTTTTTTTAACTTTTGCATGCTTCAATAGCCTCCATGGGAGGCTAGAAGCTGGTACAACTCGATTAGCTGTTCTACATAGGAGCGAAGCTCAGATCGCTCCTATGTAGCAGATTTACTGCATTGCTATGAGCGCCGACCAGAAGGTGACGCTCACAGCACTCCGGCATCAACAACCATAGAAGTCTTCAAAAGACCTCTGTTTGTTATGCCGACGCATCGCTGACCCCCGATCACGTGACGGGGGTCAGAGATGCTCTTATTTCCAGCCTGATGGCCGGAAGCATTAGTTAAATGCCGCTGTCAGCATTTGACAGCCGCATTTAACTAGTTAATAGCAGTGGGTGGATCGTGATTCCACCCGCCGCTATTGCGTGCAGATGTCAGCTGTTCAAAACAACTGACATGTCTCAGCTTTGATGCAGGCTCACCGCCGGGCCCACATCAAAGCGGGGGTTCTGACCTCGGACTTACTATCCCGTCAGAGGTCAGAGAGCAGTTACTGCATAAAAAACAAAATGGAGATTTTATGATCATAATATAGCTGAAAATTAAGGGTCTGTCATCCCCAAAATGCAAATTCAACTAATTAAGCAGTTATATCTGGAACTTAAACCCTATAAAATCATTTATGCAATATAAATGTAATTGCTCTAATTACTTTTAAAACCCATTGTATTCCATATCTACAGTATATAGAAAGGCTTTGATCAACAACTGGCCTTGCCAAGAGCTTGGTGCACCGTTATGCTCTTCTCAACTTGCATACTGAGCAGTTACATGACTCTGATTGAAAGCCCTTGCTAGGCTAGAGGCTAGAGCGAGCGATGCCTGAACCCCAACCTTAGTGCTGCATATTGACTGTGACACAGTGTGGGGGCTGGTCCCCCTTTCAAAATTGCTGCCGGTCAGCTGCTTACATCATATCTTGTGCCCCTGCCTTTGTTGCAGACATGCACAATGAGCTCACATCTTTTCCCGCACATGAACATGATGGCTACATAATCAGCCATCGTGTGCCTCTAACAGCCGAGGTGAAGGGGCACTTCACCCGCGACTACTAACCATTTTAATCCCACTGCCAATCTCTGACAGTGGTATTTAACACTCGCCAACAAGAGTGCTCTTTGTTCTTTGCTCCAACCCACGCACCCATGACATGATCACAAACCTGCGATGGGTTGTCATGACAGCCAGGGGTCTGCTGATGACCCCTGTGCCTGTGATTACAATCCTCCTGTTAGCGCTGGCCTGTGGCTGACTTTCATAATAGATTGTTATTTCTGCTATGTATAGTGCAAACGATCAGACAATCGCAGCCTCAAGTCACCTAAGGGAAATATTGAATATAGTAAAAAGTGAAAAAAAAAAGATTTAAAAAATAAAAAAATGAAAAAAAAAATACTTCAAATCACTCCCCCTTTTGACCCATTAAAAATAAATAAATTAATAATATGTTTAGTATCACTGAGTTTGCAAATGTCCAATCTATTAAAATATAAAATAAATTAATCCAATTGATTAACGGCGTAATGAAAAAAAATCTGAATGCCAGAATTTCATTTTTTTTTCTCCACAATATTTCAATAAGATGCAATAAGAGGCTATCAAAACATTATACCTACCCTGTAACTGTATCAGTAAAAATGCCAGCTCAGGACATAAAAAATAAGTCCTCACAATTGCCCCATACCCAGAAAAATGAGAACATTACAGGTTTCGAAAAATGGCGACAAAAAGCATAATTTTTTTTCTTACAAATTTCCTATTTTTTTCACCATTTAAATAATAAAAAAAGATACATATTTGCTACCTGCACTCTCGTATTGATCTGGAGAATCATTTTCCCAGGTCAGTTTTAACATATAGTGAGCATGGCAAATAAAAAAACACTTGTGAAATTGCACTTTTCACTTGGAAATGTTTTACCCATTTTCCAGCACACAATGTGGTAAAATTAATGGTGTCGTTCAAAAATGCAATTTGTCTTACAAAAACACAAGCTGTCATATGGCAATACTGACAAAATAATACAAAAAATGTATGTCTCTTGGAAGAAGAGGAAAATGAAAATGAAAAAATTGGAAAATGGCCACAGCATGAAGGGGTTAATAATGGCATCTGTCACACGCAAAGCTCAATCTGAACTAATCATTTAGTCATAAAGGCGATATAGCTCTGATAAAAATTATGCCTGCTGTTTCGTTTTCTCAGTTCTGATTATCCAGAAAATGACCAATAATTATTATTCAGGTCCTGGGTGCACTCTTGGCATAGTCAAGCTCTCAGTGCCCTGTTCCACACCTCCCCCTTTTTAATATTTAACTTTCCTAGAGTAATTGTTTCCCAAACTGAAAAATTAGGTGTTTTGTCACACACTGACACTGCAGGAGCAGAGTGCACACAGTGTTAGTACAGCAGCCAAGGAAGCGCGCACACGTGCCAGTCTGCTTTGGGCGCTCACTACACTGATCCATGAAGATATAGCGACTAAAAAGCCACAGTGTAGACAGGAGAGAGGGATGTGTTCGTGTCTGCTCAGCTTCTGCAGTCTCAGTGTGTGCACAACAAATCCAAGTTTTCAGTTCAGGCAGCATTTGCTCTAGGTATAAGTGAGTGCTATCAATCAACAATGGGGAGGGTCGAAATGTTAGACTGAGACTTTGGCCAGGCCAAGAATATGTGGCTCACCCTCATTTGCCTAATAATTAAATATAATTTTCTGGATAATCATAACTGAGAAAACTAAACAACAGCCATGATTTTATACAGATTATGGCCTCCTTTTGATTATTTGTTTAGTTTTAACTTAGTTTTGGGAGGCCATCAAAGCACATTGAATATTGCTTAGTCATGAATGACCATTATAAGTGGTCTTATGCTGTAATTCAAATTGGAGACGGGAAAAAGATAAGGTAAGCGTTGGCCACCAGACTTCCATGTATCACCATAGAAGGTTTATACACAGATGAACCAGAGGTTGTATTAAAAAGACGCCTCAAAATGATCTTGCTAAATCAATTCTCCAGCAAGCTTGACAAATGACTACACCATTAAAGTAGATACTGACAAAAAAGGATTGGATCCAGATGTGAACAGAGTCATCCTGTGGGATTTACATTCCTCTGTGCTGTTTGCATTAATATCAATATCCCCCTTTTTCCTGCTTTACTTTGCACATAAGTAAATACGTTTGACCAGGGAACATGTGTAAGAAAGAAGAGTTCTTACAAAGTTCTCTTTGCGCTCCACTTTTAGAAAGCATATGTGCATGAAAGGGGTTCACTCCTCTACTTTTCTCCTGATCCTTCTCAGAACTATATGGTCAGAGCAGCTGTGCAAACACAAATGATCTTCCAGAGTAGCCTTCAGCTCCCAACTAAATGTATCCATGTATATCTACCAACTGCAATATATATATATATATATATATATATATATATATATATATATATATACAGTTAGGTCCATATATATTTGGACAGAGACAACATTTTTCTAATTTTGGTTATAGACATTACCACAGTGAATTTTAAACAAAACAATTCAAATGCAGTTGAAGTTCAGACTTTCAGCTTTCATTTGAGGGTATCCACATTAAAATAGGATGAAGGGTTTAGGAGTTTCAGCTCCTTAACATGTGCCACCCTGTTTTTAAAGGGACCAAAAGTAATTGGACAGATTAAATCATTTTAAATAAAATGTTCATTTCTAGCACTTGGTTGAAAACCCTTTGTTGGCAATGACTGCCTGAAGTCTTGAACTCATGGACATCACCAGACGCTGTTTCCTCCTTTTTGATGCTCGGCCAGGCCTTCATTGCAATAGTTTTCAGTTGCTGTTTGTTTGTGGGCCTTTCTGTCTGAAGTTTAGTCTTTAACAAGTGAAATGCATGCTCAATTGGGTTGAGATCAGGTGACTGACTTGGCCATTCAAGAATATTCCACTTCTTTGCTTTAATAAACTCCTGGGTTGCTTTGGCTTTATGTTTTGGGTCATTGTCCATCTGTAGTATGAAACGACGACCAATCAGTTTGGCTGCATTTGGCTTGATCTGAGCACACAGTATGGCGGCTCTGAATACCTCAGAATTCATTCGGCTGCTTCTGTCCTGTGTCACATCATCAATAAACACTAGTGACCCAGTGCCACTGGCAGCCATGCATGCCCAAGCCATCACACTGCCTCCGCCGTGTTTTACAGATGATGTGGTATGCTTTGGATCATGAGCTGCACCACGCCTTCGCCATACTTTTCTCTTTCCATCATTCTGGTAGAGGTTGATCTTGGTTTCATCTGTCCAAAGAATGTTCCTCCAGAACTGTGCTGGCTTTTTAGATGTTTTTTAGCAAAGTCCAGTCTAGCCTTTTATTCTTGATGCTTATGAGTGGCTTGCACCGTGCAGTGAACCCTCTGTAGTTACTTTCATGCAGTCTTCTCTTTATGGTAGATTTGGATATTGATACGCCGACCTCCTGGAGAGTGTTGGTCACTTGGTTGGCTGTTGTGAAGGGGTTTCTCTGCACCATGGAGATTATTCTGCGATCATCCACCACTGTTGTCTTCCGTGGGCGCCCAGGTCTTTTTGCATTGATGAGTTCACCAGTGCTTTCTTTCTTTCTCAGGATGTACCAAACTGTAGATTTTGCCACTCCTAATATTGTAGCAATTTCTCGGATGGGTTTTTTCTGTTTTCGCAGCTTAAGGATGGCTTGTTTCACCTGCATGGAGAGCTCCTTTGACCGCATGTTTACTTCACAGCAAAACCTTCCAAATGCAAGCACCACACCTCAAATCAACTCCAGGCCTTTTATCTGATTAATTGAGAATGACATAACGAAGGGATTGCCCACACCTGTCCATGAAATAGCCTTGGAGTCAATTGTCCAATTACTTCTGGTCCCTTTAAAAACAGGGTGTCACATGTTAAGGAGCTGAAACTCCTAAACCTTTCATCCAATTTTAATGCGGATACCCTCAAATGAAAGCTGAAAGTCTGAACTTCAACTGCATATGAATTGTTTTGTTTAAAATTCTTTGTGGTAATGTTTACAGCCAAAATTAGAAAAATGTTGTCTCTGTCCAAATATATATGGACCTAACTATATGTATATATATATATATATATATATATATATATATATATATATATATATACAGTACAGAGCAAAAGTTTGGACACACCTTCTCATTTAAAGATTTTTCTGTATTTTCATGACTATGAAAATTGTACAGTCACACTGAAGGCATCAACACTATGAATTAACACACATGGAATTATATACTTAACAAAAAAGTGTGAAACAACTGAAAATATGTCTTATATTCTAGGTTCTTCAAAGTAGCCACCTTGTGCTTTGATGACTGCTTTGCACACTCTTGGCATTCTCTTGGTGAACTTCAAGAGGTAGTCACCGGAAATGGTTTTCACTTCACAGGTGTGCCCTGTCAGGTTTAATAAGTGGGATTTTTTGCCTTATAAATGGAGTTAGGACCATCAGTTGTGTTGAGCAGACGTTTGGTGGATACACAGCTGATAGTCCTACTGAACAGACTGTTAGAATTTGTATTATGGCAAGAAAAAAGCAGCTAAGTAAAGAAAAACGAGTGGCCATCATTACTTTAAGAAATGAAGGTCAGTCAGTCTGAAAAATTGGGAAAACTTTGAAAATGTCCCAAAGTGCAGTGGCAAAAACCATCAAGCGCTACAAAGAAACTGGCTCACATGAGTCCGTCCCAGGAATGGAAGACCAAGAGTCACCTCTGCTTCTGAGGATAAGTTTATCAGAGTCACCAGCCTCAGAAATCGCAGGTTAACAGCAGCTCATACTAGGGACCAGGTCAATGCCACACAGAGTTCTAGCAGCAGACACATCTCTACAACAACTGTTAAGAGGAGACTTTGTGCAGCAGGCCTTCATGGTAAAATAGCTGCTAGGAAACCACTGCTAAGGACAGGCAACAAGCAGAAGAGACTTGTTTGGGCTAAAGAACACAAGGAATGGACATTAGACCAGTGGAAATCTATGCTTTGGTCTGATGAGTCCAAATTTGAGATCTTTGGTTCCAACCACCGTGTCTTTGTGCGATGCAGAAAAGGTGAACGGATGGACTCTACATGCCTGGTTCCCACCGTGAAGCATGGAGGAGGAGGTGTGATGGTGTGGGGGTGCTTTGTTAGTGACACTGTTGGGGATTTATTCAAAATTGAAGGCATACTGAACCAGCATGGCTACCACAGCATCTTGCAGCGGCATGTTATTCCATCCGGTTTGCGTTTAGTTGGACCATCATTTATTTTTCAGCAGGACAATGACCCCAAACACACCTCCAGGCTGTGTAAGGGCTACTTGACCAAGAAGGAGAGTGATGGGGTGCTTCGCCAGATGACCTGGCCTCCACAGTCACCAGACCTGAAGCCAATCGAGATGGTTTGGGGTGAGCTGGACTGCAGAGTGAAGGCAAAAGGGCCAACAAGTGCTAAGCATCTCTGGCAACTCCTTCAAAATTGTTGGAAGACCATTTCCAGTGACTACCTCTTGAAGCTCATCAAGAAAATGCCAACAGTGTGCAAAGCAGTCATCAAAGCAAAAGGTGGCTACTTTGGAGAACCTAGAATATAAGACATATTTTCAGTTGTTTCACACTTTTTTGTTAAGTATATTACTCCACATGTGTTAATTCACAGTTTTGATGCCTTCAGTGTGAATTTACAATTTTCATAGTCATGACAATACAGAAAAATCTTTAAATGAGAAGCTGTGTCCAAACTTTTGCTCTGTACTATATATATATATATATATATATATATATATATATATATATATATATATATATATATATATATATACTATATCCACCGCAAGTATTTAGCAACATACCGGCAAAGTTTCCAATGGCGGAGGTAGAGGTAGCACTGTTTTTTTGTAAATAAATCCTTTAATTTTACCTGACCCTTTGGAGTGCTGCCTATATCCAGTGCATAGAAAAAGTGTTCATACCCTTTTCCCCCATAGTTTCACATTACACCCATAAACGTAAATGTATTTTATTGGGATTTCATATGATATAACAGCACAACCAACAAGCAGCAAGTATTTGTGAAGTATAAAGGAAATAATATATGGTTTTCTAATGATTTAAAAATATAAATGTGAAAATTGTGATGTTCATTTGTATTCAGCCCCCTGTAGTCTGATACAACTAAATAAAATCCTGAATGGCCAACTGCATCCAGACTTCACATTATTAGTGAACTTAGTCCACCTGTGTGTAAGCTATTCTCTGTGTAATTCCAGCTGCCCTGTAAAGACCTCAGAGGTTTGTTTGAGAACATTAGGGATCAATTGGCATCATGATAACCAATGAACACACCAGCTAGGTCAGGAATAAAGTTGTGGAAAGAGTAAAGCAGGGTTAGGTTATAAATGATAGCCAAAGTTCTGAACATCTAATGGAGCACTGTTCAATCCATCATCCAAAAATGAATGGAGTATGGCACAACTGCAAACCTACAAAGAAATAGCCATCCATCTAAACTGATATCTCAAATATGGAGAGCAGAAATTGGAAAGCAGACAAGAGGTCCATGGTCACTCTGGAGGAGTGACAGAGATCCATTGCTCAAGTGGGAGAATCTGTCCACAGGAATGCTATTAGTTGTATACTTCACAAATCTGGCCTTTATAGAAGAATGGCAAGGAGACAGCAATTTTTGAAAGGCAAGCCATAAAAAGACCTGTTTGAAGTTTGCAAAAAGTCACATAGAAGCCAGAGCTAGCAGAAGGAAGAAGGTGCTCTGATCAAATGAGATCAAAGTAAAACTTTTAGGGTGAAATGCAAAATGCTATGTGTGGTGGAAAATTAACACTATAACATCCCACTGTAAACACCATCCCCACCACCAAACATGGTGGTGAAGGAGTCAAACTGTGGGAATGCTTTTCTTTAGGAGGAACAGGAAAGATGGTTAAAATTGATGGAAATATAGAGATAAATACAATACTCTGGGAAAACCAGCAAAAGTCTTGAGACTGTGACATAGATTCACCTTTCATCAGGACAATGACCCTAAACACATTGCCAGTGCTGCAATGGATTGGTTTAGATCAAAGTACCGTATATTCATTTGTCCCAATGACCCAGTCAAAGTTCAGACCTAAATCCCATCGAGAATCTGTTGCAAGACTTCAAAATTGCTGTTCACAGACGCTCTCTATTCAATTTCAGTGAGCTTGAGCTAGTTTGCAAAGAAGAATGGGCAAACAAGTTCAGCATCTAAATGTACAAAGCTGGTAGAGACATACCCCAAAAGACGTACAGCAGTAATTGCAGCGAAAGATGGTCCTACAAAGTATTAACTCATGGAGGCTGAATACAAATTCAATTCACAATGTTCAGATTTGCATAGTTAAAATATTTAGAAAACGATGTTTAATTTCCTTTACATTTCACATATACTTACTACTTACTGTTGGGATATCACAGAAAATGCAATACAATACATTAAAGTTTGTAGGTGTAACATGAATCAATTACATCGATTGCCATTAATTTTTTTGTACGACATGTCCATCACTAAGAGTGTTCAGTTTCTTATTATGCAAATAAACCATGTACATAAAAAATAAGAATTCTGAACACAAGCCAAGCTTCTTTCCTTAGTTAGCCACACAATGAAGAAATAAAGCAAGATTTCTCCATCTGTTTCTAAATATTGGTGGAATGCCTCCATGTGTAATGCATGGTGTGTTTTTGATCTATACTTATGGGTTGTATTATATTTTTTGTGCTCTACATTTGCTACATTTGTGTGTAAATTGCGAAATCTTGTTCTGCCCTTATTCATAAATTCTATGTCATGCCTATTCATTTTATGTCATTTTTAAGAAAAATAATAATAAACACAAACTGTAATAAATGTCTAGAAAGTAACAAAAATATTGAGAAAATAGGAAAAATATGTTTCTATACATTTATATTCCCATCTGCTGATATGTTACATGGATTTGTAGTCTAGCATGATAGTCCTCAGCTTGACCTGCCCCAGAACTGCTGCTTTTCAGTGGTGGTCCTGTTCTTCATTGTCAGAGAGTCTGTTACCAAAATAGTATGTGTTGCCCTTAATAATAGAACTATTAGCTTTTGCGACTGATGTCATTGGAACCTTCCATACCCCTTCAACTAGCAGTCAGACATATGATCCTCTAGCCTTTCAAAGCTATTTTCCTGCATAGGGATTGCATGAGTGCTCAAACTTTTGCAAACTATATGGCTAGGGTCACACAACCGATTTTCTTTCATCTGAGAACATCGGTCTTGTTATGCTGATCAGACTCTGATCAGAGTTTGATCAGGTTGTGATTATAGTGTGATCCGATTCTCTCTGATGTAGAAAATTAAGAAAAAAATCTCCATCTTCTCCCTTCACTGTGTCCGTGAAAATCGGATTGCACTCTGATGTCATCGGACTGCAGTTCAATGGTTTTAACAGACCCATAGACTTGAATGGCCAAGTGTGGTCCGAATTGGATGCAACTTGTGCATGCTGTGATTATTTCCTCAGACCAACTTGAACATGAGTTTTATCAAATGTCCATAGACAGTATTGTGCATACCTCACAGCAATCATGTCAAACCAGATTCCCCATATAAGAATAATAAGGGAAAAATGAGGCTTAGGCAAATTTCAACAATTACATAAAAATATATTTTTAATGAAGAATAATTAAAAAACAATATTTTTTTAACAAGAAAACCTCTTCATAAAACAACTGGGAACAACATCAAAGGCAGGAGAAATGCAAATATAGCAATAAAATGTACAAAGGCTACCGGTACCAATATGCACAAATGATGCAATAATATTCTATGTCTCCTAATGAAAAATAAAAGATGTGGTAAATCCTAGGTGACAATTATCATGGAAACCAAATTCCTATAATATCAATGGCTATGAATACCTATTAATCTCCTCCTAATGAAACATAGGGCTGAAATAAAGTGCATCGTGCTATAAAAAATGGACCATGCCTAAAACTAATACCAAAAAAGTGAACTTACATAAGTGTAAACTCCAAGTGGAGAGTGTTCCACAGCGACCCCTGTAAAAATATGATTATTGTAATATATTAACTAGAGTTGAGCGACTTTTACTTTTTTCTGATCGAGTCGAGTTTCGCGAAACCCGACTTTGTCAAAAGTCAGGTCGGGTGAAATCATCCGATTATTGCGAAAAGTCGGGGGCCGACTGAAACAGACTCATCTAGCAGTGGCTGGGCAATAGGACTAAACAGGCGACATTGCTTTGCTCAGTGTCGGAAAATTGTAATGAGTAGCAGACTAAGTTAGTAGGCCCCCCCAAAAAAGTGGGCTAAATGTCGGCCAAAAAATTGTTCATAAATAAACAGGTGGCATAGCTAGGTACAGGGGTGGGCTCCTCTGCTGAGTAGCAGACAGTGGTAGAAGGCGCAAAGTATTAACTGGTCTAAATGGAGGCCAGGGCCCCTGTATATTTTAACTATCATCTATAATTTCAACAAATTTGTATTGACAGTGCCATTGAAGGATTTAACAGCACAAACTACACAGTGGTGCTCCTGCTGCTCCGGCTTTAAAAGCTGTTTTTCTACTCCCAGATAAGGGAGCCTTTGAAGCCTTGTGTAGCCAGATGATGACACTGGCTCAACATCTCCAGCCTTAGGTGCTATTGTGCTTTTGCCACTACCACCAGATGCACCACCACCACCACCACCATCAGTACCAGCTGGCAACCACTGCCCACGGGCTCTTCCACCAGACTTCCTCATTTTTTGGAAAATCTAACCAAAATAACAACCGGTATATGATACTGTAAAACAAGGTAGAAGGTGTATATAAACTTGTTGAGAATTTAAATCTCCCTTTTTTGTGGGAGACTGAACCAAAACTCAGGCCCTGTGCATAAAACAACACAATGTAAGTGGCAGAAAGTGGCTGGAAGATATATGAAAAAATACAAGGACTGTAGTACAATTTCAATCTCCCTAAATGATCTCAGGACAAGTATGGCAGCAATAAAAAGGACTGCTGCACACAAAAGTGTGGACAAATAAACAAGATAACTGCAGAAAGGAGCAACAGGATTTTTGCTTTTAAAAAAGCAGTTGGTTTGCACAGCAGCGTGCAAACAGCAATGCAGCTATCAGGGAGCCTTATAAGGCAGCCTAATATGCTACAGAGCTGATGCACAAAGATATAGCCTCCACTGTCCCTGCAAAACAAAGGTGGTGTTGGACAGTGGAAATCGCTACAGCACAAGCGGTTTGGGGGTTAATCTTCCCTCCCTAACTATAGCCCTTCTTCTGATGAAGCTGCAGCAACCTCTCCCTATGCTAAGATGGGCAGAAGTAAGATGGCAGTCGGCGTGCACGCCCCTTTATAGCCCCTGTGACGTCGCAGAAAGCAAGCCAATCACTGTCATGCCCTTCTCTAAGATGGTGGGGACCGAGACGTATGTCATCACGCTGCCCACACTCTGCGTCCTCCTTCATTGGCTGAAAAATGGCGCTAAAAGCGTCATATGAAACGCGACTTTTGCGCGCAGATTGGTGACCTCATGGCCGATCCCACACTAGGATCGGGTCGGGTTTCATGAAACCCGACTTTGCCGAAAGTCGGCGATTTTTGAATTTGTCCGATCCGTTTCGCTCAACCCTAATATTAACCATTTCACTCCTGAGCCAGCTTTCACCTTTCTCACCAGGCCACATTTAAAAATTCTGACAAGTGTCACTTTGTGTGGTAATTACTCTGAAAAACTTCAAGGCATCACAATGATTCTGAGAGTGTTTTTTTCATGAAACATTGTACTTCATGATAATGTTAAATTTAGGCCAATATTTTTTACTTTTATTTTTGAAAACATTGGAATTTTTTAGAAAAATTTTCAGTTTTCAAACTTTTAATTATTATTCCCTTAAACCAGAGAGTTATGTCACACAAACTAGTTAAAGGGAATTTGTCATTAGTTTTGTGACATAGCAGCAAAAAATATCACCTTATTCATGGTCTGCGCTGCATTCCCTAAATCCTTATATAACCCCCTGACTCCCCTTGTATTTTCCCAAAAAAACTTTTTAATTTCTCCCACACGGTATGCTAATCATCTCAGTCCGGTCTGATGGGCGTGGTTTTGGGCCTCTCCATCCTTCCCATCGGCTGTTGCTCGCTGTCCTACTTCATCATTCACATCGCCTCTTACATCATCCACATCGCCGTGCGACATCTCACTCCTGCTTAGAAATATTGTGTTTTGCGCCTGCACAGTATGCTGTACCCAATTGCATCCAAAGCTGAAAAACAGAAGTTTCATGCGCCGGCACACGCACTTCCGGCTCATGTACCGGAACTACGTTTGCTAGCGCATGCACATTTCAGTTTTTCGGCTTTGCCCGCAGTTGGGCAAAGCATACTACGCATGCGCAAAATGCAATATTTCTGAGCTGGCACGATTTGTTGCATGGTGATGTGGATCGCTATCCATGTCAGGAGCCTGGAGGAGGGATGTAGTGGCCCGAAACCATCGGCCCGGCCTGAGACGATTACAATACAGCATGGGAGAAATTAGAAAAGGTTTTTTGGAGTATACAAGGGGAGTCAGGGGGTTATATAAGGATTTAGGGAATGAAAACATTTCTTTTTTTCACAAAAATGTTGACTTAGCTCTAAATTTGGTATTTCACAAGAGTAATAGGATAAAATGGAAGACATATATTGTTGTGCAATTTCTGATGAGTATGCCAATACCCCATATATGTGGGGGAAAACTACTGTTTGGGGGCACGACAGGGCATGGAAGGGAAGGAGAACCATTTGACTTTTGGGACGCAATATTGTCTGGAATCGAAAGTGGACACAAAGCCGTGTTTGCAGAGCCCCTGATGTGCCTAAACAGTGGAAACATCCTACGAATTACCCCATTTTTAAAACTAATTTCCTCAAGGAACTTATCTAGATGTGTGGTGAGCACTTTAAACCCATAGGTGCTTCCCAGAATTTTACAACGTTGATCAGTGAGAATGAACTAACACCTTTTTTCCTTAAAAAAACATTGGTTTTGCCCCCAAATTTTCATTTTCATGCTCAGAGCAGGCGCTGGTAAGACTGCAGTCAGAGTTCACGTCAGTGCACGTCAGATCGCTGATCTGACACAGTGCACAGCAAAGTGTCAGATCAGCGATCTTACACTATAACATGATGTCCCCCCTGGGGTAATGTTATAGTGTGAAAAAAAAATATTCACATGTGTAGAAAAAATTTTAAAAAAAATCCTAAAAAAAATAAATAAATAAAAAATGTATTGTTCCCATAAATACATTTCTTTATCTAAATAAAAAAAACAATAAAAGTACACATATTTAGTATCGCCTCGTCCATAACGACCCAACGTATAAAAATGTCCCACTAGTTAACCCCTTCAGTGAACACCGTAAAAAAAAAAAAAACGAGGCAAGAAACAACCCTTTATTATCATACCGCCAAACAAAAAGTGGAATAACACGGATCAAAAAGACGGATATAAATAACCATGAATACCGCTGAAAACATCATCTTGTCTCGCAAAAAACAAGCTGCCATACAGCATCATCAGTGAAAAAATAAAAAAGTTATAGTCCTCAGAAGAAAGTGATGCAAAAATAATTATTTTTTCTATAAAATAGTTTTTAAAAGCGCCAAAACATTAAAAAATGATATAAATGAGGTATCGCTGTAATCGTACTGACCCGGAGAATAAAACTGTTTTATCCATTTTACCAAACGCGGAACGGTATAAACGCCCCCCTAAAAGAAATAAATGAATAGCTGGCTTTTGGTCATTCTGCCGAACAAAAATCGGAATAAAAAGCGATCAAAAAATGTCATGTGCCCGAAAATGTTACCAATAAAAACGTCAACTTGTCCCGCAAAAATCAAGACCTCACATGACAAGACCAAAATCTGGAAAAATTATAGCTCTCAAAATATGGTAACGCAAAAATATTTTTTTAAAAGCGTCTTTTGGTGTGTGACAGCTGGCAACCATAAAAATCTGCTAAAAAACCCGCTATAAAACTAAATCAAACCCCCCGTCATCACCCCCTTAGCTAGGGAAAAATTAAAAAAATTTAATAAATGTATTTAATTCCATTTTC
The DNA here is from genome assembly GCF_051348905.1 of Ranitomeya variabilis. Taxonomy (NCBI): domain Eukaryota; kingdom Metazoa; phylum Chordata; class Amphibia; order Anura; family Dendrobatidae; genus Ranitomeya; species Ranitomeya variabilis. The sequence goes on along the minus strand of NC_135239.1, from coordinate 78,780,958 downwards.
CCATTAGGGTTAGGGCTAGGGTTAGGGCTAGGGTTAGGGTTGGGGCTAAAGTTAAGGTTAGGGTTTGTATTACATTTACGGATGGGAATAGGGTTGGGATTAGGGTTAGGGGTGTGTCAGGGTTAGGGGTGTGGTTAGGGTTACCATTGGGATTAGAGTTAAGGGTGTGCTTGGATTAGGGTTTCAGTTATAATTGGGGGTTTCCACTGTTTAGGCACATCAGGGGCTCTCCAAACGCAACATTGCGTCCAATCTCAATTCCAGCCAATTCTGAGTTGAAAAGGTAAAAAAGTGCTCCTTCGCTTCCGAGCTCTCCCGTGCGCCCAAACAGGGGTTTTCCCCAACATAAGGGGTATCAGCGTACTCAGGACACATTGGAAAACAACTTTTGGGGTCCAATTTCTCCTGTTACCCTTGGGAAAATACAAAACTGGGGGCTAAAAAATAATTTTTGTAGAAAAAAAAAGATTTTTTTATTTTCACGGCTCTGCGTTATAAACTGTAGTGAAACACTTGGGATTCAAAGCTCTCAAAACACATCTAGATAAGTTCCTTGGGGGGTCTAGTTTCCCATATAGGGTCACTTGTGGTGGGTTTCTACTGTTTAGTTACATCAGGGGCTCTGCAAATGCCACGTGATGCCTGCTGACCAGTCCATCTAAGTCTTCATTCCAAATGGAGCTCCTTCTTTTCCGAGCTCTGCCATGCGCTCAAACTGTGGTTACCCCCCACATATGGGGTATCAGCATACTCAGGACAAATTGGACAACAACTTTTGGGGTCCAATTTCAACTGTTACCCTTGGAAAAATACAAAACTGGGGGCTAAAAAATAATTTTTGTAGAAAAAAATGATTTTTTTATTTTCACGGCTCTGCGTTATAAACTGTAGTGAAACACTTGGGATTCAAAGCTCTCACAACACATCTAGATAAATTCCTTGGGGGGTCTAGTTTCCAATATGAGGTCACTTGTGGGGGGTTTCTACTGTTTAGGTACATTAGGGGCTCAGCAAATGCAATGTGACGCCTGCAGACCATTCCATCTAAGTCTGCATTCCAAATGGCGCTCCTTCCCTTCCGAGCTCTCCTATGCACCCAAACGGTGGTTCCCCTGTTGTGAACTGTGTTTCTGGGCTCCCTCTGGTGGTCACTAATGGTATTGTGTTAGGTATGTCTTGTTGCAGGCCTGAGCTCCAGCTGTGTCGTTAAGCAGCGGGTGTTTCCTATTTGAGTCTCCTCTGGACTCAGTCTCTTGCCTGGCATCGTTGTATCCTGACCTACTTGGTCTCCTCCGGATTCCTTTCAGTCTGCCTCATGCAAGAAAAGCTAAGTCTGTTTTGTACAATTTGGATCGTTTGCATTATTCAGTGTTTTTGTCCAGCTTGCTTTACATTTGATTTTTGACTCGCTGGAAGCTCTAGGGGGCTGATATTCTCCCTCCACACCGTCAGTCGATGTGGGGGTTCTTGAATGTTCAGCGTGGATGTTTTGTAGGGTTTTCTGCTAACCGCATAGTCCACTATCTATTTTCTGCTATCTAGACTATTGGGCCTCACTTTGCTGAATCTAGTTCATCTCTACGTTTGTGTTTTCCTCTTGCCTCACCGTTATTATTTGTTGGGGGCTTTCTATATCTTTGGGGTTCAATTTCTCTGGAGGCAAGCGAGGTCTTATTTTTTCCCTCTAGGGGTAGTCAGTTCTCCGGCTGGCTCGAGACGTCTAGAACCAACGTAGGCACGTTCACCGGCTACTTTTAGTTGTTTGTGTCAGGATCAGGTATGCGGTTAGCCCAGTTTCCACCTCCCTAGAGCAGTATTTATATTTTTGCTATCTTGCCGGAATATCAGAGATCCTCTGCCATTGGGATCATAACATTCCCCCCCACATATGGGGTATCAGTGTACTCAGGACAAATTGTACAACAACTTTTGGGTCCAATTTCTCCTGCTACCCTTGGGAAAATACAAAACTGGGTGCTAAAAAATTATTTTTGTGTGGAAAAAAAAAAGAATTTTTATTTTCACGGCTCTGTGTTATAAACTGTAGTGAAACACTTGAGGGTTCAAAGCTCTCACAACACATCTAGATGAGTTCCTTAGGGGGTCTACTTTCCAAAATAGTGTCACTTGTGGGGGGTTTCAATGTTTAGGCACATCAGTGGCTCTCTAAATGCAACACGGTTTACCCCCACATATGGGGTTTCAGCGTACTCAGGACAAATTGTACAACAACTTTTGGGGTCAAATTTATTCTCTTACCCTTGGGAAAATAAAAAATTGGGGGCGAAAAATCATTTTTGTGAAAAAATATGATTTTTTATTTTTACGGCTCTGCATTATAAACTTCTGTGGATCACTTAATGGGTCAAGGTGCTCACCACACATCTAGATAAGTTCGTTAGGGGGTCTACTTTCCAAAATGGTGTCACTTGTGAGGGGTTTCAATGTTTAGACACATCAGGGGCTCTCCAAACGCAACATGGCGTCCCATCTCAATTCCAGTCAATTTTGCATTGAAAAGTGAAATAGTGCTCCTTCGCTTCTGAGCTCTGCCATGTGCCCAAACAGTGGTTTACCCCAACATGTGTGCTATCAGCGTACTCAGGACATATTATACAACAACTTTTGTGGTCCATTTTCTCCTGTTAACCTTGGTAAAACAAAACAAAGTGGAGCCGAATTAAATTTTTTGTGAAAAAAAGTTAAATCTTCATTTTTATTTAAACATTCCAAAAATTCCTGTGAAACACCTGAAGGGTTAATAAACTTCTTGAATGTGGTTTTGAGCACCTTGAGGGGTGCAGTTTTTAGAATAGCATCACACTTGGTTATTTTTTATCATATAGACCCCTCAAAATGACTTCAAATGAGATATGGTCCCTAAAAAAAAAAATGGTGTTGTAAAAATGAGAAATTGCTGGTCAACTTTTAACCTTTATAACTTCCTAACAAAAAAAATGTTGGTTCCAAAATTGTGCTGATGTAAAGTAGACATGTGGGAAATGTTACTTATTAAGTATTTTGTGTGACATATCTCTGTGATGTAATTGCATAAAAATTCAAAGTTGGAAAATTGCAAAATTTTCAACATTTTCACCAAATTTCTGTTTTTTTCACAAATAAATGCAGGTAATATCAAATATATTTTACCACTTTCATGAAGTACAATATGTCACGAGAAAACAGTGTGAGAATCATCAGGATCCGTTGAAGTGTTCCAGAGTTATAACCTCATAAAGGGACAGTTGTCAGAATTGTAAAAATTGGCCCGTCATTAACGTGCAAACCACCCCTGGGGGTAAAGGGGTTAAATTTGTTATGCAATTTCTCCTGAGTACGTTGTTATGCCATATGTGGTGTAAAACTTCTGTTTTACTTTTGGAGTGAAAAATTGGCTGGAATAGATAGCGAATGCCAAGTTACGTTTGCAGAGCTTCTGATGTGATTAAACAGTGGAAAATTCCCACATTTGACACCATTTTAGAAACTTAACCCCTCAATGAACTTACCGTATATACTCGAGTATAAGCCGAGATTTTCAGCCCAAATTTTTGGGCTGAAAGTGCCCCTCTCGGCTTATACTCGAGTCACGGTCGGCGGGTGAGGGGGAGAGGGCGCTGAGGCATACTTACCTAGTCCCGGCGCTCCTGGCGCTCCCCCTGCCTGTCCCACGGTCTCCGGGTGCCGCAGCTCTTCCCCTGTTCAGCAGTCACGTGGGACCGCTCATTGGAGAAATGAATAGGCGGCTCCACCTCCCATAGGGGCGGAGCCGCATAATTCATTTCTCTAATCAGCGGTGCCGGTGACCGCTGATAGAGGAACAGGCTGCGGCACCGAAGACCAGCTGTCCGGGGGAAGGAGCGGGACGCCGGGAGCAGGTAAGTATGTCATATTCACCTGTCCGCGTTCCACCCGCCGGGCGCCGCTCTGTCTTCCCGGTGTCTCTCTCTCTCCGCTCTGACTGTACAGGTCAGAGGGCGCGATGACGCATATAGTGTGCGCCGCCATCTGCCTGATCAGTCAGTGCGGAGAGACGCCGGGACCGGATGCTGGGGAGCTGCAAGCAAGAAAGGTGAGTATGTCTTTTATTATTTTTATTGCAGCAGCAGCAGCACAGCTTTCTATGGCACATCCTATGGGGCAATAATGAACGGTGCAGAGCACTATATGGCACAGCTATGGGGCAATTATGAACGGTGCAGAGCACTATGGCACAGCTATGGGGCAATAATGAACGGTGCAGAGCACTATATGGAGCATCTATGGGGCAATAATGAACGGTGCAGAGCACTATATGGCACAGCTATGGGGCAATAATGAACGGTGCAGAGCACTATATGGCACAGCTATGGGGTAATTATGAACGGTGCAGAGCACTATGGCACAGCTATGGGGCAATAATGAACGGTGCAGAGCACTATATGGAGCATCTATGGGGCAATAATGAACGGTGCAGAGCACTATATGGCACAGCTATGGGGCAATAATGAACGGTACAGAGCACTATATGGCACAGCTATGGGGCAATAATGAACGGTGCAGAGCACTATATGGCACAGCTATGGGGCAATAATGAACGGTGCAGAGCACTATATGGCACAGCTATTGGGCAATAATGAACGGTGCAGAGCACTATATGGAGCATCTATGGGGCAATAATGAACGGTGCAGAGCACTATATGGCACAGCTATGGGGCAATAATGAACGGTGCAGAGCACTATATGGCACAGCTATGGGGCAATTATGAATGGTGCAGGGCACTATATGGCACAGCTATGGGGCAATAATGAACGGTGCAGAGCACTATATGGCACAGCTATGGGGCAATTATGAACAGTGCAAAACGCTATATGGCACATCTATGGGGCAATAATGAACGGTGCAGAGCACTATATGGCACAGCTATGGGGCCATAATTAACGGTATGGAGCATCTATTTTTATTTTTGAAATTCACCGGTAGCTGCTGCATTTTCCACCCTAGGCTTATACTCGAGTCAATAAGTTTTCCCAGTTTTTTGTGGCAAAATTAGGGGGGTCGGCTTATACTCGGGTCGGCTTATACTCGAGTATATATGGTATCTAAAGATGTGGTGAGCACATTGAACCCACAGATGCTTCACATAATTTTATAAAATTGAGCCGAGAAAATGAAAACATACATTTTTCTTGCCAAAATTTTGGTTTGGCGCCAAATTTTTCATTTTCACAAGGGTAACGTTGATACTCACATGTGGTGGAAAACTACTGTTTGGGCACATGGCAAGGTTCAGAATGGAAGGAGCGCCAACTGAATTTTGAAGCTCAATTTTGGCTGGAATAAATTGCAGATGCCATGTCACATTTGAAGAGCACCTAACATGCCAAAACAGCAGAAACTCCAACATGTGACCCTATTTTGAAAACTACACTTCTCAAGGAATTAATCTATGGGTAAAAAGAGCATTGTTAATCTTCAGGAGATTGACAAAAATGTATAACATTAGGCTGAGTTATGAAAAATTACAATTATTTCCACTAAAATATTGCTTTGCCCCCAAGTTTCTAATTTTCAAAAGGGATAATAGGAGAAAATGAATGGTACAATTTGTTATGCAATATCTTTGAAGTATGCCATATGGTAAAAAACTACTTTTGAGACACAGTATAAAGCTTAAGAGGGGATGAAGCGCCATATTGGAGTTCAGATTTTGCTGAAATGGTTGAGGGTGCCATGTTACATTGGCAAAGTCCCTTAGGTGTCAGAACAGCAAAACACCTTAATAAGTTACACCATTTTACAAACTGCACCCCCTAATGAATTAATCTTGGGATGAAGTGAACACGTTGACACCACATGTGCCTCACACAATTTAATACCATTGAGCGGTGAAGAAATAATTAAATTTGAAGGGAGAAGAAGCCACCTTTCTCTCCCTGCTTTCTAAATGCTGCGATCACTATAAATTGCTGCATCCAGTCGGCTTAGTGGCCCAGGGTGGTGCAGGCACCACTACTGTCAGTGACAGCAGAGGATTGGCTTTCACTTAAGTGAAGCTGCCGGCATCGATTGTGCGTGCACTGTTCCTGTGCCTGCATGATCACCATGATGTAAATTTACGCCATTTTGATGGAAACCTTTCCTGACCATGATGAAACCTTAAATCAAATACTGTGAAGGGGTTGAGAAGATAAAAACTTTGATGGACGTGCTTTTTTAAGATTAACTTTTCTTATAGCCGCCTTAAGTAAAAGTCCTTGGGAGTAAATGGTAAGTGAGCTGTACTCTGTTTGGTAACTCTGGCACATCTTTAAGTTGTCCCAGATGACAGAACAGTACATTTGTGCTAGCTGTGATCAAACTTTTCTCTATTTTCTGTCTCTATAAATAATAAATTTGTTGGAACACAAGAGAAAAAAGTTGCTAATTTTATTGAGAATATGGCAAACAGCTTGCCCAAAGTGGAAAATAAACTCTTACAGATGTCATCTAAATTCCAGCTTTCTCATGGATGTGTTGTAAGCAGTTGTTCATTTTTATTTGATTACTATTAATTTTAGTTTACACGGTAGAGTATGCTGGAGCTATATTAAGATTATAATTATTTAGTGAAGAAACTACATTAGAGCAGTTTCATTTTTTTATTAAAAGTTGGGTTTGAATAATATTTAAGCCTTATACAGTATATTACATATCACTTTTTTTTTCTTTCTGGTAGATTATTGTCTGTTAATTATTATTATTAATATTATTATTATTTGTTCTTATTAATTATTGGTTGTAAATTGTTGATAAATGTAAAATAAGCTAACAAGAGATTTCATAGGCTTCAATATTGTGCAACATTTCTTTCTGACTTACCATTGAAACAAGCCTGAGGATCTCTGGTTTAGATCATCATCTAATAAAATGGTGGCGACAGACTGTGCAGTGTTCTCTAATAAACATTAATACCTCTAGCAAATTGGGCATTAGTAATTACAAGCTGCTGCGTTATTAACACTTTACCCTTACAAACTACTTGTTCTTTTGCTTTTATAAAATATAGCCGCTTTCTGAAATTAAATGGGTTTTTCCACTAGTTTTGTATTGATGAACTACCTGCACCCTTACCTCTGTCGGTGGCCAGGAGTACTGTAAATAATGAATGGAGCAGAATACCACAACTCCAGAGTTTAGTGGGCACTGCTCTGTATTCTCTCCCATCAGGAGCTGATCTGTAGTATCCTGCAGTAGCCACTAAGCAGTGTACAGAGCGGTGATGTCCTTTTCCTTCTGCTCTTTACCTCCTGCTTGTGCTAATCCAATAAGCTTCCATAGAGAGACACACTTCATGTACTTATCTATAGCAGTGTGGCGCTCTGCAGGCTTGTCAGGCATCATAAATGTCTGTGAACTCTGATGGCGTGAGAAGTCAGCTCTTCAGCCATTTTTAAACACACTTGTAATTAGTGTAAGGGCTACTGGGAAGTCTGGTGGGTAGCAGCAACTGCAGGAAAACTACTGAGCCCAGGAGAAGCAACCCCTCGATTAAGTAATGCTGGAGATCAAGGAGGCCAGACAGTGCCTTTGCTGTAGTTGCTGTCAGGACTCCAGCGAAATCTGTGCAAGCTACATGGGACATAGTGTCCTGCACAGTTCAAAAAGTGCCCAACTACCAGATGACATCAGTTATGGATGAGATATCAGAGATGTCTTGACACAATCCTTAGTTGTCAGTAGTTGGAAGAGCGCTGAGGTACTTTCCTGTAAGCCTGAAGTGTTATGGATACCAAGGTCCAGGTTGAGTGGAGAAGTTTTAGTGTACTTATAGGGCTGTATGTGTAACGCCCCTGAGGGTTCAGTCACCATTAGTGTTGAGCATTCTGATACCGCAAGTATCGGGTATCGGCCGATACTTGCGGTATCGGAATTCCGATACCGAGATCCGATACTTTTGTGGTATCGGGAATCGGTATCGGGATTAATATCAATGTGTAAAAGAAAGAATTAAAATAAAAAATAGGGATATACTCACCTCTCCGGCGGCCCCTGGACTTTACCGCCGTAACCGGGAGCCGTTGTACCTAAGAATGCGCGCTTGAAGGGCCTTAGATGACGTCACGGCGCTCTGATTGGTCCGTAGCGGTCGCGTGACCGCTACGCGACCAATCACAAAGCCGTGACGTCACCTAAGGTCTTTCAAGCGCTTGAAAGACCTTAGTTGGCGTCACGGCTTTGTGATTGGTCGCGTAGCGGTCACGCGACCGCTACGCGACCAATCAGAAGCTGCGGACATCTTCTAAGGTATTTCAAGCGCGCATTCTTAGGTACAACGGCTCCCGGTTACGGCGGTAAAGTCCAGGGCGCGTCAGAGGGTGAGTATATCCCTATTTTTTATTTTAATTCTTTCTTTTACACATTGATATGGATCCCAGGGCCTGAAGGAGAGTTTCCTCTCCTTCAGACCCTGGGAACCATACAGGATACCGTCCGATACTTGGTGTCCCATTGACTTGTATTGGTATCGGGTATCGGTATCGGATTGGATCCGATACTTTGCTGGTATCGGCCGATACTTTCCGATACCGATACTTTCAAGTATCGGACGGTATCGCTCAACACTAGTCACCACAGAGGTACTGCACCTCATCCAGAGGTGTGGTATCCCAGTCTCAGATAAGGAGGTGGCACTACCCAGGACTGTAACACCAGCATCCAACACAACAGCACTCCAGTCAGGGCATCTGGGTGTACCCTTTGGGAGGATGGCCTCATCCCAGTCTGGAGAGAGTAGCTAGGTAGACAGTGTGGGTGGAATGAGTAGTTAGGGGAAGAGCTAATTAGGAGAGAAAGTTAATCAGATTGTGAGAGGAAGTAGAAGGAGTGAGACGCGCTGAGAAGAAGCTCCCAGAGAGAGGGAGCTAGAGAAAGAAAGAAGCTTCAGAAGCAAGAAGTCGTCCTAGGGGCAGGGGTAGTGAGCAATCCATCTGTGGGGCTCGCATCCACGCTGACCATCGCCAGGTGGAGGGACAAGATTGCAGTGGCCCCCAAGACTAGTGAAGAACTACAAGGCTCAGCTAGCAAGCCGGAGGCTGTGGTAACTGTAAGTGCCATAGCCACATCCACACATATTCGCTGAAAAAGCAGCCACATAGGATCAAGGGGACTCAGAGTACGTCGCCTGACAAGGTCCGTGGCTGTTGGCTAGGGACACTGTGTGTGAAAGCGCAGGGCAGGAGAGATGGAAATCAGCGCAGTGAGACAGCCAGAAAAGAAACATAAGAGAGGAGTCCTGGAACTGTGTACCCCAAATCATCTGGGGGTTGGCTGGACCAGAGACCCGGAGGACACAGCACAAGGCTGGAAACAGTAATCTGCAGAACTGTGAGTAAAGCATTGAAAACTGCATCCAGCTGTGTCTACTGAATTATTCCTGCATCATCCCAATTAACACCTATATCTGCCCTGGTAACTAGCTCTGCCCGTGGAGAGCCAAAACATCTTAGCTGCGTCACCATCTGAACTGCAGCATCGGCCATATTGACCGAGTACCACAGGTGGTGTCATGAACAATTCCCCTTTTCCCCCATAAACTTTATTTCCCTTTTATCATCTTTTTCATTGGATGCCCAGGGCCATGGACCAGGTCACTGCTGCTGTTACCAGGGCTGCCACTAGAAGTTTTGGGGCCCCATACTGGCAAAATTTTCAGGGCCCCCTTGAGACTCCGCCCAGGCTCCACCCCTCGAACTGTCCACAGTCCCACCGCTCTCTCTTGGAAAAACTCTACTTCTCACCTTTCACACATTAACAGTTCCCATCACCAGATCACACATATAGCCAGCAGCTTTTGTTTTGGCCAAAAGATTTTTTAAGCCACCACCATAACACTGTAGACACTTTTGGCTGGGCCCTACTCTACTGTAACCTACTAAATATTTGTTAAAATATGCAATACAATTTAGGTATATTTTTAATTATTTTTCAATTTTTAAAATGACCAATAATATCACATACAAGGAACAAATACAACACCATGACCAGACCACATATTACCACCAGTGGCCGAATAATATCACATACAAGGAACAAATACCACCACACCATGACCATACCACATATTACCACCACAAAGTGACCGAATAATATCACATACAAGGAACAAATACCACCGCACCATGACCAGACCACATATTACCATCACATAGTGGCCAAATAATAGCATATACAAGGAACAAATACCACCACACCATGTCCAGACCACATATTACCACCACATAGTGACTAAATACAATACTGATCAGTTATAAAAAAACCCACAATACTAATATCACCATCAGTGCCATTATACACAGGAGATGTGTACTTAGTATGCAGTGTCTGTGTGCAGGTTATACAGTGATCACCGGTGACATTATACACAGGACCTCTGTATATAGTATACAGTGTATAGTGTCAGTGTATAGGTAACACACTGACTCACCAGTGATGTCTCTAGGTGAAGCCCTTCTTTCATCCAGCCAGGACTTGTCGCTGCAGGAAATAACACAGTTATCTCGAGCTCCGCTTGCAGAACACATTACTTAATTTTTTCCAACTTCTACATTACACCACATGAAGAAAAAGAGGCAACATAGTGTCACTCTACACAGAAACAGGACCGTCCCCCCCATTTAAAAGTGTCCTCAAAAAATAAAATAAATACATCACTGCAGTAATAATATCCCTTAATTAGCCCCTATGGTAATAATAATATCCCCCACCCTGGCCCCGTGTGTCTCATTCCTGGCTTCAGCCATATGTTCACCCATCCTGCCCTCATGAGTATCCATCCTGCCCCATATGATCTCCCCATCCTGCCCCATCTTCTCCATCGTATCCATCCTGTCCCATGATCCTGCAAGATCTGTCTCCAACCCTGCTCCATCTGTCTCCAATCATGCCCCCATGTCTTTCATCCTGCACCGTGTCTCCTCCAATCATACCATGTATCTCCATTCTGCCCCATGTCTCCAATCATGCCCGTATCTCCATTCTGCCCCATGTCTCCAATCATGCCCGTATCTCCATTCTGCCCCCTATGGCTCCAATAATGCCATCATGTCTCCAATCATGCCCCCTGTGTCTCCATTCTGCCTCATCTGTCTCCAGTCATGCCACCAGTGTCTCCAGTCATGCCCTGTATCTCCATTCTGCCTTGGTGTCCAGCATTCTGTCCCTGTGTCCAGCATTCTGCCCCCATGTCTCACAGTCTGCCCCTCGTGGCCAGCATTCTGCTCCTGTATCCAGCATTCTGCCCCTGTATCCAGCATTCTGCCCGTGTCTCATAGTCTGCCCCTCGTGTCCAGCATTCTGCCCATGTCCAGCATTCTGCCCCGTGTCTCTCAGTCTGCCCCTCGTGTCCAGCATTCTGCCCCTCGTGTCCAGCATTCTGCCCCGTGTCTCTCAGTCTGCCCCTCGTGTCCAGCATTCTGCCCCTCGTGTCCAGCATTCTGCCCCTGTGTCCAGCATTCTGCCCCCATGTCTCACAGTCTTTCCCCATGTACAGCATTCTGCCCCTCGTGTCCAGCATTCTGCCCGTGTCCAGCATTCTGCCCCCGTGTCTCACAGTCTTTCCCCGTGTCCAGCATTCTGCCCCCGTGTCCAGCATTCTGCCCCTCGTGTCCAGCATTCTGCCCGTGTCCAGCATTCTGCCCCCGTGTCTCACAGTCTTTCCCCGTGTCCAGCATTCTGCCTCCGTATCCAGCATTCTGCCCCTCGTGTCCAGCATTCTGCCCCTGTATCCAGCATTCTGCCCCGTGTCTCACAGTCTTTCCCTGTGTCCAGCATTCTGCCCGTGTCCAGCATTCTGCCCCCATGTCTCACAGTCTTTCCCCGTGTCCAGCATTCTGCCCCCGTGTCCAGCATTCTGCCCCTCATGTCCAGCATTCTGCCCGCGCCCAGCATTCTGCCCCTGTGTCCAGCATTCTGCCCCCGTGTCCAACATCTCTACCCCAGTGTGTCCAGCATTCTGCCCCTGTGGCCAGCATTCTGCCCCTGTGGCCAGCATCTCTGCTCCAGCGTGGCCAGCATTCTGCCCCAGCGTGTCCAGCATCTCTGCCCCACCGTGTCCAGCATTCTTCCCCTGTGTCCAGCATTCTTCCCCTGTGTCCAGAATTCTGCCCCTGTGTCCAGCATTCTGCCCCTGTGTCCAGCATCTCTGCCCCAGCGTGTCCAGCATTCTGCCCCTGTGTCCACCATCTCTGCCCCAGCATGTCCAGCATTCTGCCCCTGTGTCCACCATCTGCCCCAGTGTGTCCAGCATTCTGCCCCAGCGTGTCCAGCATCTCTGCCCCAGCGTGTCCAGCATCTCTGCCCCAGCGTGTCCAGCATCTCTGCCCCAGCGTGTCCAGCATTCTGCCCCGGGGCCCCCTGGATCGCTGCTCTCGAAAAAAAAAAAAAAACACGAGTTCTTACCTGGCCGTGCTCCAGCATGTGAAGCACACACTCACCGGCGGCAGACAATGATGTCAGACACCGGCGACATGCGCTCTACGGCTCAACTCAGCTGCCAGCCTCCGACTGGCTGGCGGCTGTTAACTATTGACGTGCAGGCGCAGGCCCGCACGTCAATAGTGTGCCGCAGCGCCTGCAGGGGGGCCCTGTGAGCAGATGAGACGGGGCCCAATGCGGGCCCCCTCTGCCCACCGGGCCCAATACGCCAGTCATGGCTATAATGCCCTGATGGAGGCCCTGGCTGTGACACATCCAACTTAAGAACTGTCGGACTCGGCCCGAGTACCCCACGGCCCTGGCGGGCGCTCCATATGCAGTGGGAGTGTGGAGAGCTGCTGCACATGCCCGGACTAGAGCTGGTTCATCACACCATGAGGGGCTATTGGCTAAGCGTACTGAATAACTGTGGAGATGTGTAATCATCATCATCAACAACTGCTCCTGTAAAATCGATTTTTTTTTTCGTGTTGCACCTGAGGTCTGGATATTGTTTATTGAGACAGACTGTTCCTGCATCCCTTCCACAACTTTCCCCTTTCTATTGTGCTGATAATAGCCTACCGGTAAGAACACTGTGACTGTTGGCCACCATTATGCCCTGGTTCGGTGGAGGCTGACCTAAACAGTAGGCACTGCTAGAGGTATGCCAAATCAAAGGCTCGAAAATCAGGAATAATTCTGCAGTGATTATTTCCAGAAGTCTGCTTTTCCCTATTACAATAAATGAAGATGCAGTTCAGCCATCCATCAAGCTATTATTTGGGGCTGTAGTCCTCTTGGTGACTTCTAGACTAAATTTTAATTGTTAGATTTTTCAAGATTTACTATACAGTCTCCATTCTTCTATTAGTTAATAATATAGTAATGGTGCAAATTCCACTAATTTGTCAAACTGGGCAGCATGGTGGCTCAGTGATTAGCTCTGTTGTTTTACAGCGCTATTCTCTCTGTGGATTTACTCCAGGTTCTCTGGTTTCCTCCTAGAAATTAAAGATCTACTGATAGGGAATTTAGATTGTGAGCCCCAATGGGGACAGAGATGATGATGTTTGTAAAGTGATGTGAAATTATTGGAGCTAAATAAATAATAAAATAAATGTTAACACTTCTTCTCATATCAATCATAAAATATTCTCACAAAACCTCAACTACAGCACTTGCAGCCTTACTACTGAAGGGGATCCTGCCAAACCTGAAACAAGTGGCTTTAAACCATAAGTCTACGCAAAAGATCTTATTATTTAGTTGCTCTTCTTTAACTATTTCTTTACTTGCTATGATAAATATTATATTAAAGTCGGATAGCATATGAACTGTATACTGACCAATGTTACTCAATAGGACTCTTCAGAAGGCTCTTTCCTCACATGGACCAAATGTCCATGTATGACAATTTCACAGCATTAACAGGTCTCTTTCATATTTTTTTATGAAACCTTCCATTGAAATCTATGTGTGTGGAAAAAATAATCTGACCACATTCAGTTCATACATATTGCATTTTTTTTTAGGAATACATAGCATTTGTTAATATAGGAAACTGTATTTGGCCTTGTAATTTTTTTTTTTTAAATGTTGATGGATAAAAACAGATATCGTACGGATATAAAAAATGGATAGACTGTTGATATATGGATGCTATGCGAATGGAATATGAATGACAATAGAGATAAAAATATATTTTTTCTGGATGAAAATTGGATAATTGATCATACGCTTAAATGAATTCCGCCCATATACAACACTGACTCAACATTCAGATAGCAATATCAAATCATGATAATGTATCCTCTCAGAGATATAAATTTGAGCAACATTAATTTACATCCACTTGTGATTTTTAAAGTAATTGCAGTGAATAGCTCCCTAGTAGAGTCATATTCCATTCTGTTAATATTTACCTCCGAGACAGCGAGGGTGGAGATAAATGGAAAACAAGTAGATGTGAAGGTACACTGAACTGCTTGTCAATGCCAAGGGTTTCACCAAGCACCTGTACTTGGTTTCACCAGTCATTTCCCAGCTTTATTTGAGAGTATCTCAAACCACTTCGTAACACCCTGCTCCCTATAGAAGGGGAAGTGAACGAATAAAGCACAATAATTTCCACGTATCATGAAAATGGCATTTTATTATACCAAATTACTTACAATAAAATTATTTGATAAACTTCAAATCAAGACCTAAGATGTGCGGGACACCTCGCTAAAGAATCCATTCCATGCCATAAAAAAATATCCCTTTGCTATCTATCACAAGATCAGAAAGTATAGGAGAGAACCAAACACTTTTTGCAATTTCTTAGCTAATGAAACCTGGCAGATAGGTTTACATCAGAGCAACTGTGAATAAGCTAGGTTCTTATTATCCTTGCTTTTTATCACACCTGATTTGCTTTTTATCACACCTGATATTAGCTTTGCACATGAGAACTTTTGGATTTTTCATTGATTTAATTAATAAATATTTATTTGAGAGTAGACTACAGTTTAAAGCTGCTCAACAATTGTAAGGCTATTTTGCTACTGTGGCACCCCAAGAGTTCGGGTACCACAGTGGTGTTGCCTTCCTCTCGGGGTGGGTGATGCCATGCCTGGAAGTGACAAGGATCCCTTTAACAGGTATCACATACATGCAACATGCTCTGACTCCAGGCCAGAAGGGGGAGCTCTGAGCCCGGTTTCAGGGGAGAGTCCCTATATATGTTCTGGCTTGGAGGAGGAGTTGGGGCAGTCAAGAGAAGAGCTGAAGTCGTGCAGACATGAGGTTCTGCAGCTCCTGACAGGACAGCCTGTAGGAAAGTGTGAGGGGAGAAGGAGCACAGGAGAAGTGAGGAGCTGGAGGGAAGCTGCAACTGAGCTCCCTCCACGCAGAAGCGCAGGAACCGGTCACCGAGAGTCCGAGGCTGTGGGGGACTGTATGCCCCACAACAGAAACCGGAGGGCAGGGGATTTCAAGACTGGCCGGACTTCACCATCACCTGTTACCGGTACCCTGGACTGTGCTTGCATACTACCAGTAAAAGGTAAGGAAACTGCAACCTTATGTCCTTCACTTCTTTCTGGCACTACACCATCTATCATCTTTGCCACTACATCGGGAGCCCTGGGGACTAAGCTTCACCTGTAGAAAGCCATACCATCTCTGCTGCAATAACATCATCCCCATTGGACCCCTTTAAGCAGCGTCGGTCATCCCTGCCCGAAACACAGGTGGCGTCATGAACATTCTTTATTTTCTTTCAAAACAACCCCTTTAAAGACTTTCCCTTTAATTTGGACACCCAGGGCCCCGGACTGAGTCACTGCCACCATGACTACCTCTTTAATAACCACCGGACCCGGCCCGAATACCCCAAGGTCCTAGCGGGCGCTCCACTACTAGCAGCCAATTCCTTCCTTTTTGTTTTCTGAATCTATGTAAGTATGCCATTCAGATAATGAAATACTGGACAAAATTTCATGTAAGAAAATATCTAATTTAGAAAACTCACAGATCCTAGCCTTACATAATTGTCCTCCAGTCTGTTGCACTAGATTCAATTCCGTTATATTAATTTACCAGTTTTATAAAATAAAATAAACACTGGAAAATAGTTGACCTCCGTCTGGAATTTACTTATACAATATTACTTTAGAAAAGTGGTTATTTTGGGTAATTATTTTTATTAGATTTGGACCTATTATCTTGTTTACATAAACGATATATATACACAAGCTCTATTAATCTGTATGAATCAGCAAGCATGACCTTGTGCAAACATGACGTGATCATGGAAGCACCCAAATTGCTAGACCTTTTTGTCCTTTCATACAAATATTTTTGCAAAGATGACTGTGGATACATTTAATGCAGCGTAGGCCAACTTCTCCACAGGTTAATGAAAATTGTGTGCTTTTCGCAATAACCTTTGAGTAAGCTCTATAAGTTAATTTACATTTTTTGTTACATATATGATACAACGTAAATTAAAGAACGAAGCAACATAATAGGTAGGTAATGGGAGTGTTTGTTTTGAGCTAAGAGCATGCAGTAATACAGTAAGATTATAAAGATGCCTATAATGAAATACAATATGCATAATATCCTAAATTCATAGGATCTCAACAGCAGGGATGCAGCTGTGTAATATAACATTCACCCCAAATTTCCCAGTCTATTCTTCCTCTACTTCACAATACAGCTCTGAAGAGATTTGACCTCATGGCCTGTGTGTGGGAGGTATAGATATGTCCCACCCTTTTTAGTTACTGGTGAATGTCTATTCGGCAATGATAGACTAAGCAAATGCACTGGTGGAGGACACATAAGGTCTCCATGAAAGGAAGCTTTCATGGTGGGAGGTTAACAGGAGGTGACAAATCTTCTCACTGAGTAAGACAGTGCTGAGACAAGAATAACATTCAGGAAAAAAAGTTGATGTCTCTTATTTAAAATGTGCATAATATGAGCTCAGTGGGTGATCTGAAATAGTACTAACAAAAAGATTTTCCGTTCTGTTTCTGTGGTGGATGGATATCTAGTAGACTGGAAGACTACCATATGAGATATGCAATATTTTGCTTAGAAGGATTTTCTACTTTTAGAAAAGTGGTGTTGTAATCATTGGAAACTATAGAAACATAGAAATGCAGGCCTGGTCCAGAACAGCATCCCTGCTTCGATTTTTGGCTGCAGAGATGATGTAATTATGAGAGTGCACTTCATCGCTGCAGCCAATCACTAAGCTTTGCTGTGGTTGTATGCTTTCGACTTAACGTTACCAATGCAGCCAAAACACAGACGTGTGAGCAGGAGAGGTAATTCTGAGCAGTGCCCAGGGAGGGTGAGTACTATCTGCATTTGTTTTTTACTAGTATTGAATATATTAGTGACCACTTTTCTAAGGCTGGTTTCACACTTGCATATGGGAGGGCTGCGGATGGCAGCGTAATTCCTCCCTTCCTCCTCCCTGAAACCCTGTCTATGCTCTATCTATGCTCCGCCTACTTCTCCATGCATCCTGCGTTGCCCTGCATACCTATATTTAACATTGGGTACGCAGGGACGTGCGTTGTATGTGTAGCGCCCCCACTGCCGCAAGGCCGAGGGGTACCCAGTACCGGGCCTCTGAGTCTCTGCTCGGCAAGGTGATCGGTGAGATCGGGGCCTTTAAGAAGTGCTCCATGCCCGTGGCCCGATCCCAGGGTGTAAGGCGCCGGAGTCTATAGGTCCCAGGGAGAGGGGGTACCGTGACGGGGCCTATCAGCAAGTCCTCTGCTGGCGAGGCAGGGTCGTTCTTCATACCTGCTTCAGATGCGGTCCCTCCGGTGCCGATCTGCTCCATCTCTGCTGGGGTCTGGAACGCTAGTTGCAGGGCCTTGCGCTCCAGCGTTGTCATCTCCTTTTGCAGCACCTCGCTTTCTGGCAGGGCCTTGCTTTCTGGCTTTGGAGCGCTGGAACTTCTTTCTTGCTCCGGACCAGATGAGGCTGCCAACAGACGTCTGATGAGGCTCCCGATGAAGGTCTTCTTCCACCCGGCCTCAGTGCTCAGCTGCGTCCGCCGGAGTTGGTCGCCGAGCTCATTCACTCCGGCCTGCAGGAAGTCAATATCAGCGGTGGAGGCCTGGTTGCGGTGCCCCTCCGGGTAGCTGGGGGAGTCTTCTGCTCCTACCCCACGCTCCGGCTCCGGGTGGCTCGCCATGGCGTCCTCCATGTCGCTCACTTATTCTTCCTGGTCCTTTTCCCGCTCTCTCCTTCGTGGGCGGTTTCGCTTTCGTTGTCTCCGCCCCCCATTAAGGATTAGAAGGCGGATCTCGGCTGCTGATGGACACGTCCTCAAGGGACAGAAATACTTAGACTGGGCGGCCATTGTCTTTTAGCGCTCTTCAGCTTGTTTACGCCCACTTCCACGCCCTTCTTCTTCTCCTGCGCTCTCCTTAGTGCTGTAATGGCGGCGTTTTTGGCGGGAACTTTTGGCGGCAAGTGGCAATACACAGTCTTTGCAATAAGTCACAGTCCAAGTATAATAAATCACAGTTCCAAGGCACACATGACCTGATCCTTCAGGCTTAAGTAGATCCTGTTCGTGACGCCAAGTTGTAGCGCCTCCACTGCCGCAGGGCTGAGGGGTACCCGGTACCGGGCCTCTGAGTCTCTGCTCTGGGGTTGTCACGGTGGCTAGACCCGGTCCGTGACCCTGCTGAGGCTTGTACAATGAAGGTGGAGGTATGGGATGTCGTTATGGTGCGGTGAAGTGCCAGTAGCGGTAAATAACGAGGACACCAGGTTGCAGTCTCTTTACCTCTTTACTGAAGGCTTCAGGATCCTCAATCCGGAATACGGTTAACCGGGCTGCGCAAGCCTGGCCGGTCCGATGGCACATCCAGAGCTCCCTTTGCAGGTGGAAATCTGTGCCTACCTTCTAGCGCTTGTGTGTTGTGGTCCTCCCCTGCTGTGCTTACGGGATAGTCCCCACAACTGTTGTGTCTGTTTCTCGTGTTCCCTCACAACTCGATTCTGATGTTCTTCCACGTCCCCCAGATCTTATGGTTAGGACGCTCCCGTATGACGGGGAGGCTCGGAGCTCTTCCGGGACTCTAGCGTCGCCCCACTCCTGTTGTTACCCCCCTGTGTCTTCCTAGGTCAATTGAGTGAGACAGCCCACCTATAACTGACTGTCCTGCCGTAGGTTTGAAGTTTGGCCTGGAGCTCTATACTTCCTCGGCGTTCCGGCCACCGGTCATGCGCCTCAGTAGGATGTTGCCTCGTCTTACAGCACGACTCCTACTGGTATTCTCCTTGTTGCGTTGATCTCGTTTCTCACTCAGCACAATAAACCTCGCTTCTTGTCCTTTCTTGGGGTACCGCCGCTATATCTTGCAGGCGCGGTCCCGTAATGTTCTCTCTGGTTGCTAGGCCTCTGTCAGGATCCCACCCCTGACAGGGACCCCTCTGAATCTTCCCCTACAACACCCTCTGCCACAAGGTGTTGCCTGGTTCCAACCCAGTCAGCTTTCTGATCTAACTTCCTATCCAACCCCCAGTTTTACCAGACTGTGAGGAGTGGCCTAATACATAGTACCCTTAGCTCCCCCTGGAGGCCAGACTGTGAAATGTATTGGTGTCTGTGATACCTGGTCAGATGAACTCCTTCAGTGCCATCAGACGTACCCTAGCCCCCTGTTGTGAATTTGGTTTCTGGGCTCCCCCGGTGGTCACTGGTGGTACTGAACTTGTGTACTTCATCGCCTCTGTTCACCTGTTTCCATCAGGATGTGGGAGTTGTCTATTTAGCCTTGCTCCTCAGTCATTTCTATGCCGGCCAACAATGTTACCAGAAGCCTTTCTGTTGCATGTTCCTGCTCCTAGACTACTATCAGCTAAGTTGGACTTGTAGTCCTAAGTTTGTTTTGCATTTTTGTTCCAGTTCTCTGTGTTTGAATATTTCTGAGGCTGGAAGCTCTTGTGAGCTGAAATTGCCACTCTGGTGTCATGAGTTGATATTAGAGTCTTAAAGTAATTTCAGGATGGTGTTTTGAAAGGGTTTTCAGCCGACTGTGTAGTTCCCTTTTCTGTCTTCCTACTATCTAGTAAGCGGACCTCAATTTGCTAAACCTATCTTCATACTTCGTATGTCAATTTCCTCTAAAATCACCGACATTATATGTGGGGGCTACTGTCTGCCTTTTGGGGAAAATTTCTCTAGAGGTAAGCCAGGTCTGTATTTTCCTCTGCTAGGGTCAGTCAGTTCTCCGGCTGGCGCTGGGCGTCTAGGGATAAAACGTAGGCACGCTACCCGGCCACTGTTAGTTGTGCGGTAGGTTTAGCTCACAGTCAGCTCGAGTTCCCATCTTCCAAGAGCTAGTCCTTTTGTATGCTTTACTACGGTCTCTTGCCATTGAGAACCATGACAGTTTGGCCGGCCAAGGGTTAAAATAATTGGCAGAAGAAAGGAGAGAAAAGAAGTCTGCAGTGAATTTTTTTTTTTTTTTTTTCCTGAGTTTGCTCATTAGTTGATTCACTAGCATCTCTGCTTACTGCAGCCTTCGTCTCTCTCTCCTTCTAATCCTTGAATGGTTCTGATTTCACCTGATGAAAATGGATCCTCAGAGTTTAGCTACAGGTTTGAATAATCTCGCTATGAAGGTTCAAAGTTTACAGGATTTTGTAATTCATGCTCCTATATCTGAACCTAGAGTACCTTTGCCTGAATTTTTCTCCGGGGATAGATCTCGCTTCCAGAATTTCAAACATAATTGTAAATTATTTTTGTCTCTGAGATCTCGCTCCGCTGGAGATCCTGCACAGCAGGTCAGGATTGTAATTTCCTTGCTCCGGGGCGACCCTCAGGATTGGGCATTTGCTTTGGCACCAGGGGATCCTGCGTTGCTCAATGTGGATGCGTTTTTCCTGGCTTTGGGGTTGCTTTATGAGGAACCTCATTTAGAGATTCAGGCTGAAAAAGCCTTGATGGCCCTGTCTCAAGGGCAAGATGAGGCTGAAATATACTGCCAAAAATTTCGTAAGTGGTCTGTGCTTACTCAGTGGAATGAGTGCGCCCTGGCGGCGAATTTCAGAGAGGGTCTCTCTGATGCCATTAAAGATGTTATGGTGGGGTTCCCTGTGCCTGCAGGTCTGAATGAGTCCATGACAATGGCTATTCAGATTGATCGGCGTTTGCGGGAGCACAAACCTGTGCACCATTTGGCGGTGTCTACTGAGAAGACGCCAGAGATTATGCAATGTGATAGAATTCTGTCCAGAAGCGAACGACAGAATTTTAGGTGAAAAAATGGGTTATGCTTCTATTGTGGCTATTCAACTCATGTTATATCAGCATGCTCTAAACGTACTAAGAAGGTTGATAAGTCTGTTTCAATTGGTACTTTACAGTCCAAGTTTATTCTATCTGTGACCCTGATTTGCTCTTTATCGTCTATTACCGCGGACGCCTATGTCGACTCTGGCGCCGCTTTGAGTCTTATGGATTGGTCCTTTGCCAAACGCTGTGGGTTTAATTTAGAGCCTCTGGAAGTTCCTATACCTCTGAAGGGTATTGACTCCACGCCATTGGCTAGTAATAAACCACAATACTGGACACAAGTAATTATGCGTATTAATCCGGATCACCAGGAGATTATTCGCTTCCTTGTGTTGTATAATCTGCATGATGTGTTGGTGCTTGGATTGCCATGGCTGCAATCTCATAACCCAGTCCTCGACTGGAAAGCAATGTCTGTGTTAAGCTGGGGATGTCAGGGGACTCATGGGGACGTACCTTTGGTTTCCATTTCGTCATCTATTCCCTCTGAGATTCCGGAATTTTTATCTGATTATCGTGACGTTTTTGAGGAGCCTAAACTTGGTTCACTACCTCCGCACAGAGATTGCGATTGTACAATAGATCTGATTCCGGGCAGTAAGTTTCCAAAGGGTCGTTTATTTAATCTATCTGTGCCTGAACATGCTGCTATGCGGGAATATATTAAGGAGTCCTTGGAAAAGGGACATATTCGTCCTTCGTCATCTCCCTTAGGAGCCGGTTTTTTCTTTGTATCTAAAAAAGATGGCTCTTTGAGGCCGTGTATTGATTATCGGCTTTTGAATAAAATCACGGTTAAATATCAGTATTAGTGTTGAGCGATACCGTCCGATACTTGAAAGTATCGGTATCGGAAAGTATCGGCCGATACCAGCAAAGTATCGGATCCAATCCGATACCGATACCCGATACCAATACAAGTCAATGGGACTCAGGTATCGGACGGTATTCCTGATGGTTCCCAGGGTCTGAAGGAGAGGAAACTCTCCTTCAGGCCCTGGGAACCATATTAATGTGTAAAAGAAAGAATTAAAATAAAAAATATCGCTATACTCACCTGTCCGACGCAGCCGGGACCTCAGCGAGGGAACCGGCAGCGTTGTTTGTTTAAAATTCGCGCTTTTACTTGGTTACGTGAGGTCCCGGCTTGTGATTGGTCAGGGCGGCCATGTTGCCGGGACGCGGACCAATCACAGCAAGCCGTGACGAAATTACGTCACGGCTTGCTGTGATTGGTCCGCGTCCCGGCAACATGGCCGCCATTAACCAATCACAAGCCGTGACGTCACGGGAGGCTGGACATGCGCGTATTTTGAAAAGC
Organism: Ranitomeya variabilis; assembly: GCF_051348905.1. NCBI lineage: Eukaryota > Metazoa > Chordata > Amphibia > Anura > Dendrobatidae > Ranitomeya > Ranitomeya variabilis. The sequence continues at coordinate 78,758,377 of NC_135239.1, read as the reverse complement.
GCGCGTGTCCAGCCTCCAGTGACGTCCCGGCTTGTGATTGGTTAATGGCGGCCATGTTGCCGGGACGTCACTGGAGGCTGGACACGCGCGCTTTTCAAAATACGCGCATGTCCAGCCTCCCGTGACGTCACGGCTTGTGATTGGTTAATGGCGGCCATGTTGCCGGGACGTCACTGGAGGCTGGACACGCGCGCTTTTCAAAATACGCGCATGTCCAGCCTCCCGTGACGTCACGGCTTGTGATTGGTTAATGGCGGCCATGTTGCCGGGACGCGGACCAATCACAGCAAGCCGTGACGTAATTTCGTCACGGCTTGCTGTGATTGGTCCGCGTCCCGGCAACATGGCCGCCCTGACCAATCACAAGCCGGGACTTCACGTAACCAAGTAAAAGCGCGAAATTTAAACAAACAACGCTGCCGGTTCCCTCGCTGAGGTCCCGGCTGCGTCGGACAGGTGAGTATAGCGATATTTTTTATTTTAATTCTCTTTTTTACACATTATTACATTAATGTTGTTGCGATACCCGATACCCGATACCACAAAAGTATCGGATCTCGGTATCGGAAATTCCGATACAGCAAGTATCGGCCGATACCCGATACTTGCAGTATCGGAATGCTCAACACTAATCAGTATCCTTTGCCACTGCTTACTGATTTGTTTGCTCGAATAAAGGGGGCCAAGTGGTTCTCTAAGATTGATCTTCGTGGGGCGTATAATTTAGTGCGAATTAAGCAGGGGGATGAGTGGAAAACCGCATTTAATACGCCTGAGGGCCATTTTGAGTATTTAGTAATGCCTTTTGGTCTTTCAAATGCCCCTTCAGTCTTTCAGTCTTTTATGCATGACATTTTCCGTGAATATTTGGATAAATTTATGATTGTGTATCTGGATGATATTTTGATTTTTTCGGACGACTGGGACTCTCATGTCCAACAGGTCAGGAGGGTTTTTCAGGTTTTGCGCTCTAATTCCTTGTGTGTAAAGGGTTCTAAGTGCGTTTTTGGGGTTCAAAAGATTTTGTTTTTGGGGTACATTTTTTCCCCCTCTTCCATTGAGATGGACCCTGTCAAGGTTCAGGCTATTTGTGATTGGACGCAACCCTCTTCTCTTAAGAGCCTTCAGAAGTTTTTGGGCTTTGCTAATTTTTATCGTCGATTTATAACTGGTTTTTCTGATGTTGCTAAACCGTTGACTGATTTGACTAAGAAGGGTGCTGATTAGTGTTGAGCATTCCGATACTGCAAGTATCGGGTATCGGCCGATACTTGCTGTATCGGAATTCCGATACCGAGATCCGATATTTTTGTGATATCGGGTATCGGTATCGAAACAACATTAATGTAAAAATGTGTAAAAGAGAGAATTAAAATAAAAAATATTGCTATACTCACCTCTCCGACGCAGCCTGCACCTTACCGAGGGAAGCGGCAGCGTTCTTTGTTTAAAATTCGCGCTTTTCTTTCCTTTACGTGAGTCCCGGCTTGTGATTGGTTGCATGCCGCCCATGTGACCGGGACGCAACCAATCACAGCAAGCCGTGACGTAATTTCAGGTCCTTCAGGATTTTAAAATTACGTTCCGGCGTTGTGATTGGTTGCGTCGCAGTCACATGGGCGACGCAACCAATCACAGCAAGCCGTGACGTAATTTCAGGTCCTTAAGGATTTTAAAATTACGTCCCGGCTTTGTGATTGGTTGCGTCGCAGTCACATGGGAGACGCAACCAATCACAAGCCGTGACGTCACGGGAGGCTGGACACGCGCGCATTTTAAAATGGGCGCGTGTCCAGCCTCCCGTGACGTCCCGGCTTGTGATTGGTTGCGCCGCGATCAACCAATCACAAGCCGGGAGGCTGGACACGTGCGCATTTTAAAATTTTAAAATGCGCGCGTGTCCAGCCTCCCGGCTTGTGATTGGTTGACCGCGGCGCAACCAATCACAAGCCGGGACATCACGGGAGGCTGGACACGCGCCCATTTTAAAATTTTAAAATGCGCGCGTGTCCAGCCTCCCGGCTTGTGATTGGTTGACCGCGGCGCACAAAATGAGTGAGGATGAACTAAACCAAACAAGGGGAAACTGCCAATGTTGTCAAAACATCAATTATTGCATAATAAGTTTGGTCGAATTTGCAGGATGTGTCTCACATTCCCATGTATCACCTCTCAGCTGATGTATTATACAAGCCTCCCGGCTTGTGATTGGTTGACCGCGGCGCAACCAATCACAAGCCGGGACGTCACGGGAGGCTGGACACGCGCCCATTTTAAAAAGCGCGCGTGTCCAGCCTCCCGTGACGTCACGGCTTGTGATTGGTTAATGGCGGCCATGTTGCCGGGACGCGGACCAATCACAGCAAGCCGTGACGTAATTTCGTCACGGCTTGCTGTGATTGGTCCGCGTCCCGGCAACATGGCCGCCCTGACCAATCACAAGCCGGGACTTCACGTAACCAAGTAAAAGCGCGAATTTTAAACAAACAACGCTGCCGGTTCCCTCGCTGAGGTCCAGGCTGCGTCGGACAGGTGAGTATAGCGATATTTTTTATTTTAATTCTTTCTTTTACACATTTATATGGATCCCAGGGCCTGAAGGAGAGTTTCCTCTCCTTCAGACCCTGGGAACCATCAGGAATACCGTCCGATACTTGAGTCCCATTGACTTGTATTGGTATCGGGTATCGGTATCGGATTGGATCCGATACTTTGCCGGTATCGGCCGATACTTTCCGATACCGATAATTTCAAGTATCGGACGGTATCGCTCAACACTAGTGCTGATGTTGCTGATTGGTCCCCTGCTGCTGTGGAGGCCTTTCGGGAGCTTAAGCGCCGCTTTTCTTCCGCCCCTGTATTGCGTCAGCCTGATGTTACTCTTCCTTTTCAGGTTGAGGTCGACGCTTCAGAAATCGGAGCTGGGGCGGTTTTGTCGCAGAAAAGTTCCGACTGCTCCGTGATGAGACCTTGCGCGTTCTTTTCTCGTAAATTTTCGCCCGCTGAGCGAAATTATGATATTGGTAATCAGGAGCTCTTGGCTATGAAGTGGGCTTTTGAGGAGTGGCGTCATTGGCTTGAGGGGGCTAGACATCAGGTGGTGGTATTGACCGACCACAAGAATTTGATTTATCTTGAGTCTGCCAGGCGCCTGAATCCTAGACAGGCGCGCTGGTCGTTATTTTTCTCTTGGTTTAGTTTTGTGGTTTCTTACCTACCGGGTTCTAAAAATGTGAAGGCGGATGCCCTTTCTAGGAGTTTTGAGCCTGATTCCCCTGGTAATTCTGAACCTACAGGTATCCTTAAGGATGGAGTGATATTATCTGCTGTTTCCCCAGACTTGCGACGGGTCTTGCAGGAGTTTCAGGCGGATAGACCTGATCGTTGCCCGCCTGGTAGAATGTTTGTTCCTGATGATTGGACCAGTAGAGTCATCTTGGAGGTCCATTCTTCTGCGTTAGCTGGTCATCCTGGAATCTTTGGTACCAGGGATTTGGTGGCTAGGTCCTTCTGGTGGCCTTCCCTGTCGCGAGATGTGCGAGGTTTTGTGCAGTCTTGTGATGTTTGTGCTCGGGCCAAGCCTTGTTGTTCTCGGGCTAGTGGATTGTTGTTATCTTTGCCTATTCCGAAGAGGCCTTGGACTCACATCTCCATGGATTTTATTTCTGATCTCCCTGTTTCTCAGAAGATGTCTGTCATCTGGGTGGTGTGTGACCGTTTCTCTAAGATGGTCCATTTGGTTCCCTTGCCTAAATTGCCTTCCTCATCCGAGCTGGTTCCTCTGTTTTTTCAAAATGTGGTTCGCTTGCATGGTATTCCAGAGAATATCGTGTCTGACAGGGGAACCCAATTCGTGTCTAGATTTTGGCGAGCGTTCTGTGCTAGGATGGGCTTGTCTTTTTCGTCTGCTTTCCATCCTCAGACTAATGGCCAGACCGAGCGAACTAATCAGACCTTGGAGACTTATTTGAGGTGTTTTGTGTCTGCGGATCAGGATGATTGGGTTGCCTTTTTGCCCTTGGCGGAGTTAGCCCTCAATAATCGGGCTAGTTCTGCCACCTTGGTTTCTCCTTTCTTCTGTAATTCGGGGTTTCATCCTCGTTTCTCTTCCGGTCAGATGGAGTCTTCGGATTGTCCTGGAGTGGATGCTGTGGTGGAGAGGTTGCATCAGATTTGGGGGCATGTGGTGGACAATTTGAAGTTGTCCCAGGAGAAGACTCAGCATTTTGCCAACCGCCGTCGTCGTGTTGGTCCTCGTCTTTGTGTTGGGGACTTGTTGTGGTTGTCTTCTCGTTTTGTCCCTATGAAGGTTTCTTCTCCTAAGTTTAAGCCTCGGTTCATCGGCCCGTACAAGATATTGGAGATTCTTAACCCTGTGTCCTTTCGTTTGGACCTCCCTGCATCTTTTTCTATTCATAATGTCTTCCATCGGTCATTGTTGCGCAGGTATGAGGTACCGGTTGTGCCTTCCGTTGAGCCTCCTGCTCCGGTGTTGGTTGAGGGTGAGTTGGAGTACGTTGTCGAGAAGATCTTGGACTCCCGTGTTTCCAGACGGAGACTCCAGTATCTGGTCAAGTGGAAGGGCTACGGTCAGGAGGATAATTCTTGGGTGACAGCCTCTGATGTTCATGCCTCCGATTTGGTCCGTGCCTTTCATAGGGCTCATCCTGATCGCCCTGGTGGTTCTGGTGAGGGTTCGGTGCCCCCTCCTTGAGGGGGGGGGTACTGTTGTGAATTTGGTTTCTGGGCTCCCCCGGTGGTCACTGGTGGTACTGAACTTGTGTACTTCATCGCCTCTGTTCACCTGTTTCCATCAGGATGTGGGAGTTGTCTATTTAGCCTTGCTCCTCAGTCATTTCTATGCCGGCCAACAATGTTACCAGAAGCCTTTCTGTTGCATGTTCCTGCTCCTAGACTACTATCAGCTAAGTTGGACTTGTAGTCCTAAGTTTGTTTTGCATTTTTGTTCCAGTTCTCTGTGTTTGAATATTTCTGAGGCTGGAAGCTCTTGTGAGCTGAAATTGCCACTCTGGTGTCATGAGTTGATATTAGAGTCTTAAAGTAATTTCAGGATGGTGTTTTGAAAGGGTTTTCAGCCGACTGTGTAGTTCCCTTTTCTGTCTTCCTACTATCTAGTAAGCGGACCTCAATTTGCTAAACCTATCTTCATACTTCGTATGTCAATTTCCTCTAAAATCACCGACATTATATGTGGGGGCTACTGTCTGCCTTTTGGGGAAAATTTCTCTAGAGGTAAGCCAGGTCTGTATTTTCCTCTGCTAGGGTCAGTCAGTTCTCCGGCTGGCGCTGGGCGTCTAGGGATAAAACGTAGGCACGCTACCCGGCCACTGTTAGTTGTGCGGTAGGTTTAGCTCACAGTCAGCTCGAGTTCCCATCTTCCAAGAGCTAGTCCTTTTGTGTGCTTTACTACGGTCTCTTGCCATTGAGAACCATGACAGCCCCCCTTAGCGGCGGAGCACCAGTACTGCAACGACCAGGACTCTGGGGCGCTGCATATGCAGATGCATCCGGATGTGGAGATTTGAGGTGTGCGGCGACCGCACGGAAACGCAACATTTTTCATTCCCGAACACCTCAAATCACCACATGCGGATGCATCTGCATACAATGCACATCCCTGCGTACCGAATGTTAAAGATAGGTACGAAGGGAGAAGTAGGCAGAGCATGGGCAGGGTTTCAGGGAGAAAGAACGGAGGAAGTACGCTGCCATCCGCAGCCCTCCCGTATACAAGTGTGAAACCAGCCTAAAGGTGGAAAACACCTTTAATTGATATAAATTATTTAACAATTCCCTGACCATAGAAATGTAGATATTCTGTTCCGCTAATCAAGTTCAAAATATTTAAACTACCGTATATACTCGAGTATAAGCCGACCCGAGTTTAAGCCGACCCCCCCTAATTTTGCAACAAAAAACTGGGAAAACTTAGTGACACGAGTATAAGCCTAGGGTGGAAAATGCAGCAGCTACCGGTAAATGTCAAAAATAAAAATAGGTACCAATAAAAGTAAAATTAATTGAGACATCAGTAGGTTAAGTGTTTTTGAATATCCATATTGAATCAGGAGCCCCATATAATGCTCCATACAGTTCTTTATGGCCCCATAAATGCCCCATATAATGCTCTATGCAGTTCTTTATGGCCCCATATAATGCTCCATGCAGTTCTTTATAGCCCCATATAATGCTCCATGCAGTTCATTATGGCCCCATAGATACCCCATATAATGCTCCATGCAGTTATGGCCTCATAGATGCCCCATATAATGCTCCATGCAGTTCTTTATGGCCCCATAGATGCTCCATATAATGCTCCATGCAGTTCTTTATGGCCCCATAGATGCCCCATATAATGCTCCATGCAGTTCTTTATGGCCCCATAGATGCCCCATATAATGCTCCATGCAGTTATGGCCCCATAGATGCTCCATATAATGCTCCATGCAGTTCTTTATGGCCCCAGAGATGCCCCATATAATGCTCCATGCAGTTCTTTATGGCCCTAAAGATGCCCCATATAATGCTCCATGCTGTTCTTTATGGCCCCATAGATGCCCCATATAATGCTCCATGCAGTTCTTTATGGCCCCATAGACGCTCCATATAACATTGTGCCACATGTAATGCTGCTGCTGCACTAAAAAAAAAAAATGACATACTCACCTCTCGTCGCTGCCCGCTGCTCCTCAGCATCCCATCTCTCCGCACTGACAGTTCAGGCAGAGGGCGGCACGCACACTAGTACGTCATCACACCCTCTGACCTGAACAGTCACTGCAGAGGACGCAGAAGACAGGACGGCGGTGGAACGAGGGAAGGTAACTATGAAATACTCACCTGCTCCCGGCGCTCCTGACGTGGTTCCTGCATGTCCCACAGTCTTCGGGAGTGGCAGCTTCTTCCAGTAGTGAGCGGTCACATGGTACCGCTCATTACAGTAATGAATATGCGGCTCCACCCCTATGGGAGTGGAGTCCATGTTCATTACTTTAATGAGTGGTACCAGTGACCGCCGAACAGGGGAAGAAGTGCAGCGCCCGAAGACCGTGGGACATGTGTATTTGACAGGCGTCGCTCCCCCTCACCTGCCGACCCCCCGCGCCTTCCATGACTCGAGCAAAGCTGAGAGGGGCATTATCACCCCATTTTTTTGGACTGAAAATCTCGGCTTATACTCGAGTATATACGGTATATATTCTATATACATTTTTCCCGCCTACAAAGAATGGAGAAGTCTGTAATTTTTATCTTAGATAAACTTCAACTGTTAAAGGCAAAATCGGAAAATAAAAATTGAAAATCACATTGCACGAATTTTTAATAATTAAATTGCATTTTATTGAATAAAAAAAGTATTTGATACAATAGAAACTTAAACAGAACTTAATATTTGGTACAGATACCTTTCTTTGCAATTGAAGAGGTCAGACATTTCCTATAGTTCTTGACCAAGTTTGCACACACTGCAGCAGGAATTTTGGCCCACTCCTCCATACAGATCTTCCAGGTTCTTTCGGGACTGTCACTAGGCAACATTGAGTTTCGGCTCCCTCCAAAGATTTTCTATTGGGTTCAGGTCTGGAGACTGGCTAGGCCAATTCAGGACCTTGAAATCTTTCTTACGGAGCAACTCCTTAGTTGCCCTGGCTGTGTGTTTCAGGTCATTGGCATGATGAAATTCTCAGTCATGACCCATCTTCAATTATTTTAGTGAGGGAAGGAGGTTGTTAAACAAAATCTCCTGATACGTGACCCCATCCATCCTCCCTTCAATACTGTGCAGTCATCCTGTTCCCTTTTGCAGAAAAGCACCCCCAAAGTATGATGTTTCCTCCACCATGATTTAAGGTTGAGACGGAGTTCTTGGGGTTGTGCTCATCCTTCTTCTTCCTCCAAACACGGTGAGAGGAGTTGATACCAAAAAGTCCTATTTTGGTCTCATCTGACCACATGACCTTCTCCCAACCCTCCTCTGGATCATCCAGATGGTTATTGATGAGCTTCATATGGGCCTGGACATGTGGTGGCATGAGCAGGGGGACTTGGCATGTCCGCCAGGATATTAATCCATGACAGCATAGTTGGTTACTAATGGTAATGTTTGAGACTGTTGTCCCAGCTCTCTTCAGGTCATTGACCAGGTCTTCTCATGTAGTTCTGGGATGATTCCTGACTAGTGTTGAGCGATACCTTCTTATATTCAAAAGTATCGTTATCCGATTGCATCGGCCGATATCCAAAAAATATCGGATATCGCCGATATCGATACCCGATACCAATGTAAGTCAATGGGACACAAATATCGGAAGCTATCCTGCATGGTTCCCAGGAAACTCTCCTTCAGGCCCTGGGCTCCATATTCATGTAAAAAATAAAGAATAAAAATAAAAAATATGGATATACTCACCCCTCCGACGGACCCTGGCTCTCACCGGTGCAAGCGTCTGCCTCCGTTCCTAAGAATGCAGTGAGTGAAGGACCTTCGATGACGTCGCAGTCACATGAGCGGTCACGTGAGCGGTCGCGTGACCGCGACGTCATAGAAGGTCCTTCACTCACTGCATTCTTAGGAACGGAGGCAGACGCTTGCACCGGTGAGAGCCAGGGTCCGTCGGAGGGGTGAGTATATCCATATTTATTATTTTTATTCTTTATTTTTTACATGAATATGGATCCCAGGGCCTGAAGGAGAGTCTCCTCTCCTCCAGACCTTGGGAACCATACGCACCGCACACGCCTGGGAACTTATAGGAACTTCCGATTCTGATTTCCGATATCACAAAAATATCGGAACTCGGTATCGGAATTCCGATACAGCGAATATCGGCCGATACCCGATATTTGCAGTATCGGAATGCTCAACACTATTCCTGACCTTTCTCATAATCATTCTTTCCACACAAGGTGAGATCTTGCATGGAGCCCTAGAGAGAGGAAGATTGACAGTCATCTTGTGTGTCACAGGTTTACTGTGACAGAGAGAAGACAGAAGACCACAATATCTAATTTCTCCTACATCTGCACTGATTAGAAGCACTTCACCATCATATTAAATGGTGCAAGTTTCTTTTAGCAGTGCAGGAGTTAATCTGCTCACTTGAGAGCTCTGGGAAGTTTTCCCGCCTTAAGCCTCAGCTGTGCACTGTTTGCCACTCCCATCTCCTATATTATCTGGGCCCTGACTAGAACTCACTGTCAGAGTTAGCTTTTGTTGTATGGCTGGAAGTTATTGGTGGTTGTGAAGACACAACATTGTATCTTTATTAACCAGACAACTATTTTTAGCAAGCCAGGAAGAATAGGCTGTTATCTATATGTTGACTTTTGAATTTAAAGGTACCGTCACACTCAGCGACGCTGCAGTGATATAGACAATGAGCCGATCACTGCAGCGTCGCTGTTTAGGTCGCTGGGGAGCTGTCACACAGACGGCTCTCTCCAGCGACCAACAATCAGGGGAACGACTTCGGCATCGTTGAAACTGTCTTCAACGATGCCGAAGTCCCCCTGCAGCACCCGGGTAACCAGGGTAAACATCGGGTTACTAAGTGCAGGGCCGCGCTTAGTAACCCGATACTTGTTGACTTCGAAAATAGAGGAGCAAAAACCAAGCAAGTAGATTAACCCCTTAATGACCACTAATATGTATTTTTACTGACCTAAGATAAAAGGGAATAGCATCACCATACAGGTGACAATCCAGTAGCTGTCAGCTGTATACTATAAGGGATAACCATAACCAAAGTTGAAAAATTGAATTTTTTTTTACATTTTTGTCAAATTTCTGACATTTTTTATAAATAAACACAAAACATATTGACCTAAAATTACCATTGCCATAAATTACAATGTGCCACAAAAAAATCTCAAAATCAATGAGATCTGCTGAAACATTCCAGAGTTATTACCACATAAAGGGACACTAGTCAGATTTCAAAAATTTGGCCCAGTCACTAATGGGTTAAATAATCAAATAATGCTACTTAATCTCATCTCCATTCTTACCCTTTATGTCAATACTGATTTATAGACACTTGTTAAGTATAAAAAGAGGTTACACACATCTATAAAGAGAGAGACAGAGAGACTGAGCGACAGGGAGAGAGAGAGACTAAGAGACAGAGAGCGAGGCAGCCAGAGATCCTGCCAAGACATCTAAACATCCAAGGGACCCTTCAGGACTGCTGTTAATACATCATGGCTCCCTCATGAGGGACACAGATCTATCATTCTATAGGAAAGAATCTGGGGACCTCGGCCCCAGTTGGAAAAATACAGATCTGCTCCATTGACTATCTCTGAAACATGGATACATTTGCAGAAAGACAGGATTGGGAGCAGCCAGTTGCCTGACTCCATGGAGATGTTCGAAGAAGCCAGGTTGTGACCCTCAGGTCAACTGGCCTTGCACCTCAATGGACTGTCATCTTTCTAAGCTTGTTACCTCCTCTGTGTGTGCATGACACAGGTGGGGTAGTCGACCTTGGAAGATGAAGCCAGGTTTTGACCCTCGGGTCAACTGGTCTTGCACCTCAATGAACTGTCATCTTTCTATGCTTGTCGTTACCTCCTCTCTGTATGAGTTCCACAGGTGGGGTAGTTGAACATGGGAGCTCTGAAGTAACAGCTGCCATTTTCCTGGCTAGTCAGCAGAAGGGTGAGATTCTGTAATGTGCATCATCTTTGGGTAGTGTGCTGGGACTGTTCTATGTGTTATCTGCCTGTTTTGTGGTTCAATAAAGTATTGCCACACTGTTTTACCCTCACCTTGTATTGTCTGAGTAGCGTTATGCCCACATTACAGGGAGAGCGGGTGTTCAGCAGGATGATCCGTGGTCCATGTGGTTTCAACTAGCAGACCTGGGCACCCACCGACCCCTCATGTCTGCACAGTGGTTAATATTGGAGAAGACGTTTGGTGGATTTATTTGTAACTGTTGCTAGGTTTTGGGTGTGTGACAATTCCCTTTCTTCTCCCATTTTGGTTTAACGCCATCCTCTACTCTCGATGCATTCCTCTGTTGTATGTGTGAGTATATTTGTATGTTTGGTATTTTTGTTGGCGAACAGAGCCTGGTAGGGCGCCCCTAGCATTAGGGACCATGAAGGAGCAACTGGTCCCGAGATTTCCAACATCAGAGTTGTGACATTGTGTTTCTTCTATTTTCTAATAATTGTGCCAACATTTGTTGCCTTCTCACCAAGGTGCTTGTCTATAGCACTGAAGCCAATCTTAGCCTGGTGTGAGCAGCTCTTTAGTCTTTACCATGGTGAAGAGGTTGGTGTGTGATTGATTAAATTTGTGGCAGCACAGTGGCGCAGTGGATAGCACAGCAGCCTTGCAGCGCTGGAGTCCTGGGTTCAAACCCCACCAAGGACAACATCTGCAAAGAGTTTGTATGTTCTCTCTGTGTTTGTGTGGGTTTCCTCCAGGCACTCCGGTTTCCTCCCACATTCAAAAAAAAGACATACTGATAGGGAATTTAGATTGTGAGCCCCATCGGGGACAGTGTTGATAATGTGTGCAAAAACTGTAAAGCGCTGCAGAATATGTTAGCGCTATATAAAAATAAAGATTGTTATTATTATTGTGTGGAAAGATGTCTTTTTTCATTCAAACAGGTGAAAATACTAAAGTTTGAGTGCAGAGCAGGTGGGCTTCTTAAAGAAAAACTAACAGGTCAATAAAAAGTATTTTAAGGGATTACATGTTCACACATACTTCATGATAGTGGTAAAATTTCTTTGATATTACCTGCGTTTATTTGTGAAAAAAATGGAAATTTGGCGAAAATTTAGAAAATTTCGCAGTTTTCCAAATTTGAATTTTTATGCAATTAAATCACAGAGATATGTCACACAAAATACTTAATAAGTAACATTTCCCACATGTCTACTTTACATCAGCACAATTTTGGAACCAAAATTGTTTTTTGTTAGGGAGTTATAAGGGTTAAAAATTGACCAGCAATTTCTCATTTTTACAACACCATTTTTTTTTAGGGACCACATCTCATTTGAAGTCATTTTGAGGGGTCTAGATGATACAAAAATATGCAAGTGTGACACCATTCTAAAAACTGCACGCCTCAAGGTGCTCAAAACCACATTCAAGAAGTTTATTAACCCTTCAGGTGTTTCACAGGAATTTTTGGAATGGTTAAATAAAAATGAACATTTAACTTTTTTTCACAAAAAATTTACTTCAGCTCCAATTTGTTTTATTTTACCAAGGGTAACAGGAGTAAATGAGCCCCAAAAGTTGTATAATTTGTCCTGAGTATGCCGATACCCCATATGTGGGGGTAAACCACTGTTTGGGCGCATGGCAGAGCTCAGAAGCGAAGGAGCGCCATTTGACTTTTCAATGCAAAATTGACTGGAATTGAGATGGGACGCCATGTTGCGTTTGGAGAGCCCCTGATGTGCCTAAACATTGAACCCCCCCCCCACAGGTGACACCATTTTGGAAAGTAGACCCCTAAGGAACTTATCTAGATGTATGGTGAGCACTTTGACTCATTAAGTGATCCACAGAAGTTTATAATGCAGAGCCGTAAAAATAAAAAATCATCAATGTTTTCGCCCCCAATTTTTTATTTTCCCAAGGGTAAGAGAAGAAATTGGACCCCAAAAGTTGTACAATTTGTCCTGAGTACGCTGATACCCCATATGTGGGGGTAAACCATTGTTTGGGCACATGGGAGAGCTCGGAAGGGAAGGAGCGCCGTTTGACTTTTCAATGCAAAATTGACAGGAATTGAGATGGGATGCCATGTTGCGTTTGCAGAGCCACTGATGTGCCTAAACATTGAAACCCCCCACAAGTGACACCATTTTGAGAAGTAGACCCCCTAAGGAACTCATCTAGTTGTGTTGTGAGAGTTTTGAACCCCCAAGTGTTTCACTACAGTTTATAACGCAGAGCCGTGAAAATAAATATTCTTTTTTTTCCACAAAAATTATTTTTTAGCCCCCAGTTTTGTATTTTTCCAAGGGTAACAGGTGAAACTGGAACCAAAAAGTTGTTGTCCAATTTGTAATGAGTATGCTGATACCCCATATGTGGGGGGGGAACAACCGTTTGAGTGCATGGCAGAGCTCGGAAGGGAAGGAGCGTCATTTGGAATGCAGACTTAGATGGATTGGTCTGCAGGCGTCACATTGCGTTTGCAGAGCCCCTAATGTACCTAAACAGTAGAAACCCCCACAAGTGACCCCATATTGGAAACTAGATCCCCGAAGAAACTTATCTAGATGTTTTGTGAGAACTTTGAACCCCAAGTGTTTCACTACAGTTTATAACGCAGAGCCGTGAAAATAAAAAATCCTTTTTTTCCACAAAAATTATTTTTTAGCCACCAGTTTTGTATTTTTCCAAGGGTAACAGTTGAAATTAGACCCCAAAAGTTGTTGTCCAATTTGTCCTGAGTTCGCTGATACCCCATATGCGGGGGGAACCACCGTTTGAGCGCATGGCAGAGATCAGAAGGGAAGGAGCGTCATTTGGAATGCAGACTTAGATGAATTGGTCTGCAGGCGTCACATTGCGTTTGCAGAGCCCCTAATGTACCTAAACAGTAGAAACCACCTGCAAGTGACCCCATATTGGAAACTAGACCCCCCAATGAACTTATCTAGATGTGTTGTGAGAGCTTTGAACCCCCAAGTGTTTCACTACAGTTTATAATGCAGAGCCGTGAAAATAAAAAATCCTTTTTTTTCCACAAAAATTATTTTTTAGCCCCCAGTTTTGCATTTTTCTAAGGGTAACAGTTGAAATTAGACCCCAAAATTTGTTGTCCAATTTGTCCTGAGTACGCTGATACCCCATATGCGGGGGGAACCACCGTTTGAGCGCATGGCAGAGCTCGGAAGGGAAGGAGCATCATTTGGAATGCAGACTTAGATGGATTGGTCTGCAGGTGTCACATTGCATTTGCAGAGCCCCTAATGTACCTAAACAGTAGAAACCACCCACAAGTGACCCCATATTGGAATCTAGACCTACCAAGGAACTTATCTAGATGTGTTGTGAGAACTTTGAACCCCCAAGTGTTTCACTACAGTTTATAACGCAGAGCCGTGAAAATAAAAAATATTTTTTTTCCACAAAAATTATTTTTTAGCCCTCAGTTTTGTATTTTCCCAAGGGTAACAGGAGAAATTGGACCTCAAAAGTTATTGTCCAATGTGTCCTGAGTATGCTGATACCCCATATGTTGGGGTAAACCCCTGTTTGGGCGCACATGAGAGCTCGGAAGGGAAGGAGCACTGTTTTACTTTTTCAACGCAGAATTGGCTGGAATTGGGATCGGACGCCATGTCGCGTTTGGAGAGCCCCTGATGTGCCTAAACAGTGGAAACCCCCCAATTATAACTGAAACCCTAATCCAAACAAATCCCTAACCCTAATCCCAACGGTAACCCTAACCACACCCCTAACCCTGACACACCCCTAACCCTAATCCCAACCTTATTCTCAACCGTAAATGTAATCCAAACCCTAACCCTAACTTTAGCCCCAACCCTAACCCTAACTTTAGCCCCAACCCTAGCCCTAACCCTAACCCTAGCCCTAACCCTAACCCTTGCCCTAACCCTAGCCCTAAACCTAGCCCTAACCCTAACCCTAGCCCTAACCCTAACTCTAGCCCTAACCTTAGCCCTAGCTCTAACCCTAACCCTAGCCCTAACCCTAATCCTAACCCTAGCCCTAACTCTAACCCTAATGGGAAAATGGAAATAAATAAATTTTTTTAATTTTTTAATTTTTCGCTAACTAAGGGGGTGATGAAGGCGGGTTTGATTTACTTTTATAGCGGGTTTTTTAGCAGATTTTTATGATTGGCAGCCGTCACACACTGAAAGACGCTTTTTATTGCAAAAAATATGTTTTGCGTTACCACATTTTGAGTGCTATAATTTTTCCATATTTTGGTCCACAGAGTCATGTGAGATCTTGTTTTTGGGGGGATGAGTTGACGTTTTTATTGGTAACATTTTCGGGCACGTGACATTTTTTGATCGCTTTTTATTCCGATTTTTGTGAGGCAGAATGACCAAAAACCAGCTATTCATGAATTTCTTTTGGGGGAGGCGTTTATACTGTTCCGTGTTTGGTAAAATGGATAAAGCAGTTTTATTCTTCGGGTCAGTACGATTACAGCGATACCTCATTTATATCATTTTTTTATGTTTTGGCGCTTTTATACGATAAAAACTATTTTATAGAAAAAATAATTGTTTTTTGCATCGCTTTATTCTGAGGACTATAACTTTTTTATTTTTTTTTTGATGACGCTGTATGGCAGCTCATTTTTTGCGGGACAAGATGACGTTTTCAGAAGTACCATGGTTATTTAGATCCGTCTTTTTGATCGCGTGTTATTCCACTTTTTGTTTGGTAATATGATAATAAAGCATTGTTTTTTGCCTCTTTTTTTTTTTACGGTGTTCACTGAAGGGGTTAACTAGTTGGACAGTTTTATAGGTCGGGTCATTACGGATGCGGCGATACTAAATGTGTACTTTTATTGTTTTTTTATTTAGATAAAGAAATGTATTTATAGGAACAAAATTTTTTTTGGGGGGGGATTTTTTTTGGAATTTTTTTAAATTTTTTTACACATGTGAATATTTTTTTTTTACACTATAACATTGCCACGGGGGTATCATGTTATAGTGTAAGATCGCTGATCTGACACTTTGCTGTGCACTGTGTCAGATCAGTGATCTGACGTGCACTCCTGGAGGCTTCCCGGCGCCTGCTCTGAGCAGGCGCTGTGAAGCCATCTCCCTGCAGGACCCGGATGCCGCAGCCATCTTGGATCCGGGCCTGCTGCAGGGAGGAGTAGGTAAGAGACCCTCAGAGCAACGCGATCACATCGCGTTGCTCCGGGGGTCTCAGGGAAGCACGCAGGGAGCCCCCTCCCTGCGCGATGCTTCCCTATACCGCCGAACCAGTAATCATGTTTCATCGCAGTGTGCCGGGGGTTAATGTGCCGGGGGCAGTCCGTGACCACTCCTGGCACATAGTGCCGGATGTCAGCTGTGATAGTCAGCTGACACCCTTCCGTGATCAGCCGCGCTCCCCCCGTGAGCACGGCCGATCGCATATGACGTACTATCCCGTCACTGGGAACTAAGTTCCAGGTCACCTTGACGGGATAGTACGTCATATGGGATTAAGGGGTTACATTTGTTTGGTGATCTGAAACATTTAAATGTGACAAACATGCGAAAGAATAGAAAATTAGGGAGGGAGCAAACACTTTTTCACACAGCTGTATATAGCAGAGGAGAGTGGCCAACACTGAACAACTGAGACAGTCCCAGTAGGAATGCTTCAAGAGCTTCAACTGAACAGATTAATCTCCACTGTTTAATATGATGACGAAGTACTTTTAAACAATGCACGAGTAAAACCAGACTCTGCGGTCTTCTGAACCCCCTCAGTTGCGGTATCTCCATGACACTTAGTCTACCATCCACAGATGGATGGTTTGGTGGAGAGGTTCAATAAGACCTTGAAGGCCATGCTCAAAAAGGTCATAGAGAAGTACTGCCAAAAGAGACTGGGACTGTTTACCTTACCTTTTATTCTCCATCAGAGAAGTCCCACAGGCCTCTACTGGTTTCTCCCCTTTTGAATTGTTGTATGGCCGCCACCCCTTTAGACTCCTAGATGTAGCCAAAGAGACCTGGTAGGTGGAGTCTACGTCCTACAGCGAGGGTGAGACTCTTTAACCCTGGGTATTGGGTACTAGTGCTGGAACCTATGGTGGAGAGTAGGGTTGAGCGAAACGGGTCGATCATTTTCAAAAGTCGCCGACTTTTGGCTAAGTCGGCGTCTCATGAAACCCGATCCGACCCCTGTGCTTGTTGGCCATGCGGTACGCGACTTTCGCGCCAAAGTCGCGTTTCAATGACGCGAAAAGCGCCATTTCTCAGCCAATGAAGGTGAACGCAGAGTGTGGGCAGCGTGATGACATAGATCCTGGTCCCCACCATCTTAGAGAAGGGCATTGCAGTGATTGGCTTGCTGTCTGCGGCGTCACAGGGGCTATAAAGGGGCGTTCCCGCCGACCGCCATCTTACTGCTGCTGATATGAGCTTAGGGAGAGGTTGCTGCCGCTTCGTCAGAAGCAGGGATAGCGTTAGGCAGGGTCCACTAACCACCAAACCGCTTGTGCTGTAGCGATTTCCACTGTCCAACACCACCTTCGGTGTGCAGGAACAGTGGAAGCTATTTTTATTTTTTTTTTCCTCAGCGCTGTAGCTCATTGGGCTGCCCTAGAAGGCTCCGTGATAGCTGTATTGCTGTGTGTACGCCACTGTGGAAACCAACTGCTTTTTTCAAAGCACATATCCTCTTGTTCCTTTCTGCACAGCTATCTTTTTTGTTTGTCCACACTTTTTATTTAATTTGTGCATCAGTCCACTCCTATTGCTGCCTGCCATACCTGGCTTAGATTACTGCAGGGAGATAGTAATTGTAGGACAGTCCCTGTTTTTTTTTTTTTTTTTTTGTGGGAGATTAAGATTGGCATTTCTGCTACAGTGCCATCCCTGTGTGTGCCATCTCTCACTGAGTGGGCCATAGAAAGCCTATTTATTTTTTCCGTGATTTGTGTTCTAAATTCTACCTCAACACAAAAACACTACATCAATCAGTGGTAGAAAAATATTGGCCTCAGTCAGGGCTTGTGTGCCACTGCTGTGTGTGCTATCTCTCATTCAGTGGGCTATAGAAAGCCTATTTATTTATTTATTTATTTTTCTTATTATTTGGTTTCTAAAGTCTCCCTGAAAAAAAAAAATAAATAAAAAAACAGTGGGAGAGTAATATTGCCCTTTCAGCTTGTGTGCCAGTCTTGACTCCTGGGTGTGCCACCTCTCTCTCATTCAGTGGGCCATAGAAAGGCTATTTATTTTTTTGTTTTTTTTTATATTATTTGGTTTCTAAAGTCTCCCTGAAAATAAAAGAAAAAAAACTTAAAAAAACAGTGGGAGAGTAATATTGCCCTTTCAGCTTGTGCGCCAGTCTTGACTCCTGGGTGTGCCACCTCTCTCTCTCTAATTGTGGGCCATAGAAAGCCTTTTTTTTTTTGTTTTTTTTTTAATATTATTTGGTTTCTAAAGTCTCCCTTAAAAAACAAAAAATACATAAAAAAAACAGTGGGAGAGTAATATTGCCCTTTCAGCTTGTGTGCCAGTCTTGACTCCTGGGTGTGCCACCTCTCTCTCTCATTCAGTGGGCCATAGAAAGCCTATTTATTTTTTTGGTTTTTTTAATATTATTTGGTTTCTAAAGTCTCCCTGAAAAAAAAAAAAACATAAAAAAACAGTGGGAGAGTAATATTGCCCTTTCAGCTTGTGTGCCAGTCTTGACTCCTGGGTGTGCCACCTCTCTCCCTCTCATTCAGTGGGCCATAGAAAGCCTATTTATTTTTTTTTAAATATTATTGGGTTTCTAAAGTCTCCCTTAAAAAACAAAAAATACATAAAAAAACAGTGGGAGAGTAATATTGCCCTTTCAGCTTGTGTGCCAGTCTTGACTCCTGGGTGTGCCACCTCTCTCATTCAGTGGGCCATAGAAAGCATTTTTTTTTTCCTTGATTTGTGTTCTAAAATCTACCTCAACACAAAAACACTACATCAATCAGTGGGAGAAAAATATTGGCCTCAGTCAGGGCTTGTGTGCCACTGCTGTGTGTGCTATCTCTCATTCAGTGGGCTATAGAAAGCCTATTTATTTATTTATTTTTTTTCTTATTATTTGGTTTCTAAAGTCTCCCTGAAAAAAAATAAAAATAAAAAAACAGTGGGAGAGTAATATTGCCCTTTCAGCTTGTGTGCCAGTCTTGACTCCTGGGTGTGCCACCTCTCTCTCTCATTCAGTGGGCCATAGAAAGCCTATTTATTTTTTTGGTTTTTTTAATATTATTTGGTTTCTAAAGTCTCCCTGAAAAAAAAAAAAACATAAAAAAACAGTGGGAGAGTAATATTGCCCTTTCAGCTTGTGTGCCAGTCTTGACTCCTGGGTGTGCCACCTCTCTCATTCAGTGGGCCATAGAAAGCCTATTTATTTTTTTTTTAAATATTATTGGGTTTCTAAAGTCTCCCTTAAAAAACAAAAAATACATAAAAAAAACAGTGGGAGAGTAATATTGCCCTTTCAGCTTGTGTGCCAGTCTTGACTCCTGGGTGTGCCACCTCTCTCTCTCATTCAGTGGGCCATAGAAAGGCTATTTATTTTTTTGTTTTTTTTAATATTATTTGGTTTCTAAAGTCTCCCTTAAAAAACAAAAAATACATAAAAAAACAGTGGGAGAGTAATATTGCCCTTTCAGCTTGTGTGCCAGTCTTGACTCCTGGGTGTGCCACCTCTCTCTCTCATTCAGTGGGCCATAGAAAGCCTATTTATTTTTTTGGTTTTTTTAATATTATTTGGTTTCTAAAGTCTCCCTGAAAAAAAAAAAAACATAAAAAAACAGTGGGAGAGTAATATTGCCCTTTCAGCTTGTGTGCCAGTCTTGACTCCTGGGTGTGCCACCTCTCTCATTCAGTGGGCCATAGAAAGCCTATTTATTTTATTTTTTAAATATTATTGGGTTTCTAAAGTCTCCCTTAAAAAACAAAAAATACATAAAAAAACAGTGGGAGAGTAATATTGCCCTTTCAGCTTGTGTGCCAGTCTTGACTCCTGGGTGTGCCACCTCTCTCTCTCATTCAGTGGGCCATAGAAAGGCTATTTATTTTTTTGGTTTTTTTAATATTATTTGGTTTCTAAAGTCTCCCTTAAAAAACAAAAAATACATAAAAAAACAGTGGGAGAGTAATATTGCCCTTTCAGCTTGTGTGCCAGTCTTGACTCCTGGGTGTGCCACCTCTCTCTCTCATTCAGTGGGCCATAGAAAGCCTATTTATTTTTTTGGTTTTTTTAATATTATTTGGTTTCTAAAGTCTCCCTGAAAAAAAAAAAAACATAAAAAAACAGTGGGAGAGTAATATTGCCCTTTCAGCTTGTGTGCCAGTCTTGACTCCTGGGTGTGCCACCTCTCTCTCTCATTCAGTGGGCCATAGAAAGGCTATTTATTTTTTTGGTTTTTTTAATATTATTTGGTTTCTAAAGTCTCCCTTAAAAAACAAAAAATACATAAAAAAACAGTGGGAGAGTAATATTGCCCTTTCAGCTTGTGTGCCAGTCTTGACTCCTGGGTGTGCCACCTCTCTCTCTCATTCAGTGGGCCATAGAAAGCCTATTTATTTTTTTGGTTTTTTTAATATTATTTGGTTTCTAAAGTCTCCCTGAAAAAAAAAAAACATAAAAAAACAGTGGGAGAGTAATATTGCCCTTTCAGCTTGTGTGCCAGTCTTGACTCCTGGGTGTGCCACCTCTCTCATTCAGTGGGCCATAGAAAGCCTATTTATTTTTTTAAAAAAATATTATTGGGTTTCTAAAGTCTCCCTTAAAAAACAAAAAATACATAAAAAAACAGTGGGAGAGTAATATTGCCCTTTCAGCTTGTGTGCCAGTCTTGACTCCTGGGTGTGCCACCTCTCTCTCTCATTCAGTGGGCCATAGAAAGGCTATTTATTTTTTTGGTTTTTTTAATATTACTTGGTTTCTAAAGTCTCCCTTAAAAAACAAAAAATACATAAAAAAACAGTGGGAGAGTAATATTGCCCTTTCAGCTTGTGTGCCAGTCTTGACTCCTGGGTGTGCCACCTCTCTCTCTCATTCAGTGGGCCATAGAAAGCCTATTTATTTTTTTGGTTTTTTTAATATTATTTGGTTTCTAAAGTCTCCCTGAAAAAAAAAAAACATAAAAAAACAGTGGGAGAGTAATATTGCCCTTTCAGCTTGTGTGCCAGTATTGACTCCTGGGTGTGCCACCTCTCTCTCTCATTCAGTGGGCCATAGAAAGCCTATTTATTTTTTTTGTTTTTTTAATATTATTTGGTTTCTAAAGTCTCCCTGAAAAAAAAAAAAACATAAAAAAACAGTGGGAGAGTAATATTGCCCTTTCAGCTTGTGTGCCAGTCTTGACTCCTGGGTGTGCCACCTCTCTCATTCAGTGGGCCATAGAAAGCCTATTTATTTTTTTTTTAAAATATTATTGGGTTTCTAAAGTCTCCCTTAAAAAACAAAAAATACATAAAAAAACAGTGGGAGAGTAATATTGCCCTTTCAGCTTGTGCGCCAGTCTTGACTCCTGGGTGTGCCACCTCTCTCTCATTCAGTGGGCCATAGAAAGGCTATTTATTTTTTTGGTTTTTTTAATATTATTTGGTTTCTAAAGTCTCCCTTAAAAAACAAAAAATACATAAAAAAACAGTGGGAGAGTAATATTGCCCTTTCAGCTTGTGTGCCAGTCTTGACTCCTGGGTGTGCCACCTCTCTCTCTCATTCAGTGGGCCATAGAAAGCCTATTTATTTTTTTGGTTTTTTTAATATTATTTGGTTTCTAAAGTCTCCCTGAAAAAAAAAAAACATAAAAAAACAGTGGGAGAGTAATATTGCCCTTTCAGCTTGTGTGCCAGTATTGACTCCTGGGTGTGCCACCTCTCTCTCTCATTCAGTGGGCCATAGAAAGCCTATTTATTTTTTTTGTTTTTTTAATATTATTTGGTTTCTAAAGTCTCCCTGAAAAAAAAAAAAACATAAAAAAACAGTGGGAGAGTAATATTGCCCTTTCAGCTTGTGTGCCAGTCTTGACTCCTGGGTGTGCCACCTCTCTCATTCAGTGGGCCATAGAAAGCCTATTTATTTTTTTTTTTAAAATATTATTGGGTTTCTAAAGTCTCCCTTAAAAAACAAAAAATACATAAAAAAACAGTGGGAGAGTAATATTGCCCTTTCAGCTTGTGCGCCAGTCTTGACTCCTGGGTGTGCCACCTCTCTCTCATTCAGTGGGCCATAGAAAGGCTATTTATTTTTTTGGTTTTTTTAATATTATTTGGTTTCTAAAGTCTCCCTTAAAAAACAAAAAATACATAAAAAAACAGTGGGAGAGTAATATTGCCCTTTCAGCTTGTGTGCCAGTCTTGACTCCTGGGTGTGCCACCTCTCTCTCTCATTCAGTGGGCCATAGAAAGCCTATTTATTTTTTTGGTTTTTTTAATATTATTTGGTTTCTAAAGTCTCCCTGAAAATAAAAGAAAAAAAACTTAAAAAAACAGTGGGAGAGTAATATTGCCCTTTCAGCTTGTGCGCCAGTCTTGACTCCTGGGTGTGCCACCTCTCTCTCTCTAATTGTGGGCCATAGAAAGCCTTTTTTTGTTTGTTTTTTTTATATTATTTGGTTTCTAAAGTCTCCCTGAGAAAAAAAATAAAATAAATTAGGTGGGAGATTAATATTGACATTAGTGCTTGAGTGACAGTCCTGCGTGTGTGTCATCTCTGTGATTTTGTGCCACAGAAAACAGAGTGTGTAACATTGTGCCTGATTTTCCTTGTGGTCTCACCAACCTGTTAAGGGATATTGAAATCATACTGAAGTTATAGCTCACCGTGTAAGTTGTTTGACAGCAACAAATAAAGTTACTTTGGTTAAGATTTTAAAACAATGAGGAAGTCTGGTGCAAGAGGTCGTCGTGGGCGTTCATTGTCAGCTGGTAATGATGGTAGTGGTAGTGGAGCATCAGGTGGTCGTGGGGATAAAAATATTCCACCTAAGTCTGGAGCTGTGGAGCCAGTTTCGTCGTCAGGCTACACAAGGCCTCGAACGCTCTCTTTTCTGGGAGTAGGAAAACCGCTTTTAAAGGCGGAGCAGCAACAGCAAGTTTTGGCTTACATTGCAGACTCAGCCTCTAGCTCTTTTGCCTCCTCTTCCGAAACTGGTAAATGTAAAAGCAGCGCGTCGCTTGTGGATGTTCACGGTCAGGGACAAGTCGCTTCCTTGTCCTCCTCAGCAAAAACTACAACAAGAGAGAAGGATGCAGCAGGCGACACAACGGGTCACTCCATGGAGCTCTTTACACATACCGTCCCTGGCTTAGAAAGTGAAACATTTAACAGGCCATGCCCATTACAAGTAGATTCTGACATGGAGTGCACTGATGCACAGCCACAGCCAGAGTACTATGCTGCTCCTTTGACTCAGACCACCACATTGCCCTCTCAGGGTACAGATCCACAATCAGACCCTGATGAGACTATGTTGCCCCGCCACGAACGCTATACCACCGACCGACACAGTGACACAGACGAAGTTGCACACGAGCTCGAAGAGGAGGTAATAGATGACCCAGTTATTGACCCCGATTGGCAGCTATTGGGGGAACAGGGTGCAGGCGGCAGTAGTTCAGAAGCGGAGGTGGAGGAGGGGCCGCAGCAGGCATCAACATCGCAACAGGTTCCATCTGCCGGGCCCGTATCTGGCCCAAAACGCGTGTCAAAGCCAAAACCTGTTGGAGAACAGCGTGGCCATCCGGTTAAAGCTCAGTCTGCAATCCCTGAAAAGGGATCCGAGTCTAGGAAGAGTGCAGTCTGGCATTTTTTTAAACAACATCCAACTGATCAGCGCAAAGTCATCTGTCAAAAATGTTCAACTAGCTTAAGCAGAGGTCAGAATCTGAAAAGTCTAAATACTAGTTGCATGCATAGACACTTAACCACCATGCATTTTCAAGCCTGGACTAACTACCAAACGTCCCTTAAGGTTGTAGCACCCTCGGCCAATGAAGCTAGTCAGCAACGCAACATCCCTTCCGTCACTGTAAGGCCACCATTTTCCGCACCACCGGCAGTATCTGTGCAGGTTTCTTTGCCAGCCAAAAGCAGTCAGGGTCAGGGAACCACCAGTTTTGTAGGAGGAAATATTGCATCTAGGGCACCGACGGAAACAATACCGTCTCCAACCGTCTCTCAGTCTGCCATGTACACCGGCACACCCGAAAGTTCCACGATCTCCAGCTCTCCAGTCCAGCTCACCCTACATGAGACTCTGGTTAGAAAAAGGAAGTACTTATCCTCGCATCCGCGTACACAGGGTTTTAACGCCCACATAGCTAGACTAATCTCGTTAGAGATGATGCCCTACCGGTTAGTTGAAAGCGAAGCTTTCAAAGCCCTGATGGAGTACGCTGAACCACGATACGAGCTACCCAGTCGACACTTTTTTTCCAGAAAAGCCATCCCAGCCCTGCACCAGCATGTTAAACAGCGCATCGTCCATGCACTCAGGCAATCTGTGAGTACAAAGGTGCACCTGACTACAGATGCATGGACCAGTAGGCATGGCCAGGGACGTTATGTGTCCATCACGGCACACTGGGTGAATGTGGTGGATGCAGGGTCCACAGGCGACATCAATTTAGGGACAGTTGTGCCTAGCCCACGGTCTAGGAAACAGTTGGCTGTAGGCGTTCGCACCCCCTCCTCCTCCTCCTCCTCGTCCTCCTGCAGAAGCTACAGCTCTTCCACAGAACGCAGTCTGCCAACCACTCCATCGGCAGATGACACTGTTGCACACCAGTTGTCCCATTATGGGCCAGCTACTGCCAAGCGTCAGCAGGCTGTATTGGCTATGAAGTGTTTGGGCGACAACAGACACACCGCGGAAGTTCTATCCGAGTTCATGCAACAAGAAACGCAGTCGTGGCTGGGCACAGTAGATCTTGAGGCAGGCAAGGTAGTGAGTGATAACGGAAGGAATTTCATGGCTGCCATCTCCCTTTCCCAACTGAAACACATTCCTTGCCTGGCTCACACCTTAAACCTGGTGGTGCAGTGCTTATTGAAAACTTATCCTGGGTTCTCCGACCTGCTCCTCAAAGTGCGTGCACTTTGCTCACATATCCGACGTTCGCCTGTACACGCCAGCCGTATGCAGACCTATCAGCGGTCTTTGAACCTTCCCCAGCATCGCCTAATCATAGACGTTGCAACAAGGTGGAACTCAACACTGCACATGCTTCAGAGACTGTGCGAACAGAGGCGTGCTGTTATTTATTTGTGGGAGGATACACGGGCAGGCAGTAGGATGGCAGACATGGAGTTGTCAGGTGTGCAGTGGTCTAAGATACAAGACATGTGTCAAGTCCTTCAGTGTTTTGAGGAATGCACACGGCTGGTTAGTGCAGACAACGCCGTAATAAGCATGAGCATCCCCCTAAATGTCTGCTGATGCAAAGTTTGACGCACATAAAGGAGCAGGCGTCTGCACCAGAGGAAGAGGAAAGCCTTGATGACAGTCAGCCATTGTCTGGTCAGGGCAGTGTACAGGACGAGGTAGCGGGCGAAGAGGAGGTGGAGGACGAGGAGGATGATGGGGATGAGTATATTTTTAATGCCGAACCTTTCCCGGGGGCACAGGAAATTGGTTGCGTGTCACGGCCGGGTTCTGGTTTTTTGAGGGACACAAGTGACGTAGATTTGCCTGCAACTGCCCCTCAACCAATCACAACCGGAGATTTGACAACTGGAACTTTGGCCCACATGGCGGATTATGCCTTACGTATCCTAAAAAGGGACACACGCATTACGAAAATGATGAACGATGACGATTACTGGTTGGCCTGCCTCCTTGATCCACGCTATAAAGGCAAATTGCAAAATATTATGCCACATGAGAACTTGGAACTAATATTAGCAACCAAACAATCAACTCTTGTTGACCGTTTGCTTCAGGCATTCCCAGCACACAGCGCACGTGATCGTTCTCACACGAGCTCCAGGGGGCAGCAGACTAGGAGTGTTAGGGGTGCACACATCAGAAGTGGCGTTGGACAGAGGGGTTTTCTGACCAGGTTGTGGAGTGATTTTGCTATGACCGCAGACAGGACAGGTACTGCTGCATCAATTGAAAGTGACAGGAGACAACATTTGTCCAGTATGGTTACTAACTATTTTTCATCCCTTATCGATGTTCTCCCTCAACCGTCATTCCCATTTGATTACTGGGCCTCCAAATTAGACACCTGGCCAGAATTGGCAGAATATGCATTGCAGGAGCTTGCTTGCCCGGCAGCAAGTGTCCTATCAGAAAGAGTATTCAGTGCTGCAGGTTCAATATTAACCGAAAAAAGGACTCGTCTGGCTACCCAAAATGTTGACGATCTAACATTCATTAAAATGAACCACAACTGGATTTCGAAATCTTTTGCCCCACCTTGCCCGGCCGACACCTAGCTTTCCTATGAAAAGCTCTTGCCTGTGAATTACTTTTCTAATGTCTAATTTGCTGCAGCTGATTGTACAGCATACGACATGTTTACACCTCCCTAAATGGCCAAACTCCCCACACGGGGCCGTGGTATCGCGACTTGGCGCAAGCACCCGTGAGACTGCTGTTTGTCTGAAGAGGTGGGTGTGCTCGCTTTTGGTTGACGGCATTGCTACTGGGTCCCTCATAGTACAATGTAGTGTCTCTGGCGGTGGTGGTGCGCACCCAACGTCAGACACACCGTTGTAACATGAGGGGCCCTGGGGCGGTCCCGCCGGCCTCAAGAGAGTTCCCCCCTACCCCAGCTCAAAATGTGCTCTACCACGTCCAAAATTATGTCGCACAGCTCCACCAATCTTTAGTCTATTCGCTGACATCATTCAATGTCTGGCACTGACAATACAAATTTGTAGACATCTATGATGCAACTTAAAGTAGTCTGTGTCTGTGTCCTATATTGGCACCATTAAATAGTTACTGCCAAATTACTATGTCAGAAACTCAGTAGATGAGCCCACCCCTGTACCTAAGTATGCCACCTTTTTTTTTGTTTTGGTTGTTTTGCGAGACATTAACATCTATTTATATTTTGGGAGTACTGGGACAGACACTCCTTGCACTACTCCTCCACTCACCACCAAGCTGCCTGTGTATCCATGTAACCGCTGTAAAGCTGCCATGAGCCTATTGTTTGTTATTTTAGGCCTTTGATAGCCTGTCTGCGGTCCCTACTTTAAATACTCCTCCACTCACCACCAAGCTGCCTGTGTATCCATGTAACCGCTGTAAAGCTGCCATGAGCCTATTGTTTGTTATTTTAGGCCTTTGATAGCCTGTCTGCGGTCCCTACTTTAAATACTCCTCCACTCACCACCAAGCTGCCTGTGTATCCATGTAACCGCTGTAAAGCTGCCATGAGCCTATTGTTTGTTATTTTAGGCCTTTGATAGCCTGTCTGCGGTCCCTACTTTAAATACTCCTCCACTCATCACCAGCTGCCTGCCCGTGTATCCATGTAACCGCTGTAAAGCTGCCATGAGCCTATTGTTTGTTATTTTAGGCCTTTGATAGCCTGTCTGCGGTCCCTACTTTAAATACTCCTCCACTCACCACCAAGCTGCCTGTGTATCCATGTAACCGCTGTAAAGCTGCCATGAGCCTATTGTTTGTTATTTTAGGCCTTTGATAGCCTGTCTGCGGTCCCTACTTTAAATACTCCTCCACTCATCACCAGCTGCCTGCCCGTGTATCCATGTAACCGCTGTAAAACTGCCATGAGCCTATTGTTTGTTATTTTAGGCCTTTGATAGCCTGTCTGCGGTCCCTACTTTAAATACTCCTCCACTCATCACCAGCTGCCTGCCCGTGTATCCATGTAACCGCTGTAAAACTGCCATGAGCCTATTGTTTGTTATTTTAGGCCTTTGATAGCCTGTCTGCGGTCCCTACTTTAAATACTCCTCCACTCATCACCAGCTGCCTGCCCGTGTATCCATGTAACCGCTGTAAAGCTGCCATGAGCCTATTGTTTGTTATTTTAGGCCTTTGATAGCCTGTCTGCGGTCCTTACTTTAAATACTCCTCCACTCACCACCAAGCTGCCTGTGTATCCATGTAACCGCTGTAAAGCTGCCATGAGCCTATTGTTTGTTATATTAGGCCTTTGATAGCCTGTCTGCGGTCCCTACTTTAAATACTCCTCCACTCATCACCAGCTGCCTGCCCGTGTATCCATGTAACCGCTGTAAAACTGCCATGAGCCTATTGTTTGTTATTTTAGGCCTTTGATAGCCTGTCTGCGGTCCCTACTTTAAATACTCCTCCACTCATCACCAGCTGCCTGCCTGTGTATCCATGTAACCGCTGTAAAGCTGCCATGAGCCTATTGTTTGTTATTTTAGGCCTTTGATAGCCTGTCTGCGGTCCCTACTTTAAATACTCCTCCACTCACCACCAAGCTGCCTGTGTATCCATGTAACCGCTGTAAAGCTGCCATGAGCCTATTGTTTGTTATTTTAGGCCTTTGATAGCCTGTCTGCGGTCCCTACTTTAAATACTCCTCCACTCATCACCAGCTGCCTGCCCGTGTATCCATGTAACCGCTGTAAAACTGCCATGAGCCTATTGTTTGTTATTTTAGGCCTTTGATAGCCTGTCTGCGGTCCCTACTTTAAATACTCCTCCACTCATCACCAGCTGCCTGCCCGTGTATCCATGTAACCGCTGTAAAACTGCCATGAGCCTATTGTTTGTTATTTTAGGCCTTTGATAGCCTGTCTGCGGTCCCTACTTTAAATACTCCTCCACTCATCACCAGCTGCCTGCCCGTGTATCCATGTAACCGCTGTAAAACTGCCATGAGCCTATTGTTTGTTATTTTAGGCCTTTGATAGCCTGTCTGCGGTCCCTACTTTAAATACTCCTCCACTCATCACCAGCTGCCTGCCCGTGTATCCATGTAACCGCTGTAAAGCTGCCATGAGCCTATTGTTTGTTATTTTAGGCCTTTGATAGCCTGTCTGCGGTCCCTACTTTAAATACTCCTCCACTCACCACCAAGCTGCCTGTGTATCCATGTAACCGCTGTAAAGCTGCCATGAGCCTATTGTTTGTTATTTTAGGCCTTTGATAGCCTGTCTGCGGTCCCTACTTTAAATACTCCTCCACTCATCACCAGCTGCCTGCCCGTGTATCCATGTAACCGCTGTAAAACTGCCATGAGCCTATTGTTTGTTATTTTAGGCCTTTGATAGCCTGTCTGCGGTCCCTACTTTAAATACTCCTCCACTCATCACCAGCTGCCTGCCCGTGTATCCATGTAACCGCTGTAAAACTGCCATGAGCCTATTGTTTGTTATTTTAGGCCTTTGATAGCCTGTCTGCGGTCCCTACTTTAAATACTCCTCCACTCATCACCAGCTGCCTGCCCGTGTATCCATGTAACCGCTGTAAAACTGCCATGAGCCTATTGTTTGTTATTTTAGGCCTTTGATAGCCTGTCTGCGGTCCCTACTTTAAATACTCCTCCACTCATCACCAGCTGCCTGCCCGTGTATCCATGTAACCGCTGTAAAACTGCCATGAGCCTATTGTTTGTTATTTTAGGCCTTTGATAGCCTGTCTGCGGTCCCTACTTTAAATACTCCTCCACTGACCACCAAGCTGCCTGCCCGTGTATCCATGTAACCGATGTAAAACTGCCATAAGCCTATTGTTTGTTATTTTAGGCCTTTGATAGCCTGTCTGCGGTCCCTACTTTAAATACTCCTCCACTGACCACCAAGCTGCCTGCCCGTGTATCCATGTAACCAATGTAAAACAGCCATGAGCCTATTGTTTGTTATTTTAGGCCTTTGATAGCCTGTCTGCGGTCCCTACTTTAAATACTCCTCCACTGACCACCAAGCTGCCTGTGTATCCATGTAACCGATGTAAAACTGCCATGAGCCTATTGTTTGTTATTTTAGGCCTTTGATAGCCTGTCTGCGGTCCCTACTTTAAATACTCCTCCACTCATCACCAGCTGCCTGCCCGTGTATCCATGTAACCGCTGTAAAACTGCCATGAGCCTATTGTTTGTTATTTTAGGCCTTTGATAGCCTGTCTGCGGTCCCTACTTTAAATACTCCTCCACTCACCACCAAGCTGCCTGTGTATCCATGTAACCGATGTAAAACTGCAGTATTTTGCTTATAAAAAAGAAAATACTGGAGAGATATCAAATGCAGACATTTTAACATTAAAAACAAAAACACATACAACAAAAAACTGGTACAGTACAAAAATTGGCCACCAGCTACAAAAACTTTCTCCTGCAAGTAGTTAACTGAAAGGTTTTTTTTCCATTGAAAACACAGATATGGCATCCACCGAGTGTTGTCCTGTCGCGTCTTCTTTATATTATTGCCAAGAAGCTGCAACTGAATAAAGCTGAGCTTCTACCTTCTGCCTCTTATTAACTGCTTTTTTTAAAAAAAATTGTCCACCAGCTACAAAAACTTTCTCCTGCAAGTAGTTAACTGAAAGGTTTTTTTCCATTGAAAACACAGATATGGCATCCACCGAGTGTTGTCCTGTCGCGTCTTCTTTATATTATTGCCAAGAAGCTGCAACTGAATAAAGCTGAGCTTCTACCTTCTGCCTCTTATTAACTGCTTTTTTTTTAAAAAATTGTCCACCAGCTACAAAAACTTGCTCCTGCAAGTAGTTAACTGAAAGGTTTTTTTCCATTGAAAACACAGATATGGCATCCACCGAGTGTTGTCCTGTCGCGTCTTCTTTATATTATTGCCAAGAAGCTGCAACTGAATAAAGCTGAGCTTCTACCTTCTGCCTCTTATTAACTGCTTTTTTTTAAAAAAATTGTCCACCAGCTACAAAAACTTGCTCCTGCAAGTAGTTAACTGAAAGGTTTTTTTCCATTGAAAACACAGATATGGCATCCACCGAGTGTTGTCCTGTCGCGTCTTCTTTATATTATTGCCAAGAAGCTGCAACTGAATAAAGCTGAGCTTCTACCTTCTGCCTCTTATTAACTGCTTTTTTTTAAAAAAATTGTCCACCAGCTACAAAAACTTGCTCCTGCAAGTAGTTAACTGAAAGGTTTTTTTCCATTGAAAACACAGATATGGCATCCACCGAGTGTTGTCCTGTCGCGTCTTCTTTATATTATTGCCAAGAAGCTGCAACTGAATAAAGCTGAGCTTCTACCTTCTGCCTCTTATTAACTGCTTTTTTTTTATAAAATTGGCTGTTCCGGCCTACTAAAGGTGTCTGTCTGCCCCTGCCTGGTGTTGTCCTCAACTGAATAAAGCTGAGCTTCAACCTTCAGTTCCAAATTACCATTTTTAAAAATGCAATTGGCTGTTCCGGCCTACTAAAGGTGTCTGTCTGCCCCTGCCTGGTGTTGTCCTCAACTGAATAAAGCTGAGCTTCAACCTTCAGTTCCAAATTACCATTTTTAAAAATGCAATTGGCTGTTCCGGCCTACTAAAGGTGTCTGTCTGCCCCTGCCTGGTGTTGTCCTCAACTGAATAAAGCTGAGCTTCAACCTTCAGTTCCAAATTACCATTTTTAAAAATGCAATTGGCTGTTCCGGCCTACTAAAGGTGTCTGTCTGCCCCTGCCTGGTGTTGTCCTCAACTGAATAAAGCTGAGCTTCTACCTTCTGCCTCTTACTAACTGCTGTTTTTTTAAAAAATTGGCTGTTCCGGCCTACTAAAGGTGTCTGTCTGCCCCTGCCTGGTGTTGTCCTCAACTGAATAAAGCTGAGCTTCAACCTTCAGTTCCAAATTACCATTTTTAAAAATGCAATTGGCTGTTCCGGCCTACTAAAGGTGTCTGTCTGCCCCTGCCTGGTGTTGTCCTCAACTGAATAAAGCTGAGCTTCTACCTTCTGCCTCTTACTAACTGCTGTTTTTTTAAAAAATTGGCTGTTCCGGCCTACTAAAGGTGAATGTCTGCCCCTGCCTGGTGTTGTCCTCAACTGAATAAAGCTGAGCTTCTACCTTCTGTTCCAAATTACCATTTTTAAAAATGCCATTGGCTGTTCCGGCCTACTAAAGGTGTCTGTCTGCCCCTGCCTGGTGTTGTCCTCAACTGAATAAAGCTGAGCTTCAACCTTCAGTTCCAAATTACCATTTTTAAAAATTCAATTGGCTGTTCCGGCCTACTAAAGGTGAATGTCTGCCCCTGCCTGGTGTTGTCCTCAACTAAATAAAGCTGAGCTTCTACCTTCTGTTCCAAATTACCATTTTTAAAAATGCAATTGGCTGTTCCGGCCTACTAAAGGTGTCTGTCTGCCCCTGCCTGGTGTTGTCCTCAACTGAATAAAGCTGAGCTTCAACCTTCAGTTCCAAATTACCATTTTTAAAAATGCAATTGGCTGTTCCGGCCTACTAAAGGTGAATGTCTGCCCCTGCCTGGTGTTGTCCTCAACTGAATAAAGCTGAGCTTCTACCTTCTGTTCCAAATTACCATTTTTAAAAATGCCATTGGCTGTTCCGGCCTACTAAAGGTTTCTGTCTGCCCCTGCCTGGTGTTGTCCTCAACTGAATAAAGCTGAGCTTCAACCTTCAGTTCCAAATTACCATTTTTAAAAATGCAATTGGCTGTTCCGGCCTACTAAAGGTGTCTGTCTGCCCCTGCCTGGTGTTGTCCTCAACTGAATAAAGCTGAGCTTCTACCTTCTGCCTCTTACTAACTGCTGTTTTTTTAAAAAATTGGCTGTTCCAGCCTACTAAAGGTGAATGTCTGCCCCTGCCTGGTGTTGTCCTCAACTGAATAAAGCTGAGCTTCTACCTTCTGTTCCAAATTACCATTTTTAAAAATGCCATTGGCTGTTCCGGCCTGCTAAAGGTGTCTGTCTGCCCCTGCCTGGTGTTGTCCTCAACTGAATAAAGCTGAGCTTCAACCTTCAGTTCCAAATTACCATTTTTAAAAATGCAATTGGCTGTTCCGGCCTACTAAAGGTGAATGTCTGCCCCTGCCTGGTGTTGTCCTCAACTGAATAAAGCTGAGCTTCTACCTTCTGTTCCAAATTACCATTTTTAAAAATGCAATTGGCTGTTCCGGCCTACTAAAGGTGTCTGTCTGCCCCTGCCTGGTGTTGTCCTCAACTGAATAAAGCTGAGCTTCAACCTTCAGTTCCAAATTACCATTTTTAAAAATGCAATTGGCTGTTCCGGCCTACTAAAGGTGAATGTCTGCCCCTGCCTGGTGTTGTCCTCAACTGAATAAAGCTGAGCTTCTACCTTCTGTTCCAAATTACCATTTTTAAAAATGCCATTGGCTGTTCCGGCCTACTAAAGGTGTCTGTCTGCCCCTGCCTGGTGTTGTCCTCAACTGAATAAAGCTGAGCTTCAACCTTCAGTTCCAAATTACCATTTTTAAAAATGCAATTGGCTGTTCCGGCCTACTAAAGGTGTCTGTCTGCCCCTGCCTGGTGTTGTCCTCAACTGAATAAAGCTGAGCTTCTACCTTCTGCCTCTTACTAACTGCTGTTTTTTTAAAAAATTGGCTGTTCCGGCCTACTAAAGGTGAATGTCTGCCCCTGCCTGGTGTTGTCCTCAACTGAATAAAGCTGAGCTTCTACCTTCTGTTCCAAATTACCATTTTTAAAAATGCAATTGGCTGTTCCGGCCTACTAAAGGTGTCTGTCTGCCCCTGCCTGGTGTTGTCCTCAACTGAATAAAGCTGAGCTTCTACCTTCTGTTCCAAATTACCATTTTTAAAAATGCCATTGGCTGTTCCGGCCTACTAAAGGTGTCTGTCTGCCCCTGCCTGGTGTTGTCCTCAACTGAATAAAGCTGAGCTTCAACCTTCAGTTCCAAATTACCATTTTTAAAAATGCAATTGGCTGTTCCGGCCTACTAAAGGTGAATGTCTGCCCCTGCCTGGTGTTGTCCTCAACTGAATAAAGCTGAGCTTCTACCTTCTGTTCCAAATTACCATTTTTAAAAATGCAATTGGCTGTTCCGGCCTACTAAAGGTGTCTGTCTGCCCCTGCCTGGTGTTGTCCTCAACTGAATAAAGCTGAGCTTCAACCTTCAGTTCCAAATTACCATTTTTAAAAATGCAATTGGCTGTTCCGGCCTACTAAAGGTGTCTGTCTGCCCCTGCCTGGTGTTGTCCTCAACTGAATAAAGCTGAGCTTCTACCTTCTGCCTCTTACTAACTGCTGTTTTTTTAAAAAATTGGCTGTTCCGGCCTACTAAAGGTGTCTGTCTGCCCCTGCCAGGTGTTGTCCTCAACTGAATAAAGCTGAGCTTCAACCTTCAGTTCCAAATTACCATTTTTAAAAATGCCATTGGCTGTTCCGGCCTACTAAAGGTGTCTGTCTGCCCCTGCCTGGTGTTGTCCTCAACTGAATAAAGCTGAGCTTCAACCTTCAGTTCCAAATTACCATTTTTAAAAATGCAATTGGCTGTTCCGGCCTACTAAAGGTGTCTGTCTGCCCCTGCCTGGTGTTGTCCTCAACTGAATAAAGCTGAGCTTCTACCTTCTGCCTCTTACTAACTGCTGTTTTTTTAAAAAATTGGCTGTTCCGGCCTACTAAAGGTGTCTGTCTGCCCCTGCCTGGTGTTGTCCTCAACTGAATAAAGCTGAGCTTCAACCTTCAGTTCCAAATTACCATTTTTAAAAATGCAATTGGCTGTTCCGGCCTACTAAAAGTGTCTGTCTGCCCCTGCCTGGTGTTGTCCTCAACTGAATAAAGCTGAGCTTCTACCTTCTGCCTCTTACTAACTGCTGTTTTTTTAAAAAATTGGCTGTTCCGGCCTACTAAAGGTGAATGTCTGCCCCTGCCTGGTGTTGTCCTCAACTGAATAAAGCTGAGCTTCTACCTTCTGTTCCAAATTACCATTTTTAAAAATGCCATTGGCTGTTCCGGCCTACTAAAGGTGTCTGTCTGCCCCTGCCTGGTGTTGTCCTCAACTGAATAAAGCTGAGCTTCAACCTTCAGTTCCAAATTACCATTTTTAAAAATTCAATTGGCTGTTCCGGCCTACTAAAGGTGAATGTCTGCCCCTGCCTGGTGTTGTCCTCAACTAAATAAAGCTGAGCTTCTACCTTCTGTTCCAAATTACCATTTTTAAAAATGCAATTGGCTGTTCCGGCCTACTAAAGGTGTCTGTCTGCCCCTGCCTGGTGTTGTCCTCAACTGAATAAAGCTGAGCTTCAACCTTCAGTTCCAAATTACCATTTTTAAAAATGCAATTGGCTGTTCCGGCCTACTAAAGGTGAATGTCTGCCCCTGCCTGGTGTTGTCCTCAACTGAATAAAGCTGAGCTTCTACCTTCTGTTCCAAATTACCATTTTTAAAAATGCCATTGGCTGTTCCGGCCTACTAAAGGTTTCTGTCTGCCCCTGCCTGGTGTTGTCCTCAACTGAATAAAGCTGAGCTTCAACCTTCAGTTCCAAATTACCATTTTTAAAAATGCAATTGGCTGTTCCGGCCTACTAAAGGTGTCTGTCTGCCCCTGCCTGGTGTTGTCCTCAACTGAATAAAGCTGAGCTTCTACCTTCTGCCTCTTACTAACTGCTGTTTTTTTAAAAAATTGGCTGTTCCGGCCTACTAAAGGTGAATGTCTGCCCCTGCCTGGTGTTGTCCTCAACTGAATAAAGCTGAGCTTCTACCTTCTGTTCCAAATTACCATTTTTAAAAATGCCATTGGCTGTTCCGGCCTGCTAAAGGTGTCTGTCTGCCCCTGCCTGGTGTTGTCCTCAACTGAATAAAGCTGAGCTTCAACCTTCAGTTCCAAATTACCATTTTTAAAAATGCAATTGGCTGTTCCGGCCTACTAAAGGTGAATGTCTGCCCCTGCCTGGTGTTGTCCTCAACTGAATAAAGCTGAGCTTCTACCTTCTGTTCCAAATTACCATTTTTAAAAATGCAATTGGCTGTTCCGGCCTACTAAAGGTGTCTGTCTGCCCCTGCCTGGTGTTGTCCTCAACTGAATAAAGCTGAGCTTCAACCTTCAGTTCCAAATTACCATTTTTAAAAATGCAATTGGCTGTTCCGGCCTACTAAAGGTGAATGTCTGCCCCTGCCTGGTGTTGTCCTCAACTGAATAAAGCTGAGCTTCTACCTTCTGTTCCAAATTACCATTTTTAAAAATGCCATTGGCTGTTCCGGCCTACTAAAGGTGTCTGTCTGCCCCTGCCTGGTGTTGTCCTCAACTGAATAAAGCTGAGCTTCAACCTTCAGTTCCAAATTACCATTTTTAAAAATGCAATTGGCTGTTCCGGCCTACTAAAGGTGTCTGTCTGCCCCTGCCTGGTGTTGTCCTCAACTGAATAAAGCTGAGCTTCTACCTTCTGCCTCTTACTAACTGCTGTTTTTTTAAAAAATTGGCTGTTCCGGCCTACTAAAGGTGAATGTCTGCCCCTGCCTGGTGTTGTCCTCAACTGAATAAAGCTGAGCTTCTACCTTCTGTTCCAAATTACCATTTTTAAAAATGCAATTGGCTGTTCCGGCCTACTAAAGGTGTCTGTCTGCCCCTGCCTGGTGTTGTCCTCAACTGAATAAAGCTGAGCTTCTACCTTCTGTTCCAAATTACCATTTTTAAAAATGCCATTGGCTGTTCCGGCCTACTAAAGGTGTCTGTCTGCCCCTGCCTGGTGTTGTCCTCAACTGAATAAAGCTGAGCTTCAACCTTCAGTTCCAAATTACCATTTTTAAAAATGCAATTGGCTGTTCCGGCCTACTAAAGGTGAATGTCTGCCCCTGCCTGGTGTTGTCCTCAACTGAATAAAGCTGAGCTTCTACCTTCTGTTCCAAATTACCATTTTTAAAAATGCAATTGGCTGTTCCGGCCTACTAAAGGTGTCTGTCTGCCCCTGCCTGGTGTTGTCCTCAACTGAATAAAGCTGAGCTTCAACCTTCAGTTCCAAATTACCATTTTTAAAAATGCAATTGGCTGTTCCGGCCTACTAAAGGTGTCTGTCTGCCCCTGCCTGGTGTTGTCCTCAACTGAATAAAGCTGAGCTTCTACCTTCTGCCTCTTACTAACTGCTGTTTTTTTAAAAAATTGGCTGTTCCGGCCTACTAAAGGTGAATGTCTGCCCCTGCCTGGTGTTGTCCTCAACTGAATAAAGCTGAGCTTCTACCTTCTGTTCCAAATTACCATTTTTAAAAATGCCATTGGCTGTTCCGGCCTACTAAAGGTGTCTGTCTGCCCCTGCCTGGTGTTGTCCTCAACTGAATAAAGCTGAGCTTCAACCTTCAGTTCCAAATTACCATTTTTAAAAATGCAATTGGCTGTTCCGGCCTACTAAAGGTGTCTGTCTGCCCCTGCCTGGTGTTGTCCTCAACTGAATAAAGCTGAGCTTCTACCTTCTGTTCCAAATTACCATTTTTAAAAATGCAATTGGCTGTTCCGGCCTACTAAAGGTGAATGTCTGCCCCTGCCTGGTGTTGTCCTCAACTGAATAAAGCTGAGCTTCTACCTTCTGTTCCAAATTACCATTTTTAAAAATGCCATTGGCTGTTCCGGCCTACTAAAGGTGTCTGTCTGCCCCTGCCTGGTGTTGTCCTCAACTGAATAAAGCTGAGCTTCAACCTTCAGTTCCAAATTACCATTTTTAAAAATGCAATTGGCTGTTCCGGCCTACTAAAGGTGTCTGTCTGCCCCTGCCTGGTGTTGTCCTCAACTGAATAATGCTGAGCTTCTACCTTCTGCCTCTTACTAACTGCTGTTTTTTTAAAAAATTGGCTGTCCCGGCCTACTAAAGGTGTCTGTCTGCCCCTGCCTGGTGTTGTCCTCAACTGAACAAAGCTGAGCTTCCACATTCTGGCTTTCGCCCTATACTATCAGATATTAAACTGCATTTGGCCTACTAGTGTGGTTAGGCCCTTGAAACAGTGTCTGCTGCTCTTGGGTTTGCTACTCCACTGAACAAAGCAATGCCGCCTGTTTAGTCCTGTTACCAATTTTGAACTGCATTTAGCCTACTTTATTCTTTGGCCCTATATCTGTTTCCTCCTCATCCTGCCCATTGCCCAGCCACTGCTAGATGAGTCTGCTGGTACATTGACCTAGACCACTACATTCCCCTTATACTCTACACAGCCAGAATCTGACCCTGCTGAAAGTAAGGTTCCCCTTCCCGCATGTTATACCACCTTACACAGGGACAGAGAGGAAGGTGCAGATGAAAGTGCAGGTTCCTTCATCAGGTGGGGGGGCATACTCGTTGGCGACGTCACTGGCACAGGGCCCCTCAGAGTACGCAAAAGTGTCGCTGCTGGTGGGAGGCGCCCCCGCCATGCAAACACACATCGCTGTACTTTGAGGGGCCCTGTGCCAGTGCCAATGCGAACGAGTGGGCCCCCCCTGCTTGCTCAGGATCACAGCACTTGCAACGTTGAAATACTTACCTTTCCCTGCAACACCGCCGTGACGTAGTCCGCATTTCCTGGGCCCACGAAAAACTTGAGCCGGCCCTACTCCCCCCACAACTTTTGCCAAATGACCCCCAATTCCCTATGCCCAACTATTATTATAAAGTTAATTAAGATTGACAAGCTTCAGAAACAAGAATGGATGTTTTTGGCATTAAAATGGGCACTGTAGGTGTTTTCCTGGCCTCCACTCACTGCCGACTATGCTTCCCCATTGACTTGCATTGGGTTTCGTGTTTCGGTCGATCCCCGACTTTTAGCGATAATCGGCCGACTGCACTCGACTCGACTCTGGACAAAATCGGGTTTCACAAAACCCGACTCGATCTTAAAAAAATGAAAGTCGCTCAACTCTAGTGGAGAGAATGTTTCTGGCCAAGTGGCAGGAGCCCTATGAAGTAGTTGGAAAGGTTAGCGATGTCAACTGTAAAGTCCACCATCCAGGGAATAGAAAACCCTACCAGGTACACCACGTCAACCTGATTAAGACTTGGCAAGACAGGAAGCCTGTGGAAGCTCCGTGTCTGATGGATAAGTTTGAAGCCAACGTGAAAGAGGTCAAGGTGGCAGAGATGCTGTCATGTGCCAAAACCCAGCAATGCCAAGATCTCCCACATCATAATAGAGGCCTGTTCTCAAAATTACCGGGTTGTTCATAGATCATAGAACATGAGGTTCTCACAGAGCCTCATGGTTGGGTGAACTTGATGCCATATCTGATTCTGGAAGGTGAGCGGATGCTGAGCCTGGGAGTCATTGAAGAGTCCAAGAGTGTCTAGTCCAGTCCCATAGTCTTAGCGCCGAAATCAGATGGAGAATTGTGGTTTTGAAATAACTATAGGAAGCTAAATGAGATCTCTTAGGTTAATGCATACCACCAATGACCCATGTCAATGAACTGACTGAAAGGCTATGGCCGGCCCAGTACATTACTACCCTTGACCTCACAAAAAGGTATTGGCAAATTACCATGTCCCAAGATGTCAAGGAGAAGATGGCCTTCTCAAAGCAGAAGGTTGTTTTCAGTACACCAAGATGCCATTTGGGTTGCAAGGAGCAATGGCCACCTTCCAGAGATCCATGGACCATATCCTAGCTCCCCACAAGACCTACGCGGCTGCCTACCTGGATGACATTGTGATATTCAGCCATGATTGGGGAAGCCATCTCAGCAAAGTCCAGGCGATACTTGATGCTGTACAGAAGGCGGGGTTTGCCAGAAACCTGAAGATATGTGTTATGGGTATAAATAAAGCTAAATTCGTAGGCTATGTCACGGGCAGGGGTGAAATATAGTCTGAAATAAATAAAGTCGACACGATCCAGAGTTGGCCAGAACCTCTATCAATGAAGCAGATTAGAGTGTTCCTGAGCATTGTGCACTACTACAGCTGGTTTATTTATCCATAATTTTACCATAATAGCTGCTCACCTGATGGACCTCTTTAAAGGGATGGTCGGCTATGGCTAAGTGGTCTCTAGAAGCTAAAATGGCCTTCCAAGAACTGAAGCCTCGTGTAAACAGCCAGTGTTAGTGGCACCTGACTTCTTCAAGGAGTTTGTGGTCCAGACAGATGCTTCAGATGTCAGGCTGGGTGCTGTCTTATCACAAGAGGTGAATGGGGAAGAGCTTTTCATAATGTATCTCAGTCAAAAGCTGTCATCCTGCAAGAAAAACTATCCCATAGTGGAGAAGGAAAGTTTGTTCATCAAGTGGTTGTTGGACACTCTAAAGTACCACCTCTTGGGATGGAAATTCAGGCTAGTGTCAGACCATGACCCACTGAGGTGGATATGAGAGAAGAAGGGGAACAATGCCCAAGTGACCAGGTGCTTCCTAGTGCTTCAAGATTTTAGCTTCCATGTAGTGCATAAGCCCGGGAAACTGCTTGGCAATTCTGATGGTCTGTCAAGGGTCCACTATTGGCAGAAGTTGCCTAGCCCCCTGGCTTTGGAGAGAGGGGGGTAAGTAAGAAGGCTGCTAGACAGGTCCATGAGGAGAGATATGTATCATCGAGGTTGGTAGATCCGGAGATATAAGCTCGGGAAAGCAGGCTTCAGGAGGAATAGTGCTGAGAGAGTTAATAAGGCATATTAGCACAGGTTTTAGGAGCAGTCAAAGAGATGGGTGAGACTGGTTGCTCTCATATACCCAGCCCGGGAGCATGGAATGGCAGGTAACAAGCAGACTAGTTGTCTCATTCAGTGTCTGTGTCTACAGGTGTGTATACCTCCAGTATTGCTTGTGTTTGCCAAAGTAATCAAGAGCTGGACACTAACCTGAGTGGGTGAACCCACACCACTGTATGGACCATTTACTTTCTGCTTTCACTGTTTTCCAGAAAAGGCTGTCTTTCCGTTTGATTATGCTGAGTGGTTTGTGAAGTTTTAATAAACCAGCGTGACATTTTACTGAAACCGCTTTCTGTGCCTTCCTCAACCACAGTTGAGAGAGTAGAAATAATACATTATGCAAGAATAAACATACAGTGGGGCAAAAAAGTATTTAGTCAGTCAGCAATAGTGCAAGTTCCACCACTTAAAAAGATGAGAGGCGTCTGTAATTTACATCATAGGTAGACCTCAACTATGGGAGACAAACTGAGTCAAAAAAATCCAGAAAATCACATTGTCTGTTTTTTTAACATTTAATTTGCATATTATGGTGGAAAATAAGTATTTGGTCAGAAACAAACAATCAAGATTTCTGGCTCTCACAGACTTGTAACTTCTTCTTTAAGAGTCTCCTCTTTCCTCCACTCATTACCTGTAGTCATGGCACCTGTTTAAACTTGTTATCAGTATAAAAAGACACCTGTGCACACCCTCAAACAGTCTGACTCCAAACTCCACTATGGTGAAGACCAAAGAGCTGTCAAAGGACACCAGAAACAAAATTGTAGCCCTGCACCAGGCTGGGAAGACTGAATCTGCAATAGCCAACCAGCTTGGAGTGAAGAAATCAACAGTGGGAGCAATAATTAGAAAATGGAAGACATAAAAGACCACTGATAATCTCCCTCGATCTGGGGCTCCACGCAAAATCCCACCCCGTGGGGTCAGAATGATCACAAGAACGGTGAGCAAAAATCCCAGAACCACGCGGGGGGACCTAGTGAATGAACTGCAGAGAGCTGGGACCAATGTAACAAGGCCTACCATAAGTAACACACTACGCCACCATGGACTCAGATCCTGCAGTGCCAGACGTGTCCCACTGCTTAAGCCAGTACATGTCCGGGCCCGTCTGAAGTTTGCTAGAGAGCATTTGGATGATCCAGAGGAGTTTTGGGAGAATGTCCTATGGTCTGATGAAACCAAACTGGAACTGTTTGGTAGAAACACAACTTGTCGTGTTTGGAGGAAAAAGAATACTGAGTTGCATCCATCAAACACCATACCTACTGTAAAGCATGGTGGTGGAAACATCATGCTTTGGGGCTGTTTCTCTGCAAAGGGGCCAGGACGACTGATCTGGGTACATGAAAGAATGAATGGGGCCATGTATCGTGAGATTTTGAGTGCAAACCTCCTTCCATCAGCAAGGGCATTGAAGATGAAGCGTGGCTGGGTCTTTCAACATGACAATGATCCAAAGCACACCGCCAGGGCAACGAAGGAGTGGCTTCGTAAGAAGCATTTCAAGGTCCTGGAGTGGCCTAGCCAGTCTCCAGATCTCAACCCTATAGAAAACCTTTGAAGGGAGTTGAAAGTCCGTGTTGCCAAGCGAAAAGCCAAAAACATCACTGCTCTAGAGGAGATCTGCATGGAGGAATGGGCCAACATACCAACAACAGTGTGTGGCAACCTTGTGAAGACTTACAGAAAACGTTTGACCTCTGTCATTGCCAACAAAGGATATTTTACAAAGTATTGAGATGAAATTTTGTTTCTGACCAAATACTTATTTTCCACCATAATATGCAAATTAAATGTAAAAAAAACAGACAATGTGATTTTCTGGATTTTTTTTTCTCAGTTTGTCTCCCATAGTTGAGGTCTACCTATGAGGTAAATTACAGACGCCTCTCATCTTTTTAAGTGGTGGAACTTGCACTATTGCTGACTGACTAAATACTTTTTTCCCCACTGTATATGTATATCTATATATATACATCATTAGACATATGAAAGGATTTCATGATGATTAAGAAAGATTATTCTAGAAACTGGCAGATACAGTAATTTTGGTTGTAATTTCCAGATTCTAAAAAGTATTGTGTCTATTTTCATGTTGATGGATTTGGTGAACATATACAGTATGTTGTATAGCATGCAAAGGTTAACTTAGTGATTTATTATGTTGCAAATCATAATGTAACTACTTGGGCCTCTGCCACGATTCATGACAAATTCTCAATGTACACTATGTGTGGACATTAGACAGGCCTAAAACTGGAGAAACAGATGTGCAATAATGACATCTGCAGCATATGATTATTCCCTCTACCACTTGTTGTGAATGTATATTATTTTGCTTTAAGTCAATTTAAAAGTCACTTCAAATGCCACTTTCCTTTGTGCTTTATTTTTTCCTGTTTAGCAGTAGTTGATAATCCCACCAATAATAATGTAAAATAGCACTGTAAAGGAGTTTTAGCTGAGTAACTCTAAGGCCGGAGTCACACTACCGGAGAAGATGGACAAGTGCTATGCGATAAAAAATCGCATAGCACTCGGACCAGTATTCATCTATGGGGCAGCTCACATCACCGTTTTTTTTCTCGGCCGTTTTCAGTGTGATTTCATGCTGCGATTGTCACCGACACTCGGCTGAGTCTCGGCTCACTCGCACCCATATAAGCCTATGGGTGCAAGTGAGACAATCCACATCACTCGAGTCATCATCCGAGTGATGTGCGATATACACTGACCGCGACAATGGAGGAGATGGAGAAATTAGTTTCCCGCCTGCTCCGCAGCTGTGCTCCGATCCTCTCTGTACGAGAGGCTCGGAGCATAGACACATGACACTCGGCTCCCGCTCACAGCAGAGCAGGAGCCGAGGGTCATTAGCATATCTCATCCAATGCTCTTGCATTGGATGCCATACACTCGTCTGACTCCGGCCTAAGGCTGAAATCATAAATGCAGTTTTTCA
The DNA here is from genome assembly GCF_051348905.1 of Ranitomeya variabilis. Classification (NCBI taxonomy): domain Eukaryota; kingdom Metazoa; phylum Chordata; class Amphibia; order Anura; family Dendrobatidae; genus Ranitomeya; species Ranitomeya variabilis. The sequence goes on along the minus strand of NC_135239.1, from coordinate 78,715,176 downwards.
CACAGTTTTTTGTACACAGCTTTTTAAGCCAATCCCTGAAGTGGATCTAAATATAAAATACAGTATTAAGGAATGAACCCATATATCCCATTTAAGCTATATTTGCTTCTGCTTTGGTGCAAAACCATTTCAGAATCTATCAAAATATATATGTGCAATAATAGGCTTAACTGTGTGCACACGGTGCGTTTTTGATGCATTTTCGCTGCAATTTTTCCATGTGGAAATGGGCCAAAAACGCCATGGAATCCTTATGCAAGCTAATTCAATGACAATCCTGAAGTGTTGTGCATATGATCAGTAAATTTCCTTTGAGTATTTGCAGTGCATTTTTTTCAGCAGCATGTCAATTCATTGTGCATTTCTGCAGCGTTTTTCACCTATTGACTTCATTTGAGTCAGTTAATATATATACAGCACAAAAATTGCAATAGGGTGCAAAAAACCTTCCAGGCATATACCAAACCTTTACAATAGTTCCAAAACAACAAAGGCAGTACACCAATAGATGTACCTTTCAGGTTATCCCTCAAGTAACCTCACTTGTCTTCCCTTCTTTTAAGGTCCATGCTGTCAGACTCTACATCCCCTTCTCCATGCGAGTGGTGGTGGTGTATCGTCCTCCTGGTCCCTCCCATCAGTTCCTGGATCACTTTGCTACCTGGCTTCCACACTTTCTCTCCTGTGACATCCCCACCCTCATCATGGGTGATTTCAACATCTCCATTGCTTTTCCCCTCTCCCCATCTGCTACTCACCTTTTATCTCTAACCTCCTCTTTTGGCCTTTTGCAGATTACTAACTCTCCAACGTATGAAGACGGAAACTCCCTCTACTTGCTCTTCTCCCAGCTTTGCTCAGTGGATGATATCACAAACTCACCTCTCCCGCTCTCTGACCACAACCTTCTTTTATTCTCTATCAAGAGCTGCCATTGTAATGCTGTAATATCTATTGTATGTACAAGTCTCTCTAAAATGTAAAGTGCTGCAGAATACGTCGGCGACTCGGCGCTATAGAAATAAAATTATTATTATTATTATGAAATACATGTGCAGTTTATTGGCCCAGTTGCGACGTTTCGTTCCCGAGTGTGGACCTTTCTTAAGCAGTTTCAAAAGTGCAAGTGCATGGTATTTTATAACTAACAAATTATTTAAATAATTAGTGACAATTAGCAAAATTGCTTATGATATCTTGATTTTAAGAGAAATACATCAACATGAATTTATAAAGTGCTACAATGTGCAATTAATAAAACATACATACAGATTAATATAACCATCAAAATCATAATTGGTGATCAGTGACATCTGTACATTCATTCAAAGCATGAGTCACCCCATTCATATTCCAAAACTGGCACCGATATGCGGTGTCGTAATCAATCTAATGCGCATGTCAGGAACTGCTTAGACCACATAACAAACTAGTACTTCCGCTCATGCGCGAATATCAGTTGAAACCTCCAGCAACATCTTGAAAATATCTGTGAAATTACGCACACGCTGGAAAGTAAAAATACCAGAGTTCAATGCAAATACTGCACATGCATTTCATCTATTGGTGTGCTGCCTTATTTTTTGGGGAAATATATATATATATATATATATATATATATATATATATATATATATACTCACCGGCCACTTTATTAGGTACACCTGTCCAACTTCTTGTTAACACTTAATTTCTAATCAGCCAATCACATGGCGGCAACTCAGTGCATTTAGGCATGTAGACATGGTCAAGACAATCTCCTGCAGTTCAAACCGAGCATCAGTATGGGGAAGAAAGGTGATTTGAGTGCCTTTGAACGTGGCATGGTTGTTGGTGCCAGAAGGGCTGGTCTGAGTATTTCAGAAACTGCTGATCTACTGGGATTTTCACGCACAACCATCTCTAGGGTTTACAGAGAATGGTCCGAAAAAGAAAAAAAATCCAGTGAGCAGCAGTTCTGTGGGCGGAAATGCCTTGTTGATGCCAGAGGTCAGAGGAGAATGGGCAGACTGGTTCGAGCTGATAGAAAGGCAACAGTGACTCAAATCGCCACCCGTTACAACCAAGGTAGGCCTAAGAGCATCTCTGAACGCACAGTGCGTTGAACTTTGAGGCAGATGGGCTACAGCAGCAGAAGACCACACCGGGTACCACTCCTTTCAGCTAAGAACAGGAAACTGAGGCTACAATTTGTACAAGCTCATCGAAATTGGACAGTAGAAGATTGGAAAAACGTTGCTTGGTCTGATGAGTCTCGATTTCTGCTGCGACATTCGGATGGTAGGGTCAGAATTTGGCGTAAACAACATGAAAGCATGGATCCATCCTGCCTTGTATGGAGCATCTTTGGGATGTGCAGCCGACAAATCTGCGGCAACTGTGTGATGCCATCATGTCAATATGGACCAAAATCTCTGAGGAATGCTTCCAGCACCTTGTTGAATCTATGCCACGAAGAATTGAGGCAGTTCTGAAGGCAAAAGGGGGTCCAACCCGTTACTAGCATGGTGTACCTAATAAAGTGGCCGGTGAGTGTATATGCACTGTATATATACAGCTCTGGCAAAAGTTAAGAGACCACCACATGAAAACCCTGTCATACGTAGCCCAGTCTCCAGACCTGAACCCCATTGAAAACCTCTGGAATGTAATCAAATAACTGCTTACATTTTTGCTCCAGAAGCAGTGTGAAAGCCTGGTGGAAAGCATGACAAGAAAGCATGAAAGCTGTGATTAAAAATCATGGTTATTCCACAAAATATTGATTTCTGAACTCTTACTGAGTTAAAACATTAGTATTGCTGTTTCTAAATGATTATGAACTTGTTTTCTTTGCATTATTTGAGGTCTGAAAGCACTGGGTTTTTTTTAAGTTTGACCATTTCTTCTTTTCAGAAAAAAAACACAAAATTCATTGCTTGGAAATTTGGAGACGTTGTCAGAAGTTTATAAAATAAATGAACAATTTACATTTTACTCCAAAATATACCTATAAAGAGAAAAATCTGAAAAACTGAACAATTTGCAGTGGTCCCTTAATTTTTGCCAGAGCTGTATATATATCTATATATATAATTGTCTAAGGGTCTGTTTGTCTGTAACCGAAATCCCGCATCGCTGATTGGTCGTGCCCGGCTGGCCACGACCAACCAGTGTTCATAAATAAACTATATACATATACTAGAATGAGAATAACATGAAGGACAGTCTGTGAGGGAGATAATAACATGGAGGACAGTCTGTGAGGGAGAGAATAACATGAAGGCCAGTCTGTGAGGGAGAGAATAACATGGAGGACAGTGTGTGAGGGAAAGAATAACATGGAAGACAGTCTGTGAGGGAGAGGATAACATGGAGGACAGTCTGTGAGGGAGAGGATAACATGGAGGACAGTCTGTGAGGGAGAGGATAACATGAAGGACAGTCTGTGAGGGAAAGAATAACATGGAGGACAGTGTGTGAGGGAGAGAATAACATAGAGGACAGTCTGTGAGGGCGAGAATAACATGAAGGACAGTCTGTGAGGGAGAGAATAACATGGAGGACAGTCTGTGAGGGAGAAGATAACATGGAGGACAGTCTGTGAGAGAGAAAATAACATGGAGGGCAGTCTGTGAGGGAGAAAATAACATGAAGGACAGTCTGTGAGGGAGAGGATAACATGGAGGACAGTCTGTGAGGGAGAGAATAACATGGAGGACAGTCTGTGAGGGAGAGAATAACATGGAGGACAGTGTGTGAGGGAGAGAATAACATGGAGGACAGTGTGTGAGGGAGAGAATAACATGGAGGACAATCTGTGAGGGAGAGGATAACATGGAGGACAGTCTGTGAGAGAGAAAATAACATGGAGGACAGTCTGTGAGGGAGAAAATAACATGAAGGACAGTCTGTGAGGGAGAGGATAACATGAAGGACAGTCTGTGAGGGAGAGAATAGCATGGAGGACAGTCTGTGAGGGAGAGAATAACATGGAGGACAGTGTGTGAGGGAGAGAATAACATGGAGGACAGTGTGTAAGGGAAAAAAAAACATTTTCCCCATTTTTAAGTTTATCATATGGTAAAATAAATGGTGTCTTTGAAAACTAGAAGTCATCCTGTAGAAAACAAGCTGTCATACAGCGATAGATGACTAATAAAGTTTTGACTCTTAAAACAAAGACAAGAGAAAAACAATGGCAGTGTGTCCAATGGGTTAAAACATAAATGTAAGCACCAATGTTTATATGAATACTAGATGGTGGCCCGATTCTAACGCATTGGGTATCTGCTATATAATCGTCTAATTCTGTTTGTCTGTAAGGGAAATCCCGTGTCGCTGATTGGTCTCGCCAGCTGCCAGCGACCAATCAGTGACAATCAGTGATATTGGCGCGGGATTTAAACACCGCTTCACTGATAATGTATATATTTTACCCGGAAAATCCTGTGTATTCATTGCATTATTCTTAAATCTTCATAAACTACATACATATTCTAGAATACCCGATGCATTATCTATTCTATTCTAACCTCTCAAGCTGTGATTTTACTGAACCTGGCACATGAATTACCGGCTTTTATTCTATCTTTTACCCAATGTTACCGACTTTTTCCGATTTTAAGAAAAATGCTTGTGTTACCGATCACAAATCCGAATGTACCATATTCGTGCCAAATTTATGTTTGGGGATCGTTTTCCGAACATATTCACTCATCTCTATTAGCAACGACCCTCCTAAGTAAGCCCAGCCCCATGGAACAGTGGGTCCATGAACCATGTGCACCACGTGTGTTTGTGACAATATAAATAGATAGAAGAGCTGGCAGCATTGATTGATAATATTGGAGCAGCAGTTATCATGGTATCATCTGTTTGTCCTACTACTGATGAATGAGACAAGTACACAAACATAAAACACAAAACAAATATCACTCTTTTTTGCACTGGATCCATTTGATGTGCAGTGCACATCAGATTCAGAAAATACACACATTCTGGAGACTTTCTTTATAGTACAGTATATAATCATTTGATTCTAATGTATATGCAGCACCCCCACTGCCGCAGGGCCGAGGGGTACCCGGTACCGGGCCTCTCTGTCTCGGTTCTGGGATTGTCACGGTGGCTAGACCCGGTCCGTGACCCTGCTGAGGGGCGTCCAATGAAAGTTGAGAGAGATAATGATGTGCGGTGCAGGGTGCGATGAATAACGAGGACACAGAGTTGCAGTCTCTTTACCTCTTTACTGAAGGTCTCGAGGTGCTCAATCCAGAGCATTGTTAACAGGGCTGTCTGAGACCGGCCGGTCCGAAGGCACATCCGGAGTTCCCTTAACAGGTGGGAATCAGTGTCTACCTTCTAGCGCCTGTGTGTTGTAGTCCTTCCCTGCTGAGCACCCCGGGATAGTCCTCACAACTGCTGTGTCTGTCTCTGATGTTCGTTCTCTCCGTCCCCCAGATTATATGGTTAGGATGGACCCGTATGACGGGGTAGGCCTGGAGTTCTTCCGGGACCCTAGAGTCGCCCCTCTCCCACAGCTGCCTCCGTTGTCTGCTTAGGTGTTTAAGTGAGACAGCCAACCTATAATTGGCTGTCCTGCCGTGGTTTGAAGTAATGCTTAGAGTCTCTTACTTGCTCGGCATTCCGGCCACCGACTGTTTGCGCCTCAGAAGGATGTTGCCTCGATCTTACAGCATGACTCCTTCTGGTCCTATCGCCTCTTTGCTGTATTCCCGTTTCTTACTTCTTGTCCTTTTCTAGGAATCTGCCAGGATCCCATCCCTGACAGGTCCTCTCTCTAGCTCTTCCCAGTTACTTCTCCCTGTCTTCCTGTCCAACCCCCAGTTTTACCAGAGTGTGAGGAGTGGCCTACAAGATAGAACCACTCCCCCTGGTGGCCGGAGTGTGAAGTGTAGTGTGTGTGATACCTGGTCAGGTGAACTCCTTTAGTGCAATCAGAGGTAACATCACTCCCCTTAGTGGCAGAGCGACATTACTGCAACGACCAGGACTCTGGGTCGTTGCATATACTGTCAGATTTTCTGACCAAACTTAATGTCAGCCTAACCTAACTCTTCATCCAACATGTGATGTTTAGTAACTTGACAAGCCTTGCGCTTCCATACAATCAGATCAGAGGAGGTCAATGATGACATGTTGTATTGTATGTGTTCTCATATTTTTCTTCCTTGATAGCATGCCTTTCTGATATGTAAATTATTCATGAAGTGTTTTCTTTGTGTCCATCTTTTTACAATCTAAAAACAGCTGCTTCATTTGTTACCATGTTGATGGATGTCTCTTCCACTTTACTACAGATGCCATTAAATTAAACATTATGTAAATATTATCATCTCACTATGATGTTTTGAAGAACTCAGTATCTTGTTGGCAGCATCAAATTTTGGATGGAGACAGTAAAAACCCTTACTGAGATAATGACTAAGGAGATAAATTAACTACTTCATTTAAAGGGAACCAATCAGCTGATTTGTGCTGCGCAAACCACAGGTAATATGATTTAGAACCTGACTGTGATTGCTGTCAGGTGTATTTTCTTCGTAAATGCTCCAGCATTTCAGAGAAGTTATAATTTAAAGACCTGGCCAGTGACCATAGTTAATTGACAGGTGTGAGATCTTTTGGAACACCTGGAGTGGACCCGCAGATCCATGACAACAAACCTCCCAAGGGTGAGCTGACCTGGTAGACCACCCAAGAGAGACAATTGCCGCAGAAGCTGGAACCCGGAGACAGGTAGTAGGAGGTACAAAATAGAGAAACTGGGCGTAGGACGGACAGAGCGGGGCAAGATGAAGTACAGTTTGGTAAGAGCTGAGTACAGGCGAGACCAAAGGAGCACTGGGAAGGGGAAGACACAAAGGAAGCAGGACAGGACAGAGACACCAGACTAACAGAGTACGGAGCGGACACTGGGAAGGCTGGACTGGACGAGGAGACAAGGAAGCCTGGGAAAGGCAGAGAAGCTGAACTGGCTAGACAGAGCGGAGACTCAGAACAGGCAGTGCAAAGACAAAGGTGGACCTGAGTCACAGAAGCACAAATGACAGAGAGGCAAGGAGCAGAGGAAGGAATCGCCTTAAATACATGGAGTGCTGAAGAACTTCCGAGTCACGGTCCTCCAGGATCACAGAGAGGAGATACAGAGCACCTGTAAATCAGAACGAGGAAGTGCTGGAGTGGGTGGTGCACACGCGCACCCGACGAGAACCAGGGAGCGGAGAAGAATGAAGGAGAGGACACGCATCTACAGAAGGAGCGCGCCGCAGCGGGTAAGTATGAGCAGGGGGAGCGGCGGTGGTCCTGGCAGCAGGCACGGCCGCAGAAGGAGTGGCCGTGAAAATAGGTCTCTGTCATGACAGATCTGTCAATCACCTGTAAAAGTGCTGGTAAAAGCTGGCCAGGGCAGTTAAGTGTAGACTCAGTACAAACCACTGATAGTTGAATGTGTTACAGCAGAACTTGTGCTGAGCTTTATAGTTCTACTAATACTACAGTATTATCAATCACCCAAGCTGTCACTCAAGGAGGAGAGCCTACCCTCCAATCAACCATAAAGTAAGGAGACCACATTGCTCTGAACTGGCCAAGGGAATACTTGAGGATACACCTTTATGTATGTATTCTGTTACAAGATATATGCACATTATTAAAGTTTATTTGCTGCAATTTCTTCAGTAAGGAAAGAATTAACTATAACGACTGTGTCAGTCCATTTCTCCTCATTACACCTGTAATTTCCAGGTATTTCTTACTAGTAGTGATGATGCTCGTTACTTGAGTTTCTCCAAGCATGCTCAGGTCTTCTCCGAGTATTTTTTGGGTGCTCGGAGATTTAGTTTATGTCGACGCAGCTGCATGATTTATGGATGCTAGACAGCCTCAATACAAGTGGGGATTTCCTAACAAACAGGCCAAAATACTCGGAGAACACCCGAGCATGATCGGAGAAACTCGAGCAACGAGCATACACGCTCATCACTAGTTGCTAGCATATTGCTGTAACGTTGAAGTTTCTTATTTTACTGACTGTTGGCAGATCAAAAGTGTTGCAAGAAGCCGTACAATTTCCTAACATTTAATTTAAAATGATTTTCAGGCCTAACTTAAGTCCAGTATAATACAGGATATGTCCATAATTAAGGCTTTTGCATTTTTGAAGCTTATGGTAAGATTTTTGATACAAGGATGATACCTCAGCAGACGCCTGTGGTATGAAAAGCACGAAGACTAAATATATTTTCTGAACATAATTCTCTATGGGACTTCAGAAATGATATGGTCTGTACAGAGTAAGTATAGTTTGACTCCCAAAGAGATCAAACTATAGCTTAGTGGAGCCACATCAAAGTGCAACAACCCAAGCACATATCATACATGTTAAAAATACTCTTTTTCATTTAGTAAGTTTTCAAAGTAGAGGATATTAGTATATTGCAGAGCAGACGTCCATACACATATATGATTTAAAGTGGATGGTTCAGACCATAAAGTCAAAATTGTATTTGTCCTTCATTTCCATGCTAGCTTGAGATTCTGCACCCCACCATGCGCAGGATTTTATATTAGTCCAAAATTAATACCTGTGCTCAAATGTCTTGATTGAGGGGGTATAAAGGCCACCTGCTATGGGTAAACAGCAATACTAGGAATGACACAAGAAAGATGGGGGGAGACTTCAAATAAACTTTTAACCTCTACACGCCGCAGCCCTTTGTCGCTTTTTAGTTACTGTTTTTCGCTCTCCTTCTTCCCAGAGCCGTAACTTTTCATTTTTCCATCAATATGGCCATGTGAGAGCTTGTTTTTTGCGGTACGAGTTGTACATCATTGGTTTTACAATGTCGTCTACTTGAAAATGGGAAACAAAAATCCAAGTGCGGTGAAATTGTAAAAAAAAGTGCAATTCCACAGCTATTTTTTGGATATTTTTTTTACCATGTTCACCATGCTAAAACGGACCTGTCATTATGATTCTCCAGGTCATTACAAGTTGGTAGATACCAAACACGTATAGATTGTTTTTTATGTAAATGGTGAAAATAAAATCCAAAGTTTGTTTAAAAAAAGCGTCATTTTTCGAGACCCACAGAGTCTCCATTTTTCGTGATTTCGGGTTGGGTGAAGACTTATTTTTTGGGTGCCAAGCTGAAATTTTTATTTATAACATTTTGGTGTGATTACAATCTTTTGAGCGCCCGTTATTGCATTTTAATGCAATGTTGTGGCGACCAAAAAAACGTAATTCTGGCGTTTTTACTTTTTTTTTTGCTACACCGTTTGCCAATCGGATTAATTATTTTTATAGCTTTATATATTGGGCGATTCTGAACGCGGCAATACCAAACATGTGTATATACATATTTTTTTCCATTTGCTGTATTTTGAATGGGGCAGAATGGTGGGTGATTTGAACTTTTATGTATTTTTAATTTTTTTAATATTTTTTTAAAATTTATTTTACTCACTTATATAGCGCCATTAATTCCACAGCGCTTTATGTTTAAAAAACATTTTTTTTACTTTTCACTTGCTTCAATAGTCTCCATGGGAGACTAGAAGCTGTAATTACCCGTTCGCTTCTGCTACACACAGGCGGTGATCAGATCATCTGTGTGTAGCAGAAATGCTCACATGCTATGAGCGCCGTCCACTGGGCAGCACACATTGCAATCTGCTTATGACAAACATAGAAGACTGCTGGAGACATCTGGTTGTCATGCAGACCCATCGGTGACCCATGATCATGTGACAGGGTCACCGTTGGGTGGGATTAGTGATGCACTTCTGGCGCGATCACATTAAATGCCGCTGTCAGAGATTGACAGTGGCATTTAACAGATTAACAGCCGCGGGTGGATCGCGATTCCACCCACAGCAGTTAAAGGCCCATCTCAGCTGTCCAAAAAAGCTGACATGTGCCGGGAAAGATGTAGGTTCAGCGCTGGAGCCAACATCAAAGGGAGGGACACGACTTGTATGTCATGAAGGAGTTAATGACTTTGGCAGGAGCTAAAAGGAGTTCTTCACTTGTGAACAAACGCAGCTTAATGAATTTTGGACCTGAATTAAAATTAAAACAGACAATACTTACCTTCAGCAGTGGAGCCTTTACAGCAATGCCAGTGATGCTGTTCTTGGCAGTGACAGGACATAGCTGTGTCACGTACTGGCCACACACAGTGAGCGTCATCTTGTCACTTGCAGCTTGTATTAATTCATTAAAAAGGACATCCTCCTAAAATCAGCTTATTGACTTCAGTCAACATGAGATACAACCATAATGGAATGGTGCTGCTGAGGGAAGTGACCGGCGTAAACATCACTGAAATGGCATTGTTACAGGAGGTAAGTATCCACTGCTTTTATTTTATTTCAGGTCCAGAATTAGTTAAGCTGGTATTGTCCAGGGATAACCCCTTTAAAGTTTCTAGCTCTAAACATATAAAAATATAACAATCCATACCCTTGATCTATGAAACTGGACCTACTATGACACCTGGTGGAACAGATATAATTCTGTGCTTTAACCCCTTAATGACCAATGATACCCTTCAAAATGGCGGCTTCTAAGGGGCCTTATTCCCTTATCACCATTTTAAAATGGCAATCAAGAATAAGTGAACAACACCCCCTAAAGTCCAGAAACCTTCAGGGTCTCAGCTACCAGTGGTAGATGAGAACCTGGAGAGCACGATCAGGGCCAGTTTTTCCAGTCTCTGACCATGTGATCACCGTAATTCAGTGAATTGATGGTGATCACATAAAAAAGTGTAATACGCTATTAAAAATATTTCTCTTTCTACTGACATTATATAAAATGTCAGAGGAGAGAGAAATGAAGTCCACAAGAATACCTCGGGACCTCTGCCGTCCCTCAGCCCGCCTGCTCCATCCCCCTGCGCTCCGCCTCCTCTGGCACCCAGCAACATTAGGGATTTTTCTTTCTGGTTCCTGACTTTTGATCACTGTGCTCGGGTCTATCATAGTGATCAAAAACCCATGAATTAGTAAATCATCTTCCTTGATTCACCCCCTTAGAATAAATATTTTTTATTTTATAATTATTCTTTCTTTCATTTTTTGCAATTAGGGTTAGGGTTGGGGTTAGGTTTAAGGTTGGGATTAGGTTTAGGCTTAGGGTTCGGCTTAGGATTAGATTTGGATTCTAGGGCTAGGTTTGCATTTTTTTCAAAAGTTAAAAAAAATTATGACGATATGAGGAAATAATCAGTATAACAACTTGCAAAGATGACATGTCGCTTACCATCTATTTCAGGTGATTTATGTTCCAAAATTAAAATAGTGCTCTTTCCCTTCCAAGCCCTTTCCTTCATCCATACAGAACTTTTTGACTACACGTGGGGCTTCACTGCGATCAAAAGAAAGTGGGTAACATACTCTGGGGTCTACTTTTTCGTGTTACTTCTTGAAAAAGTAAAAAAAAATGGGGCTAAAGCAACATTTTAGAGCTATAATTTCATTTTTTTTCATTCCACTTTGCATTAATTCCTGTGCAGAACATGAAGGTTTAAAAAAAATTCTGACAACAGTTTTGAAGTATTTGATGGGTGTGATTTTAAAAATGGTATCACTTTTGGGGAGTTTCCAATATATAGGCCCCTCAAGGTACATTAAAATCTGAATAGGTCCCAAAAGAAATAGATATTGTAAATTTGTTGAAAATATGAGAAATTGCAGCTAAAGTTCTTACTAGTGATGAGCGAGTGTACTCGTTGCTCGGGTGACCTCCGAGTATTTATGACTGCTTGGAGATTTAGTTTTCATCGCGGCAGCTGAATGATTTACAGCTATTAGCCAGCTTAATTACATGTGGGGATTCCCTAGCAACCAGGCAACCCCCACATGTACTCAGCCTGGCTAGTAGCTGTAAATCATTCAGCTGCCGCGATGAAAACTAAATCTCCAAGCAGTCATAAATACTCAAAAGTCACCTGAGCAACGAGTACACTCGCTCATCACTACTTTTTACCCCTCTAAAATCCCAAAAAATAAAAAAATGATGCAGATGTAAACTAGACATATGAGAAATGTTATTTATTAATTATTTTGTGCATCATAACTAACTGGTTAAAGGATATAAAATATTGAAAGTTTGGAAATTGCAATTTGTTTGAAACATTTTCATCAAAATTGCGATAGTTTCACAAATAAATCCAAGTTATATTGAACAAATTTTACCACTGTCATGAAGGATAATGTAACAAAAAAACATTCTCAGAATCACTGGGATACTTTGAAGCGTTCTAGAGTTATTACCACGTAAAATGACACTGGTCCGAAATGTAAAATTTGGCCTGGTCGTTAAGGTCAAAATTGACTTGGTCACTAAAAGGTTAATGGTTAGTGCACTGCTATAGATTATACTATAATGATTGGTAAAAATAATCAGTGTCATCTGAACCAATAACGCTTCACAGGAAGAAGGTCTAAAGGCCATGAGCCACTGTATGGCCAAATAACATGAGGGGGGGACACAACACCTAAAACTAAATATACAGTGGGAAAAAATGTATTTAGTCAGCCACCAGTTGTGCAAGTTCTCCCACTTAAAAAGATGAGCGAGGCCTGTAATTGACATCATAGGTAGACCACAACTATGAGAGTCAAAAGGAGAAAACAAATTCAGAAAATCACCTTGTCTGATTTGGCAAGATTTATTTTGCAAATTATGATGGAAAATAAGTATTTAGTCATTAACAAAAGTTAATCTCTAAAGTTATATATCCTATGTTGGCAATGACAGAGGTCAAACGTTTTCTGTAAGTCTTCACAAGGTTGGCACACACTGTCGGTGGTATGTTGGCCTATTCATCCATACAGATCTCCTTTAGAGCAGTGATGATTTGGGTTTGTTGCTGGGCAACACGGACTTTCAACTGCCTCCAAAGGTTTTCTATGGGGTTGAGATTTGGAGACTGGCTAGGTCACTCCAGGACCTTCATATTCTTCTTACGAAGCCACTACTTCGTTGCCCTGGCGATGTGCTTGGGATCATTATCATGCTGAAAGACCCAATCACATTTCATCTTCACTGCCATTGCTGATGGAAGGAGGCTTGCACTCAAAATCTCAGAATACATGGCCCCATTCATTCTTTCATGTACACGGATCAGTCATCCTGGTCCCTTTGCAGAGAAACAGCCCCAAAGCATAATGTTGCCACCCGCATGCTTCACAGTAGGTATGGTGTTCTTTGGATGCAACTCAGCATCCTGTCTCCTGAAAACATGACGAGTTTTGTTTCTACCAAACAGTTCTACTTTGGTTTCATCAGATCATATGACATTCTCCCAATACTCTTCTGGATAATCCAAACGCTCTCTATCAAACTTCCGACGGGCCCGGACATGTACTGGCTTAAGCAAGGGGACACGTCTGGCACGGCAGGATCTGAGTCCCTGGCAGCGTAGTGTGTTACTGATGGTAGAATTTGTTACAGTAGTCCCAGCTCTATACAGGTGTTGTGAATTCCGCTCTTGGGCTCCCTCCGGTGGTTGTAAGTGGCATATTTGTGAATTCTGTTCTTGGGCTCCCTCCTGTGGTTTTGAGTGGTATGGCTGCTTCTGGGATTTAGCATCAGCAGCTGTTTTCACTGATCGTCTTTCTGGCTCGGCTATATTAGTCTGGCCTGTTCCCTCATTCAATGCCAGTTGTTAATTGTTCCAGCCTGGAGTCACGGCTCTTTGGATTTCCCTGACACTCTGACCAGTTCAGCAAAGCTAAGTCCTTGCTTGTCCTTTTGCAGTTCACTTGTTGTGGACTTTGTTGTTCAGCACTTTCTATGTTTTGCTCATTTGTCCAGCTTATCAGTATGAACCTTTTCAGCTAAGTTGGAAGCTCTGGGCAGCAGAGTTTGCCCTCCACACCTTTAGTCAGGTGTGAAGATTTTTGCATTTCTCTGCGGTGGACTTTTTCTAGTTTTTATTACTGACCGCACAGTGTTCTGTCCTGTACTAATTCTATCTAGCTAGAAGTGGCCTCCTTTGCTAAACCTTGTTTCATACTACGTATGTCATTTCCTTCTCCTCTCACAGTCATTATTTGTGGGGGGCTGTCCTATCCTTTGGGGATTTTCTCTGAGGCAAGATAGCTTTCCTGTTTCTACCTTTAGGGGTAGCTAGTTCTCCGGCTGTGACGAGGTGTCCAGGGAGTGACAGGAACATCCCACGGCTACTGCTAGTGTCTGTGTTAAGATCAGGAACTGCGGTCTGTATAATTACCACCTGCTCTGAGCAAGTCGCATGTCGCTCCTACATCACCAGACCATAACAACAGGTCATTCACTAGGTCCCTCCGTGTGGTTGTGGGATTTTTGCTCACAGTTCTTGTCATTATTTTGACCCCACAGGGTGAGATCTTGCATGGAGCCCCAGATCGAGGGAGATTATCAGTGGTCTTGTATGTCTTCCATTTTTTTATTATTGCTCCCACAGATGATTTTATCACACCAAGCTGCTTGCCTTTTGCAGATTCAGTCTTCCCACCCTGGTGCGGGGCTACAATTTTGTTTTTGGTGTCCTTTGACAGCTCTTTGGTCTTCACCAAAGTGGAGTTTGGCGTGTGACTGTTTGAGGTTGTGGAAGGTGTCTTTTATACTGATAAAAAGTTCAAACAGGTGCCATTACTACAGGTAATGAGTGGAGGACAGAGGATCCTCCTAAAGAAGGAGTCACAGGTTTGTGAGAGCTAGAAATCTTGCATGTTTTTAGGTGTTATTTAAGTGTTATTTACCACCATAATTTGCTAAATAAATCTTGCCAAATCAGACAAGGTGATTTTCTGGATTTGTTTTCTCATTTTGACTCTCATAGTTGTAGTCTACCTATGATGTCAATTACAGGCCTCTCTCATCTTTTTAAGTGGGAGAACTCACACAATTGGTGGCTGACTAAATACTTTTTTTCCCACTGTAGATGCTAGAAAACACAGTCAAAATCCAACAAATCAAAACAGATAAAATAGTTAATGAAGTGGAATGGCTAGAAAAAAGCCTAATTTACACACAGAGGTTCTCTTAAGCCTGTTTTCTGCTCCGTCTGTGTGTCGGAGGATATGGGCCTTTTAGAGTCTGAGCAATTGGTTTGGGGCTCGGGTCCGAGGCCCAACACTAATTAACCAATTGTTTATAAGTGAATTATTCATAAGCTGACTGCTGGTTGTTTTGAACAGTAAGGTCACATTTGTTGTCTGATCCAGAGTCTATTTCATGTAAATTAAAACTGTAAAATAGCAATTGTACCGCATGAGGTGATGGCTATTATACAATAAACTCAATGATGCTAAGGATGATTCACTGTATGGTGAGATTTTTATTGCCAATGGATGAGGTTTTTGTATTATAAGCTGTACCATCAACTTTCTGGTGATTTACAACTTTGAGAAAATGTCTGCATGCTTCATTCCTTAGTAACCTCTGATATATACAGATGTGGCCATTGCTCAAAGCTACCAGTAGGAAATGGCCACTAACAACTATGAATAATGAACAATGAAGCAAAAATAATAAAGATCAAAATGTATCATATTGGGAAAAATACATATGACTTTTTTTCTTTATTAAAAAAACATATTCTTTATGTTCTTTTAGAGGAACTGCTCCTGCACGCAACATTCAGAGGAGCATTCATCTGTAATACAGCATGCCATATATACTGACACATGGAATGGCTATTGCTCCGTCATAAAGCATCCCATGTACAGCTGGGTAAAGAAGATGGCAATTTACTAATTATCCAGGGCCCCTATCTATTGCTGTACCCCAGGAGCAAACTTTGAGTGGAGCAAGTAAACCTGTACATCTATTCTAAAGAACATGTTTACAACTGTGAATATTTATTTTTATTTTTATTGTGAAGTAAACAACAAATAGGACAACATAAATGTAAACTTCAGTGTGCATAAATATTAAACCCCCTAAAGTCAGTACTTTGTAGAGCCTCCTTTTGTCGCAATTAAAGTTGCAAGTAGCTTTGGATAAGCCTCTATGAGCTTGAGGCCTCTTTCACACTAGCGTCGTGCACTGCACGTCGCTATGCGTCGTTTTGCAGAAAAAACGCATCCTGCAAAATTACTTGCAGGATGCGTTTTTTCTCCATAGACTTTTATTAGTGACGCAGTGCGACGCATTGCCACACGTCGCAACCGTCGTGCGATGGTTGCGTCGTGTTGCGTCGGACCGTCGCCACGAAAAAACGTTGTATGTAACGTTTTTTGATGCTTCATCTGCAGCATTTCCGACCGCGCATGGAACTCCGCCCCCGACTCCCCGCACATCACAATGGGGCAGCGGATGCGTTGAAAAACAGCATCCGCTGCCCCCATTGTGCGGCGCTTCCACATTATGCGTCGGTGCGCCGCAAAGTCGCATTGTGATGTGCAGTGCACGACGCTAATGTGAAAGTAGCCTAACTCATATTACCACTGGTATTTTGTGCCCATTCCTCAATTCAAGACTGCTCCAGCTCCTTCAAATTACATGCTTTCAACTAGTGAACAACAATCTTCAAGTCTGACCAGAAATTCTTAATTGGATTAAGGTCTGAACTTTGACTAGGTCACTCCAGAACATTTATAGGTTTCCACGTAAATCACTCACAAGTTGCTCTAGCAGTATGCCTTGGGTCATTGTCTTGTTTGAAGATGAACCTCCATCCCAGTCTTAAATCAGTGACGGACTGAAACAGTTTTCCTCAAGAATATCCCTGTAGTTTGCACCATCCTTCTTCCCCTCGACTCGGACCATTTTCCCTGTCCTTGCTTTCGAAAAACATCTCCACAGCATGATGCTGCCACAACCATGCTGTTCTTGGGGTATGTAGCACTGGCATCTCTGTCCTCTGCCCCTCTTCCCCGGCAGAATCGGTGACTTACTCACCACCATGGCCTCCTTTCCTCATTGTCTGCTTTGGCTCCTGACACCCGGGGTGTGCGCACTTTATGCAGATCCCCGGACTCTGTGCTTAGGGCACGCGCCTGTCTCATCCTCTTAAAGGGACAGCACGCGTCATCCTAAAATGTCCCCAGCCAATGACTGGGAGACACTCATTATTTAAGACCCCACCTGAAGGGAAGTGATTGTGCAACGTTGTAAGTTTGTTCCTAAAAACTCTTGTTAGTTCTCTGGTCCCAGTGCTCGTATTCCTGTATACCTGCCTGTCTATCAGCCATGCCTGCCCGCCTGCCTGTCTGTCTGGTGGTCCAGCAGCACTTGCTAATGCTCATTCCTATGTCATCCGGTCCAGCCACTCTTGCCAATGCCCATCTCTACATCAGTCGGTCCAGCTGCACTTGCCAGCCCATTTCTTTGTTAACCGGTCCAGCTGCACTTGTTACTTCTCATCTCTACGTCAGTCAGTCCAGCAGCACTTGCTAGAGCTTATCTCTATGTCAGCTGGTCCAGTAACACTTTCCAGTTCTCATACCTACGTCAGCAGGTCCAGCCGCACATGTTAGTGCTCATCTCTACGGCAGCCGTTACAGCTGCACTTGCTAGGGCTCATCTCTACATCAGCTGGTCCAGCTACACTTGCCAGTTCCCATCTCTATGTCAGCCACTCCAGTCGCACTTGTCAGTGCTCATGAATATGTCAGCCGATCCAGCCACACTTGCCAGTGCCCATGTCTACATCTGATGGTCCAGCCGCACTTGCTAGTTCTCATCTCTATGTTAACCGGTCCAGCTGCACTTGCTAGGGCTCATCGCTTTGTTAGCTGGTCCAGTTGTGCTTGCCAGTTCTCCTCTCTACATCAGCCGGTTCCAGTCACACTTGCTAGTAGGGTTGAGCGACTTTCATTTTTTTACGGTCGAGTCGGGTTTTGTGAAACCCGACTTTGTCCAGAGTCGAGTCGAGTGCAGTCGGCCGATTATCGCTAAAAGTCGGGGATCGACCGAAACACGAAACCCAATGCAAGTCAATAGGGGAGCATAGTCGGCAGTGAGTGGATGCCAGGAAAACACCTACAGTGCCCATTTTAATGACAAAAACATCCATTCTTGTTTCTGAAGCTTGTCAATCTTAATTAACTTTATAATAATAGTTGGGCATTGGAAATTGGGGTCATTTGGCAAAAGTTGTGGGGGGTAGGGATGGTTCAAGGTTTTAGTGGGCACAGGAAACGTGGACTACGTCACGGCGGTGGAGCAGTGAGAGGTAAGTATGTCAAGTTTGCAAGTGCTGTGATCCTAAGCAAGCAGGGGGGCCCACTCGTTGGCATTGGCACTGGCACAGGGCCCCTCAAAGTACAGCGGTGTGTTTGCACGGCGGGGGTGCCTCCCACCGGCAGCGACACTTTTGCGTACTCTGAGGGGCCCTGTGCCAGTGACGTCGCCAACGAGTATGCCCCCCCCACCTGATGAAGGAACCTGCACTTTCATCTGCACCTTCCTCTTTGTCCCTGTGTAAGGTGGTATAACATGCGGGAAGGGGAACCTTACTTTCAGCAGGGTCAGATTCTGGCTGTGTAGAGTGCAAGGGGAATGTAGTGGTCTAGGTCAATGTACCAGCAGACTCATCTAGCAGTGGCTGGGGAATGGGCAGGATGAGGAGGAAACAGATATAGGGCCAAAGAATAAAGTAGGCTAAATGCAGTTCAAAATTGGTAACAGGACTAAACAGGCGGCATTGCTTTGTTGAGTGGAGTAGCAAACCCAGGAGCAGCAGACACTGTTTTAAGGGCCCAAACACACTAATAGGCCAAATGCAGTTTAATATTTGCTACTGTAGGCCAAAAGCTAGAAGGTAGAAGCTCAGCTTTATTCAGTTGAGGACAACACCAGGCAGGGGCAGACACCGTTAGTAGGCCGGAACCAACAATCTTTTAAAAAACAGCACTTAATGAGAGCCAGAAGGTAGAAGCTCAGCTTTATTCAGTTGAGGACAACACCAGGCAGGGGCAGACACCGTTAGTAGGCCGGAACCACCAATTTTTTTAAAAACAGCAGTTAATCAGAGCCAGAAGGTAGAAGCTCAGCTTTATTCAGTTGAGGACAACACCAGGCAGGGGCAGACACCGTTAGTAGGCCGGAACCACCAATTTTTTTAAAAACAGCAGTTAATCAGAGCCAGAAGGTAGAAGCTCAGCTTTATTCAGTTGAGGACAACACCAGGCAGGGGCAGACACCGTTAGTAGGCGGGAACCACCAATTTTTTTAAAAACAGCAGTTAATCAGAGCCAGAAGGTAGAAGCTCAGCTTTATTTAGTTGAGGACAACACCAGGCAGGGGCAGACACCGTTAGTAGGCGGGAACCACCAATTTTTTTAAAAACAGCAGTTAATCAGAGCCAGAAGGTAGAAGCTCAGCTTTATTCAGTTGAGGACAACACCAGGCAGGGGCAGACACCATTAGTAGGCCGGAACCACCAATTTTTTTAAAAACAGCAGTTAATCAGAGCCAGAAGGTAGAAGCTCAGCTTTATTCAGTTGAGGACAACACCAGGCAGGGGCAGACACCGTTAGTAGGCGGGAACCACCAATTTTTTTAAAAACAGCAGTTAATCAGAGCCAGAAGGTAGAAGCTCAGCTTTATTCAGTTGAG
Source organism: Ranitomeya variabilis (assembly GCF_051348905.1). Lineage (NCBI taxonomy): Eukaryota > Metazoa > Chordata > Amphibia > Anura > Dendrobatidae > Ranitomeya > Ranitomeya variabilis. The sequence goes on along the minus strand of NC_135239.1, from coordinate 78,695,612 downwards.
GACAACACCAGGCAGGGGCAGACACCGTTAGTAGGCCGGAACCACCAATTTTTTTAAAAACAGCAGTTAATCAGAGCCAGAAGGTAGAAGCTCAGCTTTATTCAGTTGAGGACAACACCAGGCAGGGGCAGACACCGTTAGTAGGCGGGAACCACCAATTTTTTTAAAAACAGCAGTTAATCAGAGCCAGAAGGTAGAAGCTCAGCTTTATTCAGTTGAGGACAACACCAGGCAGGGGCAGACACCGTTAGTAGGCCGGAACCACCAATTTTTTAAAAACAGCAGTTAATCAGAGCCAGAAGGTAGAAGCTCAGCTTTATTCAGTTGAGGACAACACCAGGCAGGGGCAGACACCATTAGTAGGCCGGAACCACCAATTTTTTTAAAAACAGCAGTTAATCAGAGCCAGAAGGTAGAAGCTCAGCTTTATTCAGTTGAGGACAACACCAGGCAGGGGCAGACACCGTTAGTAGGCGGGAACCACCAATTTTTTTAAAAACAGCAGTTAATCAGAGCCAGAAGGTAGAAGCTCAGCTTTATTCAGTTGAGGACAACACCAGGCAGGGGCAGACACCGTTAGTAGGCCGGAACCACCAATTTTTTTAAAAACAGCAGTTAATCAGAGCCAGAAGGTAGAAGCTCAGCTTTATTCAGTTGAGGACAACACCAGGCAGGGGCAGACACCGTTAGTAGGCCGGAACCACCAATTTTTTTTAAAAACAGCAGTTAATCAGAGCCAGAAGGTAGAAGCTCAGCTTTATTCAGTTGAGGACAACACCAGGCAGGGGCAGACACCGTTAGTAGGCGGGAACCACCAATTTTTTTTAAAAACAGCAGTTAATCAGAGCCAGAAGGTGGAAGCACAGATTTATTCATTTGAGGACAACTTGAATTAGGGACTGCAGACAGACTTACCAGGCTGTCCCCTGTGTGGACCATGCATCCAATACATTAACCCATTGCGCCACAAAGGACACGTAACCTTCCGTGGCCATGCCTACCGCTCCATGTGTCTGTTGTCAGGTGTACCTTTGGACTCACAGATTGACAGAATGAAAGGACAATGTGGTCTTTAACATGCTGGTGGAGTGGTGGGATGGCTTTTCTCGCAAAAGAATTATCAACTGGGTAGCTCATAGCGTGGTACAGCGTAGTCCATCCTTGCTTTATTAATATTAAATAAAATAAAAAAATAGGCTCTATGCACTGTAAAATAGGTTCCAGGGGTACACGGGCAGCAGTGGTCAGGTCAATGGAGGCCTAGTGGAAGGAGGGACCGCAGACAGGCTTCCAAGGCCTAACATAATAAAATGGGCTGGCTGTAGGCACTTTATAATTGGTTCCAGGGGTACACGGGCTGCAGTGGTCTGGTCAGTGGAGGCCTAGTGGAAGGAGGGACCGCAGACAGGCTTCGAAGGCCTAACACAATAAAATGGGCTGGCTGTAGGCACTTTATAATTGGTTCCAGGGGTACACGGGCAGCAGTGGTCTGGTGAGTGGAGGCCTAGTGGAAGGAGGGACCGCAGACAGGCTTCGAAGGCCTAACACAATAAAATGGGCTGGCTGTAGGCACTTTATAATTGGTTCCAGGGGTACACGGGCAGCAGTGGTCTGGTCAGTGGAGGCCTAGTGGAAGGAGGGACCGCAGACAGGCTTCGAAGGCCTAACACAATAAAATGGGCTGGCTGTAGGCACTTTATAATTGGTTCCAGGGGTACACGGGCAGCAGTGGTCTGGTCAGTGGAGGCCTAGTGGAAGGAGGGACCGCAGACAGGCTTCGAAGGCCTAACACAATAAAATGGGCTGGCTGTAGGCACTTTTTAATTGGTTCCAGGGGTTCACGGGCAGCAGTGGTCTGGTCAGTGGAGGCCTAGTGGAAGGAGGGACCGCAGACAGGCTTCGAAGGCCTAACACAATAAAATGGGCTGGCTGTAGGCACTTTTTAATTGGTTCCAGGGGTACACGGGCAGCAGTGGTCTGGTGAGTGGAGGCCTAGTGGAAGGAGGGACAGCAGACAGGCTTCGAAGGCCTAACACAATAAAATGGGCTGGCTGTAGGCACTTTATAATAGGTTCCAGGGGTACACGGGCAGCAGTGGTCAGGTCAATGGAGGCCTAGTGGAAGGAGGGACCGCAGACAGGCTTCGAAGGCCTAACACAATAAAATGGGCTGGCTGTAGGCACTTTATAATTGGTTCCAGGGGTACACGGGCAGCAGTGGTCTGGTCAGTGGAGGCCTAGTGGAAGGAGGGACCGCAGACAGGCTTCGAAGGCCTAACACAATAAAATGGGCTGGCTGTAGGCACTTTATAATTGGTTCCAGGGGTACACGGGCTGCAGTGGTCTGGTCAGTGGAGGCCTAGTGGAAGGAGGGACCGCAGACAGGCTTCGAAGGCCTAACACAATAAAATGGGCTGGCTGTAGGCACTTTATAATTGGTTCCAGGGGTACACGGGCAGCAGTGGTCTGGTCAGTGGAGGCCTAGTGGAAGGAGGAACCGCAGACAGGCTTCGAAGGCCTAACACAATAAAATGGGCTGGCTGTAGGCACTTTATAATTGGTTCCAGGGGTACACGGGCTGCAGTGGTCTGGTCAGTGGAGGCCTAGTGGAAGGAGGGACCGCAGACAGGCTTCGAAGGCCTAACACAATAAAATGGGCTGGCTGTAGGCACTTTATAATTGGTTCCAGGGGTACACGGGCAGCAGTGGTCTGGTCAGTGGAGGCCTAGTGGAAGGAGGGACCGCAGACAGGCTTCGAAGGCCTAACACAATAAAATGGGCTGGCTGTAGGCACTTTTTAATTGGTTCCAGGGGTACACGGGCAGCAGTGGTCTGGTGAGTGGAGGCCTAGTGGAAGGAGGGACTGCAGACAGGCTTCGAAGGCCTAACACAATAAAATGGGCTGGCTGTAGGCACTTTATAATTGGTTCCAGGGGTACACGGGCAGCAGTGGTCTGGTGAGTGGAGGCCTAGTGGAAGGAGGGACTGCAGACAGGCTTCGAAGGCCTAACACAATAAAATGGGCTGGCTGTAGGCACTTTATAATTGGTTCCAGGGGTACACGGGCACCAGTGGTCTGGTCAGTGGAGGCCTAGTGGAAGGAGGGACCGCAGACAGGCTTCGAAGGCCTAACACAATAAAATGGGCTGGCTGTAGGCACTTTTTAATTGGTTCCAGGGGTACACGGGCAGCAGTGGTCTGGTCAGTGGAGGCCTAGTGGAAGGAGGGACCGCAGACAGGCTTCGAAGGCCTAACACAATAAAATGGGCTGGCTGTAGGCACTTTATAATTGGTTCCAGGGGTACACGGGCAGCAGTGGTCTGGGCAGTGGAGGCCTAGTGGAAGGAGGGACCGCAGACAGGCTTCGAATGCCTAACACAATAAAATGGGCTGGCTGTAGGCACTTTATAATTGGTTCCAGGGGTACACGGGCAGCAGTGGTCTGGTCAGTGGAGGCCTAGTGGAAGGAGGGACCGCAGACAGGCTTCGAAGGCCTAACACAATAAAATGGGCTGGCTGTAGGCACTTTTTATTGGTTCCAGGGGTACACGGGCAGCAGTGGTCTGGTGAGTGGAGGCCTAGTGGAAGGAGGGACCGCAGACAGGCTTCGAAGGCCTAACACAATAAAATGGGCTGGCTGTAGGCACTTTTTAATTGGTTCCAGGGGTACACGGGCAGCAGTGGTCTGGTCAGTGGAGGCCTAGTGGAAGGAGGGACCGCAGACAGGCTTCGAAGGCCTAACACAATAAAATGGGCTGGCTGTAGGCACTTTATAATTGGTTCCAGGGGTACACGGGCAGCAGTGGTCTGGTGAGTGGAGGCCTAGTGGAAGGAGGGACCGCAGACAGGCTTCGAAGGCCTAACACAATAAAATGGGCTGGCTGTAGGCACTTTTTAATTGGTTCCAGGGGTACACGGGCAGCAGTGGTCTGGTGAGTGGAGGCCTAGTGGAAGGAGGGACCGCAGACAGGCTTCGAAGGCCTAACACAATAAAATGGGCTGGCTGTAGGCACTAGTGTTGAGCATTCCGATACCGCAAGTATCGGGTATCGGCCGATATTTGCTGTATCGGAATTCCGATACCGAGATCCGATACTTTTGTGGTATCGGGTATCGGTATCGAAACAACATTAATGTGTAAAATAAAGAATTAAAATAAAAAATATTGCTATACTCACCTCTCCGACGCAGCCTGGACCTCACCGAGGGAACCGGCAGCGTTGTTTGCTTAAAATTCGCGCTTTAACTTCCTTACGTGAAGTCCCGGCTTGTGATTGGTCGCGTGCCGCCCATGTGGCCGCGACGCGACCAATCACAGCAAGCCGTGATGTAATTTCAGGTCCTTCAGGATTTTAAAATTACGTTCCGGCTTTGTGATTGGTCGCGTCGCCCATGTGACCGAAATGCTACCTGGCTTCTCAACACTGGGATGGACACCTCTTGATCACCACCTTAAAAGCACCTCTCATCGATCTACCACCACCATCTATTACTCAGTGTTCTTGCTGTGTTGTTAGCTCCGCCCATCACACCGGACTTGTCCCTCTATTCACTAAACTGCAGGACGATCACATTCACCCGTAGTCCCGCCCCTAACAGTAATCCAGGCTCTTCCTATTGGGCGCCTCCTCACTGTCAGTCACCACTGTTCGGTGACATACTTCCGGTATGTCACTTCCGGCGCTTCATGCTGCTCTCATAAAAGAGCGCATACACCGGTTTACAGCACTCCGGTAGATGTTTGGGACTAGCGGTGGACACCGCGTCTGCACCCGGAGACAACACAGGTAATTAGCACAGCCATTATCGGCCTCATGATACCGGCATTAAGCCACGCCCACCGGACTCTGCTATTAGGAGCCGCTCCATATATAAGGACTTTGTCCTTTTCCTATTTACAAGGACTAAGTCCCTTATCACTGTCCTTCATTATTATTCTTCCAGCCTTAAAGCTGAAATCTGGAACTTACTGGATATTAAGGTATTCCCTATGGGGTTTGTGCACACGGATCACTGTATCACTTTAAACCGCAGCACAATAATGTCACTCCTCTCCTCCTTCTTCCCTCCAGTTGTACCAATAGGGCTCTATTGGCAAAAGATACTTACTCCCTACTCATCTCACAAATAGGTATGCTTCGGTTTCTAAGCGTTATAATATGTTCCCTTTGAAACATGACCATATCTTTACCTTGTACATATTGTTACATATTGTTGTATATACCTTGTTTTTTTGTTCATTTTTTTTCCTTCTGTTGAAGCATTTTGTTTATGTTTATTTTTTTATTGTTCTCACCATGTAGTAACTGAGGAAGGTCCACAGGACCGAAACGTTTTAGTGTTAATACTACACAATAAACCTTACAGCATCCATACTTAAGTTGAGTGCCGGGTTTTGTTACTTTTACTATAAGGTGTGGGAGCCTACCCGTGCACCTACGACAGCAGTGCTCACGTCTAGTTCACCGCGTGGAGATGGAAAAAGACTCTTTTGTAAAAACTGTGCTACATTGGGAACCTTTGATCTCTGATGGTACAGGTACTGACCACCATAATACAAGGTATGATAATCCACTAAATGTCATAGCTGCAGGTTATTATGAGGAAGCCATAGAAAAAGACGTTAGCCCGCTGTCTGATGCTTCAGCAATGTGGGAAATGGTGTCAAACATTTTTTTTTTTCGAACCGTAAATCGAATTTAGTTGCAAAGTGTTCAAATTTGCATAAATGTCATGAAATTTGACTCAACTTCATCTTCTGTGGATCGATGTGCTGATGTCTAATAGTATCTTAAAGAGTGGGTTAAGCCAATAAAATTCATGGCTGAATAATGTTTAAATGGTATAGTAGATAAACTTATGAGAAACAAGCAAATAAAAAAATAACATAGTAAGAGCATGTCGCATTTTGAAAAAAACAAAATACACAGACCCTAAAAATACTAACAAAATACACTATGGGAAGCATCTTTTTTACCTTACTATTGCATGTAATATCTGAAAAATTGAAAAAAGAAATGGCTGTAAATTTAACCAACATTAGGGGTGTAATGCTTAGCACTGGATGCCATAGTGAACTAAGGTAAACTGTTTAAGTGATTCATGTGAATAGTCGCTCACAGAGATACAACCAAATCATTCTGTTCAAAACATTAAAAATGAAGATTTATATGCTCTACTTAAGTATGAAATTCCATAGTTGTGATCTATTATAAAACAATAAGGTTATCAGAAGTACAGAAACGATCCACCCATTCCAAAAAAGTGAGATGATTATCTGCAAACCAGAAACGTGCTTGTTCTCGCCAACTTTCTCATCATAATTAGTCATTCTGAAAAGCAATTGAATCTGTTCCCTGTGATTTTAATTGTTATTACTATGTTCATTTGATCTCATAATATTAAGTTCTGGAATAGCCCCAGGAAAAGTAGTCATTTCAGGCCTGCTTCCTTCTTTCTGAGTATTTACTTCTAGCAAGCCATTTCTGCCAGGATCCTAGACAGAATGTGTGAAAATATATAATTGGTTCCAGATGCAGGGGTTTATTGTCCATGGATCTGTGCTTGGTTCTCTTCTGACTGAGACACATAGCCAAAAGTTGATTACAACTTCAGTAGCCACATTTGTATAAAAGAGCATGATACCTGGGAAGCGTATCAGTTATCTCCCACACACGCTATTATCATTACCAGGGTAAATCTAGAGCCAATTTATTAGTTCCAACTACTTGGCATTATGACCCCATATACAGTACTTTAGGTGCAATAATAAGCTACTATTTCTGGCTCAAAGCCATACTAAGGCTAAAATGTATGCTATAGAAAAGTACCGGGCTCCTAGGAGTAGTGTGTCCTTAAAGTGTAACTGTCATTCCAAATAAGCCCTCATATGTATACTTGACAAATACCACTATTTATTGCCACTCCATGACTTCTATTTAGCTCTTTTCACCATTTTACAACTCCACATGCTCTATCTCTAATTGTCAGATGTCTCTGAGCTAGACATACCCATGGCTGCATGAATAATACAGCTGAGACGTTAAGTTCTGGAGATATGTCCAGCGAGGACATTTAGCCAAGGAATGCAGGGCCTCATGGGTTCACATAGAACATGCAGCTCCCATCACAATAAAATACACCTTTGCTGATTGTCAAGTAGCAGGAATTCTTATAAAATATTCCATAGAGCATTCAAATGGATGCCACCAGCATTGCTTAGTGTAGCGGCCTACTAATCCACAGTAGAAAGATATGAGACTATCCATGGGATTAAACAAGACCAGACCAGCAAAGGCAGGCTCGGACTGGCCCACCGGAGAACCGGAGGATTCTCCGGTGGGCCCTGTCACTGACACCTGCTGGCATACTGGCCAGCAGCTGCCTAGGGCCCCCACTGCTCCAGGGCCCCCCCCCCCCCGGCCGCCCGCCTCCCACCCTCCTTGAAGATGATATTCACCCTGCTCCAGCGATGGTCTCGGCGTCTGCAGCGCGTCCTGAATGAGCGGTCCCGTGGTACCGCTCATTAAGGTCTTGAATATGCGCATATTCATGACCTTAATGAGCGGTATCACATGACCGCTCAGGCAGGAATAAGCTGCTGCGCTGGGAGTTGGGACAGAGTGCGGGGGATGTCGGCGCGGCTGTGCAGTGTGGGACAGGTGAGTATGAGGGATGGGGGGATGGGGGGATGGAGGAGGACATAAGCCGGTGTGCCATGCAAGATGGGAGCAGGAGCGGGAGTGGGACCGGGGGGGTGGATGGAGAGATAAGCCATGCATACGGGAGGGGACTATGAGCCATGCATACAAGGGGGAATATGAGCCATTCATACAGGGGGGAATATGAGCCATGCATACAGGGGGGGAATATGAGCCATGCATAGGGGGGGATATGAGCCATGCATACAGGAGGGGGGAATATGAGCCATGCATACAGAGGGGGGAATATGAGCCATGCATACAAGCATACAAGGGGGAATATGAGCCATGCATACGGGGGGGGGGGAATATGAGCCATGCATACAAGGGGGAATATGAGCCATGCATACAGGGGGAATATGAGCCATGCATACAGAGGGGGGAATATGAGCCATGCATACAAGGGGGAATAGCGTCGGACTGGAGCACCTTGGGCCCACCAGAGAAAATCATTCTTGGGCCCACTATGTAGCTACATAGAAATAGATACAAGACCACCAATTGTGCGGTAAAAAGCGCTAATATCAGGGTATAATATAAGGTAGTTCACATCTTAATTATGTAGCAAGGGTTGGGGTAGCCCCCTCACAGAATATAATGTAGCCCCCTCATAAAATCTAATGCAGTCCCCTCTCATAGAATATAATGCAGCACTCCACAAAATATAAAGCAACCCCCTCAGGTATGACACAGTCCCCACCATAGAATATAATGTAGCACCCCCATAGGGTATAATGCAGCCCCCCTCATATAGTATAATGCAACCCACCACAGAATATAATGTAGTCCACCTGAGAGAATGCAGTTCCACCACAGAATATAATGCAGCCCCCCCATAGAGTATACTGTAGCCCCCTCATATAGTATGATGTAGCCCCCCATAATATAATGTAGTACCCTGAGTATAATGCAGTCCCCCCACAGAATATAATGTAGCTCCCCCAGGGCTGTATATAGAGTTTCTGCTGCCCTAGTCACTTTTAGTGCTGCCTCCCCCTTTGGTGAGTATGACACTATCGGCAGTGAATTTGGCAAGAATCGCTGATGTGAAAGTTGCCTTTTGCAGCAGATCCGGCAGTTTTTCTGCATGTGCCGCGTAACGGATCACTGACGGCAACACTGCATTCGGCCTCATTCATTCCCTATGGGATTTGCCGCACTTGCCGTGATCTGGCAAATGTGGTACCACACCTCCCAACTTTTGAAGACGGGAAGGAGGTATAAAGTTTGCGTCGCGCGTAGTGCGCCGTGGCAAATTTTAGGCCACGCCTCTGACCACACCCATTTCACAACTAGTCACACCCATATCCACGTCCCAACCAAAGCCATTTAGCACTGCTGATCACACTGTTTTATATACAATAATTATAAACAAAAAAAAAGGCCACACAGTGCTCCATACTGTATAATGGCCACACACAGTTCTCCATACTGTACAATGGCCACACATAGTGCTCCATACTGTATAACAGCCACACACAGTAGGGTTGAGCGAAACGGGTCGGCAATTTTCAGAAGTCGCCGACTTTTGGCAAAGTCGGGTTTCATGAAACCCGACCCGACCCCTGTGTGGGGTCGGCCATGAAGTCGGCGATCTTCTGAATCTAAAATCGGAATTCCGATACCGATTCCCGATATGTTTAAGATATCGGGAATTGGTATCGGAATTCAGATTTAAGTGTAAAATAAAGAATTAAAATAAAAAATATCGCTATACTTACCCCCTGACGGGCCCTGGTACTAACCGGGAACCTTCCTTCCTTAGAATCAGCCTTCCAGGACCTCGCGGTGACGTCGCGGTGACGTCGCGGCTTGTGATTGGTGCGCGGCCGCCCATGTGACCGTGACGTCACCGGAGGTCCTGGAAGGGCTGATTCTTAGGAAGGAAGGCTGCCGGAACGACGCAGGGCGTGTCCGAGAGTGAGTATATACCTAATAGGAATATACTCACCCTCGGCTTCGTTCCGGCAGCCTTCCTTCCTAGGAATCAGCCATTCCAGGACCTCCGGTGACGTCATGGTCACATGGGCGGCCGCGCACCAATCACAAGCCGCGACGTCACCGCGACGTCACCGCGAGGTCCTGGAAGGCTGATTCTAAGGAAGGAAGGTTCCCGGTTAGTACCAGGGCCCGTCAGAGTGTAAGTATAGCGATATTTTTTATTTTAATTCTTTATTTTACACTTAAATATGGATCCCAGGGCCTGAAGGAGAGTTTCCGCTCCTTCAGACCCTGGGAACCATTGGAAACCCAATGCACTGCATTGGGTTTCGAGTTTCGGCCGACCCCGACCCCGACTTTTTTATAGGATCGGCCGATTTCACTCGACCCGACTTTTGAAAAAGTCGGGTTTCGTGAAACCCGACCCGATCCTATAAAAGTAAAGGTCGCTCAACCCTAACACACAGTTCTCCATACTGTATAATGATCCCACATGATGCTCAATACTGTATAATGGCCACAAATGATGCTCCATACTGTATACCGGCCACACACAGTTCTCCATACTGTATAATGATCCCACATGATGCTTAATACTGTATAATGGCCACACATGATGCTCCATACTGTATAATGGCCACACATGATGCTCAATACTGTATAATGGCCACACAGTTCTCCATACTGTATAATGCCCCCCCCCCCTTCTGTATGCATGGCTCATCTCCCTCCCATCCCATATGCATGGTTCATATTCCCCCCTGTATGCAAGGCCATGGCTCATATTCCCCCAAAGGGATGGGAATAATGAATTAGTTCAATGCCAGAAAATGGTATGGCTTCATGGTAGATTGTTCCTCTAAGCCGAGGTACGGGTGGGCACGTGGAACCTGTGAGTTGATGCAGCAGTTCAGTCATGTGGGAAGTAAGGAATAGCAGGTATGGAGCAGGTACTAGAAGCCCTGGAAGTCACAGGCTAGAAGCTGGCACAACTCGATTGCCTCTGCTACATAGAAGCGATGCTCAGATCGCCTCTATGTAGGAGAATTACAGCATTGCTATGAGCATCGTCCACAGGGCGGCGCTCACAGCAATCCAGCATCAACAACCATAGAGGTCTCAAGGAGACCTCTGGTTGTCATGCCGATGCATCGCTGACCCCCGATCACGTGACGGGGTCAGCGATGGCCGGAAGCGCTAGTTAAATGCCGCTGTCACTGTTTTACAGGGGCTTTTAACTAGTTAATAGAGGGGGGTTAATTGCGATTCCACCCGCTGCTATTGCGAGCACATGTCAGCTGTACAAAACAGCTGACATGTCCCGGCTTTGATGTGGGCTTACCGCCGGAGCCCTGCATCAAAAAGGGGGATCTGACCTTGGACGTACTATCCCATCCGAGGTCAGAAAGGGGTTAAACCTCTCTGCATAATTTGTTGTAATATTAAGTTTACTACCTATTCACTACATGGCTACAAAAGTATAGTGAATAATTTGATTAATCCTCATTAGACAAGGCATTGCTGTAGCAGCACGACATAATGAATTTCATAAAACATACTTAATCATCATGCATATTTAATTCTTTTCCTTTAGTATGAAAAGTAAAATAATACAAATCTTCATATTTTTCTAATTTAAAGCACAGCTTATTTTACTCCTTTGCTGGTGTCGTGCAAAAGATTTTAACTGTTTTAGATACACATGCAAATATTTGTACAACTTTGCTAATTATATGTGTAAGGGAAGTAAGGGAAGTAAAGGAAGTCTACCCCTTTAAGCTTTCTATGCTGATATATATATATATATATATATATATATATATATTGTATGTAATGTATTGTATTAATATTAGTGTGAGGGAGAGAGTAATGCCCATTTTTGGTCACTAGGTGGGGGTATCCTAGTATGTTTAGTAAGGATAGGTTTCCATCCTGTTGATAGTTAAAATATAGAAGGGGTTTACTGGGATAAGGCAGGAGTAGCTTACTGGATAGAGTCAGTTGGGGCCAGGGTGCCCATGCAGCTTGGGTGAGCCGGTGAGCCCAGGTTCCCCAGTAGCCCCACAAAGTTGCACAAGTGAGAGCCCAGCCATCCATAGAAGCAGGCCAGGACAGCATTAGGTCACAGCATCTTTCGACCGCAGTTTGGGAACAAAGACAGGAGAAGGCAGACACACAGGTGGCTCCAGTATGTGGCAGCTCATCGCATGGACCGATATCTTCAGATCCAGTTCGAAATGGCTGAGGGGGACCCCATACGCAGTGAGTGTGAATAAGGAAAATGCTGTGTTACCGTAAGGGACAATGCAGCCGGGCAAGTCGCTCACCTCGTGACGGGTGACTTCAGGGACTGAAGACCTTAAGAGGGTATGCTAAATCATAGCAAAGCTGGACTGGGAGGACGCTGAGGAACTGTGTGATACAGTTCATTCAGGTAACGTGCTGTGTGACAGAGAAAGGAGTACAGAGAAAAAGAAAGGAACATGCTGTGTGAAATCTGCTGTAAATGCTATGGTTACCATGGATGTGCTGTGTAACGAAGTTAGTAAAGATGTTCTTAGAAAAGTTGAAATGGCATGTGTGTCAATCTGCGCAAAACCGTGTGGAGAGTATCTTCAGCAAAGTAGAGAAGATCCTGACGGTGCAGAACATGAAGATGCAGATACGCTGATTTATGGACATTATCTACATGTAACAGGAGGCCAGGCATAGATACATCGCAATACTTGGTCATGGCTACAGCCCTGGTCCTGTCTTTTACATATGCGCCTCCCTAAGTTAGACAGTAATATTCAAAACCTCCATGATTTGCTAATCACAGTATGCTATAACAGAGCAAATCATCAATACTCCACAACTGGGCCAAGCTATGAAAATCCTATGTAGTGCCACTCATAGTGCCACTGTATGTGGATGCTCAACTAGTGCTATCCACATACCAAACCATAGAGTGCCATCAAAACAGCCAAAAGCCCCCTTCACATGTCTGTTTTCTTTGTATCTGGTCCGTTTTTTAAGGACCGCAGTTACGGACACACGCACACCCATTGTATTCAATGGTGATGCGCAATTCTCAGGTTTTTCACACAGACCTTGTGTCTGTGTGAAAAGCCTGCAGAAGATCTGAGGCTAAGCTCCAGAAATGGCACATCTAATGGATGTGCCATTTCTGGGTCAGCTGAGGGCTGGTGTTATTAATCTTGGAGGGAACCAATATCCATGGCCCCTTCCCAGCTTATTATGATCAGCCTGATACTGTCCGTTTGGGCTGCAGCTGGTTATAAAAATTAGGGGGGACCCTATGTCATTTTTTGGGGGTCTTCCCTTTTTGATAACCAGTAAAGGCTATGCAGACAGCTGTGAGTTGTTATTAATAGACTCGGAGTCGGAACATCTATGGATATTGTCCCCTTCCCAGAATAATATCACCAGCCCCAAGCTGTCTGCTTTCCCTCAGCTGGTTAATAAAAATAAGGGGGGCCATGCCATTTTATTTATTTATTCAACAAATACAAGTAAAGAAAACTACACATTCAAAGCACTGATATATCACATTATTTCACAGAGACATATCTATATGTCTCTGTCTCTCTGTTTGTCTGTCTGTTGGTCCATCTGTCTCTCTATCTATATTCCTCTTTGCTATCTATCTTTGAACATCTTTAATACTTAACACTCTTTAATTTCTATGCTGCATTTCATTCCTTACGTGTGACACTGACAGTACATGGACACACAGATATGGACAGCACACGGTAACATGGATGCCACACGAATGTCGCATACATAAACACAGATGGCACTTGGACATGATCCTTGGATTTCACCAGTGTGGGGGTGCCATATAGTGCGCCATCCAGCGCAAGCCAAACAGCTCATATTGACAGCAAGTAGTGCCCCCATAAGGCCTTTTTCACACTTACGTCTTTCACCTCCCATCACAATCCATTGATTTTTGAGAATGCAGGATCCTGCAAAAAAAAATTCACATAAACTTGTATTAGCGATGGATTGTGACGGATGGCCATCCGTTTAATCCGTCGTGCACTGGATCCTGCATAAAAAAACGGTCCATCGGGCAGAGAAAATGTTCAGAGGAACGTTTTTTCTGCACGTCGGAAAATCGGTCAGTGACGCATCCTGTGCTGCCCATCACTGGCTACAATGGAAGCCTATGGGCGCAGGATGCGTCGCTGCCCGTGAAAAGCAGGAATCCAGCGACGGGTCCAGTCTTTTCAAACTGAGCATGCGTGGAAGAATTTCCCATCAGGGAAATTCTCTCTCGCTCACTCTCTTTCTCTTTTTACTATTGATGCTGCCTATGCAGCATCAATAGTAACAAGATATAATGTGAAAAATAATTACAAAAAATTAAAAATCGCAACATTCTCACCTACCGAAGTCCCGCGCAGTGTCACCTATGCTCCCGGCAGCCAGCGTTACTAGTAGTACATTGCGAAATCACGCGAGAAGTCGCGGTCTCGTGAGACTGTGACTTCTCGCGAGATTTCGCAATGTAGTACTAGGAACGCTAGCTGCCGGAAGCATCGCTGCGCGGAAATGCCGATAGGTGAGAATACTGCGATTTTTTTATTTTTTTAACCTGGCTTGTGTTGTGTATGCGTTTTTGCAGCGGAAAACCGCTGTGAAGACACATACACAACAGTTGCACATAGCCTCGATGGGTCCGTCAGAAAGACGCGCCCAGTGCACACGTTTTCCACAATCTGCACAGGATCCGTCATTTCAACGTCTTGACGGATCCTGTGCAGATTTGGAAGACGGAAGCGTGAAAGAAGCCTAAGCTGCCACATACGATCATCCAGATTTTTAGTGGTTATTGGGGAAAAGAGATTTTTTTTACTTAGATACTTAGAAAAGTGATTGACATAATACCTGCTGCTTCTGGAACAGAGACATTGTGTCTTGTGTCCACAGGTCTTTGCTGTGTTCTGCACCTGCAACATGGATTTAATGAGGCATCACTGAAATAAAGTTTAATGGAGATGATTGATTTATCGAAGGATCGAATTTGAATTGAATTTCCTGAAACTCATGTTTCACATGAATTTGACACTTTGAGATTCAATTTGTTTGCTACCCACCGTTTCCCACACTGCTGAACCTTTAGAGAGTGGACTAATGTCTTCTTCTCTGCCCTTGTGGGCCTCCCCATAATGCCCTGCAGCTATGACATCTTACAGTCTCTCATATCTTGCACACTGGTGATCAGTACCTGGGCCATCACAAATCAGTGGACCACAGACTGGGTAAGTCACAGATCAGTGGAGTAACTGGGTAAGTCTCTTCTGTACTGTGTAAGCTCTTATGGGGAGTGGGGTCCTCTCTCTCTTCCTTCTATAGAGTGTAAGCTCTTATAGACAGTGGGGTCCTCTCTCTTACTCTCTTTACCGTAGAATATAAGCCTTTATGATCAGAGCTGTTCTCTCTCTCCTCTTTAGAGTGCAATCTCTTGTGATTATGATGGTCCTCTCTCACTTTTGCATAGAGCATAATATCTTATGATCAGCGAGGTTCTCTCTCTATCTTCCGTAGAGTGTAAGCTCTTAAGATCAGCACGGTTGTTTCTTTCTTCTGCAGAGAATAAGCTCTTATGATCAGCAAGGATCTCTCTCTCTTAAAAAGTGTAAGCTCTTATGATCACCAGGGTCCTCTCTCGTTCCTATAAAGTGTAAGCTCTTATGATCAGCGATGATCTCTCTCTCTTTCCTATAAAGTGTAAGCTTTTATGATCGCCAGGGTCTTCTCTCTTTCCTATAAAGTGTAAGCTCTTATGACCGCCAGGGTCTTCTCTCTTTCCTATAAAGTGTAAGCTCTTATGATATCCAGGGTCCTCTCTCATTCCTGTAAAGTGTAAGCTCTTATGATAGCCATGGTCTTCTCTTTCTCTTTCCTATAAAGTGTAAGATCCTATAATCGCCAGTGTCCTCTCTCTCTCTCTTTCCTATAAAATGTAAGCGCTTATGATTGTCGGGGTCCTCTCTCTTATAATGTCTAAGCTCTTATTTTCTCTGGGGTCTTCTCTCTTTTCTATAAAATGTAAGCTCTTATGATCACCGGGGTCCTCTCTCTCTCTTTCCAATAAAGTGTAAGCTTCTATAATCGCCAGGGTCTTCTCTCTTTTCTATAAAGTGTAAAGCCTTATTGTAACACCCCAGGTAACCAGTTGTTACGGTGGTATTGCCTTCCTCACTGGGAGGGTGATGCCATGCCTGGAAGCGAGGAAAGATCCCTTTAACAGGTAACACATACATGCAACATATTCTGACCTGACTCCAGGCCAGAAGGGGGAGCTCGAGACCCAGATTCAGGGGAACTTCCCTATGTATATTCTGACTGGAGGAGTTAGTCAGTCTGTCAGAGGAAGTCTGTGAGAGAGAGTTCAGGAAGAGAGCTGGGGCCATGTAGATGTAAGGTGCTGCAGCTCCTGTGAGGAAGCTGGGGCTGTGCAGACCCATGGTTCTGCAGCTCCTGGAAAGGAAAGAGAGAGACAGAACAGTCTGTAGAGAGTGTGAAGGAGGAAGGAGCAAAGGAGAAGTGAAAAGCTGGAGGGAAGCTGCGACTTAGCTCCCTCCACACTGAAGCACAGGAACCCGGTGGCCAGAAGACCGGTGTTGTGGGGGTAACTGTATGCCCCACAGCAGAAACCGGTGGACAGCAGATTGCAAGCTGTCTGTCCACCATTACACCTGAAGGCACAGCAACACATAGAGCCCGCAGTCATCTTAGAGACACCTATAAAAAGGCTTGAGTTGCCTGCCCTGCGAGTAGTGTCCTACCAAAAGGGACAGAGAGAAAGTCAGGATCTTGTGCGAGGCCTTCATCAGCAAGGAACTATAACACAGCCCAGAAAGGAAGTCTTCCAACCCCACCTGGCTAGGGGGATCTTAGAATCGCTTCCAGGCTGGCTGGATTGCACCGTCACCTGTGATCCATACCCTGGACTGTGGCTGCCTACTACAGTAAAAAGGTAAAGTGACTGCAACCTTGTGTCCTCCACTTCTTTCCTGCACCACAACATCTTTGCCTAATACACCAGGAGCGCTAGGGTCTAAGCTTCACCTGTGGGAAGTCACACCATCCCTGCTGCATGCAATAACATTGTCCCCAGTGGACCCCTTTAAGCAGCGTCGGTCATACCTGACCGAATACCACAGGTGTTGTCACGAACATTTCTACAGTAGGCTATATTTTCCCCTTTTGTTGGACGCCACGGGCTACGGACCTGGTCACTGCCACCGTGACACATCCCTTTAAGAAACAGGCCCCTTTCCGAGTACCCCACGGTCTCTCTTTCCTATAAAGTATAAGCTGCTATGATAGCCAGGGTCTTCTCTCTTTCCTATAAAGTGTAAGCTCCTATGATAGCCAGGGTCCTCTCTCTTTCCTACAAAGTGTAAACTCTTATAATTGCCAGGGTCTTCTCTCTTTCTTATAAAAGAAGACACAAAAGAGCACAGTAAAACCAAAAACACTCCGTTGAAGAAAAATCACAGTAATCAGCAAGTGCTAGTAAAAAGATGTAAAAACAGGGTATTTGGTTGATACGTTTTTTGCAAAAAATGTATACTAAGCTGCTCCACCAAATGTCAAGGTATACCCATATAGAGCAGTTTCTCTCTTTCTCTCTCTCCTCTAGGGAGTGTATGATCTTAGGGTTTATGGGGTTCTCTCTCTCCTCTCCCCATATACTTTCCAAGCAATTACAAGCTTTCCTGTATTGAGATTCACATAATTTTTTCCACCGTAATCTAACTTTTTGGGAAAGCTCAGTGAAGCTGGCGAACTTGAATGTCAAAATTCATGATATATTCCGAATCTGAACACAACTTTGCTAATATGAAAATAAACAATATTATTTTTCTCATGTTTCCACAAAAGTCAAAATGTGTGCTAAAGGACATAGCATGTGCAATGTGCCAGGATTTTTTCCCCAAATGCTGTACTCCTCCTTTGTAATCTATGGCAGTGAGAACACACACAGTGTCCTTAAACAGAATAGAACAAGAAGATGTATGTCCTCGTCTGACTGTCACATGGCTCATCATTCATAAGTGGTTACAATTACGCCTAGTACAGATCAGTAACACAGTTCTCAGTGTGTCAGGGAGATATCTGGACCAAATCCAGAAGAGCATGCAATGGAAACTGTTATTATGCCAAACACAAAAACTCAAAGCCTAAGAAATAAATAAATGTTAAGAGTAACCTGAAATTAGATATTTCATATATTTATCTCACTGCATGTGCTCTGACAGTGCTGATTTAAGCAGAACATTACCAAGTTATTTCATCCTGCACTTTACAGTTAGGAGTATATTATTTTCCACAATTTAAAGTTATTGCGCAAATGACTGGAGAGTGGAGAGACTCTTATCAGCTTGAATTCCTAGACCTTACTCTACCTCTCATTCTTAAAATCCCCTTCCAGGAATAATGGTCCATTTCCAATGCACAAATATTTTGAAAGAGTGTTCCCAGTAATGCTTGTTTCCTGAAAATCAAGCATTCTACATATGCTGCCTATCATCTGATGAACAGTTAAAATGCTCGTTCATCAAGAGAATTGATCTTATGGGCTGTATGAAAGATTATTATTTACCGCATCATCTTGTATAAATACGACCAGTAAGTGCTCACACACTAAACGTTGTGTCACAGATCGTTTATTGTGCATCTGACCAGTGGTCTGCCTATATAAACAGGCTATAAAACTATCACAAATCAGTAAACATTTACCAATCATTCTATGCCACAAAATTAGCTGATGTAAATGCACCTAAAAGTGAAACTTTCAGCAGGATTTTGCAAAGTAACTTACAGGCATTGTCAGGTTGGTGCTGTTATACTAATTAAAATGATACCTGGGGTGAAGAAATCCGTCTTGGGGTTCTTGTGTAATCAGTGTTAGAAGTTTTCAGTTACTGATATGCCCAAGCATTGGGGCGGGACTGTAGGCAGAGTCTTATCTTCCTGCACTAAGCCAGAGAAACCAAGGAAAGACCAGCCCACAGGCCGCTCTGAAGCGCTAACAGTCTGTCTCTATGATGAAGAACATGTCTGTGCTTAGGGGCAGCCTGTGGGCGGGTCTTTCTTTGGTTTCTCTTGCTTAGATGAGACCCTGCCTACAGTCCCGTTCCGGTAAACGGGCATCTCATTAACTGAAAATGTCTAACACTGATTACACAAGAACCACAACACTGATTTCTTCACCCCAGGTGTCATTCTGATCAGTTTAATGCTGCCAACCTGACAGTGTCTGTAGTTTACTTAGCAAAATCCTGCTGACAGGTTCGCTTTAAGGTCCTGATTTATCAAGATGATGAAGTGGAGGGTGAGGCCCCTGATTCAGTAAGAGGCTACAATCACAACTGAAACGCACTGTCCCCCTCCTACATTGGCACAGCTGGGCAAAAATGGGGAGAAAATGCCAAAAGTCACAACAATTTTTGTGCAACCTTGTGTTGTACCAACATTTTGTGACTTTTCAAAGTTCTCTGGCAAAAAAAAAGAAGGATACCACTTGTACCCATGATAGCCTATGGGGCTTTTCACATGTCCATAGATTGTTCAGTGGAAAATTGCAGAGATATGTCAGACCCCCTGATCAAAATCGACAATGCAAGTCTATGAGTCCATGAAAACATTGATCCATAGTCCAAGTTTCACGTATTATCAAGAAAGAAAAGGTAAAGATTTTTTTTTAGAGCTGAAAAAAAAACGGATGACATTCGGACTACTTTCTGTTCAAGAAAAACGGACGTCTGAATAAGGCCTAATACTTTTAAATCTGATATAAAAGGCCTAATTGATCAAAGTTTTTATGCCACAATTCTGGAAATTCATGTATTTCAAAGCTGCGTTAAAATATTGCAACTTTTGGCATTCTCACGCCATTTTCACCCATCTACAACAAAGTGGGTGGAGCTGGAACATGGTGGGGGTGTATTGACTGCTGCGTATAAAATTCATGATGCACAGCAGTGTTTGATATTCTACAAATCTTACTCCAGCAGCGACTGGAATAAGACTTGTGATGAGGCTCATGTAGAGGTACACGCCATTCATTAGATGCACTTGATTCATTAAGAGTAGTGTTGAGCGATACCTTCCGATATCGGAAAGTATCGGTATCAGAAAGTATCGGCCGATACCGTCAAAATATCGGATCTAATCCGATACCGATACCCGATCCCAATGCAAGTCAATGGGACGAAAATATCGGAATTAAAATAAACCCTTTATAAACTTGTAGGTTCATTCTACATGAAGGAAAACAACTAAGAATAATGTAGGATGTATTGGGGGACGTGGCGGAGACATTAAAGGCACAGAGGTTTAGCCCAATGAAATAGAATAGCAGGATTTTGTTGTTTTTTTATGACGTTCGGCGTTAGAAAGATTTTGACTATGTTAATTTTTTTTTTATTTTGTCAGATATTGATGTTTCACTACTTCCACGCCCTTCACCTTCTTTTTTACTTCTCCCACACTTTCTTCTTCATTATCCTCATCATCAGCTTCTTTGACATCAACTTCTTCACCTTATTCATCTTCTTCTTCATCTTCTACCTATTATTTTTTTGGTTACATTGTTCATATTCTTTTTATTTTACTATTATCTTCATCATATTCTACTTCTTCATCATATTCTTATTTGTGACAGGCATTCCCGTAGTTGTTATCTATAAAAGTTTGAAGATTACACCTTCCGTTCTGCCTGTCACAAAACAGTTACATTTGTCCGCGTTCAGTTTGGCCTGCAGCATCAGGCTTTATCCAGGGGCACCACGAGGAGGAACGGACTCACCCCCATACACTGCTTAGTCTTCTTCTGCTTATAATTTAGATAATATTTTTTGCTCTGATATTTAGTGTTATGCTTAATGTTCTTCTGCTCTTTGTTCTGCAGCCTCTTGTTCTTCTGCTTCTCGGTCTTCCAGGTCGTCGTCGTCTCCAGGGTCGTCGTCTCTGTGGTCGTCGTCATCGGGGTGGTCTTCAGGGTCGTCGTCTCTGGGGTCGTCGTCATCGGGGTGGTCTTCAGGGTCATCGTCTCCAGGGTCGTCGTCATCACGGTGGTTGTCGTCTCTGGTGTCGTCGTCATCTTAGGGGTGGTCTTCCGGGTCATCGTGTTTAGTCTCTTGAACTTGGAAATGTAGCAGAAGGTACAAGAAGGCTGAGAAAATGCCGAGAAACAGCTGATGGAACTGGAACTCGGATGGCTACCCGAAGGTCCAAGAGCCAATGGAACTACCGAGGACCAGCTGACGTTACTGGAACCCGGTTACTAAGCAGGAGGTACCCGTGCCTGAAAGCACTACCAAGGACCACCTGACGTTGGTGGAACTCGGATACCCAGAGGGAGGCACCTAAGCCAAAGGCTCTGCCCGGAACCAGCTGACGGTACTGGAACCAGGATGGGGAGCAGAAGGTACAACAGCAAAAGACAGTGCCGAGAACCAGCTGACGGTGCTGGAACCCGGATGGGTAGCCGAAGGTCCAAGAGCCAATGGAACTACCGAGGACCAGCTGACGTTACTGGAACCCGGTTACTAAGCAGGAGGTACCCGTGCCTGAAAGCACTACCAAGGACCACCTGACGTTGGTGGAACTCGGATACCCAGAGGGAGGCACCTAAGCCAAAGGCTCTGCCCGGAACCAGCTGACGGTACTGGAACCAGGATGGGGAGCAGAAGGTACAAGAGCAAGTGTCTGCGTGGCTTTTGCAGGACACGATGCCGGCTGCACAGCAGGGGAACAGCTGGCGGTGCTGAACCCCACTGACACATTGGCTGGTGTTTTTCTCTGTGCAGCTAGCAGTACCGGGCCCCAACTGACGGTGTTAGAGCCCGGGGTCAGCAGGAGGAGGAGAGGGAGCAGAGTGTAGGCCGAAGCCTGCACTGGCGGCAGCTTTGGGTCTGTTGTGCCTGCGTGGCTGTTGCAGGACACGTTGCCGGCTGCACAGCAGGGGAACAGCTGGCGGTGCTGAACCCCACTGACACATTGGCTGGTGTTTTTCTCTGTGCAGCTAGCAGTACCGGGCCCCAACTGGCGGTGTTGGAGCCCGGGCTCTGCAGGGGGAGCAGAGTGTAGGCCGAAGCCTAATTGAACCAATTTCAAAGGTAACCTTTAACCCCCCCTCAGGGGTTACAAAGTAGAAGAGCCACAGCTTATGCAGCAGTAGTGCTGCACAAGTCAAAGGTTGCTCTTTTAATTTTGCTCCTTGCACACGCTGAATGAAACACGTATAACATTTAGCCCTTTATACAGTCAAACTGTGTTGGAGGCGCGAGTTCCCTTTGTAATGAGACGCAGCACAGATGTCAAGAATCCCACCTTGGTGCTGGGTGCAGCCTCCTGAGCGTTGTTATTTGCTGTACAGGAGTCTGCGCTGTCGTGTTATCCCCTGGCCTAGCGCTGTTACCGCTGCCCATCTTCTGACATCATTTAATGTCGGCCGGTGCGGTTCGCGATGACCATGAATCCCCGCCCCGCAGTGTCTTAACATTGTTAAAACACTGCGGGGCTGGGATTCATGGCCTGGCGCAGCACATATGTTCGCCTCTCACACTCGGGTCCTTACACCCGCTTCAGACTGTGCGGCGTCAGCTGATCCCTTATCGCATGCCACGGCCATGAAGCCGCACAGTCTGAAGAAGGCGGAAGGAGATGAGGGACAGGCGAACTGATGCACTGATCATGCCCATCAATCACACCCTCGCAGTCCCAATAAATAAGACACCGAGGGGCGTTGTGTGGGTCAGGGCGGCCGCAGAGGCGCAGGCAGCCAGACAATGATGCCAGAAGACGGGCAGCGCTACCAAGGGGGTTGCAGCGTGTCATTATAAAGGAAAGTCACACCACCGGGACGGTTAAATGGTCACACAGAGGACACATTTTAGACGTGTTTTCAGTTCCACATGTGCGAGGAGAATACGTTTATGAGCCACCTTGCACACATGCAGCATTACCGCTGTACAAGGTGGCTGTAAAACGTACAAACGCCTGGGGGAGGGGGGACAGGTTCCCTTCAATTTCAGTTCTTGTGTCTGCGTGGCGGTCGCAGGACACGTTGCCGGCTACACAGCAGGGGAACAGCTGGTGGTGCTGAACCCCACTGACACATTGGCTGGTGTTTTTCTCTGTGCAGCTAGCAGTACCGGGCCCCAACTGGCGGTGTTAGAGCCCGGGGTCAGCAGGAGGAGGAGAGGGAGCAGAGTGTAGGCCGAAGCCTGCACTGGCGGCAGCTTTGGGTCTGTTGTGTCTGTGTGGCAGTTGCAGGACACGTTGCCGGCTACACAGCAGGGGAACAGCTGGCGGTGCTGAACCCCACTGACACATTGGCGAGGTGTTTGGCTCTGTGCAGCCAGCACTTCCGGACAGCAACTGGCGGTGTTGGAGCCCGGGCTCTGCAGGCGGAGCAGAGTGTAGGCCGAAGCCTAATTGAACCGATTTTAAAAGTAACCTTTAACCCCCCCTCAGGGGTGAAAAACTACAAGAGCCACAGCTTGGGCAGCAGTAATGCTGCACAAGTGAAAGGTTGCTCTTTTAATTTTGCTCCTTGCACACGCTGAAAGGAACACGTACAACATTTAGGCCCTTACACAGTCAAACTGTTTTGGAGGCGTGAGTTCCCCTCGTAAGGAGACGCAGCACAGCTTGCAAAAATGCCACCTTGGTGCTTTGCGCGGCCTCCTGAGCATCGTTATTTGTTGCACAGGAGTCTGCGCTGTCGTGTTATCCCTTGGCCTTGCGCTGTTAGTGCTGCCCGTCCTCTGACATCATTTGATGTCGGCCGGTGCGGTTCGCGATGCCCATGAATCCCAGCCCCACAGTGTCTTGACATAGTTAAAACACTGCGGGGCTGGGATTAATGGCCTGGCGCAGCACATATGTTCGCCTCTCACACTCGGGTCCTTACACCTGCTTCAGACTATGCGGCGTCAGCTGATCCCTTATCGCATGCCACGGCCATGAAGCCGCACAGTCCGAAGAAGGCGGAAGGAGATGAGGGACAGGCGAAGAAATGCACCGTTCATGCCCGTCAATCACACCCTCGCAGTCAAAATAAATAAGACACCGAGGGGCGTTGTGTGGGGCAAGGCGGCCTCAGAGGCGCACCCAGCCAAACAATGATGCCAGAAGACGGGCAGCGTTACCAAGGAGCTTGTTGCGTGTCAATACAAAGGAAAATCACACCTGAGGGACGTTTTAATGGTCACAGAGGACACATTTTAGACGTGTTCAGTTCCACGAGTGCAAGGAGAATAAGTTTCTGAGCCACCTTGCACACATGCAGCATTACTGCTGTACAAGGTGGCTGTAAAACATAGAAACACCTGGGGGAGGGGGGACAGGTTCCCTTCAATTTCAGTTCTTGTGTCTGCGTGGCGGTCGCAGGACACGTTGCCGGCTACACAGCAGGGGAACAGCTGGCGGTGCTGAACCCCACTGACACATTGGCTGGTGTTTTTCTCTGTGCAGCTAGCACATCTGGGCCAAAACTGGCGGTGTTAGAGCCCAGGGTCAGCAGGAGGAGCAGGGGGAGCGGAGTGTAGGCCGAAGCCTGCACTGGAGCAAGTTGAAAGGAAACCTTTAACCCCCCCCCCCAGGCGTTTGTAGCTAAAAGAGCCATTGTGTACAGCACTAATGCTGGAAAAGGTAAACTTAGCTCTTTTAATTATGGTCCTTGCACATGATGAACCTAACACTTATGAAATGTGTCCCCACACACCGTTAAACCGTCCAGTAGGTGGAACTTTCCTTTGTCGTGTGACGCAGCACAGCCATCATTTTTACCCCCTTGGCGCCGTGCGCCGCCTCCTCAGCATTGTTTGAATCTGTCCCGGAGCCTGCGCTGTTAGGTTAGCCCTTGGCCATGCACACATGTTGCGCTGCCCGTCTTCTGACATCATTTGGTGTCAGGCTGGCTGCGCCTGTGCGGGTGCGCTGGCCGAGATCCCGCCTCACAGTGTCGTCTAATGTAATCCCACCGCGGGCCTGGGATCCGTGGCCATGCGCAGTGCATATCCTCGCCTCTCACTCCCCTCCCTACGGCTTCTTCAGACTGTGCGGTGTCACGGCCGTGGCATGCTATTAGGGATCAGCTGACACCGCACAGTCTGAAGAAGCCGTAGGGAGGGGAGTGAGAGGCGAGGATATGCACTGCGCATGGCCACGGATCCCAGGCCCGCGGTGGGATTACATTAGACGACACTGCGAGGCGGGATCTCGGCCAGCGCACCCGCACAGGCGCAGCCAGCCTGACACCAAACGATGTAAGAAGACGGGCAGCGCAACATGTGTGCATGGCCAAGGGCTAACCTAACAGCGCAGGCTCCGGGACAGATTCAAACAACGCTGAGGAGGCGGCGCACGGCGCCAAGGGGGTAAAAATGATGGCTGTGCTGCGTCACACGACAAAGGAAAGTTCCACCTACCGGACGGTTTAACGGTGTGTGGGGACACATTTCATAAGTGTTAGGTTCAGCATGTGCAAGGAGCACCACGAAAAGAGGCACTTTTTCCCTGTGCATCATTACTGCTGCACAAGGTGGCTCCTTCAGTAACAAACGCCTGGGGGGGGGGGGGGACAGGTTCCCTTAAATTTAACTTGTTGTGCCTGCGTGGCGGTCGCAGTACACGTTGCCGTATACACAGCAGGGGAACAGCTGGCGGTGCTGAACCCCAATAACAGAGGAGGGACTGTTGACTGTGCGTACAGCACTACTGGACGGCAACTAGCGGTGTTGAAGCCCAGGGACAGGTGGAGGAGGAGGAGGTGGAGGAGGTAGGAGGGATTGCCACACACACAGCTGGGGAACAGCTGACGTTACTGAACCCCAATAACAGAGGAGCGACTTGGGACTGTGCGGACAGCACTTCTGGACGGCAACTAGCGGTGTTGGAGCCCAGGGACAGGTGGAGGAGGAGGAGGTGGAGGAGGTAGGAGGGATTGCCACACACACAGCAGGGGAACAGCTGATGTTACTGAACCCCAATAACAGAGGAGGGACTGTTGACTGTGCGTACAGCACTACTGGACGGCAACTAGCGGTGTTGGAGCCCAGGGACAGGTGGAGGAGGAGGAGGTGGAGGAGGTAGGAGGGATTGCCACACACACAGCAGGGGAACAGCTGACGTTACTGAACCCCAATAACAGAGGAGGGACTGTTGACTGTGCGTACAGCACTACTGGACGGCAACTAGCGATGTTGGAGCCCAGGGACAGGTGGAGGAGGAGGAGGTGGAGGAGGTAGGAGGGATTGCCACACACACAGCTGGGGAACAGCTGACGTTACTGAACCCCAATAACAGAGGAGGGACTGTTGACTGTGCGTACAGCACTACTGGACGGCAACTAGCGGTGTTGAAGCCCAGGGACAGGTGGAGGAGGAGGAGGTGGAGGAGGTAGGAGGGATTGCCACACACACAGCTGGGGAACAGCTGACGTTACTGAACCCCAATAACAGAGGAGCGACTTGGGACTGTGCGGACAGCACTTCTGGACGGCAACTAGCGGTGTTGGAGCCCAGGGACAGGTGGAAAAGCAGAGGAACACAATGTAGGCCGAAGCCTGAGAAAGTCGAAAGGGAACCTTTAACCCCCCCCCCAAGGCGTTTGTAGCTGAAAGAGCCAGCTTGTGCAGCACAAAAGATGCAAAAGGAAAAGGTGGCTCTTTTCATCATGCTCCTTGCAAACACAGAACTAAACACTTATAAAATGTGTCCCCTGAAACCGTGAAACCGTCCCGGAGGTGGTACTTTCCTTCGTAATATCCCTAATATTTCCCCTCCCTACGGCTTCTTAAGACTGTGCGGTGTCACGGCCGTGGCATGCTATTAGGGACCAGCTGACACCGAACAGTCTGAAGAAGCCATAGGGAGATGAGTGAGAGGTGGAGGTTCAGATATGCACTGCGCATGTCCATGGATCCCAGGCCCCCAGTGGGATTAAATCAGAAGACACTGTGAGGCGGGCTCTCGGCCAGCGCGGCCGCACAGGCGCAGCCAGCCTGACACCAAATGATGCCAGAAGACGGGCAGCGCTAAGTGTGCCTGGCCACGGAATAACATAACAGCGCAGGCTCCGGGACGGAATCAAACAACGCTGAGGAGCCGGGGCACGGCGCCGGAGGGTAGGAATGACGGCTGTGCTGCGTCATATTACGAAGGAAAGTACCACCTCCGGGACGGTTTTACGGTATCAGTGGACACATTTTATAAGTGTTAAGTTCTGCGTCTGCAAGGAGCTAAACAAAAATAGCTACCTTTTCCTTGTGCAGCATTACTGCTGCACAAGGTGGCTCTTTCAGTAACAAACGCCTTGGGGGGGGGGACAGATTCCCTTACATTTCAGTTGTTGTGTCAGCGTGGCGGTCGCAGGACACATTGCCGGCTACACAGCTGGGGATCAGCTGACGTTACTGAAACCCAATAACACTGGGTCGTATGTTTTGACTGTGCAGACGGCACTTCTGAGCCTCAACTGGCGGTGTTGGAGCCCAGGAATTTAAGTTCAGGTGGTAGAAAGATGAACACAACAGGAGACCTGGATAACGTATACAGTGACCTAATTATTTAATCAGGAAGAGGAGTGGCAAATTCCTGCGAGATCCAGGCCTTGTTCATTTTCAGGAAAGTAAGCCGGTCAACGTTATCGGAGGATAGTCGCATGCGACGGTCAGTTAGTACACCACCTACAGCACTAAAGACGCGTTCCGATAATACACTGGCCGCAGGGCAAGACAGCACCTCCAATGCATACTGGCTTAGCTCTGGCCATGTATCCAGCTTTGAGACCCAAAACTTGAAAGGGGAAGAGCCGTCTGGGAGTACAGCAAGAGGGCAAGACATGTAGTCTGTCACCATCTGACGGAACCGTTGCCTCCTGCTGACTGGAGTCGTCTGTGATGGTGTAGACTTTTGTGGGGGGCACAGAAAACTGTGCCACAGTTGGGCCATACTGGTCTTGCCTTGGGCAGAGGCACTGCTTCTGCTCCCTCTTTGTGCAGAGCCTCCACCACTGCCTGGACGCACTGAGCTGCTTTGGAATGCACTAGCAGCACTTCTCTCAGTTGGAATGGAGAAGATGATGGAATTGACCAGTGTGTCTTGGTACTCCCGCATTTTTCGCTCCCGGTTCAACGGTGTGATGAGGCTTTCTACGTTGTCCCGGTAGCGAGGATCGAGGAGGGTGAACACCCAATAATCAGACATGTTGAGAATGTGGGCGATGCGGCGGTCGTTTCTCAGGCACTGCAGCATGTAATCCACCATGTGCTGCAGACTGCCAACTGCCCAAGAAACGCTGTCCCCTGCTGGAGGCGTGATCTCTGCCCGCTCGTCATCACCCCACCCTCGCTGTACACACTGAGTACTGGACAATTGTGTAACTCCCTCCTCTGGACGGATGTCTTCCTCCTCCATTGACTCCTCCTCATCCTCCTCACAAACTGTCCCCTGCCTACGCGTTTGTGAGGAACCACGTGGCGCTGACTGTCCAGAAGATGATGGAAATGGTGAATCCTCATCCTCCACCTCTTCCACAACATCATCCCTTAGCGCTTGCAGTGATTTTTCAAGCAGGCAGATAAGGGGGACAGTCATGCTGACTAGTGCATCATCTGCACTCGCCATCCGCGTGGAATAATCAAAGGGACGCAAAACCTGGCAGACGTCATTCATAGTGGCCCACTCTGTGGTTGTGAAGTCTGTACGGCGCTGACTGCGACTTCTTTGCGCCTGAAGCAGCTGGTACTCCATTACAGCTTGCTGCTGCTCACACAACCGCTCCAACATATGTAACGTGGAATTCCACTTGATAGGTCACATATGAAGCGATGTTCCGGCAGGCGGTGTCGGCGCTGCAGAGCCGCAATGCGCGCTTTTGCCGTGCTGGAACGCCGCAAGTGAGCACACTCTAGGCGGACCTTGTGCAGCAGTGCATCAAGATCCGGATAGTCCCTCAAAAAGCTCTGCACGACCAAATTGAGCACATGTGCCAGACATGGGATGTGAGTGAGGTTGCCGAGGCCCAGAGCTGCCACCAGATTTCGGCCATTATCACACACTACCATGCCTGGCTGGAGATTCGCTGGCACAAACCACACATCGCTCTCCTGCTTGATGGCATTCCAGAGCTCCTGCGCTGTGTGGCTACGATTCCCCAAAAAAATTAATTTCAAGACGGCCTGTTGACGTTTGGCCACGGCTGTGCTCATGTCGGTCGTAACAGGTACACGTTCATCACGGGTCCATGTGGAGGTGGACTGTGACGGCTCCTGCAGCGATGATTCTGAGGAACTGGTGTAAGAGGAGGAGTCAATGCGTACAGAATGGATTCCTGCAATCCTTGGAGTGGGCAGGACACGTCCTGCGCCACTCGCACGGTCTGTACCCGGCTCAACGACATTAACCCAATGGGCAGTGAGGGAAAGGTATCGCCCCTGTCCATGTTGACTGGTCCACGCATCGGTGGTGAGGTGGACCTTGCTACTGACGGCGTTCAGTAGCGCGTGTTTTATGTGTCCCTCCACATGCTTGTGCAGGGCAGGGACGGCTTGCCTGCTGAAGTAAAAGCGGCTGGGCACATTGTACTGTGGGACTGCCAATGACATCAAGTCACGGAAGCTGTCAGTCTCCACCAGCCTGAATGACAGCATTTCCAGTGACAGAAGTTTGGCAATGCCTGCAGTCAGAGCCTGTGCTCGTGGGTGGTTTGACGAGAAAGGCCGCCTTTTCTCCCATGCCTGTACTACCGATGGCTGTAGACTGGGCTGGGAGTGTGTGGATGACTGGGAAAGTGGTGCTGCGGGTGGAATTACAGCGGGTCTCTGGACAACAGGGCCAGAGGTTCTTCCACGGCGATCCTGGGAGGAAGCCGAACCAGCTGCGTGTGAGCTGGAGGAAGAGGCAACACGAGCTGAAGAGGATGTAGCTGCCGCTGTTGGTTGGCCTAGCTCTTCAGTGTGTTTTTCTAACTCCGCCGGGTGCCTGGTGCGCACATGTTTCCACATGTTGGAGGTATTGAGGTTGCTGACATTTTGCCCTCTTTTGACTTTTTGATGACACACCTTGCATCTGACATAGCAAATGTCATCTGCAACTGTGTCAAAAAAGGACCAGGCACTGCAAGTCTTGGGAGCGCCCTTTTTGGCTTTTGGAAGAGACATGCTCCTAACGGGTGCCAAAGCGGAGGCTGCAGGATCCGCAGTCTTCCCCCTCCCTCTCCCTCTTTGGGCCGTATGGGGAATCTCTTCCTCAGAGCTGCTCCCACCACCTTCCTGTCCCTCACGCCAAGATGGGTCAAGGACCTCATCATCTACACTACCCTCTGCCCCCAACTGCTCCTCCTGGGTAGTCTCAGCAGCAGAGCACGCACCAGTAAGTGGCACCTGAGTGTCATCATCAGCTGATGCGGCCTGCGATGTGGTGACCGGAGCCACTGGCCCACCCGCCTCTTCAGAGGAAGAGAGAAAAAGCTGTTGGGCATCACTGCACCCTGCCTCTTCTTCCATTTCTCCAATGCTGCTTGGCTGGCCCCCTGTTTCCAAGCCAAGAGATTCAGAGAACAGAAGTAGAGACGGCTCCTGTCCTGGGCTCTCTGTCTGCCTGGGCAATTTGGCAGGTGGTGAAGAGACAGATGGCTGCTCTCCAGTGCTCTGTGTCTGAGAGGATGTGGCACTAATTGAAGTTGATGCATTAGCTGCCATCCATCCGACAACGGCTTCAATTTGTTCTTCACGCAGCAGCGGTGTACGGCGCTCTGACACAAAGCTGCGCATGAATGACTGTTGCCTGGTGAAAGTGGGTGCTGATGATTCACCGGTGCCCGCAGCAGGCACAGAATCCCCACGTCCCCTCCCTGCTCCGCGCCCACGCCCACGCCCACGTGCCTTACTCACTGCCTTCTTCATCTTGGTTGACTGATAAAGATAAGCAGAAAAGTACTAACGGCTTTGTGTGCTTATTCCTGAACAACT
Organism: Ranitomeya variabilis; assembly: GCF_051348905.1. NCBI lineage: Eukaryota > Metazoa > Chordata > Amphibia > Anura > Dendrobatidae > Ranitomeya > Ranitomeya variabilis. The sequence goes on along the minus strand of NC_135239.1, from coordinate 78,664,968 downwards.
CCTCCTAACAGGTATAAGAAACACTAATTTTCTGAAGTGTGGACTAGACTTTAATATGAGCTAATGTGGCCTACACAAATGTAAAGTGGTGTAACTGGTGTGTTTGGTGAACTTTATTATTTATTTATTTTTTGGGGGCTGAACTGACAACAGATAGAGCTGCAGTCACACGGAGACCGTGCAGACAGCCGTAAACGGCGCTGCAAGGCCCAAAAAACCTCCTCTACGTTATCCTATATAGTGTTTTTCCACAAGTTAGCTGGAGAAGGGTGGAAAGACACTAATAGGAATTTTTTGAAAAAATGTGCAGCAGCCTGCACTACTTAAAACAAAATGAAAATTGATTTGGCGGTATGACGCAGTGAAGAACCCTGAGCTGGAGACAACCAGGCTATGGCTGCTCACAGACTACAGGGCGAGCTGCAGTCACACGGAGACCGTGCAGACAGCCGTAAACGGCGCTGCAAGGCCCAAAAACCCTCCTCTATGTTATCCTATGTAGTGTTTTTCCACAAATTAGCTGGAGACGGGTGGAAAGACACTAATAGGAATTTTTTGAAAAAATGTGCAGCAGCCTGCACTACTTAAAACAAAATGAAAATTGATTTGGCGGTATGACGCAGTGAAGAACCCTGAGCTGGAGACAACCAGGCTATGGCTGCTCACAGACTACAGGGCGAGCTGCAGTCACACGGAGACCGTGCAGACAGCCGTAAACGGCGCTGCAAGGCCCAAAAACCCTCCTCTACGTTATCCTATGTAGTGTTTTTCCACAAATTAGCTGGAGACGGGTGGAAAGACACTAATAGGATTTTTTTGAAAAAATTAGCAGCAGACTACACTACTTGGAAAAAAAAAAAAAAAAGAACAGTATGAGGCAATGAACCCCCCTCCCTGAACTGAATACAACCAGCTATGGATGGCCTATGTGGCTGCACTCAGACTAGAGAGTGGGCTGCACTCACACACACACACACACAGACCTTGCAGATCGCTGTGAAAACAGCGCTACAAGGCAAAAGCAAGGTGAATAGTAGGTGAACACAGCGGTTGCTAAATTAGCCTTTGGAAAGCACAAAGAAGCAAATCGCTATCTCTAAACTGGCCCTCAGTCAGCAAACAGCGTCCTGTCACTAACTGAATTCACAGCAGAGTGATCGCAAAATGGCGCCAGCGACTTTTAAACTGCATCATGACATCATTTCAGCAGCCAATCACAGCCTTGCCAGTAGTTTCATGCCCTCCATGCTAAACAGGATGTGCCCACACTTGGAATCATTCTCATTGGCTGAATTTGTGCATTTTGAATCTGGGAACTTCCGATTCCGGTATCCGATACGCGGCAAGTATCGGAATCCCGGTATCGGAATTCCGATACCGCAAGTATCGGCCGATACCCGATACTTGCGGTATCGGAATGCTCAACACTAATTAAGAGGCATGTGCCTTTAACATGACTAGGAAATATCCAGAATCTCACAAACAGACAATTGTTTTGGGTTCCTGTACCCATTTCCAATTGGGACAAGCACATGGAGCTGCATACGAAGCTAGTCCCGTTTGTAATTTGCAGACATGACAGTCAGCTACATGACCCTCGCCTAAACCTATAGTGAAGCTACATGACCCTCACCTAAACCTATAGTGAAGCTACATGACCCCCACCTAAACCTATAGTGAAGCTACATGACCCTTGCCTAAACCTATAGTGATTGCTTTCTGCCAAATGAAGAGTTTAGATAATATTGAGCCTCAATCATTAAGGCAATCAAAAATAAAAGCTGCTTTTGTTGCTCATAGCAGCCAATCATAGTACAGCTTTCATTTCTTAAATAGCTCTGGCACAATGAACACTGCCCTGTGAATGGTTACTACTCTATAAACAACAAAGTCCGATTTTCGGTTAGACAGTTTAGACAAATCTGACTCAAAACACCCATAAACAGTTAAAGAAAAGGGCTCACAATTTGTTTCACATACTGTACATTTTATTGGACCAAGATGGAATTATTTCCTTTGTATAAGCAGAAACACATGAGTTTTTCCAGCCGCAAAAATAACTTCTTATAGTGAGATGAAAAACTGAGACATACTCTGAGCTGTACAGTCAATATATGCAGTACACGGAAAATACAGACAGGACTGCTCATTCTTCACAAAACTGCTTTGTTAAAATGTGGTTGGTGCATCTTAGGAACTGTTACACGTACTTATCCGTAGATATTTTGAAGGACCAAGGATCAGTGTAAATGATGTGCCCTTTATGAGATTTTATAAAAGCTTCTTCACCAAAGCCTATTTGTGCTGAAAAAGTTATTGAGGCCTCTGTTACACTTAGTCACACTGTCCGGTAAAAGTACTAAATCATGCATTTGGCTACAGGCTTTATATAAAAATGCCAACATGCTATATTACTAACTAATAAATAAATAAATAAATAAATCCCAGTCATGAAAGTATAACCTTCAATTCATCCAATAGATGCTGTCACCTTCAATTTAGCTCTAAAAATCCATCACATAGATATTTGTAAAACTGATAAATCTCGGCAGAATAGAAAGCAGACGGCAATCATTAGTGTGCACTTACATACTACTGGCCAGTGGATTTATGTAACTCATCAATCATCAATCATTAGATATATCATATTCACTTTAAACTGAGCGGTATAATATAGTCGGCTGTAGATGATGTTAAAGTATGATGGCACTCAACGTCGTGGTATGTCAATAAAAGGTTAAAGGGAGTCTGTCATCCCAAAAAATGCTAATGAAACCTCTTATACAGGTATAAAAATCAAATCTGTAGCATAGATTTTAGTGGTCTAGTTGGTTGAAAAATAATTTATTTTAGATGCAAATAAGGGTTCGGTGCACACTTGGCATGACCAAGAGCTCAGTACACTGTTAGGCTGTGTGAACAAGTTACGTTTTTTATGCATTTCTGCCGCTTTTTTTGCCGCTGTGGAAATGCTTAAAAACGCTTAAAAACCGCATTCCCATGCAATCCTATGGGATTCCGCAGTTGCTGTGCCCATGCTGCGGATTTTCCCGCTGCGGAATCGCATAGCGGTAAAATCCGCAGCATGTTCATTACTTCTGCGTAATCGCGGCGATTCTGCAGCTATAGGATTGCATTGAAATGCTCACTTTATGCATGTGGCTATGCCCACCATCAGTAAAGTGAGCGCTTCATGTGCGCATGCTACCCAGGGTCTGCAGGAGAGGAGACTCTCCTTCAGGCCCTGGGATCCATATTCATGTAAAAAATTAAAAGAATTAAAATAAAAAATAAGGATATACTTACCTTCTGATGGTCCCCAGAGTCCTCCCGCCTCTCAGCGGTGCACGCGGCGGCTTCCGTTCCCAGGGATGCATTGCGCAAATCACCTGAGATGACATCGTGATCATGCGACCGTGATGCCACAAAGGTCCTTTGCGCAACGCATCCCTGGGAACGGAGCGTATCAGGTGCGCCGCTGAGGAGTCCGGGGCCGTCGGAAGGTGAGAATAACCATATTTTTTATTTTTTTTATTATTTTTAACATTCTATCTTTTACTATTGATGCTGCATAGGCAGCATCAATAGTAAAAAGTTGGAAACACTTGTGAAGCACTATGCTTGACAAGTGTGACCAACCTGTCAATCACTTTTCCAAGCGATGCTTCAAATCGTTTGTAAAGCATTCTGCAAGCTAAAAACGCTTGCAAAATGCTTGTGTTTTGCGGGAAAATGCATGTGAATTCTGCATGCGTTTTACTTGCGGCAGGGAGTTGCGGAAATGCTGCGGACATTTCCGCAGCATTTCTGCAATGTGGGCACATAGCCTTAGTGTTATGCCCTCTCCATGTGCATATTGAGCACTCTGTCATATCTCAATTGACCGTTGTCAAGCAAAGTGCTGCCTAAACTCAATCAGTGACTCTACACCTGTACATGTATACTGCAGGAGCCTGAAGTACTGCCATGCTCAGTGTCAGTGTGCACTCTCATCACTGTCTCCTGTCTGTTGTATAGTGCCGGGTGGTGATGTAATAGAGTGTGACATAAAGGATAGAAATCCCTAACGTTGTGCGGCATTTGTGCAGGAAGACTGAGATCTACTGTTCAGGAGGGTGGAGTTTTAATGGAGCATCTTGTCAGATAACCTTGATGACGTAACTCCCAGTAATAAAAAGCCACCGTGCCAAAACGGGAGCAGATTTGGCACTAAGAGAAGGGACAAACAGGACGTGCGAGGTCGGGGTGCCAGGCCATGACAGGAAGCGTGAGCCAGTGTCAAGCAAAACCCAGTCAGCACCAGAAGAGCACAGGAATCTAGACACTGCCAAACAAGGCCAAAAGACCCGACCTGCATCACGAAAATTCCAGAGTCCAGACTATGCAGGTCAAAGTCCAAAGTCCTGCGCCAGTTAAGACCCGGAGCCCAGACAACACCAGTCAAGCCCTCATCACGCAGGGTAAGAGAGACATCTTCTGTAGCTCAAGCAATGAAGATCCGTGAGGAACTATTCTTGGGTGGTGAACAGGAGATGCGAATTAGCCAGTACATTGCTTCTAACACTAATGTACAGTACAGGGGTTGGCCTGGGCTAGTAGAACAGGCAGGGTGGGGGCTAGTTGAAGTGAAGGAGGCACAGTGAGCCATATTAGACTTTGCCTAGTGTGAAAAACAGGGGACCCTCACTAGGGCTCGTGTTAAGGGAAGAAACAGTACTATGACTCTAATGCTACCAGGATCATTATCCCTTTGGGAAAGTTATAAGAATATATAGCGAAGGACTGTTATAATAGCTAGAGTGAACCCATTTTTTTGGTGGGGTCCCCCATTTTAATAACCAGGAAAGGCTAAGTATACAGCTGTGAGCTGATATTAATCATCTTGGAAGCTTTATGAATATTGACTCTTTTCCAGAATATTAATATCAGCCCCCAGCCGTTGGCTTTCCCTCTGGTAATTATGAAAATTGTGGGGTACCTCTACTCATTTTTCTTTCAATAACTTTTTTAATTGTCAACAAGAACAGTAAGATTATATATTATTACAATATTACAGTAATATTAATATCAGAGTCCAGCCATCGGCTTTCCCTCAGCTGTTTATGAAAATTACGGGGATCCCACTCTGTTTTTTTTTTTTTTTTTTATTTATTTACTAGTACAGTAAAATACACACCCAAGATAACCTTAGTTTTCATGTTTTCCAGTAGTTGGAAACTTTAGTAACCTTAAAATGTCACTCAAAGTTTCAAATGAGGTTTCCGGGTCTCGCAACTGCCAGGAAACCCAGTGGCTGTGAACTCTTGTAATCTCAAAGTTTACCTATAACTTCCTATCTGTCAGAAGTTGCATTCACAAGATGGCATATCAGGACTAGAGCGGAGCCTGGAACAGATGAAGATGGTGGTTGGTGAGTATAATACTAGGGGCAAGGAACTTACATTTGTACCACCACGCAAACACTGAAATTAAAGAAACAGTGGAATGGAGCTTTAACTAGAATAGTTGATTCCAGCAGTTTTCAGTGTCAATAGGAATTTCATATATATGTTGTAAATCAATAGTCTCAGTCCTTATATACATAAAGAATGTAAAAAATCCACAAAGTGGCAACATGTTGCTTAAAGGTGATGGAAGATCATGAATATCGGATTGGTGGGGTCTGGTATCAGGCAACCTCACCAATTAGCTGTTATATGGATTTATACAATGTACCTAGCCATAATGGCATCTTATCTCACATTCTCCACTTATCTCACTGATTAGGAGAAGATAAGAGCCCATCAGTTGGAGGTGATAAGATCCGTGTTTGAGATGGAATTTACATCCTTAATAAAGATGCAGAAATACACTAGTATTATGCTCATCTGAAACTGGCATCATTGTCATAGAAGATATACCACCCTCTGACTACACTGTGTTCCAAATTATTATGCAAATAATATTTCCTCATATTTTCTCTAAATTACCTATCTGAATTGCAGTCATTGTTATTTTCCAGTCATCTACTATTCTAGTATAATTGCAATGTTTTGGAACAAACTGCCTATGAAAACAGTATCTTTTAAAAAAAAAAATAAACACTCAAAATGCATGTTCCAAATTATTATGCACAGCAGAGTTTTCAACCTTTTTTTTTATTTTAAATAAAAAATTGGTCAATTGTGAAGTTATAAGCATTATCAGCTTATTACAAAATGAAATCAAACAGTTTTCAAGTGAAAACTTTATTCTAGGTGATGTTACATTTGCACATAGGACCCCTTGTTCGAAAGAAGCTTCTGAACTCTCTCGTCCATTGAATGTCAGTTTTTGGATGGTTTCTGCTTCAGTTGTTTTGCATGTGGACAGAATACCCTCCCAGAGCTGTTGCTTAGATGTGAACTGCCTCCCGCCATCATAGACACTCCTTTTGATGATGCTCCAGAGGTTCTCAATGGGGTTGAGGTCAGGGGAAGATGGTGGCCACACCATAAGTTTGTCCTCTTTCATGCCCATAGCAGCCAGAGATGCAGATGTGTGTTTTTTGCAGCATGAGACGGTGCATTATTATGCATGAAAATGATCTTGCTGCGGAAAGCACGGTTCTTCCTCTTGAATCATGGCAGGAAGTGTTGTTTTAGAAACTCCACATAGATTATAGAGTTCATCTTTACCCCTTCAGGGATCATAAAGGGGCCGACAATCTCTCTCCCCATAATTCCAGCCCAAAACATTACTCCACCTCCTCCTTCTTGGCGCCTTAGCCGTGTTTTCATGGGGTGTCTATCAACCAGCCATCCTTCACTCCATCCATCTGGACCATCGAGCGTTGCACGGCACTCATCGGTGAACAAAACAGTTTGGAAGTCAGTCTTCATGTATCGTTTGGCCCACTGGAGCCGTTTCTGCTTGTGTGCAGTGGATAGAGGTGGTCGACAGGATGGCTTACGCACAGCTGCAAACCTCTGAAGGACCCTGCATCTTGTTGTTCTGGGGACATTGGAGGCACCAGCAGCTTCAAAAACTTGTCTGCTGCTATGACAAGGCATTTTTGCAGCTGCTCTCTTAATCTTACGCAATTGCCTGTTGGAAAGAGTCCTCAATTTTTCCTTATCAGCACGCACACGTGTGTGCTGGGAATCAGCTACATACTTCTTGATTGTGCGATGATCATGATGAAGTGTCTTGGCAATGTTGATTGTAGTCATGCCTTGACCTAAATACTCCACAATTTGTTGCTTCTCAGCAGCCGACACATCCTTTTTCTTTCCCATTTTGGCAAAAAATGTAGGCTGCTTAATAATGTGGAACAGCCTTCTTAAGTAGTCTTGCCTTTATTTGGACACACCTGTTAAACTAATTTGCACAGGTATCTGCAATTGCTTTCAGTGATATAAAGAGCCCTGACACACATCACCATCAACGAGTTTAAATGACAAACAAAAAAATTCTAACCTTATGGGTATGTGTCCACGTTCAGGAAACGCTGCGTTTTTGATGCAGCGTTGTGCCGCAGCATCAAAAACGCAGTGTCCAGATGTTACAGCATAGTGGAGGGGATTTAATGAAATCCCGTCTCCACTGTGCATTAAAAAACGCATGCGTTTTTCCCACGAAAACGCACATGCGGTGCGATTTTTCAGAACGCAGCATGTTGCTACTATGAGCAAAACACGCAGGTACACCGCATGTGACCTTCCAGTGACCTCAGTTGCATTTTTGGTCAGGATTTTACCTGCATAAAATCCTGACCAAAGCCTGAAGCAATCCTGAAGGTGGACACATACCCTATCACTCCTAAACTCTTTGTGCATAATAATTTGGAACACAGTGTACATAAGCACTACATAATTACACCGCTCAAAGGGTAGTCACCCAAACTAGAAGACAAGCAGTTGCTTAGCTATACAGTCTCTAGAATACCTAAAAAAGTGGATTTTGCAACAATACTTACAAGTTATAAAACTATATTAATGTACTGTAGGGAAGTTAGCTAACTACTTAAACTTTCGTATAAATAAAAAAAAAAAAGAAAAGAAAGGTTTAGATTAAAAAAACAAATGGTAGACTTACAGAACAATTCATCCCTCACCTCTTGGGAATTCACACTTTCATCATTATGTGAAAACACTACATAGATTTTCAATGCAAAGATTTGCCTCTTTCTTATACAATTCTTGTTCTGCACACCTGGGACTACAGAAGAAGACAGCCTGTGCTAACCTGCTATTTCTTCCTATTTAAAAAGTTGTTTTACACTTTATACTGGCTGAAGGCGAAAAAGAAAAATTGATTTTAACAATTCTAAAAATAAATCATATTATCAAAGCCAGGTATCTCTATTAAAAGTCGGATGGACATACACTTTATCTTAGCAGCTTCTGCTTAGCAGATTTTCCTAGTGTCAGCATAAATCTCAATGTAGAAGTGAGCTAGTAGGACAGATTTACATAAATGAGATTACTGTACAGCTTGTGAACACATGAAAAATCTGACATTTGCATGCCTTCTCTCCTTTTGGAGTCCATTCATCTAAAGATGTGTGTGAGCTGAAAGATAAATTTAGACCATTTTCTAGAAATGGAGAAGTGTTTTAGGTAGTTTGTAACAAATGACTAGCTCATAGCTTGTGTAATCATTAGGAAACTACTTCCATATATTTCAATGGAGGTTGATGTTGTTTGTTGCATACATGGTATGTTTCTTTACCTGGCTTACGTGCTCATTTAGACAGAGAACCATGTATTTCTAATGTCTTGTGCAAAAAGTTGGGAGCAGACTCCAACAGGTGAACGCAAGAAAACCTTCCTTAAAAAAAGAAGCTTCCTTATTCCATGTAATGACATCTAATTATGTCCAAATGAGGAAAACATAGCCGTGGAAACCAATTGGAAAACCAAGAGGGTCCCCGGCTGATTTTTACAGCCTATTTTATGAAGCAGATGTACGTACAGATGTGGTAGAACTGATTTATTATTTAACTGTTTTTGTGCATCGTGGGAACTTACTAACTCAAGGCAACTCATGTTTAACCTCAGCAACATGAGAAATTAGAGGTCAAACATTGTAAGGCTGGAAGAAGGTGGTAGAGCTTGTGTCCCTCTCTTAGGTCCTGCTCTTACCCTTTTGTTATTTCATTGTTCGGCTATGGAATTAGATTACCTTGTTACCAGTGAGGTTTGTAATGCCATTTTGGCCCAAATACTGTGGGACATTTTGCACACTGATGTAAATCTCAATGGAGTTGATGAGGTTTTAGAGATCAGTCCGTCAATCCCAACGATTTAAATTAGTAAAATAGCAAAAAATAACACAGTATGTTACAATATTGGACACAAACAGAAGAGAGCTAATAATTATGAAACTTAATGTGAACGGAGTGCTTGGTTTACAAGTAATCAGTCCAGTAGAAAATCTAAAGTGAAACAGCAGGTTAAAGCCCTCTTTACATGTCTGTGTTTCCAGTATGCATGGTATCTGTTTTTGGAGTGTCCGCCAGGGCCATGGGGTACTCAGTACTGGATCGGTCGGTCCTTAAAGGGGTGGTTTTCATGGCAGCAGTGACCCGGTCCCTGGCCCTGGGCGTCCAATAAAAGTGTGATGATGAAGGGGAATAAAGTTTATGGGAAAAGGGGAATTGTTCGTGATGCCACCTGTGGTATTCGGCAAATAAGAGGTGTTAGTTGACACTGCTTGAGGAGACAACTGGGGCTGATGGTGAGGCAGCAGTGTTGTTACAGCTCTCCACAGGTAAAGCAACACCTCAAGGCAGATAATGTGTTGTTGATGATGATGGTGGTTGTAGTGCAGGGGAGGTGACGCAGTAATAATTCAGAGGACACAGCAGGGTGCAGTTTCCATTTGTTTACTCACAGTTTTTAGATGTAGTTCCCAGTTGGGGTGCTGTGTCCTTCAGGTCTGTGGTTCGGCCAGCTCTCAGGTAAATTGGGTGCACCTTCCAGAACCCCCTTTCTATGTTCCTTTCCTGGCCATCTCATTGTGCTGCCTGTCACCGTCCTGCCCTGCGCCTTTACACACAGTGTCAAAATCCAGCAGCCTCGGATCTTGTCGGTTGACGTTCTCTAAGTCCCCTGGATCCTATCTGGCTGCCTTTTCTGCGAACGTGTTTGATGTGGCAGGAGCACATGCAGATGCTGCAGCCTCTGGATAGCTAGCTGAGTCCTTAGCTTCTCCACTAGTTTGAGGGCTGGTCCCCCACTGCGACCTGGTCCCTCCACCTGGCGATGGTCAGCACCCCAAGGGTGGATTGCTCACTACCCGTGCCCCTTGGACCCCTTCTTCCTTTCTTCTTTCTGTAGCTTCCCTTTTCTCTAGCTCCCTCTGACAGGGAGCTCCTTTCTGCACATCTCACTTCGTCTCCTCCTCCTCACTCACTGACTACTTTCTCTCCTAATTATCTCCTTCCCTAACTACTGGCTCCACCCACACCCTCTACCTAGTTACTCTCTCCCGACTTGGATGAGGCCATCTTACCTTAGAGTACACCTAGGTGCCCTGACTGGAGTGGTGTGGTGTTGGATGCTGGTGTGGAATCCCAGTCAGTGCTCCCTCCTTACCTGAGAGCGGAGTTCCACACCTCTGGATGAGATGCAGTACTTCTGTGGCGACCAGACCTCAGGGGCACCACATTTTTTCATGGATTCCACACGTACCCTTTATGACCTATGCTGCTATGCACATGTCCATTTTTTTAGTTGGAACGTATAAAAATAGTGTGCCGAGCATCACATCACTGGGTCTTTCATAAGACCAGATGACACGATGCGGCCAAACAATCACATTAATGCCAGTAGCCACGGCATTACCATTTATGACAGGCAATTCATGCAATTCTGCCTGCTTATTGGATGTCTAACAGGCTTGAAACATGTTGGACAGGTATTCAAGCAAGGCACTCGAGGACCTGCAATACTTGATCGATTAACGAGTGCACCAGAGCACCCCGATGCTCGATCGAGTATCAAGTAGTGGTGAGCAAGCTCGCTCGTCACTACCATGGATCTGTCTTCTCCATATGCAGATCAAGTGCACATTCACTTCATTAATTTCCCTGTTATTTTTATTCTAATTTTATTACCTTTGCACATACAGTGGTGGCAAGATCGTTGTATTTGGGGCCATCAGAGCTCTCAGAGTATCACTTCTGGTGGGTCTATCCAACTCAGCGTAAGAGACTCCATACATATTTTATCATCAGCCAATCCTGCCAACACTAATGAGTTCTTTTGACTTTTATCTCATGTGTATGACCTGCTTTAGTCAACTCTAGTAACTTATCATAACAGTCATAACTCAGACTGTTGGTAAATCACATTTTCTAGTATTAAGATAATGTAGCATTAAAAAAAACCCTTGCAATCCAATGATAATGCAATACAATGTATGAAGCATTGGTATTACTGCATTTTAGTTTGTTTCCTGGCAATAATTGTGACAATCAGAAAGAGTTAATAAGAAGCACAACTGAAGCTGTTGTTCTATAATTGCAAGAGGAGTCTAACGACATCAAAAGGAGGACATCCAAATACTTCGATGACCTACATTCCATCCAAAGCCACATAACACCATCATTCTAAATATATGTAACAAATTATAGCCATTACATACTGTATAAGTTGTAAAGATGTGGTGATGTTACGTGAATTTGCTTATTTCCACCTAGCCAACGGTTACTGATATCAGGACATTAATCTGAAATGTGTCTAGTAATTTACTGAGTTATTTAACCCCTTAACCCCTGGAGCTTTTCTCAGTTTTGCGTTTTTCGCTCCTCTTCTTCCCAGAGCCATAACTTTTTTATTTTTCCATCAATATAGCCATGTGCTTGTTTTTTGCAGGACGAGTTGAAGTTTTGAACTACACCATTGGATTTACCATGTCATGTACTAGAAAATGGGAAAAGAGTTCCAAGTGCGGTGAAATTGCAAAAAAAAGTGCAATCCCACATTTGTTTTTTTTGTTTGGCTTTTTTGATAGGTTCACTAAATACTAAAACTGAACTGCTATTATGATTCTCCAGGTCATTATGAGTTCATAGACACCAAACATGTCTAGATTCTTTTTTATCTAACTGGAGGAAAAAATTCCAAACTGTGTTAAAAAAAATAAAAAATTGTGCCATATTCCGTAGCGTCTCCATTTTACGTGATCTCGGGTTGGATGAGGGCTTATTTTTTGCATGCTGAGCTGATGTTTTTAATGATACCATTTTGGTGCAGATACGATCTTTTGATTGCACATTATTGCATTTTAATGCAATGTCATGGTTACCAAAAAAAAGTAATTCTGGCGTTTTGACTTTTTTTCTCGCTACACTGTTTAGTGATCAGGTTAATCCTTCTTTTTATTGATTAGATCGGGTGATTCTGAACTCGGTGTTACCAAATATGTGTATATTTGATTTTATTTTTATTGTTTTATTTTGAATGGGGCAAAATACATGGAGGTGATGTTCAGATCACCTCTATATAGCAGTTTTACTCACTTGCTATGAGCACCGACCACTGGGTGGCGCTCACAGCAAGCCAGCACTGACAATCATAGAGGTCTCCAGGAGACCTCAGGTTGTCATGCCAGCACACTGGTGACCCACAATCATGTGACGGGGGTCACCGGTGTGCGTATATCTGGCACGATTGCCAGAATCGCAATTTAAATGCTACTGTCAGCATTTGACAGCGACATTTAACTGGTTAATAGCCGAAGGTGGATCGCGATTCCTCCTGAGGCTATCTCGGGCACATGTCAGCTGTTCAAAACAGCTGACATGTCCCCAGAAATATGTGAGCTCACCTCTGGAGCCCACATCAAAGGGAGGGTGTACGACATCGGCATAAATGTATGCCCAATGTCGAAATGTGAAATGAAGAAACCCAATAGCAATGAAATACTTATAGTAGCAAAAAGTTACTCTTTCTGTTGTAATATTATATAGTATATTAACATCTTGAAACCATTAACTTAAAAGTGTAATAGTCATTTTTATTTCATAATTCAATAATACAAATGAAAATAAGCAACTTTGTAAAATATCTTATCAGAGAAATCTGCTTCGTTCTCTTCTTAGACTAGTCATTAATTTTCAAAATTCTCAATTCTCACGTAACATCTTTATTCAATGAACACAGATCATTACATTATTGATATAATAGATGACAATTACAACTTGTGAGATATGGGAAAATTATATCTAATTGATCTAATTTTGATATCTGATGGAATTCCCTATCAGATGCAGTTTGGCCCAAAATACTTGCTCCAAACTCAGCCTCCCACCTTCGGCATTTTCCCCAGGCCAAAAGGGAAGTCAAATACACACCGAACAATGGGATCTCATTATCCAGTGAGGGAACTTCCTTGAACAAGGCAGATACATTTTTTTTTAATTAGCTCAAGCAAATAGGCCTTTGAAGCTCTCTCCGGGGGGTAGGCCACAAGGCATAGACCCTCTGTCCCCCAGCATCCAGTAATTATCATAGTGGTGTGAACTCTTGTGCAGTTACCAGCCAACTGGCTTCCTTTGTTGTTCTCAGACATATCTCAAACAACAGCACCAGGCTCTGAGATATTGAATCTAGAAAATGACCTATAATAAAAGAATGCAATATTTTTGCACCTAGCAGAGCACATAATCGGAATCTGCATTCCTTCCCCCACAAGCCCATACCATGCAGCCACCTCTAGAACTCTGCGTTAGTGAATTATAAAGCATAGCTACAAGGAATTAAAAATGGTAGCCTTATTTGGTCTCCCTGCACAGATAAAATCCAGCAGAAACCAGTGGCGCTGCCGCCATCCCATTTAGAGCTTCGGGTGGAAAGTTATGAGCATCCACGGTTCTAGCTGGAAAACTATGCTCTCAGATATGGGAGGAGAGAGGCTGCACAGCCCAGGGGTGGGGTGCAGTGTGTGGGAGGGGGCAGCCTATGAGATAATAGGCAGCTCCTCATTTTGGACTGACTTTCTTCTACTGGCAGGAGGCCCATTAGCTGACGCGGCCAGGGAATTATGTAACAAAGATTTGGATCTGTGATTCATCAGCACCTCCCTGTGGTCACATGCTACATAACACAGTAATTGTAATCCATCTGTACCCTACTCTTGAACTACACTCCTGAATGTATACTTGTATATTGTTCTTGTGTATGTATACCTGTATCTGTCTAGTGCGCCCTTCGATGATTAAATATAAAATTAATCTTGGACTGCTCTTTTATCTCGATTCACGAATCCCCACGTCCGCATGCTCAGTTGGTTACTATACGCTACCCCGGGGTTGGTTTCTGATCCGATATAAGCTTGTTGTCAGACAGGGCTTACATCTAACGAGGAACTGGTGGCAGCATACCGTACTGTGTTATTGAGGAACTCTGACAGTGATAGATGGGAGGTTTATATATATATCCCCAGCCTAGACTGGTGATATATATCCCCCCTCACTGGGAGCACCTCAATAACTCATACCTATAAGAAGCCTTTCTGGTGACTATTTGCCCTCTGTGCAGTTCCCTGACTAACCTAAGGTAAGTGGTGGCACCAGATAGCTGATCCCTGCTGGGTCATTCTCTAGCCTCCCCAGAGGTGAGTGAAGTTGACACACCTCTTCCTCTGTATAATCCGTCACACTACTGATAAGATTCTATAAAAGAAACCCAAAGGTATAAACTGGGATATAAAGTGGTGTGCATGCAACGTGAAAGCGCATGTTCACACAAGCCACTCAACAGAAAATAACAAAAACAGAAACATAAAGACACACAGTCGGTCTCCCTCAGCTGTGTATCCACTAATTGAGCTCAGTCCGTCTCAGCACTTATCTACATGCATGTCACTTGACAAATGGAAAGGTTTTTATATTAGAGTTAGGACTGTCCCAATTACAGTTGTCGTGATATGGCAGGATGGCTTTCACATTTTTTTTTATCAAAAAACATGCTAGCTAAATACTGAATATTATTTTCATGCACAATGCAATTTATTTACTGCAGGGTATTTAATCATGATATTTCTGTCTTTGTTTTTTTTGTTCAGTGGCTTGTGTGAACATGTGATTACACACTGCATGTACACCAGTTTATATCCCAGTTCACACCTTTGGGTTTTTTCCATCTGTCTCCATCATGTGCATATAAAGGTGTTGCCTACCTTTCTCTTGAGCTGGGCACTATTGATGTGGTCTCAGTAATGTAACATTCTGTCTTCACTGAATACAGATATTACCCATAAATTGAGAATTTTGATAATGAATGAGCAGTCATAGTGGAGAAAAAAAGAAAACTGTTTTTTATTAATAAATATTAACCCCTTCACACGGAAGCCTGTTTTCATCTTCCTGACCAGGCCAAATTTTTCAATTCTGACCAGTGTCAATTTATGTGGTTATAACTCTGAAATTCTTCAATGGATCTCACTGATTCTGAATCACGTCTTCTCGTGACATATTGTACTTTAAGATAGTTATCAAATTTATTCGATATGACTGAAAATATCTGAAATTTGGTGTAAATTTGGAAAATTTTGCAATTTTCAAACATTAATTTTTTTTCCCTAAAATCAGATAACTATGTCACACAAATAGCTTATAAATAACATTTCCACATGTCTACTTTACATCAGCATGATTTTTGAAATATTTTTTTTTGTTAGGAAGTTATAAGGGTTAAAATTTGACCAACTATTTTACAACAAAAGTTAAATAGCCATTTTTTGGGACCACATCACATTTGAAGTGACTTTGAGAGGTGTATTTGACAGAAAATACCCAAAAGTGTCACTGTTCTGAAAACTGCACCCTTCAAGTTGTTCAGAACCACATTCAAGAAGTTTATTAACCCTTCAGGTTATTCACAGGTATTAGTGGAATGTAGAAGGAAAAACAACTGCGGGGGAAAACTACTGTTTTGGTGCATGGCAGGGCTCAGAATGGAAGAAGTGCCATTCTACTTTTTGAATGCAACATTTTCTGGAACCATTAACGGACTGTAGAGCTCGTGCTCACTCAGGTGCGACAGGAGACGAGTCTCTTAAAAAAATTCATGCAGGTTTATTTGCTCCATAAACCCCAAATCAACAACAAAAGGTAAATAGCCTATAGAGCCAGCCAAACAACACAAAAATGTCCTTAGTCGGGTTCTGCTTCCTCAGGTCTGTGGGCAGACAGGCTGAGCAATGTCCAGCACCCAGGCTCGCTCTGGAGCCACATACGCAGGAGAGCTTTTCCCTCCCTAGACACAGACCATGTGCCAAACAACAGCCTCCATTATGTAGGCTGTAACCACTCCCACAGGTTAGGTATGTAGGTAGCCAGATCCGCCCATCTCTCATAGCTACCCACAACCCAGACCCAGGTGAACCAAACAACATCCTAGTGCTTACGTGCGCTAGAGAAAAATACTCCGGGTTACATCACAGGGAGCAGCCATCCCTGTGACACATACCTCCCATTGATTATGCGACCATTAGCCTCCTTACATACCTCCCACTCTGCCTAAAGCCGTGGGGCTTGGCACCTTCCTTTACCCGATCTGAGTCCCTTCTCGGTTGCATTTGGAAATAAACCCGTCTGTCAAAATCGGGCCCTGTCGCTGAGCCCTTTTGGAATTACATTATCTGACTCCATCAGCTCCTCTGATAGGGTTCCCTCTTTGTCAGACCACCCCCATTTCCGGCGGTGAGTATGGTGTTGTGATTTTCTTGGCCCCTCTCTGTTCCCATGTCCCAACAGGGTCTCCTGCCTAGGCCACTCAGCCCTGAGCTAACAGGCTCTAACTCTTCCATCCTTTAGGGAACCCCTTCGTCTCTCCAGACTTCAGGTTGAAAGTGGCCGTCATCTTCTTCGCATTTCTTGCAGCTGTTTATTGATCTGTCGCCTGTCCAGTCTTAGCTGCTCAACCTCTCTTAAGTATGCCACACGATATTCAAGGAGTACTCGGATGTTCTTAAGGCTCTCCATTGATCCGACAACGAAGAATGGAACCATCCCATTTTCACCAGCTACCTGAGCTTCGTCATCAGCCGGAATCCTCACACTCGCCACACCAAACTTATCTACAAGCTCCTGCATGACTTTTCCAAGCTTCCCAATGATTTTTCTCTCCAGATTCCTGGGCACTTGAACGATGTCCTCCACCAATTCCAACCGACCTTGTGCTTTCTTTGCATGCTCCAGACATCAAGAGGTTTCCTCATTTCCCAACAAGATCCTCTGTTTTGTGTGAAGACAGTGTAGGTGCATGTCACTTAGGATAGCCACCCACTTCACCGTGACTTCCCTAGTTGACAGTATTACTAACTGCTTAGACTCTGGTGCCCAGTTCTCTCTAGACGCTTCCACCGCCTTTCTAAATGCCTCATGCACAGCCTCACTGGCACAAGCTTCCCATATGTTCTGGGGTACCTCTACCACGCACTGGAAGATTGAAGTCTCACCTCCTTGGATATAGCATGTGATCTTCTCATCCTGAGAGTCAGAGCGGTTTTTCAATGCGTTGACCTCCCTTGTGAGGCCATCTGCAAGGCACTTCCCCTGCTGGCAATCTTCCTCCCTGGAGGCCACGTCTTTGGTTAGACTCTCCAGCTCCCTCTCCTTCATTGCGATCAGATCAAGAGAGCACGACAGTTTGTTCTGTAGAGCGGAGAACTCAGTTTTTCGTCCATCCATGTATTTCTGGAGCTGGGCTTTAGCCTCCTGCTTGATCTTGAGCTCTCAGAGAACTTTATCCTGCTCCCCTGCCAGGCAGTGCCTCTTGTCCTCTTTCCAGAGAAGCTCCTGCTGATGCTTGTCATGGGCCTCTCTGATACATTCGATCTTCTTCTCCAAGTCTGAGGCCATTTCCCAGAGGGCTTGTTCACTTTGTTCTTTCAGATGTTTTAATTCGGCCTGTAAATCTGCCACTTTTTTCTTTTCACAAGAAAACTCTTTGGCGAGGTCCTGGAACTCCTGCATTTGTTTGCAGCAGGTCATTTCCAGCTGAGACACGTGTTCTGTGTCCTCCTGCCGAACAGCATGCAGCTTTTCCTCGTTGGAGCGGATAGTATGAAGCAGCTTCTGTTCCTGCGATTCCTTCTCTCCGAGCTGAGCCTTGGCTATCAAGAGCTCGGACTCCAGGTGATGCACCTGATCCAGCTGCGCAGAGTTGGTGGCTTCCATACTCAACACATTCAACCTCTCGTTCGCCAGCTGTTGACAGACCTTGACGTTCTCTTTTTCCAAGCCTTGGACGTGCCCGGGGTACCCTTTATAAAAATTGAGTGAGGTACATTGATGAAGGTCTATTGTATAGACCGAAACGTCTACTACTGTATGTACTCTACCTCATTAAACCCCTTTCTCACTGCATCTACATATTGGTGTGTGCCAAGTTTATCACTACTGTTCCCTCCCCAGACACAGACCATGTGCCAAACAACAGACTTCAAACAACAGGTTAGGTATGTGGGTAGCAAGACCCACCAATCTGTCATAGCTATCCACCACCCAGATCCAGGTGCACCAAACAACGTCCTAGTGCTTACGTGCACTAGAGAAAAATACTCCGGGTTACATAAAAGGGAGCAGCCATCCCTGTGACACATACCTCCCATTGATTATGCAGCCATTAGCATCCTTACAGGACGTTTAGAAGCTCCTGTTGTGCCTAAAGTGTAGAAACCCCAAATGACCATATTTTAGAAACTAGATCCCTCAATTAACTTATCTAGATATGCTATTAGTACCTTGAGCTCCCAGGTGCTTCAGGATTTTATAACGTTGAGCACTGAAAATAAAAACAAAATCACATTTTCTCCAAAAAATGTTTTTTACCTCCAAATTTTTATTTTGAAAAATGTAGCAGGGAAAATGGTTCCAAAAATTTGCTGTGCAATTTCTCCTGAGTATGCAGATACTCCATATGTGGGGGAAAACTACTGTTTGGGCGCATGGCAGGGCTCAGAATGGATGGAGTAACGTTTTGAAATACAGATTTTGATGGAATGTTCTGCCAGTGTCAAATTGCATTTGGAGAGAACCTGAAGTACTAAAACAGTGGAAACCCTCACAATTGAGGCCATTTTGGAAAATGTCCCCCTCAAGGAACTTATCTAGATGTGTGGTGAGCAACTTGAACCCCCAAGGTGCTTTACAGACGCTAATAACGTTAAGCCATGGAAACAAAAAAAAAAATCAAATTTTTTCCCGCAAAAAATGTTGTTTTAGCTCCAAATTTTTTATTTTTACAAGATTTACAGGGGAAATGGATCCCAAAATGTGCTGTGCAATTTCTCTTGAGTACACCAATGCCCCTTATGTTGCTGAAAACTACTTTTTTGGCACAGTGCAAAGCTCAGAAGGGAAGAAGTGACATATTGAAGTTCAGATTTTGCTGGACTCGTTTGAGGGTGCCATGTCACATTGGTAGAGCTCGTGAGATGCCAGAATAGCAGAACCCTCCATAAGTGACCTCATTTTACAAATTACACCTCTCAATGAATTCATATATGGGTGCAGTGAACATATTGACACCACAGGTGTGTCACAGAATTTTATACTATTGGGCAGTGAAGAAAAAAATTACATTTTTACCACCAAAAACTTTTTTAGCCCCAGATTTTACATTTTCACGCTGGAGTACTATTTTCCTTCTGTAGCGCATATTTTGCAAGAATAGTTTGTGGACTCCATGTACAGAACCCCTAAGTGGTAGAAGAGCAGAATTGCCCCTCAAATTAGCCCATTTTGAAAATTATACTCATTTGGGAATTTATCTACAGATGTAGTGACGATTTTGACTCCATGGGTGTTTTCCAGATACAAGCAGCAGTGGATGCTGCTGAGTGAAAATTGGAAACTGCCATTATAGTGACCACTACGTTGCAGTCACAAGTACGTGATAGTGCCCAGCTCATGCTTCTGGAACACGCACCTGTAAATTAGGTGGGCTTTCATCGCTACAGAAATGCCAAACATGTAAATGCTAAATGTGGTTTAGTCACTCTGTGGGGATCTGAAGAGAAAGGGGCATTTGGATTTGGGAGCACAGAATTTGCTGAATTTCTTTTGGCAGGCGGAGAGCTATAGCGCTTTACTAGAGCCTTTGTAATACCAGTACTTTGGAAGTCCCCTATATTTCCGTTAATAGATGACGGACCTGAGTGGGTACTTGCTTTGTTTGTGGATTGATTTGAAGCTTGTATTGAGAACATTTTACATAACATGTGGGATCATATTTATCCAGCGCTCTACACTGAGCTCTTACATCGTGGTCTCCATCCATATCTCTGAGTGACGTGATTCAGATGAAACCCCTATGAAACCTCACTATAATGAAGCAGCAGAGTTACCCTGGTCTCTGTCTGGCCTCTGCTCAGCGGTGTCCTTCTTTTCAGAAGTGCACAAAACTGTGGTCGACTGTGCTTTTATGCACACCTAAAAAGACACAACTTGTTTTTTGTGGGACAAGATGACATTTTCAGCTGTACCATTATTATGTAGATTGGTGTTTTTGATCATGTTTTACTCCACTTTTTGTTCGGTGGTATGATGATAAAGCATAGTTTTTCACCTCGTTTTTTTTTTCTTACCGTGTTCACCGAAAGGGTTAACTAGACAAGGGTGATAGTTTTATAGGTCATTTTTAAAAATATTTTTACATATTATAGTTATTATAGTTATTTTTATTAACTTTTTTTACATTTTACATTGTCCCAGGATGGGACATCAACTGTGTAATTTCAGACCACTGAAATAATACTTGGCAATGCTTCTGCACTGCAAAGCATTAGAGCAGCATCTCAGATGCAGGGAGGACAAAATGTCAGCTTGTGCTATCAGCACTTGGTGACTCCGTGGCAGGGGCAGGCTGGACCCATTGGCAGAGAGGCAAATGCCCCCTGGGCCGCTCACCCAGCAGCTGTACAGGGCCGGCCACCTGATGGCTATGTGCGTGGCCGTGTCCACTGTACTGTTTCACAGCCAGTAGCAGACACAGCCGCATCACAGTCTATCAGCGCACACATCTGCGCCGGTGCCGGAAGCTGTGCACGGCCGTCTAACCTTGACGGCTGCGCAGCTCCCTCTCCCTCCATGTTCTCTGTACTTCTGTGTCAGGTGTCGGGCATGCGCAATGACATCATCACGCACGCGCCGACATGTCCCGGACGCTGGGAGCAGACAAGCACTGCAGGGGAGCGACTGTGAGGTACGAATGAAAAACGTTTTTGTTTTCTTTATAAAATAAATTCAGTGGGTGAGGGGGTGAGGGGGTGAGGGTAACTGCAAGTGATGAAGTAGGGGGTGTAAGGAGGACTGCACATGATGGAGTTTAGGGGTTAAAGGAGACTGCAAATGATGGAGTGGGGTGCAAGAGGGGCTGCACATCATGGAGTTTGTGGGTTAACGGAGACTGCACTTGATGGAGTGGGGAGGTAAGTGGGGCTGCACATGATGGAGTGGGGGGTAAGTGGGGCTGCACATGATGGAGTTTAGGGGCTAAAGGAGACTGCACATGATGGAGTGGGGGGTAAGTGGGGCTGCACATGATGAAGGGGGAGTGGGGCTGCAGATAATGGAGTTTGGGAGTTAAATGAGACTGCACATGATGGGAGTTTAGAGGTTAAAGGAGACTGCACATAATGGAGTGGGGGTAAGTGGGGCTGCACATGATGAAGGGGGAGTGGGGCTGCACATGATGAAGGGGGAGTGGGGCTGCACATGATGAAAAGGAAGTGGGGCTGCACATGATGGAGTTTGGGGGTTAAAGGAGAGTGTGCATGATGGAGTGGGGGGTAAGTGGGGCTGTACATGATGAAGGAGGTGTGGGGCTGCATATTATGGAGTGGGGCTGCACATAGTGACTTGGGAGGTAAGGGGGATTGCACATGATGAAGGGGAAGTGGGGCTGCACATGAAGTGGGGGTAAGGGGGATTGTACATGATGAAGTGGGGGGAGTAATGGGGACTGCCCATGATGAAGTGGGGGGTAATGGGGACTGTGCATGATGAAGTGTCGGGAAGGGGACTGCACATGATGAAATGTTTCTGAGGGGGACTGCACATGATGAAATGGAAGGGGGATAGGGGGCTGCAAATGATGAAGGGGCTCTGCAGATGAAGTGAGGGGGTGATAGGGGACTGCAATGGATGAAGTAAAGGGACTTCAAATTAAAGTGGTGGATTGCAAATGATGAAGTGGGGAGAGGATGGGGGACTGCAATTGATGAATTCAGTGTGAGGGACGGGGACAGCAATTTAGTTGAAGGTGGGGTGGGGAGAGCAAATGATGAATTGAAGGAGGGGTGGGGAGAGCAAATGATGATCTAAGGGAGAACAAATAATGAATTTTGAGGGTGGGGGAGTAAATGATGCATTGAACGTGGGGTAGAGCAGTTGATAACACTGGTCAACAGCATTTTTGGTGCCAAAGATATTTCATCGAATTTAGGGTATTTTTGGGGTGCTGATTCTGAATATGTCATCAGTTTTGCCAGATTGGCTCAAGTTTTTGAGATTTTTGGTATCTTATTTATAGCACTTGTTGGTAAATGCGACGCATCATCTCATTAATTTCTTTGGATTAGTACTTGAACTGAGCAGTTCTCAATATAGTTTTGTGTTAATTAGTGTTCTAAAAGTTTGTTCATAGCTTGATTTTTGCACTAACTTTATGTTGTTGTCTGTTTTCCAGTGAAAAGCATGAACTCATCAAGAAGAAGTTGTCTTAACGATCCAGACTCATTCTGTTACATTTGTGGTGAATACACACTGCCAAAACATAGAAGAAACATAACAGACTTCGTAAAAAAAAGTGTATTTTGCCTATTTTGGGGTTATGCTTGGGGACCAAGACAAGTTTTGGGCACCACACATAGTGTGCAAAGCATGTATCGAATTATTACGAAAATGGAGCAAAGGACAAAGAAAAAGCTTCAAATTTGGTGTTCCAATGGTGTGGAGAGAGCCAAAAAATCATCATGATGACTGTTATTTATGGTAAACACAGGTACAGGCACATCTTCACAATGAGGGACAGGCCTTCTTGCAGATTCCATGTTACTCCCATTTTCGTTTCTTATGCTTATTGAATCCTTGCACTTGCACTGCACAGAAATAACAGTCATCATGATGATTTTTTGGCTCTCTCCACACCATTGGAACACCAAATTTGAAGCTTTTTCTTTGTCCTTTGCTCCATTTTCGTAATAATTCGATACATGCTTTGCACACTATGTGTGATGCCCAAAACTTGTCTTGGTCCCCAAGCATAACCCCAAAATAGGCAAAATACACTTTTTTTTACGAAGTCTGTTATGTTTCTTCTATGTTTTGGCAGTGTGTATTCACCACAAATGTAACAGAATGAGTCTGGATCGTTAAGACAACTTCTTCTTGATGAGTTCATGCTTTTCACTGGAAAACAGACAACAACATAAAGTTAGTGCAAAAATCAAGCTATGAACAAACTTTTAGAACACTAATTAACACAAAACTATATTGAGAACTGCTCAGTTCAAGTACTAATCCAAAGAAATTAATGAGATGATGCGTCGCATTTACCAACAAGTGCTATAAATAAGATACCAAAAATGTCAAAAACTTGAGCCAATCTGGCAAAACTGATAGCATATTCAGAATCAGCACCCCAAAAATACCCCAAATTCATTAAAATATTTTGGACACCAGAAAAAAATTTTTTTTTTGTTGACCTGTGTAATGAATAGAGGGTGGGAGAGAAAGACATGACAATGAATCGGGGTGGGAGGGGCATGTAAACATAATGAATCAGGGTGTGGGTTAGAGTGGGAGGAACATAGTGGGGGCATTCAGAATGAAGTGACTGGAAATGAATTGGGGAAAGAGCACAGGTGCTAATTAATTTATATATTAAATGAGGAAAGTGGCTATTTATAGTTAGTGGGGGCACAGTGGTGGATTATAATATATACTTGGATTGGTGGATTAATAATAATAATGATAATAATTTTATTTCTATAGCGCCAACATATTCCGAAACATTTTACATTTTAGAGGGGACTTGTACATGCAGCGCCCCAGAGATCTGGTCATTGCAGTAATGTTGCTCTGCCACTAAGGGGAGTGATGTTATGTCTGATTGCACAAAAGGAGTTCACCTGACCAGGTATCACAGTCACACACTACATTTCACACTTCAGCCAGCAGGGGGAGCAAAGGGTTCTATGTATTAGGCCACTCCTCACAATCTGGTAAAACTGGGGGCTGGATAGGAAGTTAGACAGAAGCTGACTGGGTTCGATCCAGGCAACATCCTGTGGCAGAGGGTGTTGCGGGAGAAGATTCAGGGGGGTCTCTGTCAGGGGTGGGACCCTGGCAGTGACCTAGCGAACAGGACAGATCGTTACGGAGCCGCGCCTGCACTTGAATGCGGCGGCATCTTAAGAAAGGATACGAAGCGAGATATATTGTGGAGAAGTGAGAAACGAGATCGCAGCAAAAAGGAGATAAAGCCAGTAGGAGTCGTGCCCCGAGATCGGCAACATCCTACTGAGGCGCGTAGCCGGTGGCCGGAACGCCGAAGAAGTATTGAGCTCCAAGCATTACTTCAAACAGCGGCAGGACAGTTGATTATAGGTTGGCTGTCTCACCTAAAACACCTAAGCAGACATAGGGGGCAATTGTGGGAGAGGGGCGACGCTAGGGTCCCGGAAGAACTCCATACCTACCCGTCATACGGGTGCGTCCTAGCCATATCATCTGGGGGATGGAGAAGAACATCAGAACAGATACGAGTTGTGAGAAAGAACATCAGAAACAGACACAACAGTTGTGAGGACTATTCCGTGGTGCTCAGCAGGGAGGTACTACAACACACAGGCGCTAGAAGGTAGGCACTGATTTCCACCTGCAAAGGGAACTCTGGATGTGCCTTCGGACTGGCCGGTCTCAGCCAGCCCTGTTAGCAGTACTCTGGATTGCGGATCCCGAAGCCTACAGTAAAGAGGTAAAGAGACTGCTACTCTGTGTCCTCGTTATTCATCGCGCCTCGCACCACACACCATCACCTTTCATTGGACGCCCCTTAGCAGGGTCACGGACTGGGTCTAGCCACCGTGACAACCCCAGGACCGAGTACCCCGCGGCCCTGCATCTGGGGGCGCTCCATACAGACAATGAACATTAAGCATAACAATAAACACATAAATCAACAGATACCAAAAGGAAAGAGGGCCCTGCTCGCAAGCTTACAATCTGTGAGGTTGCATAATAACCAATTATATATTGATTGTGGGTGCACCTCTGTATTCAGAGGTGCAGTGTAGAAGAAAGGGAAAAAATGTGGAATGTCCTCTGGAAGCAGTACTCTAGGTAACTGTTTTATTTTATGCAAGGACGAGTCCTGGCTGTAAGAAGTAATGGTGGTCTGTGCTGGATGAAAAATAAAAGCAAAGATCAAGGATTTTAGCTAGAGACGTCACTGTTGAGTCAGTGTTTTACCTGTACACTGACACCATACACTGTATACTATATACAGAGCTCCTGTGTATAATGTCACTGGCAGTGGTGATCACTGTATTACTTGTACACTGACACTTTATACAGAGCTCCTGTGTATAATGTCACTGGTGATCCCTGTATCACCTGTATACTGACACCATATACAGAGCTCTTGTGTATAATGTCACCAGTGATCACTGTATTACCTGTACACTGACAGTAAATACAGAGTTCCTGTATACAATAGCACTCAGTATTGTGATTTTTTTAATTAATGATCAGTATTATAGTATTCAGTCAATATGTGGTGGTAATATGTGCTCTGGTCATGACGTGGCGGTATTTGTTCCTTGCATGTGGTATTATTGGGTCACTATGTGGTGGTAATATGTGGTTTGGTCATGGTGAGACAACAATATTTGTTCCTTGTATGTGGTATTAATCGTTGTTTAAAAGAAATGTAAATGTATGTGACTCATTCCCTTAAAGAAAAATACATAAAAATATATTTATTTTTAATAGTTTAGATTAGACTAGGGCCCGGCCGAAAGAGTCTACTGTTTTGCGGTGTCAGATTAAAAATTCTTTTGGCCAGAACAAAAGCTGCTGGTTATAAATGTGATTTGGTGTTTGATGGGAACTGTTAGTATCTGATTGGTGAAGATGTGATGGTGAAGTTGAGTTTTTCCAAGAGGGGGTGGTGGGACAGTGGAGGAGGAGCTGGTGTGGAGCCTGTGTGGAGTCTCAAGAGAACCCGAAAATTTTGCCAGTATGGGGCCCTGAAATTCCTAGTGGAAGCCCTGGCCTGTCTCATAAGCTGCAGACCGCAGCTTCCTGAGACTTCAGTGTGCTCACACTGGCGTCGCGATGATATTATTGCCTCATGCCGCTCTGCGGACCGGAAGGGAGAATGGAGGCTGCAGTGCCGGCTGTCAGGATGAGGTAAGTATAAACTTCATTATTTTTAATATGGAGAACTGGGGCCATCCTATTATATATATGGGAGAACTAGGGCTATTATACTATATATATGGGGATAACTGGGGCCGTCATACTATATATATGGGGAGAACTGAGGCCATCATGCCAGATATGTGGGGAGAACTGGGACCATCATACTATATATATGGGCAACTGGTGCCATCGTACTATATTTATGGTGGGAACTGGGGCCATCGCACTATATATACTATATATGAGAGTTTGTGGGAACCATCATACTATATATGCGGGGCAGTGGGATACCTTCATACTATATATAATATATATATAAATAAATAAAAGAAACTGTGGGGACCATCATATGGGGCTGTGGGGCCACCATATTCAATATAGGGGGCTGTAGGGACATGATACTCTATATAGAGGGGATGCGGGATCATCATACTATATATAGCTGTGAGGTACATAATATCGCTGTAGGGGACCATCATACTATTTGTAGAGAGCTGTAGGGGACAATCATCTCTAGAGTCCACCCTTTTCTCACCATGGAAGCAACAAAAACCATAATTGTCGCCCTGATCCACTCCCGCCTGGACAACTGTAATGCTCTATTAATTGGCCTCCCCCTCACTCGACTTTCCCCTCTCCAGTCCATCCTTAATGCTGCAGCCAGGGTCGTCCATCTGGCTAATCATTACTCGGACGCATCCGCTCTTCACCAGTCGTTACACTGGCTGCCCATTCATTACAGGATACAATTCAAAGTACTTGTTCTCACCCAAAAAGCTCTCCACAGTGCGGCAACCCCTTACATCTCCTCCCTCATTTCTATCGGCCTAGCAGACCACTGTGCTCTGCGAATGACTTTCGACTAACCTCTGCACTAATCCATACCTCCCACTTCTGACTCCAAGACTTCTCCTGTGCTTCACCAATCCTCTGGAATGCTCTACCCCAAGATATTAGGACCATCCACAATTGCATAGTTTTAGGCGCTCGCTCAAAACACATTTGTTCAGAGCGGCCTATCACGTTCCCTAATCAAAGCCATTTTATGTTTGTGTGTGTGTAGCCCATTCACTATCCCCATCTATCCCCCACCCCCTGAAGATGGCTAGACCATCATTGTAAATACATTATTGCAACTACACACCTGTACTTTGTGTCTCCCCCACCTCATTGTAGATTGTAAGGCCGGTTTCACATTTGCGGTTGGGTCCGCAGCGTTTCTTCTGCAAATATCCGCATGTGTTGTGTATTCCTATCTTTAACATTAGGGACGCATGCGTCTGCAATCGTTCGCGTTTTGCCGCGTTTGACGACGCATGCGTCGTTTCATCGTCTGCGGTTTGGCGCGGAAATGCTACATGTAGTAATTTTTAGAGGCGTCAATTTTCCGCCTAGAAACGTATGCGGTCGATTGCTTAAGGAATGCGCCAAAAAAACGCATTGCTGTCTATATGAACGCATGCGTTCACAAGCACATGCGTTTGCTTGCGTTCGTGAACGCATGCGTTCCACAAGAGAAAAACATGTCTAGACACTGATAAGCCACCCCCCGCATACAAGGTGATAAAGGGAGGGAGTGGACATTTGCAGGTCACTACTCAGCAGACACTGAAGCAGACGAGACGCAGGCTACATCCTTGGAGGAAAACAAGACACTCAACAATGTGAGTATATTAGGTTGTATTGTATTGCCATAATCTGTATATTTCTATTCCACAGGATTTTGCGTCTGGTTAATTTTTGGTATTAATTTTCTTTTTCCTTTTTTCACAGCACATGGAGCAGCACTGTTGGCCCAGGTTCTGGAGCGGTCCCTCATCAGACAGCCACGGACCCGTCCCAGCCATCCAGCAGCGCTGCAGCAAGTGGGCCTGCCACACTAACTGGAGACCAGGAAGCTGGTCCATCAGGTGTTCCCCTTTCCCAGTCCTCTGCCACTGCCCCTTTTTTTTTTTGGGCTCCTCCCGGCAGCAGCAGACGGCATCGGACAGGTCCCTCATGCCCGAGTTTTTGCACTTGAGCTCGGTTTTTCACGGAGGACTCAAGGCTTTGGGTGACCGAATGGATATTTCACTTAGCCACATGAATACACGTATCCAGGAGGTCACCAAAAGCCTTGACCAAGTAAAAGCCGACCTCCAGAGGCCAGCACATCATTTTTTTAACCAAATTGAGCAGGGCATGTCGGAACACCTTACTCCTGATCTCCAGCTGAGTGTCATGCAGGCCTGCAATGCTGCTTACATGCAGGCTATGCAGCAGAGTCGGTATTTTCAGCAGAGAGTGGCGGCATATTCACCTGTGCCTTCACTGTCACGATTAACCTCAATGCCGACCTCTGCTGCATACCACTGCACGGCCATCTCTATTCCTAGCACTGCCGGACACCAGTACAGCACCACCACCATGCCGAGTGCTGTAGGACAGCCCACCGCCACCACCATGACAACCGCTGCTCCTGCTTGGACCTCCTACACTGACACCACGATGCAGCAGGACCCAGGCATGGCCTTCCGTACCGCCACCACCACGATGCAGCAGGACCCTGGCATGGCCTTCCGTACCGCCACCACCACGATGCAGCAGGACCCTGGCATGGCCTTCCGTACCGCCACCACCACGATGCAGCAGGACCCTGGCATGGCCTTCTGTACCGCCACCACCACGATGCAGCAGGACCCTGGCATGGCCTTCTGTATCGCCACCACCACCACGATGCAGCAGGACCCTGGCATGGCCTTCCGTACCACCACCACCACCACCACGATGCAGCAGGACCCTGGCATGGCCTTCCGTACCGCCACCACCACGATGAAGCAGGACCCTGGTATGGCCTTCCATACCTCCACCACCACGATGCAGCAGGACCCAGGCATGGCCTTCTGTACCGCCACCACCACGATGCAGCAGGACCCTGGCATGACCTTCCGCTCTACAAGCGCTATGGACTCTGGCATGGCTGCACGCTCTACGAGCACTATGGTCTGTGGCATGGCTGCACGTTCTACGAGCACTATGGACTCTGGCATGGCTGCACACTCTACGAGCACTATGGACTCTGACACAGTGCAGCCGGACCCTGACAGGTCACCCACCACGACCATGCCATGACATATGAGCCCACCGAGGCTTCCCAGAACCCAGCAAACCCAGAAAGGGAAAAAAAAACAGCAGACTCTTAGTATTCCTCCCCCTTCACCTCCCAGTGTGTCTGTAATGTCAGGTTTGTCTCACCCTTCTAGTGTGTCTCAAGCCTCTCATGTGTCAAGCCCTATCCCCAAACTACCAGACCCCACTAGTTTCATTGCCCCTTCTCCTGCCACCTCTGCGTCGTCCATGGTTAGCCAGGCCTCACTGCTTCACACCCCCCGTTTACATCACTCTACCCCAAGCAGGCGCAGTTAAAGAAATATTTTGGTTGTTAAAATATAAATACAAGTTTTTTTGCCCCAATTATGTTTGGTTTATTGTGTCTTTCGCCGCCGGCAACACACACTGTGCGCCAAATAACAAACTTCGCCACACACTTTTATTTTATGGCCACATCATAGCTCCAGTAGTTAGCAAGTACAAGACTTTGTGTGTCTTTAGTATAGAGATATGAGGTGGACCAAAAAATTTATACTTGTATTTTCTCTTTAATCTCTTCATTCTGCTTAGTCTATGACTAGTGTTGCAGACTGAAGAGAAAATGGTGGCAATACCATGCAAAACTATGCTCTACAGGTCAGGTGTCCAAAAACTCATTAGATGGGACGCCTGACCTGGTGAGTAGAGAAGTGCATTGTATAGCCTCCTTTTTCTCTTCTGTGTAAATAATCTATTTCACACAAACTCAAGGGACGATGGCAGTCATACACGGCATATCTTTGCTCAACTGCACATGTGTCAGACATAGTGAATTCATGAAGCTGTTATGTGCATCATGAACTAATTATTTCTGACACTTGACTTGATGAGTATATATGTGTTTTGTATGACAGCCATTGTCTCTTCAGTCTGTGTCCAATGGATACTGCATAGCAGAACAGAATCAGGACGCAATGACGTCAACAACCTTATCACTAAAACCACATGGCTGCCGTCACACTAGCAGTATGTGGTCAATATTTTATATTGGTATTTGTAAGCCAAAACAAGGAGTGGAACTATTAGAGGAAAAGTATAATATTAGCATATCTAGCACTTCAGCCTTCATCACCCACTCCTGGTTTTGGATTACAAATATTGATAATAAATACAGACCAAATACTGCTAGTGTGAGGACAACCTCGGTTTATAGAGGAAATACATATGAGACACGGTCAAGACAACAAAAAAAAAGTTTATTAACGAGAAACATTAGTAACATGTAAGAAAATAACTGGTACAGATAAAATAACAACAGGACATTTACACAACATTGTCGTGCCATGACACACGTCCAATATCCGAATCAAAAAAGGCAGCAAATTGGTTCCGCATGTGGCCAACTTCAGCTGTTGACCGCAGCGTGTGATGCTAGTAATCGGGCAGTGGCTGTGCAACTGGTTCATCCAGTTCAATGTTGGGCCGCTCCTTAGCCATAATGTAATTGTGCAGAACCACACAGGCTTTGACCACCTCATCAACTGTCTCCATTTTTAGATTAATGGCTGATGCAAGAATGCACCATTTTGAGACTAGAATCCCAAAGGTACACTCTACAGTTCTTTGGGCCCTGGTCAGTCTGTAGTTAAAGATCCTTTTAGTGTGGTTCAAGTCACGACTGGAATATGGTTTCAGTAGGTTTTTGCACATCTGAAAGGCCTCATCCCCAACCATAACAAATGGTATCGGTGGACCTTGAGTGTTGGAGAGAGGTTGTGGCGGTGGAAAATTAAAATTTTTGCCATACACACGGCGGCCCATATCCGAGTTCTTGAAAGCCTGGGAATCGTTGCCATGGCCAAAAGGTCCAATGTCCACGGCGAGGAAGCGACAGTCCACATCTGCCATTGCCATGAGCACAACAGAAAAATATTTTTTTATAGTTGAAGTACTCCGATCCTGTTCTGGCTGGTTTGATAATGCGGATGTGCTTTCCATCCACCGCTCCTAAACAGTTGGGGAAATCACACACACTCCAGAATTTTTCCGCAATTCCAATCCACATGTCCAAGGTGGGTAGGGGTATAAACTCATCCTGGATTACATTCCACAAAAACGGCAGGTGTCCGCAACTATTCCCGACAGGGTGGATATTCCAAGCCGGTATTGGAAATGGAGGGATGATAAACTCTCTCCGGTTGCCAGAAATCTGGAAGAAAAGAATTAAAGAAAAATTACAATCAGTTCTATTTAAGGTGTGGTTATGCTAAAGACAGGAAGGAAAATACCAAACAAAAAAAAGAACATGTTTAGTACACCCAAAATTAGCACTGGCATTGATTTACATTTCTTTCGTACCTTAATGTAACCAGCAGGTGTCCTGTCTCCGTATGGCTTCTTGGACACGAGCAAGCAAATCCCGGAATGAGTCTTGCGACATTATTGTATATTCCGGGAATTTGTCCGGGTTGGCATTAAGCTCGCCATACAGCGTGTGATAGGCTCCACGGCTCTCACGTAGTTCAATAATGGGGTGTCTCCAAAAACGCCTACGTTGTCTCCTTCTCCATCTTTCGCGATTTCTGTCTTGCTCCCAAGCAAATGCACAGGCAAGAAAC
The DNA here is from genome assembly GCF_051348905.1 of Ranitomeya variabilis. Taxonomy (NCBI): domain Eukaryota; kingdom Metazoa; phylum Chordata; class Amphibia; order Anura; family Dendrobatidae; genus Ranitomeya; species Ranitomeya variabilis. The sequence continues at coordinate 78,632,877 of NC_135239.1, read as the reverse complement.
AGCTTGAAGCTTAAATCCAGGTTGAAATAAAAGCTCTCCATGCGAAGATCCATCATGACACAGGATACAGGAGCAAAATCTGAAGATTTCAGCTGTTCAAGGGTCTATATAAAGATATCCCATAATACACGCCCTCTGTAGTCACATTGGCGGTGTCTGGTTATCTTGATTTTTCTCCTGTAAAATTTGTCAACATGCGCACCAAAAGCGCAAACGCAGAAAAAACCGCATGGAAAAGCATGCAAACACGGCGTTTTTTAAAATGCATGCGTTCCCGCATGCGTCTAAAAAGTGCTGCGTTTGTGTTGTGATCCTAGTGGTAGAGGATCTCTGAAGTTCCAGCTAAGTCCGCAAACACAAAATCTAGCTCATAGGGAGGTGGTAACTAGGCTGACCGAATATCTAATCCTAACACAACAACTAACAGTAGCCGGGGAACGTGCCTACGTTGATTCTAGACGTCTCGCACCAGCTGGAGAACTAACTAACCCTTTCAGAGAAAATAAGACCTCACTTGCCTCCAGAGAAGGGACCCCAAAAGGTATGATACAAGCCCCCAACAAATAATAACGGTGAGGTAAGAAGAAAAGACAAACGTAAGTATGAACTAGATTTAGCAAAGTGAGGCCCACTAATTAATAGCAGAAAATAGAAAGAGGACTTATACAGTCAGCAAAAACCCTACCAAAATATCCACGCTGAATATCCAAGAACCCCCACACCGACTAACGGTGTGGGGGGAGAATATCAGCCCCCTAGAGCTTCCAGCAAAAATCAAGAATCACATTGTAACAAGCTGGAACAAAATAGCAGTAATGCGGATTAACAAAATAAGGAAGCAGGACTTAGCTTATCTTGCAAAAAGCAGGAGACCAGGAGACAGGAGCCAAAAGACATAGACTGATTACATCGATTCCAGGCACTAGACTTAATTTCCAGGAAGTCTAAATAAGAACACCCAAGGCCTAACGACCCAGGTGGGGACAAACCTGGAGAAAGGCAATCCAAGTGTAATACCGCTAGTGATCACAAGAGGGAGCCAAGAAATACAATTCATAACAGTACCCCCCCTTTAAGGAGGGGTCACCGAACCCTCACCACGACCACCAGGGCGATTAGGATGAGCCGCGTGAAAAGCACGAACCAAATCGGCCGCATGAACATCAGAGGCGACCACCCAGGAATTATCCTCCTGACCATAGCCCTTCCATTTGACCAGATACTGAAGCCTCCGTCTAGAGAGACGAGAATCCAAGATCTTCTCCACCACGTACTCCAACTCGCTCTCAACCAAGACCGGAGCAGGAGGGTCAACAGCAGGAACCACAGGCACAACGTACCGCTGCAACAAAGACCTATGGAACACGTTGTGAATGGCAAACGACACCGGAAGATCCAAACGAAAAGAAACCGGATTAAGGATTTGCAACATTTTATAAGGACCAATAAAGCGAGGCTTAAACTTAGGAGAGGAAACCTTAAGAGGGACATACCGAGAAGACAACCAAACCAAATCCCCAACACGAAGTCGGGGACCCACACCGCGGTGGCGGTTGGCAAAACGCTGAGCCTTCTCCTGTGACAATTTCAAGTTGTCCACCACATGACTCCAAATCCGCTGCAATCTATCCACCACGGAATTCACCCCAGGACAGTCAGAAGATTCAACATGACCCGAGGAAAAACGAGGATGAAAACCAGAGTTGCAGAAAAATGGCGAAACCAAAGTAGCGGAACTAGCCCGATTATTGAGGGCAAACTCAGCCAATGGCAAGAAGGTCACCCAATCATCTTGATCTGTAGAAACAAAACATCTCAAATAAGCCTCAAGCGTCTGATTAGTTCGCTCCGTTTGGCCATTAGTCTGAGGATGAAAGGCAGATGAGAACGACAAATCAATGCCCATCTTAGCACAAAAAGATCGCCAGAACCTGGACACAAACTGGGATCCTCTGTCAGACACGATATTCTCAGGAATGCCATGCAAACGAACCACATTCTGAAAGAACAAAGGAACCAGATCGGAAGAGGAAGGCAACTTAGGCAAGGGCACCAAATGGACCATCTTGGAAAAGCGATCACACACCACCCAGATGACAGACATACCTTGAGACACCGGAAGATCTGAAATAAAATCCATGGAAATGTGTGTCCAGGGCCTCTTCGGGACTGGCAAGGGCAAAAGCAACCCGCTGGCATGAGAACAGCAAGGCTTAGCCCGAGCACAAATCCCACAGGACTGCACAAAAGAACACACATCCCGCGACAAGGAAGGCCACCAAAAGGACCTAGCTACCAAATCTCTGGTACCAAAAATCCCAGGATGCCCTGCCAACACCGAGGAATGAACCTCAGAGATAGCTCTGCTGGTCCATTTGTTAGGAACAAACAGTCTATCAGGTGGGCAAGAGTCAGGTCTACCAGCCTGAAATCTCTGCAACACACGTCGCAAATCAGGAGAAATGGCCGACAAAATTACTCCCTCTTTAAGAATACCAGCTGGCTCTGAGACTCCCGGAGAGTCAGGCACAAAACTCCTAGAAAGAGCATCCGCCTTCACATTCTTTGAACCAGGCAGGTATGAGACCACAAAGTCAAAACGGGAGAAAAACAACGACCAGCGAGCCTGTCTAGGATTCAGGCGCTTAGCAGACTCGAGATACATCAAATTTTTGTGATCAGTCAAGACCACCACACGATGCTTAGCTCCCTCGAGCCAATGACGCCACTCCTCAAATGCCCACTTCATGGCCAACAACTCCCGATTACCCACATCATAGTTCCGCTCCGCAGGCGAAAATTTCCTAGAAAAAAAAGCACAAGGTCTCATCACAGAACAACCAGAGCCTTTCTGCGACAAAACAGCCCCTGCACCGATCTCAGAAGCGTCCACTTCAACCTGAAAGGGAAGTGAAACATCAGGCTGGCACAAAACAGGCGCCGAAGTAAACCGGCGCTTCAGCTCCCGGAAAGCCTCTACGGCTGCCGGAGCCCAATTAGCCACATAAGAACCTTTCTTGGTCATATCCGTCAAAGGTTTAACAACGCTAGAGAAATTAGCAATAAAACGACGGTAGAAATTAGCAAAACTCAAGAACTTCTGAAGACTCTTAACGGACGTGGGTTGGGTCCAATCATGAATACCTCAGACCTTGACTGGGTCTATCTCCACTGTGGAAGGGGAGAAAATGAAACCCAGAAAGGAAACCTTCTGCACTCCAAAGAGACACTTTGAGCCCTTCACAAACAAAGCATTATCACGCAAAACCTGAAACACCATCCTGACTTGCTTTACATGAGAATCCCAATCATCAGAAAAAACCAGAATATCATCCAGATAAACAATCATAAATTTATCTAGATACTTCCGGAAGATGTCATGCATAAAAGACTGAAACACTGAAGGAGCATTAGAGAGCCCAAAAGGCATCACCAAGTACTCAAAATGACCTTCGGGCGTATTGAACGCAGTTTTCCATTCATCTCCCTGCTTAATGCGCACAAGGTTGTACGCACCACGAAGATCTATCTTGGTGAACCACTTGGCACCCTTAATCCGAGCAAACAAGTCCGACAACAGTGGCAAAGGATACTGAAATGTAACCGTGATTTTATTCAGAAGCCGATAGTCTATACAAGGTCTCAAAGACCCGTCTTGTTTGGCTACAAAAAAGAATCCCAAGAGGGGAAGAGGATGGACGAATATGTCCCTTCTCTAAAGACTCCTTTATATAAGAACGCATTGCAGCATGTTCAGGCACAGATAGATTAAATAAATGTCCCTTAGGAAATTTACTACCAGGAATCAAATCTATAGCGCAGTCACAGTCCCTATGAGGAGGAAGGGCACTAGACCTGGACTCACTAAATACATCCTGATAGTCCAGCAAATACTCCGGAACTTCAGAAGGAGTAGAAGAAGCAATAGACACCGACGGGGAATCGCAATGAATTCCCTGACAACCCCAACTTGACACAGACATAGCCTTCCAATCCAAGACTGGATTATGGGTCTGTAACCATGGCAGACCTAAAACAACCAAATCATGCATTTTATGCAGAACAAGAAAACGAATCACCTCCCGATGTTCAGGAGTCATGCACATGGCCACTTGTGTCCAATACTGCGGCTTATTCTCCGCCAATAGCGTAGCATCAATTCCTCTAAGAGGAATGGAATTTTTTAAAGGCTCCAGGACAAAACCACAGCGCTTGGCAAACGACAAGTCCATAAGACTCAGGGCAGCACCTGAATCCACAAGTGCCATAGCAGGGTAGGAAGACAATGACGTCTATGATTTCGTCGTTCAGCTCTAGTCTGAATTCTATCACATAACATTGAGTCAGGTGTCTGTTCAGACAGCACTGCCAGAGGATTAGCAGATTTGCGCTCCCGCAAACGCCGATCTATCTGAATGGCCAGAGCCATAGAATCACTCAGACTTGTAGGAATGGTAAAACCCACCATCACATTCTTAATGGCTTCAGAAAGGCCATTTCTGAAATTTGCGGCCAGAGCACACTCATTCCATTGAGTGAGCATGGACCATTTGCGAAATTTTTGGCAATACACTTCAGCCTCATCCTGGCCCTGAGAGATAGCCAGCAACGCTTTTTCTGCCTGAATTTCAAGATTGGGCTCCTCATAAAGTAATCCAAGTGCCAGAAAAAACGCATCAATATTTGCCAATGCCGGATCTCCTGGCGCCAATGCAAAAGCCCAATCCTGAGGGTCGCCACGCAAGAAAGAGATAACAATTTTAACTTGCTGAGCTGAGTCTCCAGACGAATGCGGTCTCAAAGATAGAAACAATTTACAATTATTCCTAAAATTCCTAAATTTAAATCGATCACCAGAGAAAAGCTCAAGAATAGGTATCTTATGCTCTGACATAGGACTACTAGTAACAAAATCCTGAATGCCCTGCACTCGTGCAGCAAGCTGATCCACACTAGTAATCAGAGTCTGAACATTCATGTCTGCAGCAGAGCTTCAAGCCACTCAGAGGAAAAAAGGGGAAGAAGAAAAAAAAAAAAAAAACTCAGAACTTCTTTTCTTTTAATCCCGCTTCAGCAATGCATTAATGGCCTGGAATACTGTTGTGATCTGTTATGACCCCAATGGCGAGGGTCTCAGAGGTACGTGGAAGTCTGCAGAATACAAAAATCCAGCTCATAGGGCAGTGGTAACTGGGTTGACCATATATCTACTCCTAACGCCAACACTAGAAGTAGCCGGGGATCATTCCTACGTTGATTCTAGATGACACGCTCCAGCCGGAGAATCTAGCTACCCCTAGTAGAGGAAAACAAAAGACCTTTCTTGCCTCCAGAGAAGGGGACCCCAAAGCTGGATAGAAGCCCCCCACAAATAATAACGGTGAGGTAAGAGGAAATGACAAACACAGAAATGAACCAGGTTTAGCACAGAGAGGCCCGCTTACTGATAGCAGAATAAAGAAAGGTAACTTATATGGTCAACAAAAACCCTATCAAAATCCACACTGGAAATTCAAGAACCCCCGAACCGTCTAACGGTCCGGGGGGAGAACACCAGCCCCCTAGAGCTTCCAGCAAAGGTCAGGATATAGATTTGGAACAAGCTGGACAAAAATACAAAACCAAAACAAATAGCAAAAAGCAAAAGGCAGACTTAGCTGATATAACTGGAACCAGGATCAGTAGACAAGAGCACAGCAGACTAGCTCTGATAACTACGTTGCCAGGCATTGAACTGAAGGTCCAGGGAGCTTATATAGCAACACCCCTAACTAACGACCAGGTGCGGATAAAAGGAATGACAGAAAAACCAGAGTCAAAAAACTAGTAACCACTAGAGGGAGCAAAAGGCAAATTCACAACAGTACCCCCCCCTTAGTGAGGGGTCACCGAACCCTCACCACGACCACCAGGGCGATCAGGATGAGCGGCATGAAAGGCACGAACTAAATCGGCCGCATGAACATCAGAGGCGACCACCCAGGAATTATCCTCCTGACCATAGCCCTTCCACTTGACCAGGTACTGAAGCCTCCGCCTGGAGAGGCGAGAATCCAAGATCTTCTCCACCACGTACTCCAACTCGCCCTCAACCAACACCGGAGCAGGAGGCTCAGCAGAAGGAACTACAGGCACAATGTACCGCCGCAACAAGGACCTATGAAATACATTGTGAATAGCAAACGACACAGGAAGATCCAGACGAAAAGATACAGGATTAAGGATTTCCAATATCTTGTAAGGCCCAATAAAACGAGGTTTAAATTTGGGAGAGGAGACCTTCATAGGAACAAAGCGGGAAGAAAGCCATACCAAATCCCCAACGCGTAGTCGGGGACCCACACCGCGGCGGCGGTTGGCAAAGCGCTGAGCCCTCTCCTGTGACAACTTCAAGTTGTCCACCACATGATTCCAGATCCGCTGCAACCTATCCACCACAGAATCCACCCCAGGACAGTCAGAAGGCTCCACATGACCCGAAGAAAAGCGAGGATGGAAACCAGAGTTGCAGAAAAAAGGCGAAACCAAGGTGGCGGAACTAGCCCGATTATTAAGGGCAAACTCAGCCAACGGCAAGAATGTCACCCAATCGTCCTGATCAGCAGAGACAAAACACCTCAAATAAGCCTCCAAAGTCTGATTGGTTCGCTCCGTCTGTCCATTAGTCTGAGGATGGAAAGCAGATGAAAACGACAAATCAATGCCCATCCTACTACAAAAGGATAGCCAGAACCTGGAAACGAACTGGGATCCTCTGTCTGACACAATATTCTCAGGGATGCCGTGCAAACGAACCACGTTCTGGAAAAACACAGGAACCAGATCGGAAGAGGAAGGCAGCTTAGGCAAAGGAACCAAATGGACCATCTTGGAGAAGCGATCACATATCACCCAGATAACGGACATGCCCTGAGATAGCGGAAGATCAGAAATGAAATCCATGGAGATATGTGTCCAAGGTCTCTTCGGGACAGGCAAGGGCAAGAGCAAACCGCTGGCACGAGAACAGCAAGGCTTAGCTCGAGCACAAGTCCCACAGGACTGCACAAATGACCGCACATCCCTTGACAAGGAAGGCCACCAAAAGGACCTGGCCACCAGATCTCTGGTGCCAAAAATTCCCGGGTGACCTGCCAACACCGAGGAATGAACCTCGGAAATGACTTTGCTGGTCCACTTATCCGGGACAAACAGTCTGTCAGGTGGACAAGACTCAGGCCTATCAGCCTGAAATCTCTGCAACACACGTCGCAGATCCGGAGAAATAGCTGACAAGATAACTCCATCTTTAAGAATACCAACAGGATCAGCGACTCCAGGAGCATCAGGCACAAAGCTCCTAGAAAGAGCATCGGCCTTCACATTCTTTGAACCTGGTAAATACGAGACAACAAAATCAAAGCGGGAGAAAAACAATGACCAGCGGGCCTGTCTCGGATTAAGGCGTTTAGCAGACTCGAGATACATCAGATTTTTGTGATCAGTCAAGACCACCACACGATGCTTAGCACCCTCGAGCCAATGACGCCACTCCTCAAATGCCCATTTCATGGCCAACAACTCCCGATTGCCCACATCATAATTTCGCTCGGCAGGCGAAAACTTCCTAGAGAAAAAGGCACAAGGTTTCATAACAGAGCAACCAGGGCCTCTCTGCGACAAAACGGCCCCTGCTCCAATCTCTGAAGCATCCACCTCAACCTGAAAGGGAAGTGAGACATCGGGCTGGCACAAAACAGGCGCCGAAGTAAACCGGCGTTTCAACTCCTGGAAAGCCTCCACGGCAGCAGGAGCCCAGTTAGCTACATCGGAGCCCTTCTTGGTCATATCCGTCAAAGGTTTCACAATGCTAGAAAAATTAGCGATAAAACGACGGTAGAAGTTAGCGAAACCCAAGAACTTCTGAAGACTCTTAACTGACGAGGGCTGAGTCCAATCAAGAATAGCTCGGACCTTGACTGGGTCCATCTCCACAGCAGAAGGGGAAAAAATGAACCCCAAAAAGGGAACCTTCTGTACACCAAAGAGACACTTTGAGCCCTTGACAAACAATTTTCACGCAAAATTTTAAAGACCAACCTGACCTGCTCCACATGCGAATCCCAATTATCAGAAAAAACCAAAATATCATCCAGATAAACAATCAAAAATTTATCCAGATACTTCCGGAAAATGTCATGCATAAAGGACTGAAAAACTGAAGGCGCATTGGAGAGCCCAAAAGGCATCACCAAGTACTCAAAATGACCTTCGGGCGTATTGAATGCGGTTTTCCATTCATCACCTTGCTTAATGCGCACAAGGTTGTACGCACCACGAAGGTCTATCTTGGTGAACCACTTGGCACCTTTAATCCGGGCAAACAAGTCAGACAACAGCGGTAAAGGATACTGAAATTTGACAGTGATCTTATTTAAAAGCCGATAATCAATACAAGGTCTCAAAGATCCGTCCTTTTTTGCCACAAAAAAGAATCCCGCACCAAGAGGGGAAGAAGACGGACGAATATGTCCTTTCTCCAGAGACTCCTTGATATATGAACGCATAGCGGTATGTTCAGGTACCGACAGATTAAACAGTCTTCCCTTAGGAAATTTACTGCCTGGGATCAAATCTATAGCACAGTCACAGTCCCTATGAGGAGGCAGTGCACTGGACTCAGACTCACTGAAGACATCCTGATAATCAGACAAATACTCCGGAACTTCCGAAGGCGTAGAAGAAGCAATAGACACAGGCAGGGAATCCCCATGAATACCCCGACAGCCCCAACTTGAGACTGACATAGCCTTCCAGTCCAGGACTGGATTATGGGTCTGTAACCATGGCAGCCCTAAAACAACCAAATCATGCATTTTATGTAAAACCAGGAAACGTATCACCTCGCGGTGTTCAGGAGTCATGCACATGGTAACCTGTGTCCAATACTGCGGTTTATTTGCTGCCAATGGCGTAGCATCAATACCCCTAAGAGGAATAGGATTTTCTAAAGGTTCAAGAGTAAAACCACAGTGCTTAGCAAATGACAGATCCATAAGACTCAGGGCAGCACCTGAATCTACAAACGCCATGACAGGATAAGACGACAGTGAGCAAATCAAAGTTACAGACAGAATAAATTTAGGTTGCAAATTACCAACGGTGACAGGACTAACAACCTTAGCTTTACGTTTAGAGCATGCTGAGATAACATGTGTAGACTCACCACAGTAGTAGCACAAGCCATTCCGGCGTCTATGAATTTTCCGCTCATTTCTAGTCAGGATTCTATCACATTGCATTAAATCAGGTGTCTGTTCAGACAACACCATGAGGGAATTTGCGGTTTTTCTATCACATTGCACCGAATTAGGTGTCTGTTCAGACAACACCATGAGGGAATTTGCGGTTTTGCGCTCCCGCAACCGCCGGTCAATTTGAATAGCCAGTGCCATAGTATCATTCAGACCTGTGGGAATGGGAAAACCCACCATAACATTCTTAATGGCTTCAGAAAGGCCATTTCTAAAATTAGCGGCCAGTGCACACTCGTTCCAATGTGTCAGCACGGACCATTTCCGAAATTTTTGGCAATACACTTCAGCCTCGTCCTGCCCCTGAGACATAGCCAGCAAGGCCTTTTCTGCCTGAATCTCAAGATTGGGTTCCTCATAAAGTAAACCGAGCGCCAGAAAAAACGCATTAATATCAGCCAATGCCGGATCTCCTGGCGCCAGCGAAAAAGCCCAATCCTGAGGGTCGCCCCGTAAGAACGAAATAACAATTTTTACTTGCTGAGCAGAGTCTCCAGATGAACAGGGTCTCAGGGACAAAAACAATTTACAATTATTCATGAAATTCCTAAACTTAAACCTGTCTCCGGAAAACAGTTCAGGAATCGGTATTTTAGGTTCTGACCTAGGATTTCTGATAACATAGTCTTGTATGCCCTGCACACGAGTAGCCAGCTGGTCCACACTTGTAATCAAGGTCTGGACATTCATGTCTGCAGCAAGCATAGCCACTCTGAGGTAAAGGGGAAGAAGAAAAAAAAAAAAACTCAGAATCTTCTTTCTTATAATCCCTCTTCTGCAATGCATTAAACATTTAATACTGGCCTGGCAAACTGTTATGACCCCAATGGCGAGGGTCTCAGAGGTACGTGGAAGTCTGCAGAATACAAAAATCCAGCTCATAGGGCAGTGGTAACTGGGTTGACCATATATCTACTCCTAACGCCAACACTAGAAGTAGCCGGGGATCATTCCTACGTTGATTCTAGATGACACGCTCCAGCCGGAGAATCTAGCTACCCCTAGTAGAGGAAAACAAAAGACCTTTCTTGCCTCCAGAGAAGGGGACCCCAAAGCTGGATAGAAGCCCCCCACAAATAATAACGGTGAGGTAAGAGGAAATGACAAACACAGAAATGAACCAGGTTTAGCAGAGAGGCCCGCTTACTGATAGCAGAATAAAGAAAGGTAACTTATATGGTCAATAAAAACCCTATCAAAATCCACACTGGAAATTCAAGAACCCCCGAACCGTCTAACGGTCCGGGGGGAGAACACCAGCCCCCTAGAGCTTCCAGCAAAGGTCAGGATATAGATTTGGAACAAGCTGGACAAAAATACAAAACCAAAACAAATAGCAAAAAGCAAAAGGCAGACTTAGCTGATATAACTGGAACCAGGATCAGTAGACAAGAGCACAGCAGACTAGCTCTGATAACTACGTTGCCAGGCATTGAACTGAAGGTCCAGGGAGCTTATATAGCAACACCCCTAACTAACGACCAGGTGCGGATAAAAGGAATGACAGAAAAACCAGAGTCAAAAAACTAGTAACCACTAGAGGGAGCAAAAGGCAAATTCACAACAGTGATCCTAGTGGTAGAGGATCTCTGAAGTTCCAGCTAAGTCCGCAAACACAAAATCTAGCTCATAGGGAGGTGGTAACTAGGCTGACCGAATATCTAATCCTAACACAACAACTAACAGTAGCCGGGGAACGTGCCTACGTTGATTCTAGACATCTCGCACCAGCCGGAGAACTAACTAACCCTTTCAGAGAAAATAAGACCTCACTTGCCTCCAGAGAAGGGACCCCAAAAGGTATGATACAAGCCCCCAACAAATAATAACGGTGAGGTAAGAAGAAAAGACAAACGTAAGTATGAACTAGATTTAGCAAAGTGAGGCCCACTAATTAATAGCAGAAAATAGAAAGAGGACTTATACGGTCAGCAAAAACCCTACCAAAATATCCACGCTGAATATCCAAGAACCCGCGCACCGACTAACGGTGTGGGGGGAGAATATCAGCCCCCTAGAGCTTCCAGCAAAAATCATGAATCACATTGTAACAAGCTGGAACAAAATAGCAGTAATGCGGATTAACAAAATAAGGAAGCAGGACTTAGCTTATCTTGCAAAAAGCAGGAGACCAGGAGACAGGAGCCAAAAGACATAGACTGATTACATCGATTCCAGGCACTAGACTGAATTTCCAGGAAGTCTAAATAAGAACACCCAAGGCCTAACGACCCAGGTGGGGACAAACCTGGAGAAAGGCAATCCAAGTGTAATACCGCTAGTGATCACAAGAGGGAGCCAAGAAATACAATTCATAACACGTTTGTACGCGTTTATATGCGTTTTTTCCAGCACTTGCGAATGCGGATTAAACGCTGCGGATTCTAACGCAAATGTTAAACTATCCTAAGCTCTCACGAGCAGGGTCATCTTATTTCGCTTTAATTATTGTGTCGGGGTCATCACGACAATAATCCTCATTCACCAGTCATTCCAAATTAAAGTGTGTGCAGAGCATCTGGTACCAGGTAAGAATGAGTCAGACAAATAGCTGGTTCAATCTCAGTTGATGCCCGTGCGTCCACAAGTGTCAGCAACAATCACAACAACTGCGTTTATTTCCGGATACAAAGTACTATATTGTTCTAGGAAAGGAATGCAATAGGCGGGGTTTAAGCAGTATATGTCTAGTATTCAGTCCTTTCTGATTTGTCCTAACATCTCCTGGCGTATCCTCCTTTCTTCACATTCCTTAAGTTTCGATTTCAGAAGAAATGATACTTAACTCCTTGGAAACGAAACTAGAGTAAAGGTGAACACTGGCAGCCATCTTTAATACAATTACATGTGCAAGCAAGGGAAAAATCTTATTGTTTCACAGTATAAGATATATAAAAGTACAAAAAGGTATAAAGATATATATTTTCACCTTGACAATCCCCCCTAAACACTAAGTTTTTCCCTTAAACAAAGATCCTTCGAGACTGTCCATGTGATGGGAAAAGGCGAGGTGGATTTCTTCATCCAGACACCTCAGAAGCTCTCCCCCTGCCTCCAGGCAGCTGAACCCTTCACTAACCTCACATGGAGTTCTCCCACTGTCCCTAAACTAGATGTCTTAGTATCATCTGAGAATAGGGGGTTTTGTCTACTTTCTTGAGGGGGACATACTTAGGGATCTCCCCTGGATCAGTACCGTCGTACGCTGGTGAGTCTACTTCTTGATTGAGGAAGGTGCCAGTCGGAATTGCTTTGGCAATAACCTTTTTATACAAGGGAATAACACAACAGAGAATTATTGATCCAATTATAAGGAGGGCAATCAGTACCAGACAAGCTTGTTGAAGGAATCCCTTGAGCCCACCCAACCAACTGGAAAAGAAAGATGTGTCCACTCCAGCATTAGTTTTTAATTCTGCTGCTAACCCAGTTATCTTTTTAAGGGCTATCATAGTTTTTACATTTACTCCAGAGTTCTGAGGGATATAGGTACAGTATTCTTCTCCTACCATCCCACAAACTCCTCCTTTCTCAGCCAAGATCATATCAAGGGCTAGTCGGTTTTGGAGAGTCATTCTAGTGTTAGGGCCCAATTCCTCAACTATACACTGGAAGGCATCTTGGCTAAAATTGACGAACCTTTGTTCACTGTAATATATATAATTGATCCATTCAACATTTTTATTAATCTGCACCTGTGGGATTATAGAAGCAAAGCCGGCATAAATCTGGTTCTGAGCTTTAAACTGGTCAGGCACCCCCCTTGGCACTCCGATAGCATCAATATATACTAGTGGATCTTCTTCATAACTCATATGAAGCTGATCGAGACTTCTCCTCTTTCTGGTAGGTTCATCAGGTGTCTCTGGATCCCAAGGTAAAATCTTGAACTGCATGGCTAGTTTAACAAGGGCGCATTGGCCTGTCCAGGCATTAGGCAACCTAGGACGGAGCTTACCATCTCCACATAACCAATAAATGTCATACATATATTGTGTATGTTTGATTAGCAAGTCAGTATCTAAAGAACTATTCTCCTTGCAGAAACCTGTCTCGAAGATCCCTACTGGTGTACCTGTGGTGTTGTGGGAATTATAGCAGGTGTAATTGTCAGCTAATACGGTTACTTCTCCTGGGACCTTTAGTCTGGGTCCCTCATGAATTAGTGGGACGTACTCTGGGCAATTAGTGGGCTTCAGACCTTTCAACAGATTCATGACACAGGCAGTGGTGTTGTCATCATGAAAAAGCAATGCATGTGTGTATAGGTGTGTATTCGCAGCAGCACAAGCAATACATCCTACAGAGATATTCTGGACTCTTACATTGTATCTCACCCATTCTAACCATAGGTTTTTCATTGGGGCTGTTTGTGTTTCTATGGAGAAAACTTCTTGCCAACTGAGACCTGGAATGGGGATTACTTCATTAACTACATTTTGCAAACGCTCACCTGGGCCTGTCTTAGCTGTACTGGTAACAGGGGCCTTGGTTTGTCTGAAGCTAATATCCTGGAGCTGTATATGGCCTAAATTCCCATGGTATCCACTATTAAATATGTAATGAAAATGCCTTCCCAGTACAAATGTCTGCAGGTCAGCAGATTGGGGGCTTTCAAGATTTAGGAGGAGGGGGTGACAGTTTCTACCCCATTTACAGCCCCTAAGTGGTTGCAGAAGGGCTGTAAGATGCATTCTCTCACGAAGACTCCTACCTGTCCCATCCTTAGGGAACATGGCTTCGCTAGGTTTATATCCCCAATCATCCCCTGTATTCCAGGCAGCATCTGTCCAATAATAACAATTATTGTTGTCATTTCTGGTAACACATATGTAAAACTGGATGATTCCCTCTACCACTCGTTGAGTCTCGGGGCAGTTGACTACGTCACTAAAATCAAATCGCCAGATATTTACTGGGGCTGTCAGGTTTACCCAGAGAATAGTGGGACCAGGATTCTTATTTACAATAGGGGCCGAAGAGGTAGGGGCGAGGATGGCCCTCAACCCCAGGACTAAAAACAACAGCAACATTTCCCTTCAGTCACTACTGTGACTAAACACTGGTTCGGTCTCTTTTACAGTGTGAGGCGTGGATCCAGGTGCTCTTTCCTTCAAGTTTTACTGCAGTGGGGGTAACCAGGATCACCGTGTGGGGTCGTTCAAATTTTGGCTGAAGACAATCTCTGCGCACAAACTTTTTCACATACACAAGGTCTCCTGGCACAAAGGGATGGTGTCCAGGAACCTTGTCTGGGTCTGGAAGAGAACTGAAGACAGTTAAATGCACTTTGGCAAGGTGTCCATGTAAGGCCTGCACATAGCTAGTCAAGTCCTGGTACTTGAGTTGCAACTGTTGTGGAAAGAAACATTCAAGATTGGGGCTCCTGCCAAACAGAATCTCATACGGTGACAGTCCTGTCTTCCTGTTTGGGGTATATCTTACTGAAAACAAAGCTAGAGGAAGGCATTCTGTCCATGGTTTACCAGTCTTTGCCATTGCCTTCTGGATTTTAAGCTTAAGAGTTCCATTTAGTCTCTCCACTTTTCCACTGCTCTGCGGATGGTATGGAGTGTGCAATGCTTGACTTACCCCCAGTGCTGCCATTACCTCTGACATGATCTCTCCAGTAAAATGGGAGCCCCGATCGCTTTCAATGACTTCAGGAACTCCATACCTGCATATGATCTCAGCCATCAGTTTCTTCGCCGTTGTCTTAGCCATAGCTTTGGCAACTGGGTAGGCTTCTGGCCAACCTGAAAATAAATCAATGCAGACCAACACATACTCATATGTCCCTACCCTAGGCAACTGAATATAATCAATCTGCAGTCTCTGGAATGGGTAAAGGGGCCGGGGAGTGTGTTTGGATGGGGTTTTCACTGTCCTACTCTGATTATGTGTGGCACATATCATGCAGCTCTGTACCTGCCTTTCTGCGCAGGTGGAAAACCCGGGGGCAATCCATTGTTTCTGTAGGGTGTCACACATGGCCGTCTTCGAGTGGTGCACATTCCCGTGCAGAACCTGTGCCATCATTGGGTACAGTACCTGTGGTAGGCAGACCTTTTCACCCCTCCCCCATAGTCCAGTGACGGTATCAGAGCAAGCCCCTATCTTTTGCCACCTATTTTTCTCCTCCTTACTTGCCTGTTCTTGTAACCGGGCTAAGATGTCTTTCAACACAAGTGGAGATGGTGGGGTGTCTAGGTGTGGGGTGTCCAGGTGATGTACTTTAGAGGCTACAGGAGTGCTTGCTGCTTTCTTGGCAGCCTGGTCTGCCAGTGCGTTACCCTTTGTCCGTCCATCAGTGCCTTTGGTATGTGCCTTTACCTTTATGATGCCTGCTTGGGTGGGAAGCTGTAGTGCATTCATAAGTTGCTGGACTGCCTCAGCATGTTTAATAGGGTGGCCATTTGCTGTCAGGAAAGCCCTGGCTCTCCAGATAGGCCCATAATCGTGTGCAATGCCAAAAAGCATACCTGGAATCAGTGTAGATATTTACAGTCTTACCTTCTGCTAGTTTGCACGCTTCTGTGAGCGCCTTGAGCTCTGCTTCTTGTGCAGACATATGAGCTGGCATTGACTCTGCCTTGATTACCTCATGTTCTGAGACCACAGCATATCTGGTACAGAAGCGTCCTTGGTCATCTTGGTGACGGGATCCATCTACAAAAAGCTCAAAATCAGCATTAGATATCGGCACACTAAAAACAATAGGGAGACCAGCCGTTTCCTAAGACATCAATTCTAGACAATCATGTGGTTTGGAAACCTGATCTTGTTCCTCTGGATCCATTTTAGAAAGAAAAAGAGTGTCCTTTTCATGTCACCTACTCCTCCCCCCTTTGGATCCATAGGAACTAGGAGAAGAGTAGCAGGGTTTAGGACAGTGCACCTTTTCAAAGTCACATTAGTAGGCATGAGAATGGCACACTGAATTCGCAGCTGTCCAGCCATGGACATGTGGCTAGGTTGTACTTGGTTAAGGATACTATGGACATCATGTGGGGTATGGACCGTCAGTGGGTGATCCAAAACAATCTCTGAAAACTTGTGTAGCAACAGCTGGACAGACAACACAGGCCGAACACAGGAGGAACTTCCTCTTGCCACCGTATCCAGGCGGCCGCTGTAATAAACAACATATCTCTGTATTTGCATCTCATAAGTCTTTGGTCATACCGTCAATTAATGTATTTACCAATACTCTAACATCAAGTGGGTTTATGGGACTGTACCCCATGTCTTCCCATTTCAGCTGCAACCGTCCAAAGTATAGCTCTACACTCCCTCCTTTTGTCACATCTGTAAAAAGTCTTAATTTGCGTCCTAGTACATCACCTGTTTTTGTGTTCACCAACTCTCTAGGTCTGCCTAGGTGCACTTATACATCCATCATATGGTCATTATTTGTCTGTAAAATGAGAAAAGTTGGTTCTCAGGGTCAGCCAATTGTTTTTGCATAGCTAGCTAGTCAGAGGGCCTCCAGGGATAATACTCCTGTATCTGTCTTACCCTACCTGATGTGGTTGGTTCTCTGGTGGTGGGGGTGACATGACATGCTGGTCTACAGCTCCTTCCCAAAAGGATTACTGTCAGCCTACTCCCAAAAGTTAATGTCCCCACTATCCACCAACCACAATCCTGTGTCAGCTTCTTATGTCACTACATGTGATCTTGTCTGGACAGGATTCAGTGCAATTCTCTTAGGTTGGGTTGCAGCACAGATCATACAAGTATTTCTCCAGTCTGGGTTTGTCTGATCACAGTCCATCTGTCTTGTCTGGGTCTCTGGTTATACAAAGGTATGACCGTAGCAGTAATGTGTCAATCATAGTCGGACTTTTAAGCATCAAAACATTCATAATACACCTTACTTTCGTCCTGCTGCACTCTCTCAGACACCATTTATTCACTTGCTATTTTCCTCCTTTGTTGATCCTCAATTTGCTATATATCAACAACTCAACTTGAAACAGATAAATCTTTTACCAATCTATCAATCACACTAATAACCAAATAATCACTTACAAATTTCCTTCTAAAACTAGACACTAGATTTCACTTTCAATTTACAATATTTCTTTGTACTTCAAAACAATATTGTCGCCTTAAACAAAACACAGATCTACCAGCGCGTACTACACCAAGAAAATACAGAGAAACTCAAGAGCGCAGCCACATTCTGCCCCCCTTCCTCTGACACGCAGCACAGATGAGGAGAAGAGAGGAGAAATCTCAAACAAGTCGCGCAGTGGTCCGCTCCCTCCTCCCATCTGCTACACAGCACTGATAAGAGCTCAGTATCTTCTACACAGAAACGGAATACAGCAATTCTCAGACTTAATTTTTACAAAACATTCCTCTGATCTTCCCTCTCCATCAACCTCTTTCCATGCTTCGTTCTTTAAGCCTCGCGCAACTCATAAATGAGCTTGCGCTTGTTCTAACAATCCTTTATCTTTCAACATGCCCCTTTTATTTTCTATGAGATTGCGCCATGTAGACGGCTGCAATCTCCCTGACGAGGGCAGTCCTTCATGCTTATACAACCTCTCAACATTCTTGACTGCCTTCTTGCCCTCCCGTGACTATTGTCTTGACTTCCACAGCATCCTCATTTAACTTGTGGGGCACGGACTTTTTCTGCTTTAAGAGACGCAACATGACTCACAGAATACTACGCCCTGCTATAGCTCAGGATCGCTGACAGCGATAACAACACTGTGTCCTAAAATACGGAGCCTCTCGCTCAACATATGAGGAAAAGAGCCTCGCGCTCAATGTTTCCTGTCCCTAACCTGAACACCAGTGATTAACAGTCTATCCTGTCACGATATTCTAAACAGTCGGGAGGCGGTCTCCTAGTGAGAGCCCTCCACAGAAATACAGCTGGTCCCCTCTCGGGATGTCTTAATTACCTAGTTGGTACAATATCACAGAGGCTGCATCTCCTATCCCTTTCTCTAAGCCGCCCCACAATCTACAACTTGCTCAATCTTTCACTCCACTTCACTACTAGACAATAGTCACGGGTAGGGTGGTTGAACGGAGTACAATGACCGGTGGAGGAGGTGTGGTGTACACGAGGACGCGCAGGATGCGACGTCTCTCAGTTGCTGGTTCAGAGCGTGGCACAGGATCGCGCTCGGTCTCACCACTCGACCGGTCACCCCTCGGACCCAAGGAGACCACAGACAAACCAATAACGGCTGAGACACTAGCAAGTGTGACACATACAAAGTATATGATTTCCACTTACCGTGTTTGGAGGGTGATCAGTCCTCGAGGTCAGCCACTATGGGTGTCATCCACAGACATCCAGGGATGGGTCCAGGGGGTCTCGGATCGCTGTCTGTTATGACCCCAATGGCAGAGGGTCTCAGAGATAATTACTAAGTCTGCAAACACAAAAAACCAGCTCATAGGGCAGTGGTAACTGAGCTAACCATATATCTAATCCTAGCACCACAAATAGCAGCAGCCGGGGAACGTGCCTACGTTGGTTCTAGACGTCTCGCGCCAGCCGGAGAACTAACTAACCCTAGAAGGGAAAAGAAAGACCTTTCTTGCCTCCAGAGAAAAGACCCAAAAAGTTGGATACAAGCCCCCAACAAATAATAGCAGTGAGGTAAGAGGAAAAGACAAACGTAAGAATGAGCTAGGTATTTAGCAAAGAGAGGCCCACTGTTATGACCCCAATGGCAGAGGGTCTCAAAAGTACATACCAAGTCTGCAAACACAAAAAACCAGCTCATAGGGCAGTGGTAACTGGGCTGACCATATATCTAATCCTAGCACCACAAATAGCAGCAGCCGGGGAACGTGCCTACGTTGGTTCTAGACGTCTCGCGCCAGCCGGAGAACTAACTAACCCTAGAAGGGAAAAGATAGACCTTTCTTGCCTCCAGAGAAAAGACCCCAAAAGTTGGATACAAGCCCCCAACAAATAATAACGGTGAGGTAAGGAGAAAAGACAAACGTAAGAATGAACTAGATATTTAGCAAAGAGAGGCCCACTGACTAATAGCAGAATATAGTAAGATGACTTATATGGTCAGCAAAAACCCTATCAAAATTTCCACGCTGGAAATTCAAGAATCCCCGAACCGTCTAACGGCCCGGGGGAAGAACACCAGCCCCCCAGAGCTTCCAGCAAAATCAGGAATCACATTTAGTACAAGCTGGACAAAAAATAAGAGCAAAGCAAATAACCAAAAAACAAGGAAGCAGGACTTAGCTTAATTTTGCAAGATCCAAGACCAGCAGACAGGAGCAAACAGAAAGGAACTGATTACAACGATGCCAGGCACTGGACTGAGAAACCAGGAAGTTTATATAGCAACACCCCTGGACTAACGACCCAGGTGGGTGCCAAACTGAGGAAAGACAATCCCAGAGTCATATCACTAGTGACCACAAGAGGGAGCCAAAAAAGTCTAATTCACAACAGTACCCCCCCTTTAAGGAGGGGTCACCGAACCCTCACCATGACCACCAGGGCGATCAGGATGAGCAGCGTGAAAGGCACGAACTAAATCGGCCGCATGCACATCAGAGGCAACCACCCAGGAATTATCCTCCTGACCATAGCCCTTCCACTTGACCAGATACTGAAGCCTCCGCCTGGAGAGACGAGAATCCAAGATCTTCTCCACCACGTACTCCAACTCGCCCTCAACCAACACCGGAGCAGGAGGCTCAACAGAAGGAACCACAGGTACAACGTACCGCCGCAACAAAGACCTATGGAACACGTTGTGAATGGCAAACAACACCGGAAGATCCAAGCGAAAGGACACAGGATTAAGGATTTCCAATATCTTGTAAGGAGCGATGAAGCGAGGCTTAAATTTAGGAGAGGAGACCTTCATAGGAACAAATCGAGAAGACAGCCATACCAAATCCCCAACACGAAGTCGGGGACCCACACCACGGCGGCGGTTGGCAAAACGCTGAGCCTTCTCCTGTGACAACTTCAAGTTGTCCACCACATGATTCCAGATCCACCACGGAATCTACCCCAGGACAGTCAGAAGGCTCCACATGTCCCGAGGAAAAACGAGGATGGAAACCAGAGTTGCAAAAAAATGGCGAAACCAAAGTAGCGGAACTAGCCCGATTATTAAGGGCAAACTCAGCCAACGGCAAGAAGGTCACCCAATCATCCTGATCTGCAGAAACAAAACACCTCAAATAAGCCTCCAGAGTCTGATTAGTTCGCTCCGTTTTTCCATTAGTCTGAGGATGAAAGGCAGATGAAAACGACAAATCAATGCCCATCTTAGCACAAAAGGATCGCCAGAACCTGGAAACAAACTGGGATCCTCTGTCAGACACAATATTCTCAGGAATGCCGTGTAAACGAACCACATTCTGAAAAAACAAAGGAACCAGATCAGAAGAGGAAGGCAGCTTAGGCAAAGATACCAAATGGACCATCTTGGAAAAGCGATCACATACCACCCAGATGACAGACATGCCCTGAGACACCGGAAGATCTGAAATGAAATCCATGGAAATGTGTGTCCAAGGCCTCTTTGGGACAGGCAAGGGCAAGAGCAACCCGCTGGCACGAGAACAGCAAGGCTTAGCTCGAGCACAAGTCCCACAGGACTGCACAAATGACCGCACATCCCGTGACAAGGAAGGCCACCAAAAGGACCTAGCCACCAGATCTCTGGTGCCAAAAATTCCCGGATGCCCTGCCAACACCGAGGAATGAACCTCGGAAATGACTCTGCTGGTCCACTTATCAGGAACAAACAGTCTGTCAGGTGGACAAGAGTCAGGTCTACCAGCCTGAAATCTCTGCAACACATGTCGCAAATCCAGAGAAATGGCTGACAGGATAACTCCCTCTTTGAGAATACCAACTGGTTCTGCGACTCCAGGAGAGTCAGGCGCAAAACTCCTTGAAAGAGCATCAGCCTTTACATTCTTTGAACTTGGTAAATACGAGACCACAAAGTCAAAACGGGAGAAAAACAATGACCAGCGGGCCTGTCTAGGATTCAGGCGTTTAGCAGACTCGAGATACATCAGATTTTTGTGATCAGTCAAGACCACCACACGATGCTTAGCACCCTCGAGCCAATGACGCCACTCCTCAAATGCCCACTTCATGGCTAACAACTCCCGATTGCCAACATCATAATTCCGCTCAGCAGGCGAAAACTTCCTAGAGAAAAAGCACATGGTCTCATTACAGAGCAACCAGGGCCTCTCTGCGACAAAACGGCCCCTGCCCCAATCTCAGAAGCATCCACTTCAACCTGAAAGGGAAGTGAGACATCAGGCTGGCACAAAACAGGCGCCGAAGTAAACCGGCGCTTCAACTCTTGAAAGGCTTCCACGGCTGCAGGAGCCCAGTTAGCAACATCAGAACCTTTCTTGGTCATATCCGTCAAAGGTTTAACAACGCTAGAAAAATTAGCGATAAAACGACGGTAGAAGTTAGCAAAACCCAAGAACTTCTGAAGACTCTTAACTGACGTGGGTTGAGTCCAATCATGAATAGCTCGGACCTTGACTGGGTCCATCTCCACCGCAGAAGGGGAAAAAATAAAACCCAAAAAGGGAACCTTCTGTACTCCAAAGAGACACTTTGAGCCCTTAACAAACAAAGCATTCTCACGCAAAACCTGAAACACCATCCTGACCTGCTCTACATGCGAGTCCCAATCATCAGAAAAAACAGAATATCATCCAGATAAACAATCATAAATTTATCCAGATACTTCCGGAAAATATCATGCATAAAGGACTGAAACACTGAAGGAGCATTAGAGAGCCCGAAAGGCATCACCAAGTACTCAAAATGACCTTCGGGCGTATTAAATGCAGTTTTCCATTCATCTCCTTGCTTAATGCGCACAAGGTTGTACGCACCACGAAGATCTATCTTGGTGAACCACTTGGCACCTTTAATCCGGGCAAACAAGTCCGACAACAGAGGCAAAGGATACTGAAATTTAACAATGATTTTATTCAGAAGCCGATAGTCAATACAAGGTCTCAAAGATCCGTCCTTCTTGGCCACAAAATAGAATCCCGCACCAAGAGGGGAAGAGGATGGACGGATATGCCCCTTCTCCAGAGATTCCTTGATATACGAACGCATTGCGGTATGCTCAGGTACAGACAGATTAAATAATCTTCCCTTAGGAAATTTACTACCTGGAATCAAATCTATAGCGCAGTCACAGTCCCTATGAGGAGGAAGAGCACTGGACCTGGACTCGCTGAATACATCCTGGTAATCAGACAAATACTCAGGAACTTCCGAAGGAGTAGAGGAAGCAATAGACACCGGCGGGGAATCAGCATGAATTCCCTGACAGCCCCAACTTGACACAGACATTGCCTTCCAATCCAAGACTGGATTATGGGTCTGTAACCATGGCAGACCCAAAACGACCAAATCATGCATTTTATGCAGAACAAGAAAACGAATCACCTCCCGATGTTCAGGAGTCATGCACATGGTTACCTGTGTCCAAAACTGCGGTTTATTTTCCGCCAATGGCGTAGCATCAATACCTCTAAGAGGTATAGGATTTACCAACGGCTCAAGAACAAAACCACAGCGCTTGGCAAACGACAGATCCATAAGACTCAGGGCAGCACCTGAATCCACAAACGCCATAACAGGGTAGGAGGACAATGAGCAAATTAAAGTCACAGACAAAATAAATTTAGGTTGCAAATTACCAATGGCGACAGGACTAACAACCCTTGTAAGGCGTTTAGAGCATGCTGATATAACATGTGTAGAATCACCACAGTAAAAACACAACCCATTCTGACGTCTATGATTTTTCCGTTCATTTCTAGTCTGAATTCTACCACATTGCATTAAATCAGGTGTTTGTTCAGACAACACCACAAGAGAATTCGCGGCTTTGCGCTCCCGCAAACGCCGGTCAATTTGAATAGCCAGCGCCATGGAATCATTCAGACCTGTAGGAATGGAGAAACCCACCATCATATTCTTAATGGCTTCAGAAAGGCCATTTCTGAAATTTGCGGCCAGAGCACACTCATTCCACTGAGTACGCACGGACCATTTCCGAAATTTTTGGCAATACACTTCAGCTTCATCCTGACCCTGAGAAATAGCCAGCAAGGCTTTTTCTGCCTGAATTTCAAGATTGGGTTCCTCGTAAAGCAATCCGAGCGCCAGAAAAAACGCATCAATATTTGCCAATGCCGGATCTCCTGGCGCTAGCGAGAAGGCCCAATCCTGAGGGTCGCCCCGTAAGAAAGAGATAACAATTTTTACTTGCTGAGCTGAGTCTCCAGATGAACGGGGTCTCAGAGATAGAAACAATTTACAATTATTCCTGAAATTCCTAAACTTAAATCGGTCTCCAGAGAACAGTTCAGGAATAGGTATTTTAGGTTCAGACATTGGACTACTGGTAACAAAATCTTGTATGCCCTGCACACGAGCAGCAAGCTGATCCACACTTGTAATCAAAGTCTGGACATTCATGTCTGCAGCAAGCACAAGCCACTCAGAGGTAAAGGGGAGGAAAAAAAAGAGAGGAAAGAAAAAAAAAAAAAAAAACTCAGACTTTCCTTTCTTGTAATCCCACTTCTGCAATGCATTAAACATTCAACCTTGGCCTGGCATACTGTTGTGACCCCAATGGCAGAGGGTCTCAAAAGTACATACCAAGTCTGCAAACACAAAAAAACAGCTCATAGGGCAGTGGTAACTGGGCTGACCATATATCTAATCCTAGCACCACAAATAGCAGCAGCCGGGGAACGTGCCTACGTTGGTTCTAGACGTCTCGTGCCAGCCGGAGAACTAACTAACCCTAGAAGGGAAAAGATAGACCTTTCTTGCCTCCAGAGAAAAGACCCCAAAAGTTGGATACAAGCCCCCAACAAATAATAACGGTGAGGTAAGGAGAAAAGACAAACGTAAGAATGAACTAGATATTTAGCAAAGAGAGGCCCACTGACTAATAGCAGAATATAGTAAGATGACTTATATGGTCAGCAAAAACCCTATCAAAATTTCCACGCTGGAAATTCAAGAACCCCCGAACCGTCTAACGGCCCGGGGGGAGAACACCAGCCCCCCAGAGCTTCCAGCAAAATCAGGAATCACATTTAGTACAAGCTGGACAAAAAATAAGAGCAAAGCAAATAACCAAAAAACAAGGAAGCAGGACTTAGCTTAATTTTGCAAGATCCAAGACCAGCAGACAGGAGCAAACAGAAAGGAACTGATTACAACGATGCCAGGCACTGGACTGAGAAACCAGGAAGTTTATATAGCAACACCCCTGGACTAACGACCCAGGTGGGTGCCAAACTGAGGAAAGACAATCCCAGAGTCATATCACTAGTGACCACAAGAGGGAGCCAAAAAAGTCTAATTCACAACAGCCCACTAGCTAATAGCAGAATATAGTAAGATGACTTATATGGTCAGCAAAAACCCTACCAAAATATCCACGCTGGATATTCAAGAACCCCCGAACCGTCTAACGGCCCGGGGGGAGAACACCAGTCCCCTAGAGCTACCAGCAAAATCAGGAATCACATGTAGTACAAGCTGGACAAAAATAAGAGCAAAGCAAATAACCAAAAAACAAAGAAGCAGGACTTAGCTTAATTTTGCACGAACCAGGACCAGCAGACAGGAGCAAACAGAAAGGATCTGATTACAACGATGCCAGGACTGGACTAAGGATCCAGGAAGTTTATATAGCAACACCCCTGGACTAACGACCCAGGTGAGTGCCAAACTGAGGAAAGACAATCCCAGAGTCATATCACTAGTAACCACAAGAGGGAGCCAAAAAGTCTAATTCACAACAGCTGTCCACGCCCCACGTTGGTCGCACTAAATTGTCGGGGTCGTCACGACAATAACTCTCATTCACCAGTCATTCCAAATTAAAGTGTGTGCAGAGCATCTGGTACCGGGTAAGAATGAGTCAGACAAATAGCTGGTTCAATCTCAGTTGATGCCCGTGCATCCACAAGTGTCAGCAACGATCACAACAACTGCGTTTATTTCCGGATACACAGTACTATATTGTTCTAGGAAAGGAATGCAATAGGCGTGGTTTAAGCAGTATATGTCTAGTATTCAGTCCTTTCTGATTTGTCCTAACATCTCCTGGCGTATCCTCCTTTCTTCACATTCCTTAAGTTTCGATTTCAGAAGAAATGATACTTAACTCCTCGGAAACGAAACTAGAGTAAAGGTGAACACTGTCAGCCATCTTTAATAGAATTACATTTGCAAGCAAGGGAAAAATCTTATTGTTTCACAGTATAAGATATATAAAAGTACAAAAAGGTATAAAGATATATATTTTCACCTTGACAATTGTATTGTTAACGTTGTTACTCATGACTGTTGTGTTTGAAACTATTAAACTGTAAAGCGCTGCGGAATTTGTTGGCGCTATATAAATAAAGATTATTATTATTATTATTATATAGGGGTTTTTGGAGACATACTATTTGTGGCGGGCTATAGTATATATAGGAAACTGTAAAACCTCATACTATATATAGGAGGCAGTGGGGACATAATATTGTATATAGGGGGCTATGTAACCATTTTACTATATATAGGGAGTTTTGGGGTCCTAAATGTATAATAAAGGGGTATAGGGGGCTGTAGGACCATCATTCTGTATATACAGAGCTGTGTGGGTGCTCAGAGGAAATTATTTGTTATGAATGGGGACTTTATTAGTTTTGATAGGGGGCACTCAGGCTCCATTTTTTTTGGTGGGGGAGCCTTGTTACTTTGAGTGAGCACTCAAGGGTATTTTTGCTGGAAGATGGCACTTGGGACATTATATCCTTCAAAGGACCATACTGGTCTTTGCACAGTAGGGGCATTAATACTTTCTGTGGGACACTTTAATTTTTTGGGGGTGGGAGTAATCCTAGTAATGACACAATTAGCGTAAGTAAATATTGGGGTCAGTGGTCCACACTGCAGGTGCACACAGAGTGGGGAGTTTTTGTAGGTTGGAAATAGATGGAGACGGCGTTGGAAATGTGAGACGTCAAATGTACCTTTGTTGTAATCTGTGCAGGCAAGTCCTGGCTGGAGAAGTTGTCATGTCGGTCTGGGCCAGATAGAAAAAGTGAATGACCCGAATCAGAAAGAACATCATGTGTAATTTACTATATATAACTGTACTTTAATCACTTGTTCTGCGGAACTGGTATTTACCAATATACGGTTACTGTAAGGTGGCAATTTTTTATTCTTTTTAGGTGGCATGTTTTTTTTAAAATTTAGTAGCAGCTTAATGAAATTAATTCATTATAGTAAAAGGTGTATGGTGGTATCATTGGTCTTTGTATAGAATGTAGTTTCATGTAGAGGTAATGGTGAAGAAAGCTCCGTTATGGCACCATATCTAAGCAGTAAGCTTGGTACTGTATCAATGTGGTAATCTAGATTATGGTACCATATGTATGCCGTAATCTCAGTTCTGCTCCACTTTTTATGTAGCAGGCTTGGTTCCATATAGTAGACTTATTAAAATCGGTTCTGCTCTCTTATCTCTGTAGTAAGCTCGGTTCTGCTCTCTTATCTCTGTAGTAAGCTCGGTTCTGCTCCCTTATCTCTGTAGTAAGCTTGGTCCTGCTCCCTTATCTCTGTAGTAAGCTAGGTTCTGCTCCAATATATCTGAAGTAACCTCGGTTCTGCTCCCATATCTCCGGAATAAGTTCTGTTCTGTTCCCATATCTCTGGAGTAAGTTCGATTCAGCCCCCATATCTCTGGAGTAAGCTCTGCTCCCATATCTCCGGAGTAAGCTCTGCTCCCATATCTCCGGAGTAAGCTCTGCTCCCATATCTTCCGATTAAGCTCTGCTCTGCTCCTATCTCTCTGTAGTAAGCTCTGCTCTGATCCCATATTCCAGAGTAAACTCTGTTCTACTCCCATATCTCTGTATTAAGCTCGGTTCTGCTCCCATATCTCCGGAGAAAGCTCTGCTCTGCTCCCATATCTCCAGAGAAAGCTCTGCTCTGCTCCCATATCTTTGGAGTAAGCTCTGTTCTGCTCCCATATCTCTGTAGTAAGCTCGGTTCGGCTCCTATATCTCTGTAGTAAGCTCCGTTCTGCTCCCATATCTCTTAAGTAAGCTTGGTTCTGTTCCTATATCTACTTAGCAAGCTTCGTTCTGTTCCCATATCTATGTACCAGCCTGTTTTTAAAGCCTGTTATCTCTGCTGCTTTAATGCAATGGCCATAGATAAGCAGGGAAAAGGAGGGCCACCGCAACTCGAGGGCCACTGCCTTGTTATTGCCCCCGGGCTGAAAAGTGCCAGCCAGCCCCTGCTCCGGGGCCATCTTGGGATCGCATTGTGTTGAGCCAATGGAAGCACAGAGGGAGCTCACTTACTCTGCAATGCCCCACAATGTCACTGTCACTGTTGAAAGCGGCATCACAGGAGTTAAATGCCCACGATCGGTGCTAGAATCGATCGTGGTCCTCGCTGCAGAGTGAGTAGAACCTTGCTGGGGACATCATTGGACTAGTCCAGTCTCTCCCTATAGAGGCTTTTCAAACTATTTTTACTCTGAAACACAGCTCCAGTTCCAAGTAAATCATAAGTGGCTGCTATCACGCAGCCAGGTTCTGATTCGTCCTTTTATAGCGTCAGTAAAGTGATCACTTTTAGTGATTAGATGACCTAATGTTAAAACATCTGTCTCTGACATTTTCTTTTTTTAAATGTTTCCTCCAACTACTATTGCCTGTTACTTTGCTGTACGGAAGTTGCCAGAACATTGCCCTATTCTGTGACATAAGTCTGCAGTAATTGGCTGAAACTGCACCATATGGGCTTTGTGATCCGCCTGCCCCCCGCTTACACTTTGCACATAATACTGGTAATACTGAGAATTTTCTGCTGTCTTTTAGCTAATTCCTCTTTTATTTTGAACAGAAAGCAAAAGGGATTACTTGGGAGGGAGCAGAAAGGCTTATATGCTCTGTGCATACAGAGGATGGGTGACACAAATACTGTCACTACATAGCATTAAAAGCGTAATCCATATGATATTTAAACAAGCTCAGAATGCAGTAAAAAGAAAATTATACTTAGCTTATTGATTCCTCCTTGCCATTCTTTTTCCTCTGGTAAAAATGAAGTATTCTTTGACGTAGATCGCAGATGTTCACAGAACGTTATTAAAGATGGATAGATGTAAGCACTAGCAGACCAGATCTAATCTCCAGCACTTGTAATTTATGATGGTACAAGTCCTTCTAAGAGCTGATATAGGCAGCAGAAAGGATGTCTTTATTTTGGCATTGTATTACTGGCTAGCAGAAGTGTATATGTCAGTAGAAAATAGAAAACTGTAAAGCAGCATTAAGTATTGTCACAAATACCTGGCTATTTTAAATCCAATGCATGATGGACTTGATTGTCAATGTTTTCCTCAGTAAACCTAATGAGTTACCTCCATTATAATTTTTATTTCCGAAATCAATAGTATACGTGAAAACAAGCAACATTTGTAATATATCTTATCAGAGAAATCTCCTTCTTTCTTTTCCTTTATTAATCTTTTGTAGGGATGAGTGAACCCAAACTGGAAAGTATGGGGCTCATACCAAACTTCTAGTGTTCCGTACCTGACCCCAAAACACGGACTACTTACTGTATGTCCGGTTTCTTGTTCGGGTTCATTATTCTAATAAAGCTTGTTGAAAGGCTGCACAGCCAATCAACAAGGTTTAAGTCTGTGGGAACCTCCAGCTCTATCACAGCCATGTCAAGTAATGGCATGGCTCTAAATGGACAGCGTAATACGTATCCTGGCCTAACTGTGTAAAATAAATAATTTTAAAAATACCCCCATCTTTTTTAAAACCAGCCGTGGGAAAGCAGACAGTTGTGAGCTGGTTATATACAAAAAAGGTTGCACTCTATCATGCCAAAGCATGTCTAATATGAAATACATGAAATATGAATAGCAAAATGGCTTTGAACATTAGGAAAATATTTAAGAGACGCTTTGCACAGAATTTGATATAATCAAATAGTGTGAGCCCATCAACCATCGTCAAGGTGGTCTCATAAAACTGATGGGTCCCTGACCTCCCTGTCCAAATGTGAACACTTACCGAAGGCCAATGTCTGTATGCCTGGGTGAATGTGGACACCTCTGTTCAGCAAAGCCTACATATGAGTTGGCCGGGACCAAGTGTGATGAGATGCAATTAAAAACCACATGGTGATGGGAGGAGTGCTCAGTCAGTCAGCTAACATAGAAATGACAGAAAAAAGACTTGCACATCCAAACTAGTGTGAATAGGTGCATACCAGGAGCAGCTACCTTCATACATAAATATACAAAAAAGGTTGCACTCTATCGTGCCAAAGCATGTCTAATATGAAATACATGAAATATGAATAGCAAAATGGCTTTTGAACATTAGGAAAATATTTAAGAGACGCTTTGCACAGAATTTGATATAATCAACTCATACGTAGGCTTTGCTGAACAGAGGTGTCCACATTCACCCAGGCATACAGACATTGGCCTTCGGTAAGTGTTGTTCACATTTGGACAGGGAGGTCAGGGACCCATCAGTTTTATGAGACCACCTTGACGATGGTTGATGGGCTCACACTATTTGATTATATCAAATTCTGTGCAAAGCGTCTCTTAAATATTTTCCTAATGTTCAAAAGCCATTTCGCTATTCATATTTCATGTATTTCATATTAGACATGCTTTGGCACGATAGAGTGCAACCTTTTTTGTATATTTATGCATGGAGGTAGCTGCTCCTGATATGCACCTATTCACACTAGTTTGGATGTGCGAGTCTTTTTTCTGTCATTACAGTTGTGAGCTGGTGTTATTATTCTGGCAAGGGGCCAATATCTATAACTGTTCCCAGCCAATTAATATCACTTCACAGCTGTCTGCGTAGCCTTCACTGGTTACGAAAATGGGAGGTCCTCCCCAAAAAATGATGTGAGGTCTCCCCTATATTTAGTAACCAGCAAATGTTATGCAGACAGCTGCGGATTGATATTAATAGGCTGGGAAGGGGCCATGGATATTGGTCCACTCCCAAACTAGTAACACAAGCCCTCAGCCACCCCATAAATGGTGCATCCATTAAATTTGCCATTTTCTGGTGCTTAGGTTAGGCCCTTCACGCTCACCCTGGTGCGTTGATAAATGGGATAATGGTTTTGGGGTGGATGTAAGCTTTTTTTCGTCTGCTGACATCAAGCTAACCCTGTAGTCAAAAGTAAGCAAGGCACATGCAGAGAAAAGTCATGTAATTGACCAAAACACTCCCCGACAAATCCCTTATTTTACTCATTTTCTAAGATAAAATTAAAAATAACTAATTGAAGTAATCCTCACCTGTCTGCTATCCATAATGATGAGGTCCCACAATGATCCCAGACTTTGCTACATCCAGATGCAGTGCTGAGCTGTGTCATTAGTAATGTGACTTCTCAGTACGAACAGCCAGAACACACTGACAGTAGTGAATTCATGGCCTCTTCCCAACTTATTTAAATTAAAATCATCCTGCAGCTGTCTGCATAGCCTTTGCTGGTTGTTAAACATAGGGGGGACCCCATGCCATTTTTTGGGGGGTACCCCCATTTTAATAATCAGTAAAGGCTACGCAGAGAGCTGTGATCTGATTTTAATAGGCTGGGAACCTTTATGGATATAGGCCCCTTACCAGGATAATAACACTAGCCCCCAGCTGTCTGCTTTCATTCAGCTGGTTATTAAAAATAGGTGGACACCATGCAATTTTTTTGGGGACCCCCTTTTTAGTAACCAGTGAAGGCTATGCAGACAGCTGTAAGCTGTTATTAATAGGCTGGGAAACTTTATGGATACTGGCTCCTTCCCAGAATATTAACACCAGCTAACAGCTATCCGCTTTTCTTACATATGTGATTTAACTCTGGGTGGGTTTCAATGATTGGTTGGATATTTACATATGACATTGATAAGAATACTCTAGATTGACCTATATTGTTTTTGGACTATGTGTTCTCTAGCCTTAATTAAGGTACCTTCACACTAAACAACTTAACAACGATAACGATAGCGATCCGTGACGTTGCAGCGTCCTGGATAGCGATATCGTTGTGTTTGACACGCAGCAGCGATCTGGATCCTGCTGTGACATTGTTGGTCGGAGCTAGAAGGCCAGCACCTTATTTCATCGCTGGATCACCCGCTGACATCGCTGAATCGGCGTGTGTGACGCGGATTCAGCGATGTCTTCACTGGTAACCAGGATAAACATCGGGTTACTAAGCGCAGGGCCGCGCTTAGTAACCCGATATTTACCTTGGTTACCATTGTAAATGTAAAAAAACAAACACTACATACGCTGTGCTCTGCTTTACGGCCGGCTGGCGCTTACACAGTGCAGGGAAGCGGACGCCGGGGGACGCGACAGACACCGGAATGTAAGTATGTAGTGTTTGGGTTTTTTTACATTTACACTGGTAACCAGGGTAAACATCGGGTTACTAAGCGCGGCCCTGCGCTTAGTAACCCGATATTTACTCTGGTTACCCGGGGACTTCGGCATCGTTGGTCGCTGGAGAGCTGTCTGTGTGACAGCTCTCCAGCGACCACACAACGACGAAACAGTGACGCTGCAGCGATCGGCATCGTTGTCTATATCGCTGCAGCGTCGCTTAATGTGACGGTACCTTTACACTATTTTATTAATTCTTTACAGTCTGTTGGGTAAACTAATTATCTCAATGTTTTCTGACTAATTTAAGGGATTTTAGTCATTTTTCTATCCACATTTGTTATCAGGCCAATTGTCCTTCTCTTACCCCCATTTTGCTTCCTTTTGCACCCCTCTAGCCCTTACTATGATAATTTTACAGCTATTTTACAGCACCAAAATTCAGGCCCCTATTGACTTATATTGGGTACAGGTCTGGAGTCAAGATCGGTGTCAAATTTGGATCAGAACCGAACTTTTAACTGTATATTCATCGAACCTGCAAGACCCGAACATCCAAGGGACCAGTAATCATTAATATTCTCTTCCTCAATTAATTACTAAAATTTGTAAAATCTGTATTTAGTGAAAGCAGATCTTCTCACTTCTGAGATAGATGACAGTTGGTGCTTATAAAATTGTATGGAGATGTAAAGGGCGAGGAAAAGCTAGAGGAGGACACAAACATTCGGTTGCAAGATCTTATAAAATAAAAGTTGCAGTCCTGCATAGAACTTTATGAGGACAAGCTGTCGTCTCTCATCCTAGTAATGGGAAAATCTGTATTTACTGAATGTATACTTTCCCATTAAATTTTAAGAATGAATGATCAGTTCAACTTTAGAAAGATACAGATTTCCTTAATAAAATATAATACAAAGTTGTTTATTTAGAATTGATTTTTTTAAAAATAAATAAAATTAAACAAATCTTTAAACAAATTAAATGACTTCTATGTTGGATGTCTTACTCTATTGTTCTCGCATCCAGAACTGCTATTATTATATTAGAATACTATAGTATAATTAGGTTGGAATATTGTTTCCATAGACCCAAATCTGAAAACAATTTCTACTTCAAAAATATTTTGTTGCAGATTCCTTGAGACTGACTTTTTTTTATTTATTAGCCAATCGTTAATCTGATGCATATTGGGGCTTGAGAATATATTTGAACAGTCCTGATCTACTAGTGTGTGGTGACAAAATGATGTCCAGTAATAATGTATTTAACCATATGATGCCACGATGCATTGTCTGCGATGGATTCATTTTTTTGACATGACAGTGTCTCTTCCATCTCTTTTCTTCTAATTCCAATCCAGATCACATATCACTTTACAAAATAGAGTCATAATAAATCTTAAAAATTGAAAATTATATGGTCAGTGGATATCGATTTTACCATTCAATAATATGGTTATAATTTTAATACCACGTTTTAGTAATTACATGATTTTCCTGGAAATAGTAGCTGCTGAAAACAACTGGGGATCAAGGAACCTCCATTCTTTAACTAATAATGGTCATAAATGAAGTATAAATTCATAGAAATGTTGCAACAGAATATTTGTGTATGTGACACATTGGAAAAGTGTGAACCTGAGAGATCTAGAATATAACTGGGTATTGTGAAACACAGATCTCCCATTTAGCCCTTATGTTTGTCTCTCATATTAAATGAATTTAGTTTCCTTTGGTGCTGCAGAGGTTAATGACCCTTTCTATGCTGGTCAGAAACATGAAGCTCCATTTCAACTGCTTCTGATCTGGTCATTAACACTTCCTATAAAACCTGGCCAGACCCTCTCTGTCTTGAAAGTGAAAGCTCTGCTTCCTTGCTCTTAGGAGAGGCTATGCTCAAAAGGAGTTTGTTGTTGCTATTGGAGATTTGTCTTCTTGTGCTGTGTGCTTGGGCTAATAATTTGGAGAGAAGTTGTTGTAGAGGTGTTGTGTGGCATGTGTGTGTTTATCTCCTGGTCCCTGTTCCTGTTTAGTTTATTCATCCCTGTCCCTATCCTCCTTCCTATTGTTGATTGGTGCTTTTTTATGATGGAGGGTTTCTGTTATCCTTGTTTATTCTTGTGTGACTTATTCACATTGCATTTCTGTTCCAGGCTCCATGGGGTGGGGAGGGGACAGATCAAGGATTAACAGAAGCAGTTTCTCTGCAAAGGGACCAGGACGACTGATCCGTGTACATGAAAGAATGAATGGGGCCATATATTGTGAGATTTTGAGTGCAAACCTCCTTCCATCAGCAAGGGCATTGAAGATGAAACATGGATGGGTCTTTCAGCATGATAATAATCCCAAGCACACCACCAGGGCAACGAAGGAGTAGCTTCATAAGAAGCATATGAAGGTCCTGGAGTGGCCTAGCGAGTCTCCAGATCTCAACCCCATAGAACATCTTTGGATTGAGTTGAAAGTATATGTTACCCAGCAACAGGCCCAAAACATCACTGCTCTAGAGGAGATCTGCATGGAGGAATGGGCCAACATACCACCAACAGTGTGTGCCAACCTTGTGAAGACTTACAGAAAACATTTGACCTCTGTCATTGCCAACAAAGGATATATAACAAAATATTGAGATGAACTTTTGTTAATGACCAAGTACTTATTTTCCACCATAATTTGAAAAATAAATCTTGCCAAATCAGACAAGGTGATTTTCTTGATTTGTTTTCTCATTTTGACTCTCATAGTTGTGGTCTACCTTTGATGTCAATTACAGGCCTCTATTATCTTTTTAAAAGGGAGAACTTGCACAATTAGTGGCTGACTAAATACTTTTTTCCCTCACTGTATAGAATGGTCAGATGATAGCCTCTTCTGGGGGAAATAATAGGTGTATCAAACCAAATCAACAGTAGATGTAAGGTTAGTACATATTATATATTAAATGTCAGGTACTGGAAGGGAATAGATTTTAAACTTATCACCAATTCTGTAGTCCACTTTAGTGGTGGGAGTATATTTTCTTCTGGTTTGGTTCTCCGGGGAAACAGACAATGGGATTCAAAATAGCCCCATAGTCCTGCTCACTAGGGTTGAGCGAAACGGGTCGGCAATTTTCAGAAGTCGCCGACTTTTGGCAAAGTCGGGTTTCATGAAACCCGACCCCTGTGTGGGGTCGGCCATGAAGTCGGCGATCTTCTGAATCTGGAATCGGAATTCCGATACCGATTCCCGATATGTTTAAGATATCGGGAATTGGTATCGGAATTCAGATTTAAGTGTAAAATAAAGAATTAAAATAAAAAATATCGCTATACTTACCCTCTGACGGGCCCTGGTACTAACCGGGAACCTTCCTTCCTTAGAATCAGCCCCTTCCAGGACCTTGCGGTGACGTCGCGGTGACGTCGCGGCTTGTGATTGGTCGCGCGGCCGCCCATGTGACCGCTCGCGCGACCAATCACAAGCCGCGACATCACCGTGACGTCACCGAAGGTCCTGGAAGGGCTGATTCTTAGGAAGGAAGGCTGCCGGATCGAAGCCGAGGGTGAGTATATTCCTATTAGGTATATACTCACCCTCGGACACGCCCTGCTTCTTTCCGGCAGCCTTCCTTCCTAAGAATCAGCCCTTCCAGGACCTTCGGTGACGTCATGGTGACGTCGCGGCTTGTGATTGGCCGCACGAGCGGTCACATGGGCGGCCGCGCGACCAATCACAAGCCGCGACGTCACCGCGACGTCACCGCAAGGTCCTGGAAGGCTGATTCTAAGGAAGGAAGGTTCCCGGTTAGTACCAGGGCCCGTCAGAGGGTAAGTATAGCGATATTTTTTATTTTAATTCTTTATTTTACACTTAAATATGGATCCCAGGGCTTGAAGGAGAGTTTCTGCTCCTTCAGACCCTGGGAACCATTGGAAACCCAATGCACTGCATTAGGTTTCGAGTTTCGGCCGACCCCGACTTTTTTATAGGATCGGCCGATTTCACTCGACCCGACTTTTGAAAAAGTCGGGTTTCGTGAAACCCGACCCGATCCTATAAAAGTAAAGGTCGCTCAACCCTACTGCTCACTATTATTGGCATCCCTTCATTTTTTCATAGACTGTACAATATCTTCAGAAATAAATGCAGGAAAAGACAACACACACTGGCGCTCACCACGAAAGGGGGCAGAAGGGTGGTGACAGGAAGAATAGACGGTAGATTGGGCACCCCTAGCTGCTGGAAACACAAAACAGGATCTGTGCCTATCCTGGGAAAGAAATATAAACTAAATTGTCACAAGATGACAGGGTGAAACCGCACTCAGGGGTGAATGCTGCGTGGTGATGGGCGGCAAGTAGCTGATATCTAGGTTCGGGGGGTCACCACAGCCACGACTGCAACTTGATACCCTGCACAACTACTGTTAAAGGATTATTAGGAATAACGTCAAGAATGCATGTGTATGTATGCATAAAAACTGTAATACAGGGTGAAGCTTACCAAATGTCTAGCTGCACTTGTGGTTCCACTGCGGAAGTTTATATATATCTTCAGATATAAATGGAAATGTACCAAAGTTATTTCCTCAGGATTTTTTTCAATTAGTGATCCAAAGTAGTCTAATAATAAAACATTGTTTTTCAACTTAGATGTTGCAATTTTAAAGAAGAAACGGAATAAGCAGCATGTGCCGCAATAAAGGCACCCCTAAATTGTACTTGGTTGCACAACCTTTGGCAAGGATGACCGTCTCCAAACGTTTCTTGTAGCCATCTATAAGTGTCTTGCACTTCTCAGCTGGTATTTTCTCCCACTCTTCCTTTGCATTTTGTTCAAGCTCTTGAATATTTGCATGGTTCTTTTTCCCAATGGCAGATTTCAGCTCACTCCAAAGATTTTCAATGGGATTGAGGTCAGGACTCATTGTGTCACGACACAGCTGTCAAGTGACCTGGGACCAGGGGCTCCTTTCCTGGCCCTAACACTAGGGGGTGCCCTAGCTCGCCCTGTTCCCCAGGATACTTCAAATAGCAAAGATGCTGGGGCCTCCACCCTTGCCTTATCTCCTAAGTTAGCCCCCCGTCTGTCCCCTTCTCCCACCCAGTGAAGAGGGGGCGCTACTGTGCACAACAGTCCACTAACCTAACAAACGGGGCAACAAAATCAATGGGAAACTGAAAACTCCACACACACAAAATATTCGCTCACATATAACAGAGGAATCCACCAGGGTGTGCAGGAAGGGGAAGAAAGCAAAACAGGGAAGGATAAGGGATTATCAAATGTACAAACCAAACAATAGTCGCTTATAACTCCTCCAGCACTCTTTCTCATACCAACTTCTCTCCCTTCTTTTGTCAAGAAGCAAGAGCTAACTCTGACCAGGACTTGGTAATAGAGCCCAGATTTTATAGGGAAAAGGAGTGGCTAACCGAGCACAGCTGGACACAGGGATTTCCAGCATGGCCGATTAACCCCTGTGTGTCACGGGGATACTGGGTAGAGTACAACTGATTACCCGGGCCCCTGCAATATCCCTCAGGCTAGGGAAACCCTGTCTGTCCCTCTCCCAGAGTTTACACTGATGGTGTGCATGTCTGGGCCACCAGCCTGACCCTATCTCCTGTTTCAGCCCTAAGCTAAAACCACCACCCGCCACCCAGTGAAGAGACCACACACCAATCCCCACAGAAAGCACAGACAGGGAAAACTGAAAAACGCACCACGCCGCAGTCACACGAGAAAACACTGTAATGTGCACAGGGCAAAACAATACAAATATAGGAAGGAGAAATATAACGAAAGGTAATACACCACCAGATACGATATTTCCCCTCCTAGAAAACCACTCCAGACCGATATCACCAGGCACAAGACACAAGCTATAATCGGCGTCGCCTCAAAGACCAGCACGAATATTTAAAGGCCGTGGGCGTGACCTGTTATGATATGGTGGTGTAAGAGCAGCATGAGATGTACTCTGGAGAAGGTGGTACCTGTACTGACCGCAGACCCTGAACTTAACACCGCAACTAGAAGTAGCCGTGGAATGTACCTATCACTCCCTAGACATCTCGACACAGCCGGAGGACTAATTACCCCTAGAGATAGAAAAGGGAAAACTATCTTGCCTCAGAGAAAATTCCCAAAGGATAGCCAGCCCCCCACAAATATTGACTGTGAGAGGAGAGGGAAAAAACATACACAGACTGAAATCAGAATTTAGCAAAGGAGGCCACTTCTAGCTAAATAGAAAGGATAGGACAGAGTACTATGCGGTCAGTATTAAAACACTAGAAAATATCCACCACAGAAAATACAAAAATCTCCACAGCTAACTAAAGATATGGAGGGTATATCTGCAACTCCAGAGATACCAGCTTGGCTAAACAAATCCTTATTCAGACCAAGCTGGACAAGACAAAAACATGGAAAAGAACTGAACAATAAGGCCACAGCATGTGGACAGCAAAAATCAAGGCCAGAACTTATCTTTGTTGAAAGGAACAGCAAAGCAGGAGAGAGCAGGCAAGGATGTGAATCCTCCAGGAACAATGGACAACTGGCACTGACTAAAGGGTCAAGCAAGGCTAAATAGCCAAGTCAGGATTGCAAAAACTTGACACATCTGATGAATGCTGCGATCCAGAGACAGCAGCACTACCACTTATAACCACCGGAGGGAGCCCAAGAGCAGAATTCACAACAGTACCCTCCCTTGAGGAGGGGTCACCGAACCCTCACCAGAGCCCCCAGGCCGATCCGGACGAGCCAAATGAAAGGCACAAACCAAATCCTCAGCATTGAACATCGGAGGCAACAACCCAAGAATTATCCTCCTGGCCATAACCCTTCCATTTGACAAGAAACTGAAGCTTCCGCCTCGAAAAACGAGAATCCAAAATCTTCTCAACCACATACTCCAACTCCCCATCAATCAACTCCGGGGCAGGAGGATCAACAGAGGGAACAACGGGCACTACATATTTCCGCAACAAAGATCTATGAAAAACATTATGGATGGAAAAAGAGGCTGGAAGGGCCAAACGAAAAGACACTGGATTGATAATCTCAGAAATCCTATAAGGGCCAATAAACCGAGGCTTAAACTTAGGGGAAGAAACCTTCATAGGAACATGACGGGAAGACAACCAGACCAAATCCCCAACCCGAAGCCGGGAACCAACACACCGACGACGGTTAGCAAAACGCTGAGCCCCCTCCTGAGACAACACCAAATTGTCAACAACATGAGCCCAAATTTGCTGCAACCTGTCAACCACAGAGTCCACCCCAGGACAATCAGAAGGCTCAACCTGCCCCGAAGAAAAACGAGGATGAAAACCAGAGTTTCAAAAGAAGGGTGAAACCAAGGTAGCAGAACTAGCCCGATTATTAAGGGCAAACTCGGCCAATGGCAAGAAAGCCACCCAATCATCCTGATCAGCAGACACAAATCATCCCAAATAAGTTTCCAAAGTCTGATTAGTTCGCTCGGTTTGGCCATTTGTCTGAGGATGAAACGCGGAAGAAAAAGACAAATCAATGCCCAGCCTAGCGCAAAAGGCCCGCCAAAACCTAGAAACAAAATGGGAACCTCTGTCGGACACAATATTCTCCGGAATGCCATGCAAACGAACCACATGCTGAAAAAACAACGGAACCAAATCAGAAGAGGAAGGCAACTTAGGCAAAGGTACCAAATGAACCATCTTAGAAAACCAGTCACAAACCACCCAGATAACCAACATCCTCTGGGAAACCGGAAGATCCGAAATAAAATCCATAGAAATATGCGTCCAAGGCCTCTCAGGGACCGGCAAAGGCAAAAGCAACCCACTAGCGTGGGAACAGCAAGGCTTGGCCCGCGCACAAGTCCCACAGGACTGCACAAAAGAACGCACATCCCGTGACAAAGAAGGCCACCAAAAGGACCTACCAACCAAATCTCTGGTCCCGAAAATCCCAGGATGACCAGCCAACACAGAACAATGAACCTCCGAAATCACTTTACTAGTCCATCTGTCAGGAACAAACAGTTTCCCCACTGGACAGCGGTCAGGTTTATCAGCCTGAAATTCCTGAAGAACCCGTCGTAAATCAGGGGAGATGGCAGAAAGAATCACCCCTTCCTTCAGAATGCCGACCGGCTTAAGGACCCCAGGAGAATCAGGCAAAAAGCTCCTAGAGAGGGCATCAGCCTTAACCTTCTTAGAACCCAGAAGATACGAGACCACAAAATCAAAATGGGAGAAAAACAGGGACCATCGGGCCTGTCTAGGATTCAACCGTTTGGCAGACTCGAGGTAAATCAGATTCTTATGATCGGTCAAGACCACAATACGGTGCTTGGCCCCCTCAAGCCAATGTCGCCACTCCTCAAATGCCCACTTCATAGCCAACAACTCACGATTGCCGACATCATAATTGCGTTCCGCAGGCGAAAACTTTCGAGAAGAGAAGGCACACGGTTTCATCAAGGAACCATCAGAATTCCTCTGAGACAAAACGGCCCTTGCCCCAATCTCAGAAGCGTCAACCTCAACCTGAAAAGGAAGAGAAACATCCGGCTGACGCAACACAGGGGCAGAAGTAAATTGGCGTTTAAGCTCCTGAAAGGCAGAAACAGCCACAGAGGGCCAAATCGTCACATCAGCACCTTTCTTCGTCAAATCAGTCAGGGGTTTAACCACACTGGAGAAGTTGGCAATGAAACGGCGATAAAAATTACAAAGCCCAAAAATTCTGAAGGCTCTTCACGGATGTGGGCTGGATCCAATCATGAAAGGCCTGAACCTTAACCGGATCCATTTCTATAGATGAGGGAGAAAAAATGAAGCCCAAAAAAGAAATCTTCTGTACTCCAAAGAGGCACTTAGACCCCTTCACAAACCAGGCATTATCACGAAGGATCTGAAATACCATCCTGACTGGTTTCACATGAGACTCCCAATCATCTGAAAAAATCAAAATATCATCCAAATATACAATCATGAATTTATCAAGATAATTCCAAAATATATCATGCATGAAGGACTGAAACACAGATGGAGCATTAGAGAGTCCGAATGGCATCACAAGGTATTCAAAATGACCTTTGGGCGTATTAAACGCAGTTTTCCATTCGTCACCCTGCTTAATACGAACAAGATTATATGCCCCTCGAAGGTCAATCTTAGTAAACCAACTAGCCCCCTTAATCCTAGCAAACAGATCAGAAAGCAAAGGCAAAGGGTATTGGAATTTGACTGTGACCTTATTCAAGAGGCGATAATCAATACAGGGTCTCAATGAGCCATCTTTTTTGGCAACAAAAAAAAAAACGGCTCCCAATGGTGAAGAAGATGGCCGAATATGCCCCTTCTCCAAGGACTCCTTAACATAGCTCCGCATGGCGGTATGTTCTGGCACAGACAGGTTGAAAAGTCGGCCCTTAGGGAACTTACAGCCTGGAATCAAGTCAATAGCACAATCACAGTGCCTATGCGGTGGAAGGGAACTGGACTTGGGCTCATTGAATACATCCTGGAAATCTGACAAAAACTCAGGAATTTCAGAAGAGGGGGAGGAGGCAATTGACATCAAAGGAACGTCACCATGAACCCCCTGACAACCCCAACTAGTCACAGACATAGATTTCCAATCTAACACCGGATTATGCACCTGTAACCATGGGAAACCCAGCACAATAGCATCATGCAAATTATGCAACACCAAAAAACGACAATCTTCCTGATGGGCTGGCGCCATGCACATGGTCAGCTGTGTCCAAAACTGAGGTTTATTTTTAGCCAACGGTGTAGCATCAATGCCCCTCAAAGGAATAGGACTCTGCAAAGGCTGCAAGGGGAAACCACAACATCTGGCAAATTCTAAGTCCATTAAGTTTAGAGCGGCGCCTGAATCCACAAATGCCATGACAAAAAATGACGATAATGAGCAGATCAGGGTCACAGATAACAGAAATTTAGGTTGTACAGTACTGATGGTAACAGAACTAGCGATTCTCTTGGTACGCTTAGGGCAATCAGAAATAACATGAGCAGAATCGCCGCAGTAAAAACACAACCTATTCTGACGTCTGAATCCTTGTCGTTCAGCTCTAGACACAATCCTATCACACTGCATAGGCTCAGGACTCCGCTCGGAAGACAATGCCATAGTGTGCACAACTCTGCGCTCGCGCAAGCGCCGATCAATCTGAATGGCCAGAGACATAGAATCACTCAGACCAGCAGGCGTGGGGAACCCCACCATAACATCTTTAACGGATTCAGAAAGACCCTTTCTGAAAATTGCCGCCAAGGCATCCTCATTCCATTTAGTCAGTACAGACCATTTTCTAAATTTCTGGCAATATGATTCTGCCGCTTCTTGACCCTGACACATGGCCAACAAGGTCTTCTCAGCATGATCCACTGAATTAGGTTCATCATAC
Source organism: Ranitomeya variabilis (assembly GCF_051348905.1). Classification (NCBI taxonomy): domain Eukaryota; kingdom Metazoa; phylum Chordata; class Amphibia; order Anura; family Dendrobatidae; genus Ranitomeya; species Ranitomeya variabilis. The sequence goes on along the minus strand of NC_135239.1, from coordinate 78,590,665 downwards.
AATAACCCAAGCGCCTGAAAAAAGGTGTCTACATTAAGCAACGCCGGATTCCCAGGTTCCAGGGCAAATGCCCAATCCTGGGGGTCACCACGCAGCAGAGATATAACAATTTTAACCTGCTGGATGGGATCACCAGAGGAACTGGGTTTCAGAGCAAAAAACAGTTTACAGTTATTTTTAAAGCTCAAAAATTTGGACCTGTCCCCAAGAAACAAATCAGGAGTTGGAATTCTAGGCTCTAAAACCGGAGTTTGAACGATATAATCGGAAATACCCTGTACTCTAGCAGCAAGTTGATCCACACGAGAAGCCAATCCCTGAACATCCATACCAGCGCCGAACTCCTGAGCCACCCAGAGGTAAAGAGGGAAAAAAAAAACACAACAGACTACAGAAAAAAAAATGGCTCAGCACTTTCCTTCCCTTCTTCTGAGATGCGGTTAACTCATTGTTGGCCTGTTGTACTGTTATGATCTGGTGGCCTAAGAGCAGCATGAGACGTACTCTGGAGAAGGTGGTACCTGTACTGACCGCAGACCCTGAACTTAACACCGCAACTAGAAGTAGCCGTGGAATGTACCTATCACTCCCTAGACATCTCGACACAGCCGGAGGACTAATTACCCCTAGAGATAGAAAAGGGAAAACTATCTTGCCTCAGAGAAAATTCCCAAAGGATAGCCAGCCCCCCACAAATATTGACTGTGAGAGGAGAGGGAAAAAACATACACAGACTGAAATCAGAATTTAGCAAAGGAGGCCACTTCTAGCTAAATAGAAAGGATAGGACAGAGTACTATGCGGTCAGTATTAAAATACTAGAAAATATCCACCACAGAAAATACAAAAATCTCCACAGCTAACTAAAGATATGGAGGGTATATCTGCATCTCCAGAGATACCAGCTTGGCTAAACAAATCCTTATTCAGACCAAGCTGGACAAGACAAAAACATGGAAAAGAACTGAACAATAAGGCCACAGCATGTGGACAGGAAAAATCAAGGCCAGAACTTATCTTTGTTGAAAGGAACAGCAAAGCAGGAGAGAGCAGGCAAGGATGTGAATCCTCCAGGAACAATGGACAACTGGCACTGACAAAAGAGTCAAGCAAGGCTAAATAGCCCAGTCAGGATTGCAAAAACTTGACACACCTGATGAATGCTGCGATCCAGAGACAGCAGCACTACCACTTATAACCACCGAAGGGAGCCCTAAAGCAGAATTCACAACAGTGACCCATCCTAATTACAAGCTAGATTAACCCCGAGTAAGCTGGATAAAGTCTGGCCAACCCCACTGAGCGAGTAGTGGACGTAAGTGGAATTACCGCTGTCTGTCAGACGCCCTAGTGTGAACAGCATCCGACATGACAGTACCCCACCTTCTACGAGGGACCCCAGGGCCCTCACGACTTATAGGACCCAGCTTGTCTGGATGGCGGCGATGAAACATACTGACCAGCCGGTCCGCATGTATGTCCGAGGCTGGTAACCAGGACCTCTCTTCCGGCCCATAACCACGCCAATGTACCAGGTACTGTAATGTGCGGTGCACTACTCGAGAATCGACCACCTTGGAGACTTCAAACTCCAAATTGCCATCCACCAAGACTGGAGGTGGCATAGGCACCGTGTCCACAGAACCCACCACCTTTTTTAACAAAAATCTGTGGAACACGTTGTGAATTTTATATACCGTAGGGAGCGCCAAACGGTAGGCTACTGGGTTAATGATGGCGACAACCCTAAATGGACCAACAAACCTTGGACCCAATCTCAAAGATGGAATCTTGAGTTTTATGCTTTTTGTGGACAACCACACCAAGTCACCCACACTCAGGTCCAGACCTGTCACACATTTACTGTCAGCCACTCGTTTGTACCTTGCACCTACACTCAACAGGCGCTGTTTTACTTTCCTCCAAACAGAGGACAGTTGTGCTCCCAAGAAGTCCTCCTCCATGGAAACTCCCGACCATGGCCTACTGGATACCTCGAGAGGAAGCAGTGTGCCAGCAGGACGGGAGCGGGGCGTCCTAGCCCTAGCGCACGTGGTACATGCTGACACGTATGAAACCACGTCCTTTCGGATTTTGGGCCACCAAAACCGACGCGACACCAACTCCAAAGTACCCCTAACCCCTGGGTGACCAGCCAGGACAGCATCATGATGCTCAGCCAAAATCTTTAGGCGAAGATGGAGCGGTACAAACGATTTGTTAACGGGAGGTTCTGGTGGTACTTCCTCCTGAGCCTCGGCAACCTCAGCCTCAAACTCTGTCGTGATAGCCGAGACCACTACACCTTTTGGGAGGATGGGTACCGGTTCTTCCCGAGGTTCTTCCCCCGGAAAACACCTGGACAAAGCATCCGCCTTAGAGTTCTTAGACCCAGGTCGGGGCACTTCTGAACAACCCCTCTCAGAAAACACATCTGCGAAATCCAGCAGAGACTCAGGAATACTAGGAGTCACAGCGGAAACACATGTGGCCAGGCAATTCTCCTGGCAGAATCCGTTCCACTGGATGATGTCCTGGGTTTTCCGGTCAATCACCGGGTTGTGCATAGCCAACCATGGAAAACCCAGAACCACTTGTGCAGGCAGATTACTGAGTACCCTACATGTAACTTGCTCCGAATGTAGGGCCCCAATGTGGAGTTTAACCTCAGCCACAAACTCAGTAATCTCCCCCTGTGAGAGAGGAGCGGCATTGATGGTGACCACCCGGATAGGATGAGGCAGTTTTTTGATCCTGAAACCGGCTGTGCGCACAAACTCCTCATCAATAAGATTGGAGGCAGAACCACTATCCACAAACACAGTGATTGGCAGCTCTCTGCCAGCGACCATAGCTTTGGCAGGGAGCATGCATTGAGAAACCACAATGGAGGATAGACATAAGTTCATATTGGCCTCCTCCACACCCTCTGAGCTTAAAAGTTTTTCCGCCGTTGCACTTTTCTTAGATAGCAGAGGACAAGTATTGACATAATGACCAGTTTTACCACAGCAAAAACAGGCTCTCTGCTTCTTGAGCAAAGGGGCACAATGCTTCACATGTGACACCCCTGCAATTTGCATAGGCTCCGTGGGCTCACCTGCAGCAACCTCACGTGTACCTACGCTCTCTCCCATAGGCAGCGTCTCTTGCACCCCCTGACGCAGACGGCGATCAATGCGGATAACAAGACTCATAGCGGATTCTAGAGAAGCAGGAGTCTCGTACCTCAGAAGGGCTTTTTTAACCTTTCCTGAAACCCCATGAACAAACTGACTTCGCAGCGCAGGATCATTCCACTGTGTATCTACCGACCAGCGGCGAAATTCAGAACAGTAATCCTCCGCCATACGCTCCCCCTGGCGGATATTGCGAATTTTAGATTCTGCTAGACCCATTCTGTCAGGATCCTCATAAATGAGTCCAAGAGCAGAAAAAAAACTCTCCACTGAGTTATATGCAGCAGAATCAAATGGTAAAGAAAACGCCCATTCTTGAGGATCCCCGTTCAGTAATGACAACACTAGGCCCACACTCTGAGCCTCATTACCTGAGGAGATCGGACGCATACGAAAATATAGTTTACAAGATTCATGAAAAGTAACAAATTTACTGCGTTCCCCAGCAAACCTTTCAGGCAAAGGAAACTTTGGCTCAGCAACTCTGCCTGCAGATTCAGCTTGCAGTTTAGATACTACTAGACCCTGATGCTGAACTGCCCCCTTCAGTTCAGTGACCTGCAAGGACAGCGCCTCCAACTGGCAGGTTATGGAAGTCATGGGATCCATGACATAAACCCCCCCCTTTTTTTTTCTTTTAAGGGGATTACCCGGGCCCCTGCAATATCCCTCAGGCTAGGGAAACTCTGTCTGTCCCTCTCCCAGAGTTTACACTGATAGTGTGCATGTCTGGGCCGCCAGTCTGACCCTATCTCCTGTTGTGAATTCCGCTCTTGGGCTCCCTCCAGTGGTTGTAAGTAGCACTTTTGTGAGTTCTGCTCTTGGGCTCCCTCCTGTGGTTTTGAGTGGTATAGCTGCTTCTTGGATTTAGCATCAGCAGCTGCTTCCACTGATCGTCTTTCTGGCTCGGCTATTTTAGTCTGGCCTTATCCCTCAATCATTGCCAGTTGTCAATTGTTCCTGCTTGGAGTCATTGCTCTTTTGGATTTCCCTGACACTCTGACCCATTCAGCAAAGATAAGTCCTTGCTTGTCCTTTTGCAGTCCACTTGTTGTGGACTTATTGTTCAGCACATTCTATGTTTTGCTCATTTGTCCAGCTTATCAGTATGGATCTATTCAGCTAAGCTGGAAGCTCTGGGCAGCAGATTTTGCCCTCCACACCTTTAGTCATGTGTGGAGATTTTTGCATTTCTCTGTGGTGGACTTTTTCTAGTTTTTATTACTGACCGCACAGTGTTCTTTCCTGTACTATCTATCTAGCTAGAAGTGGCCTCCTTTGCTAAATCTTGTTTCATACTACGTATGTCATTGCCTTCTCCTCTCACAGTCATTATTTGTGGGGGGCTGTCCTATCCTTTGGGGATTTTCTCTGAGGCAAGATAGCTTTCCTGTTTTTACCTTTAGGGGTAGCTAGTTCTCCGGCTGTGACGAGGTGTCCAGGGAGTGACAGGAACATCCCACGGCTACTGCTAGTGTTGTGTTAATATCAGGAACTGCGGTCTGTATAGTTACCACCTGCTCAGAGCTAGTCGCATGTCGCTTCTAAACCATCAGTCCATAACAGTACAACTGGCCAAAAATGAGTTGAATGCATCTCAAAAGAAGGAAAAGAAAAAGAGTTCTGAGCCATTTTTTTTTCTTTAGTCTGTTTTGTCTTTTTCTTTCCTCTTAATCTCTGGGTGGTTCAGGATTTGGGTGCGGACATGGATGTTCAGGGTTTGTTTTCTCGTGTGGATCAGCTTGCTGCAAGAGTACAGACTATCCAAGATTATGTTGTTCAGACTCCAGCCTTAGAGCCTAGAATTCCTACTCCAGATTTGTTTTACGGGGATAGATCTAAGTTTTTGAACTTTAAAAATAACTGCAAATTGTTTTTTGCTCTGAAACCCCGTTCCTCTGGTAACCCCACTCAGCAAGTTAAAATAGTTATTTCTCTGCTGCGTGGTGACCCTCAGGACTGGGCATTCTCCCTTGAGTCAGGGGATCCGGCATTGCTTAATGTAGATACATTTTTTCAATTGCTCGGATTATTGTATGACGATTGACGAACCTAACTCTGTGGATCATGCGGAAAAAACCTTGTTGGCCCTGTGCCAGGGTCAGGAAGCGGCAGAATTATACTGCCAGAAATTTAGAAAATGGTCTGTGCTTACTAAATGGAATGAGGACGCTCTGGCAGCAATTTTCAGAAAGGGTCTTTCTGAAGCCCTTAAAGATGTTATGGTGGGGTTCCTCACGCCGGTTGGTTTGAGCGAATCTATGTCTCTAGCCATTCAGATTGATCGGTGCCTGCGCGAGCGCAAAGTGGTGCACCATATGGCAGCATCCTCTGAACAGAGTCCTGAGCCTATGCAATGTGATAGGATTCTGACTAGAGCTGAACAGAGGGGATACAGACGTCAGAATGGGCTGTGTTTTTACTGTGGTAATTCTGCTCATACTATTTCTGATTGCCCTAAGCGTATTAAGAGGGTCGCTAGATCTGTTACCATTAGTACTGTACAGCCTAAGTTTCTCCTGTCTGTGACTCTGATTTGCTCATTGTCATCTTTCTCTGTCATGGCATTTGTGGATTCAGGCGCTGCCCTGAATTTAATGGACTTAGAATTCGCCAGGCGCTGTGGTTTTTCTTTGCAGCCTTTGCAGAGCCCTATTCCTTTGAGGGGTATTGATGCTACACCGTTGGCCAAGAATAAACCTCAGTATTGGACTCAGCTGACTATGTGCATGGCTCCAGCACATCAGGAAGATTGTCGTTTTCTGGTGTTGCATAATTTACATGATGTTGTTGTACTGGGTTTTCCATGGTTACAAGTACACAATCCAGTGTTGGATTGGAAATCGATGTCTGTGACTAGTTGGGGTTGTCAAGGGGTACATAGTGACGTTCCTTTAATGTCTATTTCCTCTTCCCCCTCTTCTGATGTTCCTGAATTTTTGTCAGATTTCCAGGATGTATTCGATGAGCCCAAGTCCAGTTCCCTTCTTCCACATAGGGACTGTGATTGCGCTATTGACTTGGTTCCTGGCTGTAAGTTCCCTAAGGGCCGACTCTTCAATCTGTCTTCACCAGAGCATGCGCCATGCGGAACTATGTTAAGGAGTCTTTAGAGAAGGGGCATATTCGGCCGTCTTCATCACCATTGGGAGCGGGATTCTTTTTTGTTGCCAAGAAGGATGGCTCCTTGAGACCCTGTATTGATTATCGCCTTCTTAATAAGATCACGATCAAATTCAAAATACCCTTTACCTTTGCTCTCTGATTTGTTTGCTCGGATTAAGAGGGCTAGTTGGTTTACCAAGATTGACCTTCGAGGGGCATATAATCTTGTTCGTATTAAACAGGGTGACGAATGGAAAACTGCATTTAATACGCCCGAAGGCCATTTTGAATACCTGGTGATGCCTTTCGGGCTTTCTAATGCTCCTTCTGTATTTCAGTCCTTCATGCATGATATTTTCCGCAGTTATCTTGATAAATTCTTGATTGTGTATTTGGATGATATTTTGATTTTTTCCAATGATTGGGAGTCTCACGTGAAGCAGGTCAGGATGGTATTCCAGATCCTACGTGATAATGCTCTATTTGTGAAGGGGTCTAAGTGCCTATTTGGAGTTCAGAAGGTCTCTTTTTTGGGGTTTATTTTTTCTCCTTCGTCTATAGAAATGGATCCTGTTAAGGTCCAAGCCATTCATGACTGGATTCAACCAACATCTGTGAAGAGCCTTCAGAAATTTTTTGGCTTTGCTAATTTTTATCTCCGTTTCATTGCCAACTTCTCTAGTGTGGTTAAGCCCCTGACCGATTTGACAAAGAAGGGCGCTGATGTGACAAATTGGTCCTCTGAGGCTGTTGAGGCCTTTCAGGAGCTTAAGCGCCGATTTACTTCTGCCCCTGTCTTGCGTCAGCCTGATGTGTCTCTTCCTTTTCAGGTTGAGGTTGACGCTTCTGAGATTGGGACAGGGGCCGTTTTGTCACAGAGGAATTCTGATGGTTCCTTGATGAAACCATGTGCCTTCTTTTCCCGAAAGTTTTCGCCTGCGGAACGCAATTATGATGTCGGCAATCGGGAGTTATTGGCTATGAAGTGGGCATTTGAGGAGTGGCGACATTGGCTTGAGGGAGCCAAGCACCGCGTTGTGGTCTTGACCGATCATAAGAATCTGATTTACCTCGAGTCGGCCAAGCGGCTGAACCCTAGACAGGCTCGATGGTCCCTGTTTTTCTCCCGTTTCGATTTTGTGGTCTCGTATCTTCCGGGATCTAAGAATGTTAAGGCGGATGCCCTCTCTAGGAGTTTTTTGCCTGATTCTCCTGGAGTTCTTGAGCCGGTTGGCATTCTGAAGGAAGGGGTGATTCTTTCTGCCATCTCCCCTGATTTACGGCGGGTGCTTCAGGAATTTCAGGCTGATAAACCTGACCGCTGTCCTGTGGGGAAGCTGTTTGTTCCTGATAGATGGACAAGTAAGGTAATTTCTGAGGTCCATTGTTCGGTGTTGGCCGGTTATCCTGGGATTTTTGGTACCAGAGATTTGGTTGCTAGGTCCTTTTGGTGGCCATCCTTGTCGCGGGATGTGCGTTCTTTTGTGCAGTACTGTGGGATCTGTGCCCGGGCTAAGCCTTGCTGTTCCCGCGCTAGTGGGTTGCTTTTGCCTTTGCCTGTCCCTGAGAGGCCCTGGACGCATATTTCCATGGATTTTATTTCGGATCTTCCTGTGTCTCAGAGGATGTCTGTTATCTGGGTGGTTTGTGACCGGTTCTCTAAAATGGTCCATTTGGTACCTTTGCCTAAATTGCCTTCCTCCTCTGATTTGGTTCCATTGTTTTTTCAGCATGTGGTTCGTTTGCATGGCATTCCGGAGAATATTGTGTCTGACAGAGGTTCCCAGTTTGTTTCCAGGTTTTGGCGGTCCTTTTGTGCTAGGATGGGCATTAATTTGTCTTTTTCTTCGGCGTTCCATCCTCAGACAAATGGCCAAACTGAGCGAACTAATCAAACCTTGGAAACCTATTTGAGATGCTTTGTGTCTGCTGATCAGGATGATTGGGTGGCTTTCTTGCCGTTGGCCGAGTTTCCCCTTAATAATCGGGCCAGTTCGGCTACTTTGGTTTCGCCTTTTTTTTGTAATTTTGGTTTCCATCCTCGTTTTTCTTCAGGGCAGGTTGAGCCTTCTGATTGTCCTGGGGTTGATTCTGTGATGGACAGGTTACAGCAGATTTGGACTCATGTGGTAGACAGTTTGACGTTGTCTCAGGAAAAGGCTCAGCGTTTTGCTAACCGCCGTCGGTGTGTTGGTCCTCGGCTTCGTGTGTGGGGGATTTAGTCTGGTTATCTTCTCGTCATGTTCCTATGAAGGTTTCTTCCCCTAAGTTCAAGCCTCGGTTTATTGGTCCTTATAAGATTTCTGAGATTATCAATCCAGTGTCTTTTCATTTAGCCCTTCCAGCCTCTTTTGCCATCCACAATGTTTTCCATAGATCTTTGTTGCGGAGATATGTGGTACCCGTGGTTCCCTCTGTTGATCCTCCTGCCCCGGTGTTGGTTGAGGGGGAGTTGGAATATGTGGTTGAAAAAAATTTGGATTCTCGTTTTTCGAGGCGGAGGCTTCAGTATCTTGTCAAGTGGAAGGGTTATGGCCAGGAGGATAATTCTTGGGTGGTTGCCTCCGATGTCCATGCCGCCGATTTGGTTCGTGCTTTACACTTGGCTCGTCCTGATCGGCCTGGGGGCTCTGGTGAGGGTTCGGTGACCCCTCCTCAAGGGGAGGGTACTGTTGTGAATTCCGCTCTTGGGCTCCCTCCGGTGCTTGTAAGTAGCACTTTTGTGAGTTCTGCTCTTGGGCTCCCTCATGTGGTTTTGAGTGGTATAGCTGCTTCTTGGATTTAGCATCAGCAGTTGCTTCCACTGATCGTCTTTCTGGCTCGGCTATTTTAGTCTGGCCTTATCCCTCAATCATTGCCAGTTGTCAATTGTTCCTGCTTGGAGTCATTGCTCTTTTGGATTTCCCTGACACTCTGACCCTTTCAGCAAAGATAAGTCCTTGCTTGTCCTTTTGCAGCCCACTTGTTGTGGACTTATTGTTCAGCACATTCTATGTTTTGCTCATTTGTCCAGCTTATCAGTATGGATCTATTCAGCTAAGCTGGAAGCTCTGGGCAGCAGATTTTGCCCTCCACACCTTTAGTCATGTGTGGAGATTTTTGCATTTCTCTGTGGTGGACTTTTTCTAGTTTTTATTACTGACCGCACAGTGTTCTTTCCTGTACTATCTATCTAGCTAGAAGTGGCCTCCTTTGCTAAATCTTGTTTCATACTACGTATGTCATTGCCTTCTCCTCTCACAGTCATTATTTGTGGGGGGCTGTCCTATCCTTTGGGGATTTTCTCTGAAGCAAGATAGCTTTCCTGTTTCTACCTTTAGGGGTAGCTAGTTCTCCGGCTGTGACGAGGTATCCAGGAAGTGACAGGAACATCCCACGGCTACTGCTAGAGTTGTGTTAAGATCAGGAACTGCGGTCTGTATAGTTACCTGTTGTGGATTCTGTTTTTGGGCTCCCTCTGGTGGTTACAACTGGTACTGGGTGACTTTGGTGGGTTGCGGTCTCTGGTTTCCACCTGTCCATCAGTGGCTGGGTGTTTCCTATTTAACCTGGCTTTCCTGTCATTCCCTTGCCGGCTATCAATGTATCAGTGTGTGTCTCTGTTACCTGCTCCTAGGCCTTCAAGACAAGCTAAGTCTGTATTTCCCTGTTTCATGATTGCTTTCATGTTTTTTTAGTCCAGCTTGCAGATATGTAATTCTCTGCTGCTGGTTGCTCTAGTGGGCTGAAATTACCACTCATGTACCATGAGTTGGCACATGAGTTCAAGTAATTTCAGGATGGTATTTTGAAGGGTTTTTCAGCTGACCGCGCAGTTCACCTTTTGTATCCTCTGCTATCTAGCTTAAGCGGGCCTCATTTTGCTGAATCTGTTTTCATAACTACGTTTGTGCCTTCCTCTCATTTCACCGTCATTATATGTGGGAGGCGGCTATCTCTGTGGGAATATTTCTCTGGAGGCAAGTGAGGTCTGATATTCTTCTGATAGGGGAAGCTAGATCTCCGGCTGGCGCGAGACGTCTAGGGGCCCCCCAGGAACGTCCCCCGGCTACTGTTAGTTGAGTGTTGAGGTTCAGGATCGCGGTCAGCTCAGGTTCCATCACCCTAGAGCTCGTCCTGTTTTTGCAAGTGTTATGTTGACAAATTCCCTGCCATTGGGAATCATGACAGTATAGCCGGCCCACAAAGTGTTAATTGTTTGGGCTGAAGCAGGAGAAAAAGAAGTGTTGAAGGGAATTTTTTTTTTTTTCCCTCAGAGTTTTGCTGCCTAGCCCTTAATTGCTGTCTAGCTGCTTCTTACCTCCTCTTAACCCTTGAATGGCTCTGACCTTAGCTGTTTAACATGGATGTCCAGAGTTTGGCTTCCAGCCTGAATAATCTTGCTGTAAAAGTTCAAAATATACAGGATTTTGTTGTTCACACTCCTATGTCTGAACCTAGAATTCCTATTCCAGAGTTTTTTTCTGGAGATAGATCTACCTTCCTGAATTTCAGGAACAATTGCAAATTGTTTCTTTCTTTGAAATCTCGCTCCTCTGGAGACCCTGCTCAGCAGGTCAAGATTGTAATATCTTTCCTGCGGGGCGACCCTCAGAATTGGGCATTTGCATTGGCACCAGGGGATCCTGCATTGCTCAGTGTGGATGCGTTTTTTCTGGCACTGGGATTGCTCTATGAGGAACCTAACCTGGAGATTCAGGCTGAAAAGGCTTTATTGGCCCTCTCTCAGGGGCATGATGAAGCGGAAGTATATTGTCAAAAATTTCGGAAATGGTCGGTGCTTACTCAGTGGAATGAGTGCGCCCTGGCTGCAAACTTCAGAGATGGTCTTTCTGAGGCCATTAAGGATATTATGGTGGGGTTCCCTGCGCCTACAGGTCTGAATGAGTCTATGACTATGGCCATTCAGATTGATCGGCGTTTACGGGAGCGCAAACCTGTGCACCAGTTGGCGGTGTCTTCTGAACAGGCACCTGAGACTATGCAATGTGATAGAATTCAGTCCAGAAGTGAACGGCAAAATTATAGGCGGAAAAATGGATTGTGTTTTTATTGTGGTGATTCAGCTCATGTTATATCAGCATGCTCTAAACGCACAAAAAAGGTTGATAAATCTTTTGCCGTTAGTACTCTGCAGTCTAAGTTCATTTTGTCTGTAACTCTGATTTGTTCACTGTCATCCATTTCCGTCGATGCCTATGTGGACTCGGGCGCTGCCCTGAGTCTTATGGATTTGTCTTTTGCCAAACGCTGCGGTTTTAGTCTGGAGCCTCTGGAAGTTCCTATTCCTTTGAAGGGAATTGACTCTACACCATTGGCTATGAATAAACCGCAGTACTGGACACAAGTGACCATGCGCATGACTCCCGTTCATCAGGAGGTGATTCGCTTCCTTGTACTGTATAATTTACATGATGTACTAGTGCTTGGTCTGCCATGGTTACAAACTCATAATCCAGTCCTGGATTGGAAAACAATGTCTGTGTTAAGCTGGGGATGTCAGGGGGTTCATGATGATGCACCTCTGATTTCAATTGCTTCATCTACTCCTTCTGAGGTCCCTGCGTTTTTGTCTGACTATCGGGATGTTTTTGAGGAGCCTAAGCTCAATTCGCTGCCTCCTCATAGGGATTGTGACTGTGCTATAGAATTAATTCCTGGCAGTAAGTTCCCTAAGGGTCGTTTATTTAATCTGTCAGTGCCAGAGCATACTGCTATGCGGAATTATATTAAGGAGTCCTTGGAAAAGGGACATATTCGTCCATCTTCGTCCCCTCTGGGAGCAGGTTTTTTTTTCGTGGCTAAAAAAGATGGTTCCCTGAGGCCTTGTATAGATTATCGCCTTCTGAATAAGATTACAGTCAAATATCAGTATCCATTGCCATTATTGACTGATTTGTTTGCTCGCATTAAGGGGGCTAGGTGGTTCACTAAGATAGATCTTCGCGGTGCGTATAATCTTGTGCGGATAAAGCAGGGTGATGAGTGGAAAACCGCATTTAATACGCCTGAGGGTCATTTTGAGTATTTGGTAATGCCTTTTGGACTCTCTAATGCTCCTTCAGTCTTTCAGTCCTTTATGCCCAATATTTTCCGTGAATATCTGGATAAGTTTATGATTGTGTATTTGGATGATATTTTGGTGTTTTCTGATGACTGGGAGTCTCATGTTCTACAGGTCAGGAAGGTGTTTCAAGTCCTGCGGGCCAATTCTCTGTTTGTGAAGGGCTCAAAGTGTCTCTTCGGAGTCCAGAAGATTTCTTTTTTGGGGTACATTTTTTCTCCTTCTACTATTGAGATGGATCCCGTCAAGGTTCAGGCGATTTGTGACTGGACACAGCCTACATCTGTTAAGAGTCTTCAGAAGTTCTTGGGTTTTGCTAATTTTTATCGTCGGTTCATTTCTAATTTTTCCAGTGTTGTTAAACCTTTGACTGATTTGACTAAAAATGGTGCTGATGTTGCTAATTGGTCTCCTGCGGCTGTGGAGGCCTTTCAGGAACTTAAGCGCCGGTTTTCTTCTGCTCCTGTGTTATGTCAACCAGATGTTTCACTTCCTTTTCAAGTTGAGGTTGATGCTTCCGAGATTGGAGCGGGGGCGGTTTTGTCACAGAGAAGTTCCGATGGCTCGGTGATGAAGCCATGTGCGTTCTTTTCTAGAAAATTCTCGCCCGCCGAGCGCAATTATGATGTGGGTAATCGGGAGCTTTTGGCCATGAAGTGGGCATTTGAGGAGTGGCGTCATTGGCTTGAGGGTGCTAGACATCGTGTGGTGGTCTTGACTGATCACAAAAATCTGATTTACCTTGAGTCTGCCAGACGTTTGAATCCTAGACAGGCTCGTTGGTCGTTGTTTTTTTCTCGTTTCAATTTTGTGGTTTCATACTTGCCAGGTTCAAAGAATGTGAAGGCAGATGCTCTTTCCAGGAGTTTTGTGCCTGACTCTCCTGGAGACTCTGGGCCTACTGGCATCCTTAGGGATGGGGTAATATTGTCCGCCGTCTCCCCAGACTTGCGACGTGCATTGCAGGAGTTTCAGGCGGATAAACCTGATCGGTGTCCACCAGAAAGACTGTTTGTTCCGGATGATTGGACCAGTAGAGTCATCTCCGAGGTCCATTCTTCTGTGTTGGCTGGTCATCCTGGAATATTTGGTACTAGAGACTTGGTGGCCAGGTCTTTTTGGTGGCCTTCCTTGTCAAGGGATGTGCGCACCTTCGTGCAGTCTTGTGAAGTGTGTGCTCGGGCTAAGCCTTGCTGTTCTCGGGCCAGTGGGTTGTTGTTATCCTTGCCTATTCCGAAGAGGCCTTGGACGCACATTTCCATGGATTTTATTTCAGATCTCCCTGTCTCACAGAAAATGTCCGTTATCTGGGTTGTGTGTGACCGCTTTTCTAAGATGGTTCATTTGGTACCCTTGCCTAAGTTGCCTTCCTCCTCTGAGTTGGTCCCTTTGTTTTTTCAGAACGTGGTTCGTTTGCATGGGATTCCGGAGAATATCGTTTCGGACAGGGGATCCCAGTTTGTGTCTAGATTTTGGCGGACGTTTTGTGCTAAGATGGGCATTAATTTGTCTTTCTCGTCTGCATTCCATCCTCAGACGAATGGCCAGACGGAGCGAACTAATCAGACCTTGGAAACTTATTTAAGGTGTTTTGTTTCTGCTGATCAAGATGACTGGGTTGCCTTATTGCCACTGGCCGAATTTGCCCTTAATAATCGGGCTAGTTCTGCTACTTTGGTTTCTCCTTTCTTTTGTAATTTGGGGTTTCATCCTCGTTTTTCCTCTGGTCAGGTGGAGCCTTCGGATTGTCCTGGAGTGGACGTGGTGGTGGATAGGTTACATCAGATTTGGAATCAGGTGGTGGACAATTTGAAGTTGTCTCAGGAGAAGGCTCAGCAGTTTGCTAATCGTCGTCGCCGCGTGGGTCCCCGACTTCGTGTTGGGGACTTGGTGTGGTTGTCTTCTCGTTTTGTTTAAGCCTCGGTTCATCGGTCCTTATAAGATCTTGGAGATTCTTAACCCTGTATCTTTTCGTTTGGATCTCCCAGCATCGTTTGCTATTCATAATGTGTTCCATCGGTCGTTATTGCGGAGGTATGAGGTGCCCGTTGTTCCTTCGGTTGAGCCTCCTGCTCCGGTGCTGGTGGAGGGAGAATTGGAGTATGTTGTTGAGAAGATCTTGGATTCTCGTGTTTCCAGACGTAAACTCCAGTATTTGGTTAAGTAGAAGGGTTATGGTCAGGAGGATAATTCCTGGGTGGTCGCCTCTGATGTTCATGCGACTGATTTGGTCCGCGCCTTCCATGGAGCTCATCCTGATCGCCCTGGGGGTTCTCGTGAGGGTTCGGTGACCCCTCCTCAAGGGGGGGGTACTGTTGTGGATTCTGTTTTTGGGCTCCCTCTGGTGGTTACAACTGGTACTGGGTGACTTTGGTGGGTTGCGGTCTCTGGTTTCCACCTGTCCATCAGTGGCTGGGTGTTTCCTATTTAACCTGGCTTTCCTGTCATTCCCTTGCCGGCTATCAATGTATCAGTGTGTGTCTCTGTTACCTGCTCCTAGGCCTTCAAGACAAGCTAAGTCTGTATTTCCCTGTTTCATGATTGCTTTCATGTTTTTTTAGTCCAGCTTGCAGATATGTAATTCTCTGCTGCTGGTTGCTCTAGTGGGCTGAAATTACCACTCATGTACCATGAGTTGGCACATGAGTTCAAGTAATTTCAGGATGGTATTTTGAAGGGTTTTTCAGCTGACCGCGCAGTTTACCTTTTGTATCCTCTGCTATCTAGCTTAAGCGGGCCACATTTTGCTGAATCTGTTTTCATAACTACGTTTGTGCCTTCCTCTCATTTCACCGTCATTATATGTGGGAGGCTGCTATCTCTGTGGGAATATTTCTCTGGAGGCAAGTGAGGTCTGATATTCTTCTGATAGGGGAAGCTAGATCTCCGGCTGGCGCGAGACGTCTAGGGGCCCCCCAGGAACGTCCCCTGGCTACTGTTAGTTGAGTGTTGAGGTTCAGGATCGCGGTCAGCTCAGGTTCCATCACCCTAGAGCTCGTCCTGTTTTTGCCCGTGTTATGTTGACAAATTCCCTGCCATTGGGAATCATGACAGTATAGCCGGCCCACAAAGTGTTAATTGTTTGGGCTGAAGCAGGAGAAAAAGAAGTGTTGAAGGGAAATTTTTTTTTTTTTCCCTCAGAGTTTTGCTGCCTAGCCCTTAATTGCTGTCTAGCTGCTTCTTACCTCCTCTTAACCCTTGAATGGCTCTGACCTTAGCTGTTTAACATGGATGTCCAGAGTTTGGCTTCCAGCCTGAATAATCTTGCTGTAAAAGTTCAAAATATACAGGATTTTGTTGTTCACACTCCTATGTCTGAACCTAGAATTCCTATTCCAGAGTTTTTTTCTGGAGATAGATCTACCTTCCTGAATTTCAGGAACAATTGCAAATTGTTTCTTTCTTTGAAATCTCGCTCCTCTGGAGACCCTGCTCAGCAGGTCAAGATTGTAATATCTTTCCTGCGGGGCGACCCTCAGAATTGGGCATTTGCATTGGCACCAGGGGATCCTGCATTGCTCAGTGTGGATGCGTTTTTTCTGGCACTGGGATTGCTCTATGAGGAACCTAACCTGGAGATTCAGGCTGAAAAGGCTTTATTGGCCCTCTCTCAGGGGCATGATGAAGCGGAAGTATATTGTCAAAAATTTCGGAAATGGTCGGTGCTTACTCAGTGGAATGAGTGCGCCCTGGCTGCAAACTTCAGAGATGGTCTTTCTGAGGCCATTAAGGATATTATGGTGGGGTTCCCTGCGCCTACAGGTCTGAATGAGTCTATGACTATGGCCATTCAGATTGATCGGCGTTTACGGGAGCGCAAACCTGTGCACCAGTTGGCGGTGTCTTCTGAACAGGCACCTGAGACTATGCAATGTGATAGAATTCAGTCCAGAAGTGAACGGCAAAATTATAGGTGGAAAAATGGATTGTGTTTTTATTGTGGTGATTCAGCTCATGTTATATCAGCATGCTCTAAACGCACAAAAAAGGTTGATAAATCTTTTGCCGTTAGTACTCTGCAGTCTAAGTTCATTTTGTCTGTAACTCTGATTTGTTCACTGTCATCCATTTCCGTCGATGCCTATGTGGACTCGGGCGCTGCCCTGAGTCTTATGGATTTGTCTTTTGCCAAACGCTGCGGTTTTAGTCTGGAGCCTCTGGAAGTTCCTATTCCTTTGAAGGGAATTGACTCTACACCATTGGCTATGAATAAACCGCAGTACTGGACACAAGTGACCATGCGCATGACTCCCGTTCATCAGGAGGTGATTCGCTTCCTTGTACTGTATAATTTACATGATGTACTAGTGCTTGGTCTGCCATGGTTACAAACTCATAATCCAGTCCTGGATTGGAAAACAATGTATGTGTTAAGCTGGGGATGTCAGGGGGTTCATGATGATGCACCTCTGATTTCAATTGCTTCATCTACTCCTTCTGAGGTCCCTGCGTTTTTGTCTGACTATCGGGATGTTTTTGAGGAGCCTAAGCTCAATTCGCTCCCTCCTCATAGGGATTGTGACTGTGCTATAGAATTAATTCCTGGCAGTAAGTTCCCTAAGGGTCGTTTATTTAATCTGTCAGTGCCAGAGCATACTGCTATGCGGAATTATATTAAGGAGTCCTTGGAAAAGGGACATATTCGTCCATCTTCGTCCCCTCTGGGAGCAGGTTTTTTTTTCGTGGCTAAAAAAGATGGTTCCCTGAGGCCTTGTATAGATTATCGCCTTCTGAATAGGATTACAGTCAAATATCAGTATCCATTGCCATTATTGACTGATTTGTTTGCTCGCATTAAGGGAGCTAGGTGGTTCACTAAGATAGATCTTCGCGGTGCGTATAATCTTGTGCGGATAAAGCAGGGTGATGAGTGGAAAACCGCATTTAATACGCCTGAGGGTCATTTTGAGTATTTGGTAA